>NC_090438.1:228946044-229568466 GCF_031143425.1 Pleurodeles waltl
GGCCGCTCACACTCGGATGCTATTTTGCGACCCACTTTTAGGCGCGGAGAACATAGCAGTCGCATTGACTACATACTTCTTGATATCCGTCTTTGGTGTTACATGGTAGATATGAGGGTAGATGAGCAGCCTGTGAGCGACCACGACCCCCTGATCCTATCAACCAGAGGCCTTTTTCCTTCGTTTATAGTGCCTCACTCTAGGTCCAATGTGTCCCAACTGGCCCTAACCAATAATAGACGCAATCTAAAATGGGAATCTGTTATCTCCTCCCCTAAACATTTAGCATCTATCTACAGCTTGCTTGTGAATCATATGGAGTGTATGATCCGGTTAGATGAGTCCGAGGAGGGCGATAGCCTTCTTACAGCCCACACTGATCTGTTCCAATCTTTAAAACAATTTTTCACAAAAGAGACTGTTAACAACTCCAATAAAAAACACAATGCCCCTTGGTTCAATAATTCCTGCAGAACAGCACAACTAGCTCTCCTGGATGCAATTAAAGAAGGCCATGCTGCGACGCTGAGAATAGCCAGGGCCGCTTATAAGAAGGAATGCTCAAAGGCACGCAGAAGTTGGGAGGAGGCCAGATGGGCCACTATCCTGGTTTCAGCCTCATCTAATAATACTTCCAAGTTTGGAAACTAATAGCTGATAATGACAGTGACTCTCCAGCCGCGCCTGGCTCTACAATCCTCTCAGCAACTTGGGTAGAGCATTTTGGGCAACTTTATGGAGGTCCACCAGAAGTTTCTCTGTGGCCCCCCAATGATTCAACAAATCAAGAGATCATTCCAATTTATTTTTCTCTTTCCGAAACTAGAGCTGCAATAGACTCCCTGAAATGGGGGAAGGCTCCTGGCCCAGATAAAATTCCAGGTGATCTATATAAATCTAGACCTGATATATGGGCTCCCTACCTCAATTTTATCTGCAATACTATTGCAGCAGGCGCTCCAGTTCCATCTACTTGGAAAGGGGCAGAAATTGTACCGATCTTCAAAAAAGGAAATCCAAACATTCCGGCTAACTACCGTCCAATTAGTCTCCTCGATAACTTCCAAAAAATTTATGCGAAACATCTTCTGTCCCACCTTGAGGAATGGATTATTGAGTCTGAAGCCCTTTCTGATTTACAAGCGGGTTTCAGACCCGCTGTGAGCACAGTTGACCAAGCTCTAAGATTTATGTCAATAAAATGGAAGAATGTCGACCTGGGGGGGGGTAACCTTTACGTGGTCTTTATAGACCTAATAGCCGCATTTGACCTGATCCCCAGGAATCTGCTGTGGTCAACATTATTAAACATGGGAGTGCCATTTGGCCTCCTGAAACTCATAGCCCAGTTGCACCAAAATACCTTTGCCCAAATCAGGTGTGGACAAGGGGGCGAGCTGACTGACCCTGTAGCTATCAAAAAAGGAGTTAGACAAGGTTGTGTTTTGGCACCTACTCTTTTTCTGCTCTACATTAATAATTGCATCCACTACCTAGAGAACTGCATAAATGATTCTCCAAAACTAGGTGGGAAAAAAATCCCCTGCCTGCTTTATGCAGATGATACGATCCTACTATCAAAATCGCCAATGGGAATTCAACACCTAATTAACCAGTTCTGTGCTTACTGTAGTGATTATGGTTTAGATGTAAACATTAAGAAAACTAAATTTATGATATTCACTACCTCTAAAAAACGACTGCGTACTAATATTGAGATGAATTCGACCCCATTGGAGAAAGTTGAAGAGTTTGATTATTTGGGTTTCAGATTATCTACATCAGGCAAATGGAAGGCAGCCATTGACAAAGGGGCTCTGATCATAAGCCAAAGAGGTGGGGCCTTAGTCCGCAGATCTAGAAAGGCACCGAGCCCCCCTCTGAACATTCTTGCGGAGATTTATAATGTTCAAATCAGAGCAGCAGCCCTATATGGAGCGGAACTTTGGGGGTCCCATAAAAACCTGGACATTCTGCAAACTAAGGAAAATATCTTCCTTAGGCAGGTGTCCAGGCTAGGTACGGGCACTCCAATGACCCCTTTAAGGCTTGACCTTGGTTTAAATGGCATTAAAACCATAGCGGCCTTAAGACCCCTTTCCTACTGGATTCGTCTATGGAAATCTGCTGAACTAGAACCATATAGGCTGGCTATAAGAGAGTTGATAGCCGCCCCTAAGGCATTGGAGAGAATCCCTTGGCTGAAAGAGATGAAAATTGCCTGGGACAAAATGGGTCTTCCCCATTACTGGAATCACCCGGAACAAATCCCTGACAAGGCTAGGAGATTTGTTACGAACAGATATTGGGAGAAAGTTAACGAAGATTCCCTGCACCAAAAGAGGGCGGGTAGGTTAACAATGGATTTTCTTCAAATTAAGCATGAACCCTGGGCTGAGATTTTCCTGAACCTCCCTATCCCTCCGTATGCCCGTGCTCTATACCTGCAGTTAAGATATGGCACATTGCCTACCAATGGTTTCACGGCCCATTGGCCATCTAACATCGCTACAAATGATAGGTGTATCTTCTGTCAACATTGTAAAGAAACATCAGAGCATGTATTATTCTTCTGCCCTTTGTACAAGACACCAAGAAAGAGGTGGATTATTCCCCTCTGTAAAAACATGTAATTTCAGGACAGAGTAACAGCCATTAGAATCTGTACGCATGATTTTTCCCCCAGGGTTGCCATTCCAGTTACCAAATATTTATCGGAGGCCTGGTACATCCGTCGCAAGTTCATTGCACCCAAAGGCTCCTGAGCCATTTCTATACTTGTTTTTAGAAGGATTTTAATCTTCTCTTTTTATCCTTTTTGTATTGTTTTTAGTTGGAAATTTTCATTATGAATTTGTTGCCTTCCTTATGACTACTAAGACTGCACAAGCTCCTATAGCCTTCTCATATAGTTTTCCTGTTGTTTTCTTTGATTGGTACTCTGATAATGTCTTCTTTTAGTCCAATCAGACTATTTTTTGTCTTTTTTGTCTTTTGGTTGTGCATACTGGTCCTCCAGACAAAAAGTCCTATATTTTAGTTTTTAGCTCTGTCCCCTTTTTTACTATATCTATTCATGTTTTATTTTATTGTATTTATATATTTGATGAAATGCTTTGTTTTGTTGTTCTTATTGTTACACTGTTTTGACGTCTATTGGTTTTACATTGTTATCATGTTTTTATTACATCCTTTTTTTAAGTATGATTGTTATTATTATTTTAAATGGACTAGATTTCTAGACCGAATGAACTTAATAATAATAATAAACTGTTTAATACAAAAACATAAAATAACAACATTTTACGTAAAAAATAAAATTAGACATTTAATAATTCTAAAAATATTTGAACTACACTATCACAATTTTTAATTGCTAAAATAAACATGAATAACCTAAACATGCACTGCAAATGTTCAAAATATTAATAAAATGTATTAACTTTTAAACACTAAACAAAAATAACTTGAAACGAATAACACATCTTTTGTTTTAAATATATTTTTATAAATATTTGCATAAGACATCACCCAAGAGTAAAAAGTAATCATAAGACACAGTTGTAAATAACAACGCCTTACATATATTTAGCAAATACATGAGACATAACCTTTAGAACATCAGCATAACAACATATGTCACATATTATCTGCACCAAGATTGTAGGCAACAGTGCACTCCCATGCAATACCATGAACTAGGTGTAGATACAGTAACTGTAAGGGAGGGGGAGGAGGAGTCTGGGGAGACAGTGGAGGCTGTGGATGTTGTCATGCCTGCAACGGTATGGTGTTTGTGTGAGTGTCTGTGGGATGAAGTGTGGGCTACCTGTATTTGACATGCAACCATTACCCTTCTAAGGACCTACGCTGCTATGTCTGGCCTGGCCTTAGGGGCACCAACTAACACACAACCACCACCCAGATACCACCCCACCAGCCATAAGTTGTAATGATACCCACTGTAATCAGTCCCTTGTGGCTGCTGTGATTCCCTCAAGCACCCATCCAGCTCAGGGTACGCCACCTGCAGTATGCGGGCCATCAGGGGGGTCAGGGTCCGAAGGCCACTCCTTCTTCATTGGGAGACCATACCCAGCTGGGCCTCTGTGGTCTTCCGTGGCCAGCGTCTCAGGTTCTCCCACCGTTTCTGACAGTGGGTGCTCTGCCTTCCATAGCCCCCAAGGGTCCACACTTCCTTGATGATGGCACGCCATAATCCCTTCTTTTCATGGGCGCTGACCTGCAGAGGTAATACATACAGGAGAACTCCATTAAACAAACAGTCTAGCTTGTCACACACATGGCCAACCATTCCCGATCCTATCACCATTGCAACGCACATAGGCCACCTCACATGTACACCACCAACAGACAATCCCCCACCCTCCCTTACACAATGCCTTCATACACATCTCCATGCATTCATGCCACTTGCATCATGCCAACAGTGTACTCACCTGTATCACCTCCATCCACCAGTCGCTCTAACTCCTCAGAAGTGAAGGCTGGGGCCCATTCACCAGTCACACGGGCCATGGTAGGTTCCAGACACAGGTCACAGCAGCACATGCAGTGTAGGTCTTCTCCTGTGGAAGGTCAGGACACAAGTGAGGAAAGATAGAGAAAATATCAGTCACGTCGACGTCGGTGTACACCGTCACCACTGGCGTAGATCCCCATTGGCCACTGTACCCCATAGGGCCCAATCTTATCCAATGAGGAATTGCATAGTGGTTCACAACCGCCTACCACCACGGTGCACAAAGTTGGTGGAATTACCTCACTTCCACCTGTCCCTCCACACAGGAGAGGCGGTCGCCATTTCAGGGAGGGTGAACAGGCCTATCGATAATTTCTGCATCACAGGATAAATAGGCACATACTTTTAAACGACGCTGTCCCAAAACATGATTGCACAATGTGGACTGATGTTGTGGTATAGTTGTTCAAATTGTGACAGCCTACTCACTCTTGTGTCCCTTAGAGTCCTACTGCTGCGGATGAATGGGAGATGGAGACATACCCCGTGTACAGACCCCATGTGGACTTAGCTACAATGGATGACAGGCTCATAATACTCACCTATAGACAGGACAGGGCCACAATCACAGAGCTGTGTGCCCAGTTGGAGCCTGACCTGATATCAGCTATCCATCATCCAAGGTTTGTGCAGGTTATATCAGTGCTCCAGTTCCCGGCAACAGGTTCTTTCTAAGTGACAGTGGGCTTGGCAGCAGGAATGTCACAGCCAATGTTCTCAATTGTGCTGGCAAGAGTCTTGTCCGCCCTGGTAAAACACTTGGGCAGCTACATTGCTTTCCCTCAGGTGGAAGATTTGGCCACTGTGAACGTCAGATTTTATGCAATGGGACATATCCCCAACATTATTGGGGCGATTGACGGTACACATATTGCGTTTGTCCCCCCCGGCAGAATGAACAGCTGTTCAGGAATCGTAAGAGTTTCTACTCCATTAATGTGCAGATGGTGTGCTGGCAGACCAGTACAGCTCCTACGTCAATGCTAAATATCCAGCATTGGTGCATGATGCCTTTTTCCTGAGGAATAGCAGCATCCCAAATGTGATTTCCCAACTACAGTAGCACCAGGTGTGGCTTACAGGTGAGCCTTGGTCCCCTCCCAGAGTATGTTGGTATATGCCTCTGCTAGTATAGTGTGTGGCTAAATGTTGTCCCACAATACTTGCAGGTGACTCTGTTTACCCAAATCTATCATGGCTGCTGACCCCAGTGAAGAATGCCAGGACAAAGGCTGAAGAACATTATAATGAGGCACATGGGCAAACCAGAAAGATAATTTAATGGACCTTCGGCCTCCTGAAGGTTGGATTCAGGTGCCTCCATCTGACAGGTGGATCCCTGTGCAAATCACCCAAGAAGGTCTGCCAGATAGTAGTGACATGCTGCATGTTGCACAACCTGGCCCTCAGACACCATGTACCTTTTCTGCAAGAGGAGGAGACTGGAGATGCCCCTGTGGCAGCAGTGGACCCTGAGGACAGTGAGGATGAGGAGGCAGAGGATGAGGATGAGGATGTGGACAATAGAACATTAGTGAACCATCAGTACTTCCAATGACACACAGTTGAGATAGTGCAACTTCACATTTCTATCACTATTGTTGTATTTTGTGTGGCATTGGCATGCTGGCATTACCCACGTGTTTCCTCTTCTTACTGTCACCTATGGATTATCATTTAACAGACGTTGGTGATATGACAACAATGTCGTAATGTGATCACAACAGCCAGTAACAGGTCATTCATTCTATGCTCTCACTATGTACCGTTAATTAGCAATAGATGTAGCTGTTTCAATCAATACAAATTTACAATACATGAAATACTAGTAGTCAAGTGTTATGCAAGGGTGTTTATTGTGATGTGTGTTGGTGAGGAGCATGGCCACCTGCACTCCCCGTCTCCCCAGGTACCTTTGTATGTTTACTGGCTGAGCCCATTACCCAAATCTTCCATGACATAAACTTCAGTATAGGATTCTCAACAACAGGTCTGTTATATGTGAGGTCCCCTGCAGTCGCTGTAACAAAAATGTGAAACTTTCCCCCAATGAGAAAAAGTCCCTCTACTCAGCGCAGTCCGGCAACAACCAGCCACCCAAACTGTAAGTGCATAAACATCAAGTCAAAGTGTCTCCTCAGGACTCTCTCTAAGGGACTCTCTGGAGAGGAAGTGACCCAGTGTATAAAGGTCAGCTCGATCTGCCAGACCCGCACCAGCCCTCTCTATATGTTGTTCCCAAACACTCCGGGATCCCATCAGAGATCATCGGTAGAATTCCAGTTTGTATCAGAATGCAAAGGAGAAGAATGTGTCACAGCTGTGTTGAGGAGAGAATCCTATTCCAGACCTCTGTTGGCAGGAGATGTAACATCAGTGCAAGATGGTATAAGGTAAATCAGGCCCCCATTCAGGTACCCTAGGTCTCGAAGCATGCAGGTTTGTAGGTCAAATTATTTGATCCATTGAGCCTGGTGATACTACAAGTGTGATTACGCGGTCCACGTGGAATGATTCAGAGTAGTCAGGGCCACTTTAGAGTCTGAACGGGTGCCAGCTTTGGAAGTGTGTCTTTGTTTTGTCACAGCTAAGAGGGCTGATGCCTGCTCCCTCTCCATCTGAGAGGTGGATCAGCCTCTCTGCCGGTCCACTGTGGGGTGCCCCTCAGGGTCTCCTTCTAACCCTTTGCTGAGGCTCTCTGGTGGCATGCCCCTTATTCCCAGGCACACACCCAGCCTTATAGGCCTCTAGCCATTCCCAAGCCACATCAGGATCATCACAGAAGTTTGTAGTGCCATCCAGTATTATGCAGAGCCTGGCAGGGATGACCAGGGAGTATTGAAGACCCTCACTATGGAGCGCCTTCTTGACTTCCGGGAAAGAGGTCCGTCTGGCCTGTACTGCCACCATGACATCTGGGAGCACCAACATATTGACATTTTCCACTGTGAAGGGTCTGCCAGAGGATGACTGCTGGAGGATCGTGTCCCCATCTTGGTAGTGCAGCAAGCATGCCACCAAGGAGTAGGGAGGTTGGCCTGTGCCAGGTGTCCCACCGTCACATTTTGGTGTCACAGTGTCCTTTTCTCTGGATCTGCACGTCTCTGAACAAAAGGCCCACCTTCCAGCGTCACCAACTCAGACAGCTATTATAGCACAGAGTTATGGTGAAGCCAGTCGGGGGGAAGGGAATTAGGGTAGGAACAGCAGGGAGAAAGATCTGAAAAGAAAAAAGGTTAGAACAACTGTGCATTTACTCATTCATAGAAATGCAACTTATCAATAGACTCTTGACTAAATGCATCTCCGAGATATCAGATGGAGACCCCTTCTGAAATGAGGGCAAAGCCCCTTCTTTGAAATATGGAACAAGAATAAACTACGACCTCAGAAACAAGAGATGGCAAGAGCTTTGGATCATAATTACACTCAGAATATCAATCCTGTAACATCTCTGTATTCACAACATAAACCTTTGATCATGACCTTGAAAATCTCAAAGAATTAAATATGCTTTTCACATCTTAAGCATTTCAAAGAACAATGAAAACTATGATTTGCTTATCTCCAAAAATACTTTCACATTCACAACTATAAAGACCAAACAGTTTTGACTCATTGAATTTGAAGCACTTTACTTATAATACCAGGAAGCGCTTTTACTTGTTTTGCCTTAAAGCGCCACGCTCATTACACTAAGGGAGTGCTTTTACTCAAGTGGCCTAAATCACTTCGATTTGTTGTGCCAAGAATGTTTTACACCTGTGAACTGAAGCGCTTGAATTGTCATGCCAGGAGCGCTTTACATCTGTGAACTGAAGCGCTTGAATTGCCTTGCCAATAGCGCTTTACATCTGCGAACTGAAGCGATTGAATTGTCATGCCAAGAGCGCTTTACATCTGTGAACTGAAACGCTTGAATTGCTGTGCCAAGAGCGCTTTACATCTGTGAACTGAAGCGCTTGAATTGCCGTGCCAAGAGCGCTTTACATCTGTGAACTGAAGTGCTTGAATTGCCATGCCAAGAGTGCTTTACAACTGTGAACTGAAGCTTGAATTGCCGTGCCAAGAGCACTTTACATCTGTGAACTGAAGCGCTTGAATTGCCATGCCAAGAGTGCTTTACAACTGTGAACTGAAGCTTGAATTGCCGTGCCAAGAGCACTTTACATCTGTGAACTGAAGCGCTTGAATTGCCATGCCAAGAGCGCTTGACATCTGTGAACTGAATCGCTTGAATTGCCGTGCAAAGATCGCTTTACATCTGTGAGCTGAAGCGCTTGAATTGTCGTGCCAAGAGCGCTTTACATCTGTGAACTGAAGCACTAGAATTGCTGTGCCAAGAGTGCTGTACTCTAGAAACTGAAAACACTTTGCTCGTTATGCTTAGGGGCACGTTTACCTTTTGGAAGTAACGACTTCCTCCAAACTTAGATTCATCAAGGTCTTACCGCCACGAGTACGACCTACTCGTTTTTGAATGCACCATGGAAACAAGGATACTTCGGTTGGATGACACTCTGCCATTCAGGAACTATGCTCTTCTCCAGAGAAACCCCCACGAGGTCTGGCTGCATCGAAGTCTTCAAAATAGTGAGCAACGTGCTTGGGTGTGGCTGGGCTTTATAGGCCTGCCACACCGCAAGATGGCTGCTGCCTCTAAAAACATGGGAATTATAGTCCCTTCATAGAATAGAACTGATAAGTGCATCTTGTCCACCAATGTCCTGAACCTGCAGCTCTATGAGCTTTGCCAGAGGGCAGACGACGCTGATAATCACCTTTGGAACAAGAGGGGATGAAAAGTGGTGCGCATAAAGTGCTGCAGAGTTGCACAGCGGAGGTTGGGGCAAGACCAGGACCGCGCATGGCCTTATTCCAGGCAGTTGGGTACATTCTATGGCAAAGAAGGTGGTCAGGCCCTTCACGGCAACCTAATTCTGAAGCTAGTGTTCGAGAAATGCCACCATATCATTCCCTTCAACTTCTTCAGGTAGGCCTACTAGCGGATGTTATCATGTCTTTTGTGACCCCTCTCATCTTCAGCCCTGTGTTCCAGAACACAGACCCTATCAGACCCTATCAGGCAGCTCTTTCATCTCTAGTCAGTTTCTGGTGGTCCAGTGTCAGGTCTGCAACTGAGGTTTCAACTCCCTTGACCCTGTCAACTAATGTTTGTTCTTCTGTCTGTAGTAGGCTGAAACTTCCTGAGATTGAGCCAATTTTATGTTACAACGTATTTTTAGTGTCTGCATTAGCAGCAAGGAATTTCACCAGTTGGGCATGTATTAAATAATGGGAGGGCCCAGGGTCTATCAGCTCCATAGGTGGGGCATGGGAGTGGGTCTCAGTGTCCAGTGGCACTCCCTCTGCCTAGCTCTGTGTTTTCCCATAGTTGATGGCTGAGCAGGTGGGTTGTGAATGTCACAGCAGGTGGTTCTGATGCTTCCCAAGGTAAGGCCCACCACCCAAAGGGGTGGCAAGTCAGGAAGACAAAGAAGGGGTAAATGGTGAGTAGGTGTCAGGCAATCTCCAAAAGTCCAGGTACTTAGGGGAGGGCAGCTGGTGTGTGGGGCAGAGTGCCCATGGGAAAACATGCAAAGTCTGTTCCCAATGGAGAGCAATGTTGTTTGTTGCCTGGTGCACCTGACCAATAAATATGGCAGAGTAAAGCCACTCCATGCTCACTTCCAGTACAAAGGTCAAGACAGAGAGTATGGGCCAGGTGGAATTGTGACCGCCAGGGGACCCAAAAAACAAAATGACAGTGAGGGTCACAATAGTCTAAAATCACCCCCTCAAGTGTCAAGCACCTCTGGGCTGTGACCTAGGCCCAGCCCCTCACACCTAGGAATAAGTATGCTACAGCAAATAAATGGGCCCAGGCTCCAACCCCTGTCACACTCCCGCAATCACACCAGGCTCTGGGCTAGGTCTCAAATCCCCCATATATTTTTCGGTTGTGTCTAATCTTCAGTGTTCTCCGGGGGGGTGAAACCCCAGCACCACACCTGGGAGGCTCTGTTCAAGGCTGCCCAGGACCCCAAGGGAGGTCCTGTCCGCTTCTAGATAAACAGTCTATTCTCCTCCTTCCACGGGGGCCCCCTTGTTTATGGTCATTGGGGCCCCCTTCAGCAGTGCCGCTGCTTCATGGGGCACAGTGCTCCAATCTCAGATACACTGCAGCAACAGTGAAAGCCCTAAGTTGCACCGGACTGTGATCCAGGTCCCAAGCAACCAGCAGGCCTCAGTTGTCACTTGGCCTCCACGAGACTTAGTGAGGGATTGCAGTCCACTCCCTCCAGATAGAATTAAAAAAACAAAGAACAGGAGGCAAACAGGTATGCCACAGCAGGTTGGTCAATGGGTTGGGTGGTACAGGATCGCAGCAGCTGCCATTTTCAGGACTAGGGGCTCTGTCAACTGAAAGGCCTCTCTGGTCGCACCTGCAGCCCTTCCAGGGCTCTCTTAGGGGACAACAACACACTGGGACAATCACATATCCAAGAGTGGAACAAATCCCATACCAGGGCTGAGTGGGACTTAGGATGGTGCAGGATACTATAAGCGCTAGAGGGGAGCAACAGATTCACACGTCTGCCATCTTGGGCTCAGCAGTCACGCCCCCAAATATATAACCATCCTTATCAAAGAAACACTAAATATCATTCACCATAAAAGGTAATATCTGAAAAAGCAAACTAAAAGATCACTAACCAACTATATTAAAGGTCAAACAAAATTAATCAATTTCATTATACAATAAATTTAACAATGAAAAAGGCACACAAATTATAGCTACTTACTACTCCAAAGTCTACAAAAACTACAATAATATAATACTCTGCTAAATTTTCCAGACAGGACCAACAAACAAAAATGCATACAACAACTTGATAAAGTTTTAAAAAAAAACATTTATTTATACAAACATAACTTAATTAATTTTAAATATTTAAATAACAAACAACTAACTAAACACTCTATTGTCTTTATGTTTTCCAGTTAAGATATTACAAAGAAAATACCCTCAAAGCAATTTTGAACAGAACAGGGAGCACTACCAGAACTACAATGGGACACTTAGGTGATCGAATATCAAACAGTTCTTGAAGATGGATAGTTCTTCAATTAGTCCATAGACACACAAGAGTGGTACCAATGAATCTTCAAGAGTTTTTGTATTTGAAGAAGAAATACCTCCCAAAGTGATACTTTCAATAGAAGATACTGATAGCTAGCTAACTGTAGTGAGATATTGCTATTGTATCTTATGCAAAATAAATTCTTAGGTGGCCAAAATATATTTTATCTAGGCACACAGACCACCAGTACCACCACAAGAGCCAGCCAGCTAGGGATGTGGGTTAAGGCCCAGAATGGTTAAGGGAGCAGTCCCGGCGGTGGCAGGGATGAGTGGTAAATCAACTTTCTTTCTTATTGACAATACCGCACTTGTTAAGTGAGGCAGACATCCCACCCATTACCTCCAATCAGTGCCCATAGCATTTCACAGCCAAAAACTGAATTGCTATTGAATTTGTCCCCGCAGTGCAGGAGTTGAAATGTGCATCTGCTGTAGCATGATGAAGTCTGCAATGCATAAAAAACAAAGACAAGGTGTGTTTCTCAGGCCTACGCAGTCATCTACTAGTATTTCATCATTCTTTCTTTCTGTCCCAGCCTACCTAGGGAAGTAAATTCTGTCCCAATATCTTCCTTGTGACAATCCACATGACTAAATAACATAGTATATGATTAGTTATAACTCACCATTCCATAGCTAACCTCTACCGAGCTCAATCCCTATAACTTACTTACATGTAGACCAATTTTCCCCACTGCCAAGTGAAGGTATTTCTTTAAAATAAATTGTAGTGGAGGCCAGGGCGTAATGTGGGACTAAGTGCCTGATTTAGAGTTTGGAGAATGGCATACTCTGTGAAAAACACAGCAAATAACATACATAGCCAATTGTTGTACTACAGCGCATAATTTATATTCTATGGACGGTCTAGTTCAATACGGGATTGGATGGCCTTTATGTGTGTCATGGAGTATCCCATCTGCCAAACTACCACCTGCCACACTCTCTCAGCCCCTAAATTTGGACTCAGGGTAGAATTGAAGAGGGAGTCTAAAAACATGCTGCAGACTAAGCAGACACACCATCATGTCTCCAGTAATGTTGCATAATCAAGTATTAATTGTGCAGCATATATTCTCCTTACTCATTAATTATTGCTAATTCATTTATTAATACACATGAAGAGTCTAATTCAGTTTAACTATGAAATCATTTAAATCAAAATAACTTTGTGATTATGTTGGAGTTGTGGCTCAATTCCTTGCTGTTAGTGCAATTGCATTAAATAATGCATGTGGGGAAAAACTTGGCAGTGTGACTAATCATGACATCTAAAATAAATTCCAATGTCCCTTGGGCATCAGTGGTTTTCTGATACTGTGTCACTATAGACAGTATAAAGAAATATCTGCACTGAGTATCATAAGTCATGTTTTTTTTTTACTTTCTTCACAGCTACTGATGCTACTGGAGCTGGCCAGCACCCATCCCGGCAGTGGATAGCCACCTGGCTACAGTGCCAAAAGTTGGAGAATGTGGCAGCTGAATATCACTGGCTGGTAGTCTTACAGGAGGAAGAGGAAGTGGCATTGACCTCTAATTCCTTGGGCCACCAGCCAGGCCCACCTCCAGCCTTGGCATGCAAATACCAATGCCAGTGCCACCCGCAGCTGGGTCTACTGCCCCTCAGAACACCACCAGACCCTCCTCCTTATCATCATCTATCTGCCTCCTTCACCACGCTGTACATGATGAGGTGCTGCTCAGGTGGGGGCAGTGAAACATGACCCAGGAGGTAGCAGACATAAAAACTGAACTGGGTGCCCTCAAAGCCCTTTTTATTTAACTTTTTTGGTGGGACGGCCTGTTGTAGGTGGAGAGGTTCCGAAGGAAAGTTGGGGAAAAGTATATTGGGGTTTTGCTTGAGGAGGGAGATGGGCCTGTGTTGGTGGAGAGGTTGGGTTTCGGATATAAGAAAAATAAATTGACTTTTTTCTTTGTCACTAGCTGTCTTTACATTGCTACCTAGTGCAGCATTGTGGTTTAATCATGAGACAAAGACGAGAAGTTGTTCTCTGAAATTGTCACACATTATACTGTACATCAACTTTCCCCCCTCGATTTTCCCTTCCTGACGTCTTTCCATCTAGTTATTCTTCAGTAGGTTAATGACCTCTACCTGCAGTCCAGTATACCCTGCTGCCAGAGTGGCACTGGGAACAGAAACTAATTAATTCTCTTTGACTTAATTGCTTGATTGCTTGATGAGGTTTCACAGCACCCAGCCACATATCAATGATACTGTATAGTAGTTTGTTATTGTTCTTGTCCTACCCTCTGTAAGTATTGACCCGCGTCTATATATAAACAAAAATCTCATGCTTTTCTATCTCTCCTCCCACAAAACAATGTCAGTACTAAGTTCCTAACTAGTTCTTACCTCAATAGATTCAGTGATGACTGCTACCACTCTCAATCTTGCAAAGCCAGTTTGCAGGTTTCTCAAAGGACATTCTTAATGCTGGTGGCATTAGTGGGCTAGAGCTAAAGAAGAAGACTTTACAAAGCCTGATGCCATCTTTTCCAAAATATGCTTGTGAGGTGAATTCCAAATATAGGATTTTTCTGAATGATTATCAATCAAAGGCAGTGGGTAATCCAAGACTGAGACTAGATCATCATGACAAAAAGTCATATTACAATAAACAACTAGCAGTCGTAACGTGTAAGCAATCTTCAGAGCTAGAAACTATTCATTTATTTTGAAAATGAAAACTAAACTTACAAAAACCTTGAGTAAGGAATCAGGAGAAGGTTACTCAATGTTTAATAGATTTTTGTAAGCAACACGAGGTCTGATTGACAAAGGTGAAGTATGTTATACTTTGTTGTGACTTTACTCTTGCAGTGTAAGTTTACGGCTTGTAACTTTTTCATGAGTAACTTTATGAGTAGTAACTTTGTGAGCAGTAACTGACTCCTATCACTTTAAGAAGAGTTACTATTACTACTAATTAGTTATTACTCATAAAATTATACTCAGACAGTTACTTGTGATACAGTTACACTGCAAGGGTAAACTTATACCAAAAGTGTAACTTTGCCTTTGTGAATGAGGCCACATAGTGCCCACTATTACAAAATATTCTGGAATAGAAACTGTTCTAACTAATCCTCTACACTATGATCATGATATTCCTTTCATGCCTGGGTGGGTGGTAGGACTTATGTAGGATATTGTTTAGTTAGGGAAATCCCATAGCAGTGATTTGGAATTGCTTTCACCACATCCACTCAGCCAAGTGTGTCATTCATTTATGGTGTAAATTATTATGTCACACCACAATAGATCACACAACCTGGGGAGAGATAGTTAGGGCGATATTTATACCTTTTGACGCAAAACTGCGCTGGCGCAGTTTTGCGTCAAAAAAATTACCGCCGGCTAACGCCATTTTGTTGCACCGTGCGGGCGTCAAATTTATACTTTGACGCACGGCGGCGCAATCAACAGGTGGGAGTCATTATTTTTGACGCCCACCGCGGCGTCAAGTTGTAAAGGAAAATGACGTTTTGCGGCGGAAATGACTGTGGGTTAATTTACGACACCGCAACCCGGACATGCCCTGTTTTTAGACGCAATAGCGTAAAAAAAAAAAACGCGAACACTGCCAGTTCACCAGAGGAGAGCCAAAATGGATCCCAGATGCCACTACAGACCCCAGGAAGATGACAGCAGACCAGGAACCAACCAGGACGATCCATACAAGAACCAGGACACTTATAGAAAGAAAAGAAAGTGTTGCTTCAGTGCAGAGGAGCAGGAAATCCTGGTTAAAGAGGTGACGGAACACCAGCACCAACTGTTCATCACCTCAAAGTTACCAATCAGTAGGAGAGAAGCAATATGGCAACAATTTGTCGACAAGATTAACAGTGTGGCTGAAGTACGCAGAACAGTCACCGAGTGTAAGAAACGCTGACATGACTGCAAACGCAGGACCAAGGAAAAGATGGCCAGGAACAGGAAGGCATCACTGCAGACTGGAGGGGGGAGTCCAGCACACCAGGAGGCCCTGGACCACATGGAGGAGATGGTCGCAGCCATCATCCCTGAGGAGATCGTCACAGGGATTCAAGGACAGGACAGCGCAGACTACCACGAGACAACGCACATGCAGGGTAAGTCGCATGGGGATTTATAATGCAATAATGTCAACTGTAGGGGGGGGAAATACCTACTACACATTGCATGTAAGTCATCATATACATGGAGTGGCATGGGTAAAGGGGCATGGCCTGCACAAAGATACGCTGGGGCACACCATTACACTACACCAACAACAGTCCCATGGGGGCATGCTGTCATGCCAATGATGGAGCAAAGGGAAAGCCTCGACAGGAGGGAAGGCCACTACGTCAAACTTACATCCTGGCACTCGTCAGCCAACATACCTCCTACATTAACTAGGGCCCTATTAGCAATCCTCTAGCCCAACCGACAACTGCAATGTAACTGCGACAACAGTTGCCTCTACCACCTCTGATCTGTGTGCAGCTCAAGTAGCCAATGGCAGTAACCTCCCCATGGAACATACATACCTAAATTAGGGGGTGAGGATGACATCTGCAACAATCTCCTGAAACAAGACAAAGGCCCCAGTACACTCATATGTCAATGCCCATAGGTGTCACAAACATCAGCCAATGTAAACAACAATAGGAGCGACACAGCACTAAGGACACACCCATGCTGCATATGTCAGGGTCCATCCCGTGCCTGGCTAACAAGGCAACATCACAAATGTCGTACTGCTCAGACAACAGCATTGAGGAGGGGACACATGGAACTGGTCACTGAAATACACCTGCACAGTCAGAGAACAAAATAAGACACTGATAAGACTATCAGGGCAATCCATTACCCAACATCAGCAGGAAACATCAACAATGTCAACATCCATATCACATCATAACATTGCCAGGCATAGGAAATGCTACATGTCAAGTACAATTAAGTCGATGTGAAAGATCAGGGATTGTGGCAGGTCCTGATAGTTAAGTGTGCTGCCAGGGCCATCAGAACACCTACAGCCAGTGAAAGGTCTCACCATGAGAATGGATGTACACGGACGGTCGAGTAGGACAAAAAGGTGGCTATTCTCTATTTGGCATAAACCAACACCTAGAGGAAATGAGGGTGACAAGTCTGATAACTCAATAACATACATGTGACACACAGGTGGGCCATAGGCCTGAAACAATGCCCATCTGAAGGACTGCAGATATTAATACAAAACAAGATCACAAAGTGAATTCATCAAAAGGCAGGCACGTCACATCAAAATTGTCACAACACAGACACACTAATTGTACCCTGTTTCATTGCAGAGGAAGATGGATCTCCTGCCGATATGCCTGTCCCAGATTTCCCTGATGACATGGATGACGAGCCCATAAACATTCCCCAGGAGACCATCCAAAAGGTCCTTGAAACCCTCCAGACCCCACCTTCAGTCACAAGGAGGAGCACAGAACAAGCAGCCATCGCAGAGGATCCACCCACCACCCCAATTGTAAGACCTGCCAGCTCCAATACAGCTGAGGACTCAGACGACACTGGAACCAGCTTTGAGAGAACTGTAGTTGGAGTACAGCGGGAGCTGGCCAAGGAGGTGCGGGTGGGGATGCAAACTATGGCAGCCAGCCTTGAGGGGGTGTGCTCGTGTATGATGTCATCTGCAGATCAGGCAGATCAGGCAGCAGCTATGCAAGCCCTAACATCCATACTGCGAGGACTACAAGAAACTCTCAAGGAATTCACCACTGCAGTAAGGAAGTTGCCACAACACCTCGCACCCCAAACCTTCCACTGCATGCATGAATGCAATCATGACTCCCACAGGGCCGACCTGGCTGCCTACCATCGTGATGTGGCTGCTATTCTCAGGAACCAGCAGATCCTCCTTGCTGCAGTACTGCCCTTAAGACCTTCACAGGGAGCAGCGACCAGGATGTCTGACTCCACGTCTTCTAACACTGAGGTGTGTGTTGCCCCATCACAACCAACAACTACAAGGACAAAGCAGGCAACACACACATCAGAAGAAGAAGACATGGAACAGATCACATTCACACGGAAGAGTACCCGGAAGCACTAGTTCGTGCACCATGGCCTACTTTGACCAAGGTCCTTCGTTTTGTCAAATGCCAGTCTTACAACAACTATACTCAATGACTGTTCTGCTAACCACTGTATAACTTGTCAGCATGCCCAGTTAATGTCCCTCTCCTACTAATTGGCAAATCCTGTCCCTCTGCACTGTCTGTAACATCACCCCAGCATGTCAGTAGCATTACCTACACCCCTTCTGTAAGATCACCATGTAAGATTTCAGTAGAACGGACTCAGCAAACATGGACAATGTACATATTGCACTACAGCACCTATCAATAAATAGCCCTTGCACAACAAATATGTCTGTGTGTAATTTGACACATCAACTGTGCAGTAGATAACACAAATGTGGCTGTGTGCCAATCATGTAGCTTGTCAATACAACTGTCCTGACATCATGTAGTCAGAACCATCTGCACAGTGGCCAGGATTGCATCATAGCCTGCCCATCCTGAGGAAAATAACTGATGAAGTGAGAGACCACACACCATCATGCTGTGTTGGACAGAATAATGCTTCCTCAAGAGATATCAAAGTCAACTAATAGTGGCTGATAAATGTTGTCACCATGCAATACTAACACATTGAACTGTGCCGTCTAATCTAAGCAAACACTACAAAACACAGCATGAATCAATCTTTCTGAGTTAACATCCGAATAGGTAATCATGCTGAATATTGACACAAATGATCTATGTCAGTTATGAAGACAAGAAGACAAGAGTGTTAACAAGACCTCATCTTCGAAGGTTTCCCTGCACATCACACTGCAGTCAGACCTAAAACGTCCCCCCTTGGCGGTCAGTGTTAAAGCGGAGGCTAAACCGCCAACAGTCTGGCGGTAAAAAAAATGGAATTCCGACCCTGGCGGAAACCGCCAACAGAGACCGCCACTTCAACACACCGCCCGCCACGGCGGGACAAACAAACAGCGCGGCGGTCACCGCCAACAGACAGGCGAGAGTCAATGTACCGCCCACCCCATCACAACCTACCAATCCGCCACCTTTTCCGGGGCGGTAGCCCCGCCGATAAAAACACGGCGGAAACAGCCATTTCTAACGGAAAACGCTCACCTCCATAGACCCCACAAGGAATCTGGACAGCATGGAACCCGAACTCCACATCCTCCCAGCGATTGTCTTCCTGCTCCTCTACCAGGAGCACGAACGCCGGCGCAGAAGACAACGGTGAGTACTGCACCTACGACACAGGGGAGGGGGGAGGGAAAAAATTACGGGGACACACATACGCGACACACCCACCCCCACCCTCACCCACTACAACACACACATCAATGCATAGCAACAACTCAGAGTTACACCCCCCAAACTCCCCGGAAGAAAGCAAAGACAAAAGGAAATGATTCTAAACATTGGAATATATTGTATCACTGACTTAAAAATATATCACACATCTAAAACCTTTATATACATAAATTTTAAAGTCCGATCATTGTAGTAGGCATTGTTCGTGGACCACTGGGCCCAAATCACATGGGCAAAGCCCACACAGGATACCTGACTCCAATGGAGAGAACACTGCAGGGGCATCAGATAGCAAAACTACAGGCACCTCAGGGGTAATGGAAGGGGGGGCACCTCAGCCAGATGAGTCCACGACGCCAGATCCACGAGGGGCCTCCATGGCCACTCTTCCATCCTGGGGAGTGCAAAGCCACAGTCTCTCAAGTCTCTACATTGGGTGGTTTGCCCACTGTTACATCCTGGGGAGTGCAAAGCCACAGACTCTCAAGTCTCTCCAGTGGGTGGGTTGCCCACTGTTACATCCTGGGGAGTGCAAAGCCACAGTCTCACAAGTGGATAACAGTCTCCACTGGTTCTGGCGGGGGACTGGTGCCCAGAGTGCTTCGTGCAGCCCTGCCCGACACAGAGGCGGGCCTGCCCCTTCTGCCAATGGGCCAGCGGTGCTTGAGACGGCGGTGCCCTGTTCAGCGGTGCTTGAGACGGCGGTGCCCAGTTCAGCGGTGATTGAGATGAAGGAGCCAGTTCAGCGGTGCTTGAGATGAAGTGCCCAGTTCAGCGGTGCTTGAGACGGCGGTGCCCAGTTCAGCGGTGCTTGAGATGAAGGGCCCAGTTCAGCGGTGCTTGAGATGAAGTGCCCAGTTTAACTGTGATTGAGACGGCGGTGCCCTGTTCAGCGGTGCTTGAGACGGCGGTGCCCTGTTCAGCGGTGCTTGAGACGGCGGTGCCCAGTTCAGCGGTGCTTGAGACGGCGGTGCCCAGTGCAGCGGTGCTTGAGATGGCGGTGCCCTGTTCAGCGGTGCTTGAGATGAAGGGCCCTGTTCAGTGGTGCTTGAGACGGCGGTGCCCTGTTGAGCGGTGCTTGAGATAAAGGGCCCAGTTCAGCGGTGCTTGAGACGGCGGTGCCCTGTTCAGCGGTGCTTGAGACGGCGGTGCCCAGTGCAGCGGTGCTTCATACGGCGGTGCCCAGTTCAGCGGTGCTTGAGATGAAGGGCCCTGTTCAGCGGTGCTTGAGATGAAGGGCCCTGTTCAGCGGTGCTTGAGACGGCGGTGCCCAGTTCAGCGGTGCTTGAGATGAAGGGCCCAGTTCAGCGGTGCTTGAGATGAAGGGCCCAGTTCAGCGGTGCTTGAGACGGCGGTGCCCTGTTCAGCGGTGCTTGAGACGGCGGTGCCCTGTTCAGCGGTGCTTGAGACGGCGGTGCCCAGTTCAGCGGTGCTTGAGACGGCGGTGCCCAGTTCAGCTGTGCTTGAGATGAAGAGCCCAGTTCAGCGGTGCTTGAGATGAAGGGCCCAGTTCAGCGGTGCTTGAGATGAAGGGCCCAGTTCAGCGGTGCTTGAGACGGCGGTGCCCAGTTCAGCGGTGCTTGAGACGGCGGTGCCCAGTGCAGCGGTGCTTGAGACGGCGGTGCCCTGTTCAGCGGTGCTTGAGATGAAGGGCCCTGTTCAGCGGTGCTTGAGACGGCGGTGCCCTGTTCAGCGGTGATTGAGATGAAGGGCCCAGTTCAGCGGTGCTTGAGATGAAGGGCCCAGTTCAGCGGTGCTTGAGACGGCGGTGCCCTGTTCAGCGGTGCTTTAGACGGCAGTGCCCAGTGCAGCGTTGCTTGAGACGGCAGTGCCAGGTCAGCTGTGCTTGAGATGAAGGGCCCTGTTCAGCGGTGCTTGAGATGAAGGGCCCTGTTCAGCGGTGCTTGAGACGGCGGTGCCCAGTTCAGCTGTGCTTGAGATGAAGGGCCCAGTTCAGCGGTGCTTGAGATGAAGGGCCCTGTTCAGCGGTGCTTGAGACGGCGGTGCCCTGTTCAGCGGTGCTTGAGACGGTGGTGCCCAGTTCAGCGGTGCTTGAGACGGCGGTGCCCAGTGCAGCGGTGCTTGAGACGGCGGTGCCCAGTGCAGCTGTGCATCGGATAAGTGTCCAGCTCAGCGGATCCGGCCATGGCATGGAGGTCATTCGCCACCTGACCTGTGGCTGGTGGTGCCTTCCTGCCCATTTGTTGTGTGGCTGGCGGGGCCCTCCTGGGCTGCAGTACCGGGCCTGTGGGTGTCCTCTTGCCCACCTGGGATGGGGCTTGCGGGGCCCTCCTGGGCTGCAGTACCGGGCCTGTGGGTGTCCTCCTGCCCACCTGGGATGGGGCTGGCGGGGCCCTCCTGGCCAGCTGGGCTGCTGGCGGACTTGTCGGGCGTGCTGCCCTTCCCAGCCTTCCCTGTTCGCCTGTGGCCCTTCCCCACCTTTGGCGGTGTGCCAGGTGGCACCACACTTCCTGCCGGAGCCATGGTAGGGATTTTGGTCCCTGGTGTCTTCGGCCTCTCGCGCCGGCCACTGACAATCTTCGGATGTTTTACCGGGGGTGGGCTGGACGTGCCTTGGCTCCTTACTGAACTGGCTGCCCTTGAGGGTGGGGGACTCCACAGTCCATGGCACACTGTCATTAAAGGTCCCGCTTTTGTGGTGGCTGAGGTGCTGACTGGAGTCCTATGAGATGGACGGGGTGGGGGAGTTGTTGGAAAGAGGTCAAGTTTGGAAAGGAAAAGCAATTTAAGAACAGAGGGACGGGTAGGTGTAGTGGGTATGGGAGTGGAGGAAGAGGTTGTGGTTGTAGGAGTCTTCAGTCTGGTGTCTTTGGGTGCAGGTGCTTGGGCTGGATGCTGTCAATAGGTGGATGGCTGTTGGGTGGGTGGCTGCCTGCGTTTGTGTAGCTTGGAAGAGGGGGTCACAGACACAGAGGACGTGTAAATGGTAGTGGGGGTGGTGACTGCACGTGTGCGGGGGGTTCTGGTGGGTGTGCTGGTGATGGACGTAGTGGCTGAAGATGTTGTGCATGCAGGTGTGAGTGGAGACGTGACAGGGAGGGAGGAGGGAGACGAGGAGGAGGGGGACACAGTGGAGGCGGTGGGTGTTGGTATGTCTGTATGTGGATGTTGCTTGTGTGAATGCTTGTGTGATGTGTGGTGCTTATGTCTGGATGAGCTTCCCTTGGGTGTTGAGGTGTGTGCAGGCTGGTCTGATGGTGTGTCTGGGATAGGCAGAGGTACAGGTGATAGGGTATGGGTGGAGGAAGTTGGAGGGGGGAGGCTGGAGACAGGGACAATTGCTGCCATCAGTGCTGAGGCCAGAGTGTTGAACGATCGCTGATGGGCAGCCTGACCAGAATGAATGCCCTCCAGGTATGCATTACTCTGGTGCACCTCCCTTTCTACACCTTGGATGGTATTCAAAAGGGTAGACTGCCCAACAATGAGCATCCTCAGGAGGTCAATGACCTCCTCACTGAGGGCAGAAGGGGTGACAGGGGCAGGGCCCGAGGTGCCTGGGGCGAAGGAGATGCCCACCTTCCTGGGTGAGCGGGCACGGGCCAAACGCTGAGGTGCTGCTGGGAGTGCGTTGCTGGTGCACTGGGTGGCGACTGTACCTGTTGGTGCGGGGGGCACGGATGTTGCCGCCACCACAAGGGAGCTCCCTTCAGAGGACGAGTCCGTGTCACTAATGTCTGCACGAGTCCCCGCTGTGGAGCTCCCCTCGCCCTCCGTCCCACTGGTGTATTCGGAATCCGTTGCATGGCCCTCCAGGGCCATGTGGGATGCAGCCCCCTCGTGCTCCGATGACACTTCTCCTCCGCCTGATGATGCTAATGCACACATGAATAGGAAGACAACAAAAAAGGGGTGGGGGAAAATAAAGAGATGTTGAGTGCATGCATTGGCGACACCGTTGGCGGAGAGGACAGACACAGAAGCCCCCTGCACTACGCTGCGCACTTGGGGTCCACTACTCAATCCGTGGGACATGGCCTACAAGCCTATGGACGACAACTGCACACATAGATGACACAGGGCCATGGATAACTGTACTTGGCACCCTACAGAGGTGGGGGGCGGGGGCACAGGGCCATGCCTTACGGAGGGGCCTAGCCTACAGAAATCACCCTGGCCTAGGGATACCCACAGCCCTCCTCCCCCACCCAGACACCTCCACTGCACGCAAAGTCAGCAGAATGAGGTTGTACTCACCCCCTTGTGTCTGCTGTGATGTCCTCACGCGCCCATCCAAATTGGGGTAGGCCACCGCCAGGATCCGGGACATCAGGGGGGTCAAAGTACGACTGGCACCCCTCCCACGTTGGGAGGCCATCCCCAGCTGAGCCTCCGCCGTCTTCCTGCTCCAGAGTCGGATGTCCTCCCATCTCTTCTGGCAGTGGGTGCCCCGTCTGTGGTGGACCCCCAGGGCCCGGACGTCCTTGGCGATGGCACACCAAATGTCTATCTTCTGGTGGGCGCTGACCTATGTGAAATGTACAGGGGGAGAAAAAGAGTCATCACCTTCTGCACCCTCAATGTGAGTGGCCCCCCATCCCTACCCTTGCCATGTGGCACATCCTGTCATCCGTCGTCTGATGCATGTCTCATTCGCTCCCCTCCCCACCATCTTTCATCCACCGACTCAACACAGGCATTGGCCACAAAGCATGGTCCCAGTGTACTTACCTGTTGGTCTGGAGGACCGTAGAGTAGCGCATACTGGGGGAGGACCCCATCCACGAGTTTCTCCAATTCCTGAGCAGTGAAGGCAGGGGCCCTTTCCCCAGTTGCATGAGCCATTGTCTCTTCCAGGCCGAGGTCACAGCAGCACTTGCAGTGTAGGTCCTCTCCTGTCGAAGATCAGGTATCGAGTGATTAAGCAGATAGAAAATGGCGGTCACGCCCGCCGCAGTGCGTACCGCGGCGGTGCGTACCGCGACCGCCAGCGCACATCCTCATTGGCTCCTGAGACCCATAGAGTTCAATGTTAACCAATGCTGCTTTGCGCCGCGGTCTTCGACCGCCTACCGCCACGGTGTGCCACGCCAGCGCATTGACCTCACATCCCATTGTCCCACTTCACAGGTCAGGCAGCCGCCATTTCAAGGGCCCACATGGCTTACTTTTAACTGCGTCACACATACCTAGGCCTTGCATCAACACTCCTACAAACCATTCAATGCATTGGGAATTGTGTTTTGTGCAAACTGTGGTTACGTACCTGTGGGTTGATTGACTCTGTGCTTGCTGTTGTCCTACATAGGCACCGTCCGCTGGGACATGCGAGGACATGGAGGAATCTTCCCGTGTACAGACTGCTGGTAGACCTGTCGACAATGGAGGAAAGTGGGATGACAATCAGGGAGGTATCCTTTCCTGGCGGGGGTCTTGGCATCTTACTCTGTCTTCTTCCTGGATCTCAGGGCCCGCTTGCGGGGTGGTTCTCCTTCTGCAGGGGGTGGGGTGCTGGTGGCCTGTTGGTCCTGTGGCAGGGCCTCTTGTCCACTAGCGCCGGCGGAGGTGGTAGGCAGTTCTTGGTCCATGCTAGTGTCAGGGGCCCTTTGTCCTGCCACAGTGTCCCGCAATGTGGTGACTACCTGATTCAGAGCCCCTACAATGGTGCCCAGGGCAGAACTGATGTTTAGTAGTTCCTCCCTGAACCCCAAATACTGTTCCTCCTGCAGAAGCTGGATCTCCTGAAACCTGGCCAGGACCGTCGCCATCGTCTCCTGGGAGTGGTGGTAGGCTCCCATGATGGAGGAGAGGGCCTCGTGGAGAGTGGGTTCCCTGGGCCTGTCCCCCCCCTGTCGCACAGCAGCCCTCCCAGTTCCCCTGTTTCCCTGTGCCTCTGTCCCCTGGACCGTGTGCCCACTACCACTGCCCCCAGGTCCCTGTTGTTGTTGGGGTGGGGGGTTAACCTGGGTGCCCTGTAGTGGTTGACACAACGCTGATTGACGTGTCCTGGGGACTGAGGGATGGGCCCGCTGGGTGGGTGCTGTGCTGGTGTTGCCAGAGGGGGGAAGGTCTGCTATGGGCTGTGGCTGTCTGAGGGGAACCGACTGTCCCGAGGTCCCCGATGGGCCAGGCTGGTCATCTAGATCCAGGTCGACAGAGGTGCTGTCCTCACTGTGGGCCTCTTCTGGGGTGGAGTGGACATTTGTGGACCCTCCTGCACGGTGACGTGGCGTTCGGGTCCTGCAGGGGTATAAAAGTATGGTTATTGCATTTGTGTGTGCCATAGCGTGTAATGGGTGGGTGCCCTTGTACCCCAGTGCTGGCATTCCTGTGTGGGGGCTTTTGTGACGGTGATTTGGTGGGGGATGGGTATGTGCAGTGGGCATGCTTTGGTGATGGGTGTCCATGCTTTGTGGTCGCATGCAGGGCTTGGTGTTGGGGTGGGTGGGCGGTGATGTGGAGACATTTGCAAGGAGCAGGATGTGATGGGGGTGAGGGTGGGGTATGAGTTGGCATGCTGGTGGGGTGGGGGGGATGAAGTAGTGAAGATGAGACTTACCAGAGTCCATTCATCCGCCTACTCCTGAGAGGCCCTCAGGAAGCAGGATCGCCAAGACTTGCTCCTCCCATGTTGTAAATTCTGGGGGAGGAGGTGGTGGTCCGCCGCCAGTCCGCTGCACCGCGATGTTGTGCCTGGATACCATTGAACGCACCTTCCCCCGTAGGTCGTTCCACCGCTTCCTGATGTCGTCCCTATTTCTTGGGTGCTGTCCCACAGCGTTGACCCTATCGACTATTCTGCTCCATAGCTCCATCTTCCTGGCAATGGCGGTGTGCTGCACCTGTGTCCCGAAGAGCTGTGGCTCTACCCGTACAATTTCCTCCACCATGACCCTGAGTTCATCCTCAGAGAATTGACAACAAATGGCAACTTATTAATTGAAATAAATGCACATTCAAATTATGTATTCGAAAAGGAAATTATGGGTGCTCACACACTGAAACACATTGTTGCCTTAATGTGTAAAAGCGGGTTCACAAAAGTAAACCCGTTCTAGTAACAATGAAACAAACCAGTGGGGCACACCAAAAAATCTATATCTATACTTTAAAGATAATGTAATATCTTAATGAGGTAAGTTAAAGGATCACAATAAGTTTAACTACAATGCTATTTTAGTCACATACTTAAGGAATATATTTGAGGAGCGAAAGGAGGATAATGAAATTGTCACTTTTCTCCTTTTTAGTGCATGTTAGATGGGAAATGAGCGTAACGGACATGTAAATGATCAAAGGTATATAATTATCGGATATCTTTTTCTCCTCACCATTGCATAAGGTGGGGTTATTTTTGGACATGAAGTAATCTACTGTACACAAAAGAGAAAATTCTGCATACTTGGGTTTGCATGTGGCATGTGTAATCATTGCGGTGGTTCTTATTTATTTATGTTTGGAGACATGGGGAGTTCCTTTGATGTTATATTTTTTTGGCCACTATACAACACTTTGGCACAAAAGGATATGTGGTGATGGTTCTCTTCTTTTCTTTGGCAGTTTCCTGTCTAGTTTTAAATTGAGTTACATTTCAAACAGTATGTTGATATAATATTGTGGATATTTAACTGACCAAATAACTTTTGTGTATCTATCTTAGAAAATGAAAGGAAAAATGAATGTTAGATATATATGTATTCTATTTTTGTGTAAAATTGTACATATATGTTTGTCGTGTATTGACTGTTGTTTGTTGTGATTTTCTCAGCCTTGAAGAAGTCCAGTCAGGACGAAACACGTGTCGGCTGATTGCTTTCCATTCTTTTTCTATATGTTTTGTGTATATATGTATATATTTATATGTATAAGAAAATGTATTCTTTTTGTATTGAAAACTTCTATTTGTATGAATATATCTTTCGTTTGGATAGTAATATTTTTGTGTATGTCTCCTCTTTTGGTCAGTTTTTTGATTATTCATACTATTTAAGAAAAGGAGAGGACTAAAATAGCATTGTAGTTAAACTTATTGTGATCCTTTAACTTACCTCATTAAGATATTACATTATCTTTAAAGTATAGATATAGATTTGTTGGTGTGCCCCACTGGTTTGTTTCATTCATCCTCGGAGAACCTGGGGTGTCTTTGCGGTGCCATGGGGTGGTGTGGGTGATGTGTGGGGTGGATTGTGTGGTGATGGTGGTGATTGAGGTTTCAAGAAGGGGTCCTGACAATCACTGTGGGCCTGGCAGAGGGCCGGTTGGGGGAAGATTGAGTCACTTTCTTTCAGCTTGGGAGGACAGTGTAACCGATCATTGGGTACTAGACATTGTGTCCAATGGTTATGTCATAGATTTTGTTGTGGTTCCTCCAGATTCAGGGGTTCGTCCCACTCCTCTGCCTTCAGAGGGGTCACGGAGAAGGGCATTATTGGACGGAGTGCGAGACTTACTGGTCAAGGGGGCCATTTCCCACGTTCCGCTAGACGAACGGGGTCAGGGCACTTATTCGGTCTTGTTTCTTGTGCAGAAGGTTTCAGGGGGATTTCGACCAGTGCTCAATCTAAAGGAGGTGAATACCTGGATCAGGACAGTGCATTTCCGCATGCTGTCCATTCAGACTATTTTTCCATTGGTCAGGCAAGGGGACTTTCTGGTGTCAATGGATCTGCAGGATGCTTACCTACACGTGCCTGTGGCAAGATCCTCTCAAAAGTTCCTGAGGTTTGCTGTGGGTCGGGACCATTATCAGTTTTGCGTTCTGCCTTTCGGTCTAAAATCTTCTCCTCGAATTTTCACAAAGGTGCTGGCTCCTCTAGTGGCTTTGCTTCATTCAGAAGGGGTGTTTCTGCATCCTTATCTAGACGACATTTTGATTCATGCCCCATCACGAGACCTTTTTCAGAGGCAGGTGGTCCAAGTTCTGGGGGTCCTGCAAAACCACGGGTTTTTAATCAATTGGGAGAAGTCAAACTTAGTGCCGTCCCAGGATCTGGTTTTTCTGGGGGCTCGGTTTCAGACTCTTCTAGGGTTGGTGACTGTGTCAGAAAAAAGGTTGGGTGTACTCCAGGCTTTGGTAAAGAAGGTATTGTTACTGTCTGCTCCCAGGGCTCTTCTATGGTTGCGTCTGCAGGGTCATTTGGCGTCGGTGATCTTTCTGGTGCCTTGGGCACGTTTCCATCTCCTGTGCTTGATGACTTGGTTCTTGAGAAGGTGGGCACCAGGGTCCAGTTCTCTGAAGGACAGGGTTCCAGGGTCCGGATTGATTCGCAGGGAGTTGCAATGGTGGTTGGAGGCAGCCCACCTGAGGGTAGGGGTTTCTTTATCACCTCTGAGACCCGTGGTGGTAACGACGGATGCCAGCCTCTCAGGATGGGGGGCATGGATGGAGTCGGCTCAGATTCAGGGGTTTTGGTCCCCTCGGGAGGCGAGTCGGTCTTCGAATTGGCGCGAATTGCGGGCAGTATTCCTTGCTCTGGTCCATTTCCAGGATTCCCTGAGGGGGTCGGCGGTTCTGGTTCGCACGGACAACTTAGTGGCCAAGGCTTATGTCAATCGGCAAGGGGGGACCAGGTCGAGGGCTCTGTCCAATCTAGTCAGAGAGATTTTTGTGTGGGCTCAGGAGTGGGTTCCTTCTCTCAGGGCTACGTACATTCGGGGGGTGGTAAATGTTCGAGCGGATCTGCTGACCAGAGTGATTCCTTCCTTCCAACTTTTCTCTCTCCGGAAGTCTCTATTTCAGCATCTGGTTCGGCTTTGGGGTCTTCCAGTGCTGGATGTGTTTGCGTCAGTAGGGAATGCGAAAGTGGAGCGCTTCTGCTCCCGGTTTCGGTGTCCCCAAGCATGGGAGGTGGACGGGATGTCATGTCCTTGGCCGCAGGGCCTTTTGTATGCGTTCCCTCCTTTTCAACTACTCAGGGCATTTCTGTTACGAGTAAGGGATCTGGGGTCCAGGGTTATCCTAATTGCGCCTCTTTGGCCGAGAGCGAATTGGTTCCCATTGTTGATGCTGATGGCAGAGGGGAGGATGTGGCCTCTGCCTCTTTGTCCGTCTCCCCTGGAGTTTCCCTGCCTCCCAGTGGGGTCATTGAGGAGGTTACACTTGACGGCCTGGAAGTTGAACGGAGGGGGTTGACAGGTCTAGGGGTGCCGGTGGCTTTGAGTTCTACCTTGCTGGCGTCAAGGAGACGTTCCACTTTGCTTTCTTATGGTAGGCAGTGGAAGGTGTTTTCGTCTTGGTGCTTAAGTCGTAAGTTGGATCCTACCTGCGCTTCTATCTTTGAGGTGATGCAGTTCCTGCAGGATGGTGCTCATTTAGGGTTGTCAGTGGCATCTCTTCGGGTACAGTGGGCGGCTATTCAGGCATTCAGAGGACCATGGCGTAATCTTCAGGATGAAGGGCGATTGATGCCTAGATTTTTTCAAGGGCTTGTTAATTTATTTCCTCGCCCGGTACGTTCTTTTCCTTCATGGGATCTGTCCTTGGTTTTGGATGTGTTGACGGAGGCCCCTTTTGAACCGTTGGGGGACTGTGATTTGCGACATCTATCTTTGAAGGCGTTCTTTTTGGTAGCCATTACTTCGGCTCGTCGGTTGGGGGAATTGGGGGCATTGGCGTGTTCCTTTCCTTTTTGTAAGATTTTTCCCGATAGGGTGGTTCTGGTTCCGGTTCCGTCTTTTATTCCTAAAGTCAATTCTTCGTTCCATTCCTGGCAGGAGGTCATTCTTCCTTCATTTTGTCCGAATCCCTCATCAGGGGAGGAGGTCCGTTTGCATTCGTTGGATGTACGTAGAGTTTTGTTGGAGTATCTGCGGGTGGTGGCTCCTTTTCGTAAAGGGGATTCACTGTTTGTTAATTTTGGTCCGGCTCGCAAAGGTGAAAAGCCTTCCACGGCTTCCTTGAGTCGGTGGGTTCGATCTTTAATTCTGTTGGCCTATTCCTTGAGAGAGGTGGTTCCTCCTCTAGGGATTCAGGGGAGATCTACCAGAGGCATGGCGGCTACGGTGGCAGAGCTTCAGGGGACTTCGGTGGTGGAAATTTGCAGGGCCGCCACTTGGGCTTCTCCTTCGACGTTTGTGCGTCATTATAGGCTGTCTGACTTGGGTAGTTTGGAGTCGGTGCTAGGTCACCGGGTCTTATCCTCTATTAGATAATGTTGGGGGATGTTCTTGGTGCAGGATATTAAATAAAGATCTTGCAACTCGGTGTCCGTCTCCTGTGTGTTTTCTTGCTATGTCTCATTGGTTAAAAGGAAGGCGAGGGAGGGACGGGAGGTAATGCTTCCATTTTCTTACGATAATGGCATTACTCCTAGTCCTACTCCCTCGCCTTCCTTTTCCGTACCCTCCCACCCTCCCAGTACGGACTGTCCGAGTTGCGGCTTGGGCTTGGTTTTTGTACAGGAGGGGATAAGGGTGGGGGGGGGTTTGAAAGGGGAAGGGAGGGTCTAGGGGGAGGCGGGAGGATTGTGTGTTGTGTGAAGTGCGTGGAAATATTGCTGGGTGAAAGTAAAATGCACGTCTGGGTGCTCAGTTCTCTTTTTCTCAGTGCGTGGTCCCGAATCTGTAGAAGTGGGGGTTTGTGGGTGATGTGGGTGTGTGTTTTATATTGTGTTGGGTGTGTGGGAGTGGTGTGTGTGTGTGTATCAGGTGTGTGTTTTTTGATTTGTCCAATGTGGATGTGTTTTGTAAATGTGTGTGTATTTTGAGCGCGGCTGTGTGTACCGCCAATGGATTACCGCGGTTGAAAGACCGCCGCGTGGATTCGTGGGTCGTGATAGTGTGGGCATATTTCTGTTGGCGTGACGGTGGAGGTTTGGTCATCACCAGTTTCTCGCTGGCCTTTGGTGTGGCGGACTTTTGTGGATGTCTGCATTTTGGCAGTTTGCCTGTTGTGGGTCAGAATGACCGTGGCGGTTTACCGCGGCCGCGGCGGTATGTTGGCGGTCTTCTGACAGCGGTAAGCAGCTTTTACCGCCAAGGTTGGAATGACCACCCAAGTCTGGAAGCACACTTTGTGACGTAGAAAACATACTCATCGACAAAAATCCTTTGTGATCCATGTCAACTCCGATTGGTGGTTCTAACAAATGGTGGATTCTTACCAAGGTAGCACTGGGGTAGCTGCCATTTTACACCTCAGTTTGTATTTGTTTGTAGCATAGGACACAAATGTCATAGAACAACAATCTTTCAATTTTTTTAAATCTTTTTGTTATTTTTATTTATTTGTGAAACACACAGGAACCCCAACATTGACCCCCACCCACCCACCCACACACTTAATAAGGAAAAGTAGAAAGAATCAGGACCCCCCACCACCTCCCTAACACTAACTAAACTAACAACCTATACTAACCTAACACTAATCCACCAAGCCCACTAATCATGAGAACAAGGAAAGAGGAGGGAGGGGAGGGAATTATGTCCATAGAAAAAAGATATTCCTAGAGGTTGGCCCTCCGGAGGGTCCGCCTGATCGATTTGACCCGCTTCTTGATGTAGCTGACATCCTGGCTAAGATTGTTCACCTTCTTTAGAACTCGGTCCATCTTATGTTCCAAAGCCAGGAATGCCGCAGGTTCGATTGTTGGTGCTGGTGCCGTTTGTGTCCCGGCCGAGGTGCTCTGTGGCCGTGTGGAGCCTAGCCCACTGGACTGTCCTGCAGCTGTCACACTGCTGGGGCCTGGGTGTGCTGCAGATGTAGGGACAACTGTCCCCGCTGTGGGTGGGGCCACCTGGGGAAAACCAATGGTTGTTGTGGTGGTGACTGTAGTGGGCAACCTTTGCCACCCTGTGGTGAAGCCCACCATGCTCCGGAGGCCCGATCAGACTGGTATGTACGGGCCATCCTTTGGAACCCCGACTGCACCTGCAGGACGTGTCTGTATCTCATGGTCCGCCTCTCAAATTCATGCTTCTGGGCGGGTGTCATGTTTGCAGCTGTGAAGACAAAGGGCAACTATTTACCATAGGAACTGCATTGTGTGGAATAGCACAAGTGGTCAATCTGACAATACATCTACTGTACTTGTAGCAGCTCATATCACCATACAGATCATTGAAAGTCTCAGAGGAAGTAAATGGAAACCCTGCCTACAAGGGTTATCTCACACATAGCACATCCAAAATCTACATGATGGGTAACAACTGGCAATAACTTGTCATCAAAGTACTGACAGTTGTCAGCTAACAATCATGCTGCACCTCCTCCGCCTATTGCCTGGACTACATATGTTGATGATAATCACAAACCTCAAGGTCTGCGATTTGTAATGGGATTTGCTAGTACAGTACTCAGTGTGCCATAACTGAGTGTGTACACTAGGTTCAAAATAAATGTTCAAATAGTCACAAGTATGTGTAACATACTGGTTCTTCAGTCCTAGGTACCCTATTCACAAACCCATGCCTGTGTTTGAGGGGGGGGGGGGGAAGAACAACAAACAATTCCAAACTACATGCACACCCAGGAGTGTATAGAAAGCTCAACATGTGTTTGGCTCTACACACACACCACCAGTAAGGGCTATCAACAAATTGGAGTCAGCTAAACCTTGTCCTATCCAAGGCCCACACATGTCAGAATGTACTGACCTGGGTCAACATCACATACTTCCAGTGAGGCATAATTTTCAACAGACACAGAGGAGCAGGAACACCCATGATCATGAATAGCATGCACACCTAGGCCTTTGCACTCTAGTTCCACACACTTGTAGTACAACTTGTGGAAGTACATGCTCCCAGAAGGTTCAACCTACAGTGTACTCAGTACATTGGTTAATAGGGAAGCAGCAGTCTTCAGAAAAGCCATTTGCAGAAGCTATCTGGGAGAATGTCAGTCTGACATGCACTCAATCCGAGACGAGTCCCAGTGCAACTCTTATTGTAACTAGTGTATTCCACATGACTCACCCCAGTTCTCATAGCGGGCCCTACAGGAATGGCCTACAAACCCAAGATCAGACAAATGGATAAGCATTGGCCAACTCAAAATATTCTAAGAACTGAAATCCCACTAATGGAACAAGACTAATGATTGGGCAGCACATCACACCTTGCAATGTGTTCAACACACAGGAGTCCATCACACATCACCAGCAAACACAAAACATAACACACATGTCAACACTCACTGTAGGTGTCCGGGTCCTCAAAACGAGCCACCTCTCCCACTGTGTACGGTGCAGGTCCACCTGTAAAGCATGGAAGGAAGAATATGATCAGAATCAGTGCAGTGACAAACAATTTCAATTAAAAAAACAATGTGTAAGCTGACATGAGTAATGAAACACTTTCAGACATGCTCATACTGCATGGAATATTTCATGGCCAACATTTACATAGGCTGGGTCTCCTGCTACAGTTACACACACTTCTACACACATGCAGTGGCCCTGACTGTCATGTGGTGGCAAACATGCACCTCCATTAGTGAGCAGCAACAATATTGGTGTTTATTTGTCTCATCATGTGCATCCAAGAGAGACATCCAAAGGCTGGTTACTTGAGGACTGCATGACCTGTCAAACAGCCTATGTGGTCATGACACATTTGTGACAAATAGGTACATGGTACAGAGGGGCAGGGACTTTGGAAATACCTCATGTTGTAAAAGTTTCATAATTTGATGTGTCCCAACAATGTTGATTGGCACCAAACATAGATGTTTGTACCCTAGTCCATACCTTTGGACTGCCATCCCTAATCGGATTTTGGCACAAGAAACAAGAAATACCTGTCTAAGATGTTAGCTGAGGGCACCTGACTCCTTTCCAAATATGGTTCATGTTCAGATCTGGCATGTATCAATAAAATATGAAGGAGCACAGTAATCCCTAACAGGCATAGCACTTCCGTGAACACTTTCCTTACACACTCACCAGACACACATGAGACATATGTCTGGGCCACATTGCTATCATCAATTGACGTGAAGGCAGCACTCATTTTCTGCATCATGTAGGGTTTCCAATGTCAGTCTAGCTATAGCGTTAACATATGTAGGTATGATGTTAGTACATCCATACTTCACTGGCAATTGTGACCTGTAGAGTCATGATTGCCTCATTAATGTTTCGCTTGTCTGCCACAAAGGCGGCACTAAATTACATTCAGCAACAAGCAACCTGTAAGTGTGCAAAACATGAGCTGCCTGACTGCTAGCATTTGTCATCCTTCACATAGTGCATCAATTACCCTGTATGTTTCCTCAGCATTACACACAGTCTGCAACTTATCTGGCAGATTGTGTACCAATCATCTCATGTCACTACACAGCTTTTAATTGTGCACATTTACATGATCTGTACTCACCAACATGGCCAACAATCATGATTCCCAGGTGGTCCAGCAGATCTTGCTCCCTGGAGATCAGGTCAGCCCAGCGGTGCTTCAGCTGGTGCTCATTGCGTTGGCTCCCATACAGACGCACCAAGTGATGGCGCACCTTTCCCCACCGGACTTTTCGGGCCTCAGTGTGATACCCCTGTATCACCCTACCCCCAGCCTCCAGGATCAGTGGGAGGAAATGGCACACCAGCCATATGAACCCCCCCAATACCATTTGCCCATTTGAAGTTTGCCCTATTACTTCTTTAGAGAATTCAGACATACCATTTAGCATAGATTTAATAGCAAATTCTCAAAGTTCATTATGTCATAATTGCAAATAGGTGTTTTGATGTGTGTGGCCCTTTATGCATTACCTGGTTTAGTGTCATGTTTCAATCTTCATGCTAGGTTACAATTGGGACACTACTGTGATAGGCTGCTTGCAACCACTTTGGTGATTGGATGGTACATGTACATGGGTGTGGTCCAATGTTGATCCTGTATCAACTGTTAAGGTGTATGTTGTCACTGTTACGTCCAGGTCTCATCATGAGTTAGTGGCAGCTAATCGTATATCTAATGTGTATCCTTTGGAGATAAATTTGAGTAAAGTCATTGAGGACATGGTAACCTACAGGTGGATGGTCCCACCCTGTCACTGAAGACGTGTAATGAGACTTTCAACTGGGCAACCTTGGTGTGCTGAGTGAGAGAATGTCTCAGGTGTCAGGATCCGGCATGTGCCATTGCAACATTTGTACTCAAGTTGGCCTCTGTGGATGGAAATGCATCTGGGAACATCATAGCCTCTGTGCAGAATAATATGGCTGGTATTCACACAGCCATCTCTATTATTTGGACAATGTTACTCAGCGTGTGAACTGTCAGGGTCCTCAAATGTGTCGACTTTTCATGGACATTATCTGAGGTTGCTGGTTCTGCTGGAGGCCACGTACACCATCAAAGGCTATGGCCCAGGTACACTGTCACACTTTGTAGTTTAGGCATTAATGAGGCCCAGACAAGGGATGGGGCATTATTTAGCTATTCAAGGGCACTGTAACAAATATGATACAAATAAAAGTCAGATGATGCAATACAATGTATTTGAGTATACATTGATGAAGCAAATGACAAAGTAGCCTCTGAGGAAAGAGAGGTTTTGAACAGCAAGTGTAGTCCATATGTGGCCACCGGGTATCTTTAGGGTGACCCACGGACAGGTGCCAGTCAGGCTGACAGGATGCTGGGTCAATCAGGATCCAGCTCTTTCACAATTGACATGATTAGTGGTCTGACTAAGACTGGTCAGAGGGAGCAGTAGACAGTTGACATGTCAAACTGTGTATGTCCTGTGTTGTTTTGAAGGTGACACATGAACCCAGATACAGTGTTACTCGGCAACATTAGTAGCAATGCTTAGCTGTGTAATTGCCAAAATGACTACATCTATGCTGTAGGAGGCATCAGCAGGGACGGTGCATGTAAATTTGGGTGGTGTGCATGGAGGTGATCACTGGTGTGGCCTCCATCAGTGTCTCACAAGTCCTGTCGGATGAAATTTGCTTTCAAATGGCCTACAGTACCTTTCACACAGGAAGCAATCTACAGGTGATACCAGGCCTTAAAAACTCCAAGCCAGTGTATTATTTGAGCTGACTTCCATGCAGTCAGATAGTACTATGACAATGGTATACCATAGGAAAGGGTGTGGCACACTGGATGACTCTTGTTAGTGTGTGTTTATAGATGAGGGAATATCAGGGTACACATATTTGTATTCCAGGGACCTCTTCAAACAGGTGGGGTGACGAGGCGCTTGGGTGTGTCAGGTTTTTAGAAAAGGGCTGACATGTAGATGGGATGTGGTGTGCTGGATGCTTGTCATATGTGTGCCACTTGTGCTGTGTATGTTCTGCTTATGTGTAACTCTAGTGACAGATAGTCGTTGCAAAGATTGTATGTAGTTGGAATTACTGCTGTCAAGGGTCTGGTCATACATTCCTGTTCCTGATGCAAAAGCATGTCAACTGCCTGATGTATGAGGCCTGTTTTCCCCTAGTTGAGTGATGGTGTTTTAGTTGTGTGCCATATGCTGCGATGAACCATGTTACCAACATGTATGTGTGTAATAGGTGTGGTCCACAGCTATTGCCCTTCAAAGGTGAACTGTACAGGATGTCAGTCATTTACATTTTGTGTGTATGTGACCGTTGTATGATAGGCCTCACATTTGTAGTGGTATTTTCTGTGTCCTGATTGTTATATCATCAATGGTCCATGAGGCGACACTCTTCTTCTGATATTTAGAGCTAAAGGTGTGCAGAAATTATTAGCCCGACCATGATGTGGTGTTTCTTATCAGTGTTTATTTACAATAGTTCATTAAGTGGTGAAGGTGATAATATAAAAAAAATAAAAAAAAATCACAATGTGTTGGCGCCTACGCACTCCAGCAGCCATGTGTGGTTGTTCCCCCTCATGTTGCAGGGCAGCATCCTCCTCTACCTCGTCTTCAGGCATGTATGGGTCTGGTTCCAGGAGGGGAATGTTCCTTTTGATGCAAATGTTGTGCAGGATGGAACATGTTAGTATGATCTTACAGACCATCTCGGGGGAATATAGGAGGCTACCATCAGTGATGTCGAGGCAGCGGAACCTTGACTTGAGGATGCCGAAGGTCAGCTCGACAATGCTGCGTGTCCTCTTATGGGCCTCGTTGTATGCACGCTCTGCAGCTGTACTCGGGTTGCCAAATGGTGTCATTATCCATGGCTGGATGCCATACCCCTGACCAGCTGAAAGAGAAAAAGAATGGGATCATGTTGATGTAGCTGGCACTATTGAAAAGACCTTTCATGGCAGTAATTGTCTTGTGTTGTCTGTGACTCTTTTGTGTACTGATGTGACATCCTATACTTGTGGGCTATATCAACTGCATTGTGTTGTTTCCTTGGCTGAGCAAGTGTTTGTCTGCTAACCGTTTGTCATCAGTATGTTTTGGGATTTTCAGTACAGTGTGCCCTCCCTAGCATTGTGACTTGTGATACAGGTGTCCGTGTGTCTTCACTTGGGGTGAGATGATAGTTCCATGCAGAGTTAAAATTGAAAGTGTTGTTAACACGTTCATATGAAAGTACCCTGGACATCCCATACCTTTAGACTTATGCAATGTATTAATGTAAAGGTCATTGGGACACTTACAATTTGCAAGGTGACATTTTGGCAACCACACTCATTAATGTCTTAACATTAGGCTGTACAGTAAATTCTGATGTGTGACAGATTCAATGGTGACTTAAGAAACATGGCTAGTGATGTCAGGACCTCAGTGTGTTCCTGTTGACATGTTGCTGTTGTGGTGTATGTGTTGTGTGTCCTAGAGGGTTGCTGTGCAGTGTTTATATAAGTAGGTTTTTGTACTTACCAACAAGTAGTCCATTGCCATACCGTCCATCCTGGAAGCGTTGGTTGATGGTGCAGTGACGGAAGATGAATGAGTCATGTACACTCCCAGGATATTTAGCCACGATGTTGGTGAACATTCCTTGGTGATCGACTATGGCCTGCACGTTGATTGAATGTGTGTGCTTCCTGTTGTGGTAGAGGTGTTCAGTTGCAGCAGGTGGCACAAGGCGTACATGTGTGCAGTCGATTGCACCAAGGACATGTGGGAAGCCACTGATTGCGTAGAACCCCTGTTTAGTTTCCTGCTGCTTCTGCAGTGTGTTAGGGAAGCAGATGTGGCGGGGTGTAAGGCGAATGATGGCATCCAGTACTTTAGGCAGAAATGTGGAGAATGATGGTTGTGATATTCCACCTACCAGGGCAGCAGTTGTTTGAAATGAGCCACTTGCCAGCATGTGAAGTACGACAAGCAGCTTTGTTTCTGTTGGTATGGTGTGGGGTGTCACCAAAGTGGGGGCCAACTGCTGTTCGATATTTCGCAGCAGCTGCTGAATGGCTTGCCAGTTCAACCGGTACCTCTGTATGATGTCGTGTTCCCTGAGACCCTGAAGGGTTGTTCTTGGGCGGAATATCCTCTCCTGCCTTCTGCGCTGCCTTTGGGGTCCCTGCTGGTGTTGTTGTAGCTGCTGTTGTTCCAGCTGGGCTCTGCGTCTGCGTGCACGCTGGATTAGAATCACCTCCATGGCTTCCTGTTGCTGCTCTGCTGCTCTGCTGTTTGTTCTGTGTGTTCTGATTAAAAACAGGTGTGTTTGCCCCATTTTAACGCCTGCCCTGACCCAGGCGTTATGTTTTTTACGCAAATCGGGCTGTGCGTCATTTTCTGGCTCCGCCTCCCGGCTGTGCGTCATTTTTGCCCGAAAGCATAAATACGACGCACAGCCGTTTAAGCCATTTTTTGGACGGGAACGCCTACCTTGCATATCATTAACGCATACAAAAAATGACGCACACTGCGGAACTCTGTCGTCCACGGGCTCGGGTGTCAAAGTTTAAATACGGGGCAGCGCTTGCGCTGAATGTGCGTCAAAATATTTGACGCACAATCGGCGCAAACGGAGTATAAATATGCCCCTAAGAACTTGATGAATGGATGGGAATGGGGAGTTGAAGAAAGGTGGGACAAAGACAAACACATTATTCATCAAGTTGATCAACAGAACAGCATCAACACGTCTGTTGAGTACGGTAATCATAGAGTGACACAGTTTAGTTACCAAATGTAAACATAAATACAAAATAGGAGGGATCCACACAGTTCACAAATTGTACTGTTAAGAAAAGAAAAATTAAACTGTATTTAAATCCAAAAAAAGTATGGTTCATTAACAATCTTCTCAGAATGTTCATCTTAGGTGCAGGGCTGAAATGGTCAAATAATATTGTTTTGGAGCTTAAATGCAGAAGAAGAGAAGGCCTGTGGGAATGTCAATATTGTAGAGTCTATGAGACTGTAAGCTTCATGGTGGATGTGGATCAAGAGGGCAGATAATAGGCTCATGCAGTCATGTGCGTTTAAGTGAGAAATTATAACAATATTTTACAACCAATCCCAGACAAGGAGCTGCATGCACCTGATTGATCAATCTCATAAATTTTAATTGTTATAACATTTAGCTGTGTGTGCATCCATCACGTGGCAATGTTCATAGCTTCCGTCTTCTGGCTGTTGGGACAGTCCCATTCTGACTCAGAGTTCTGACTCAAATGAGATTGACTGAGACCTGTAGTGTTGATGAACAAGAAGAGTGAAATAATTTGGGAATTTTGCATAGTTTTGCAACTAAACTCACTGGACTGTGAAGAATCTTAAAAAAGAAGTACAGGAAAGGATGGGGCGATGCAAGCATTTATACTGCAGTGTAAAAGCAAGTCAACCATTCACGCAGAATTGTCCCCAAATATTACAAATCAAATGTATATATTAGTTCAACAACACCTTTCCAGACACCACATGAATCACCAGCCACTGATCATATCACTCATTGGTTCAATTGGTACCTGTTCCAAGTGTGGTGTACATTTGTGTATTGTGTTTATTCTTTTCCCATTGCAGCAATAAACAATGGCAGTCTTGTTTATGTAAAACTCTTTACTGGCAGTCCAGCTAGGAAATAAAAAAATAAGGATAGAGATGGGAGGTATTGTCTTCGCATCCTTTAAGTAATTAGGGGGGGTTTGCTCTGTGCACACTTGTCCGTCTTCACTCCACACATGTTAATGAAAGGGGCTGTATAAGTCAGACACCAAATATATACATGTTCTTCTATATCCCTTTTTTCTTTTTTCTTTTTTTTTGCAAAGCAGTTAAACTATCATGTATTAATACTCTTTTGTGACCTACTTAGTCTCAGTAGTTTGCCCTTAAACTGAGGGGGATTATCTGGTAGTTGATTAGGTGACATGCTTGAGTATGATCATTCACACTCATCCTCTTCCTGTGCTGTTCCAAGAACTTTCTAATCTTGTGGTGTGAAGTGTCCTGACTGTGGCAACTGCATCAGCTGCACTGAACATACATCCAGAAGACGCAATGGCTACCAGATAAGCCAGATTGCCAGCCTGTTGAGCTCTGGCCATTGTCACATCTTCCCATGCAAATAGACCATCCAGGTAGATTGATCCAGGTAGACATTTCTTTGGGTTATTCAGATAGTCTTGGAGCATTCTCTGAGTAGTCATTGATGCTGCCATTTGTTCGACCTCTGTTGCCTTCACCTCTACCCTTGACTTGGGACCTGCTACATAAAACAAAGTTATTGCAGAGTTTGGGTCTGAATCTTCTGTAGTTGGTGTTGCTGATGATGATGGTGTTGACTTATAGACAACACCATTGCCCTGTCTGAAGGTTGAAGGCTGAATGCCAGAATGTCTGCCCAGGCCTTAAACATCTAGCCATTTTTCTGAGTCTCTCCTTGATTAGTAATCCAAGTCTTGTAAAGTGAAACATGCTCTTCTGAAAAAGAATGGAAATGACTAGTAATTTCTTGTACCACATTGTGCACGTATGTACTCTTTAGAGGACATAATCTCTCTTTGCAGCCTTGGATTAACAACCAAGCAATGTATTAAGCTGTAACCAACTCATATTCTTCTTCATTCACAAAGGTGAACCTTTGCACCACCTTTTTTCTGTAGCAGATGTAACAATGGCATTGCTTGGCTCATTGTACTGTCCTCCTTGCTGACTTCCCATGTGAAAACCGCAAAAGGTAGTAGTCTTTCTGTCAGTCATTTGACTAGCCCCCATTTGCCCACGTCCATTGTCATGCTTTTCCCAGTTTCATCCCCTCCTCTTTGAAGGGCATAGTTGGTGATCAGTCTGTACTGGTTGAACAGATGCAGCAACAGGTAGGATGTTGAGTTCCAGCATGTTGGCACCTCCTGTATGAGAGCTTTAATCAGTACTCTGCTAGCAGGCTGAATGATCCTCTATTGCGTAGGGGCTCTAAAATAATGATTGAAACTAGTACAGATGCTTTGTGAAGGTGGCCAATATGTTGCTGACCATAGCCCTCACTATGACTTTGGCTGTCTTTTGCAAAGACGTTGAATCTGTGGGTGCCAGAAGACCTCCAGTGCTGGCGGTCTTCTGACTGCCATATTACGAGTACTGAAGGATTTCCACCACAATTTGAGGGGAAATGCTCCAGTAGTCGTAATGGTGGATGGAGGCGCAAAGGCCACAACCATAACCGCCACACCAAAAGGACTCTGCCTACTGTATTATGAGCAGTAATACAGCAGCGGTGTCCTGATGGCGGGGCACGGCCGGCGGTTGAAGTGCCTGTTCTCGTTCCCTGGCGGACGACCTCCTCGCTGGACAAGGTAAGTCAATCGTCCGACAGGGGAGGGGAGGGGAGTGGGAGGGTGGGGGGTTGCTTGTACGTGTGTTAGTGGGTGTTGTCTGCGTGTGTGAATGTAAGTGTGTGGATGTGTGGACGTGTGTGCGCATGGGTGTATGAATGTGTGTGTATGCGTGTGTGTATGAGTGTTTGTATGGGTGTTTGAATGCGTATGTGTATGCGTGTGCATGGGTGTATGAATGTGTGTATGTATGCGTGTGTGCATGGGTGTATGAACCCGTGTGTGTATATGTGGGTGTATGCATGTGTGCATGGGTGTTTTTTGAAAGCTCGTTTGACTGCATGTATGATTGTTGAAGTGAACATGTATTGGAATGTTTGTATAAATGCATGTCTGTTGGTGTGAGTGAATGAGTGTATGTATGCGCATTGGTGAATTTGTGTCTGTTGGTGCGAGTGAATGAGTTTATGTAAGTGTTGGTGAATGAGTTTATGTGGGGTGCATGCGGGGGTGTGTGTGTGCATGTATGTGGGGAGGGTGGTGCTGACATGGAAGGGGGTGGGGTAGGGTGTGCTGATATGGAAGGGGTGGGGCAGGGTAGGGCTGACATGGAAGGATGGTGGGGTTGTTGTAATTGGGTGGGTTGAAAAGTCGTCTGCCGGTGACAGGAAAGGAATTTTCTGTCACCGGCAGCCTTTCTGCCAGGGTTTTCCTGGAGGTGCAACCCTGACAGTAAGGAGACTCATAATATAATTAGTGGTCTTCAGTGAGCTGCCGGGTCGGAGATGCAGAGGCCAAACCGTCACACTTATAATGTGTCGGTCTTCACTGTCAGCCCATCGGCGGTGAGACTGCCCCCGCGGTCCTAGCGTTCTTCGGACTGGCAGGGTCATAATGAGGGCCTATGTCTTTTCTTTGGGAATGTCCGCAACAATCAAGTTGATGTAGTGTGCCAAACACAGGGACCCTGAAATAGCCTCCTTTTGCCATGGCCTTGAGTATATTAATGCCCTTGTCTGTGGCAAAAATTCAATTCTGAGACCACTGGGTCATTGCCATTCAAACATCTTACTGTTAAACTCTTCTAAGATGTTGGCAACTGTATGGAATTTCCCCATGGTGAAGCTTGTGATTATTGCATGATGCAGAATGCCAATAAAAAAATGTCAGTGCTGAGCTCTGCATATATATTTTGCTTGACCCCCACAAAAGAGAGCCACTGTGCCATGATACATATGCACTTAGTTGCTTAGTGTGAACAGCACTCTGCCACATAGCATGGCCAGCCAATTGCAGCACATCATGATGAAGCACTGGGACAGCAACTCTGGCAAAATAGGTCCACTGAGAACCTTCTGTTTCAGGCAGATGGCTGCCACAAATTCTAAAAATCTCACTCCTTCCACAGAAGAAAAAGAGAGGTGGTCCAGCACTAACATTTTAGCAAGCTTCCCGTTGTACAAATGTGCCATTGGGTGGTTGCATTCATACAACTCCTTCTGCCTACACATGCCCATAATAGTAGCTTTGATTCTTTTCTTTTGTTGCACCCTGATGCAGGTGACGTTTGAGAAACCCAGGAGGTGGTAGACTTAGGACCTCATTATGACCCTGGCATTCTTCTGACCGCCAGAGCCACAGTGGCAGTTTCACCGCTGATGGGCTGCCGGTGAAGACTGCCACGTAATGAATCTGGTGGTTTGGCCTCTGTCAACCTGCCACATCCCCGCCTGCACCACCAGGGAGGTTGGACCCACTGGGCTGGAGATCAGCATCTCTGACCCGGTGGTTTAACAAAGACCGCCAGTGGCTTTCCACCATGGTTTTCGCTGCAGTAGCACCACCATGAAAACCTTGGCAGAAAGGCTACTGGTGACAGGCCATTTCTGTCCTGTCACCAGCAGATAACTCCCCAATGCAAGCCCAATACCCCGTACCCCCTTCCATGCCAGAACCCCCCTGCCCAGAACAATGCCCCACCCCTAGTTCTAATACAGTGCCCCCACCCTCCAACGTGCACATACATGCACACAGACATCCACACGCACCCCGCATACACTCATTCACGTATCCCACATACACTCATTCACCAACACTGACATACATGTATTCACACACAAGCATCCATACAAGCACTCACTTCAACATTCATACACGTATTCAACCACATGTACACACATACATTCACACATGCATACACACACACAACACCACCCACCGTCCCAGCCCACTCCTCTGTCGGACACCTGACTTACCTTTTCTGGTGACGAGGTCGTCCGGCAGGGAATGGGAACAGACGCTTCCACCACTGGCAGCACCCCGCCATCAAGACACCACCAGGCAGTATTACTGCTCATAATACAGCTGGTGGGGTCCTTTTGGCGGGGCAGGGTCGGGGGTGGAACCGCCCAATGCCTCCGACCGCCAGCACGACAACTGAAGGATTTCCAGCCAAAATGTGGCAGAAATCCTTCAGAACTCGTGATCTGGTGGGCAGAAGATCACCAGTACTGGCGGTCTTCTGTCACTTGTGGCTTTGGCGGTCTTGGAAAAAGACCACCAAAGTCAAAATGAGGGCCATAATGTCATTTTGGATGCATTACTGTATGTGGCGAAGATGTCTGCATCTGAGTCTTGTGCCTCTTTGAGGTTGCTGATGCAGGTGATGCTGGCACACTACAGGGGACAGGGCTGCTTTGTGTAATGCTGTCATCATCTTTTTCCTCATGATCATCTTCTTCTTCTATCAGTAGGCAATCAGTTGCTTCCCCACCACCAGCACCTATTTCTATTAGGTGCTCTTCCCCAAAGAATGTGTCATGTTTTCCCAGATAGGATGTTTAGCTTTCAGTACTGTACTGTAGCGAGAACCTGGCTTACCTAGACCAACAATTGCATGACAAATGTAGCATACTGCAATGTTATCCACCTCCTTGCTAATCAGAGAGAAGTCTCAAAATGAGGAGGATAATATGTTTTAGTGTGCCACTGCCAAAGGCTGAAGAACTGGAGGTAGGTAGCTGTGTCCATTGCCTCTCTTTAGTGAGTATTTCGACTGTGGTTGTGGTAGATGTAGGTCTCAATTGGGATCTTACAACTATGGAAGCTGGCAGTGTTGGTGGTTGAACCTCATCCCTTTGAGCAAGTTGAATGGGAGGGGTCATCTTGGTCTCCTCTGAATCGCTCTCCATACTTACAATCATTGGCTCATCATCATCAATGTCACTTTCCATAAATCTAATGCTTTCAGGAACTTTCATTTTTCCTTGTCACTAATGTCAAGTCTCAGACTTGGCTAGGGTACAATCTATGACTAGATCAACATAAAGAGGGCTTGGAGAAGATGATGAAGTACCCTTTCTTTTTCTTGCTGGAGATCTTGAATCCAATGATTGAAGAGCAACATCTTGCTCAGCAGCAATTGCAACCTCCTATTCTTCTCCTACTTCAGAATAAACTGTTGTTGGCTGCAGCTCCTGTTTTCACATTCCTGGAAACAATTGGGTACTTTGAGGTACAAACAAATCCAGTTCAGATTCACTGCTTGTCACCACGACTATAGTGCTACTTCGCTGAAAGACATGGGCTTGAGCTTAGCCTTAGGATTGGGTGGTGCTGTTGATACTGCTGCAGTGCTGCCCCAAACCTTTTGATGCCCAAAGGAGGGTACAACAGGTACACCACGTTTCCTCAAAAAAGTGAAGGCGGCACACAAGTGGTGGCAATCTCCTTCTTCTTTTCCTTCTGACCGGCCACTTTCTTTGCATGAACACCATTATTTGGGGCCATCTTCTAGCTTGCACTTAGCTCTGGCAGTTGACACTTAGCTGCAGAAGCCGAGGAGGACTGGGCCTGTGTGTCTCACTACCAGAATTCTGTGTGACTGTACTGTGTATTTTGATGCCTCTTGTGTATCTAAAGGCAAACAATAAAAAATCATTTAAATGTGGCATTCCTCATTTGAACCTACATCAATATAATTCAGGTCACAACACTTGTGTATCCATTCCAAACCACAACATAACATTTCAATACCATGCTGACTGAAAATATTTCTTTATTTGCTTCTAAGGAGTATGAGATGCCTATAGCAGGTACGGTATGCAAGGGAAATTCAAAATATTCCTTTTAAAATTACTGCTTGTGCGCACCTATGAGACACCTATGGCAGACAGGGGGAGCAGGGGGGAGAATGGAATAATCCTTAAAAAATGTATTGCTTATGTGTGCCTATGATCTGTGGCAGATGGAAGAAAATGTAATAATTTTTAAGTAAATTATTACTGATATGGCCACTAAGGGTGAAGACATGGCAATAAAGAGTGCATTCAGGCCTATGGCAAAAGCAAAGTACACTTACTACAAAATGGGCACCTGCCACATGCCACCACAGGCAAAGGGATGGACATCAAAACACACATGCAGCCTTATGGCAAAAGCAAAGCACACCGACTCCAAAATGGCCACATGGCCACCAATGGCAAAGTCATGGACAACAAAGAGCACATGTAGGTCCAGAAAATGCGCTATTGCCCCCTACCCTGATCCATGGTGCACCATATTTTAATTATGGCGCACACATGGTGGCGATAGGGGACGGATAAAGAGCGCAAGAAAAGGGGTGCTGGACTGTATGCAGTGCCACCATTCTTAAATATGCCACCTAGTAGCATATTTATGAACCAGTTTGTGCCGAGTGTACACCACACAACATGGTACATGTACAATGCACACCTTAAAAGGGATTTATGAAGCCATGCAAGGCCACTTTGTGTGGCCTTTAGTGGCTCCAATAATCTGGAGTGAGGCAATGCAGCACAAATGGCTGCATTGCCCTATTCTGCTCTGGGAATGCATTGCATGAGCCTTGAGCCACTAGCACTATTTTAGTCAAATGTTCTGGCAATCTTTTTTTATGTTTGAGACAGCCAGAAATCATAACAGAAAAAATTGCCCCAATCCCAGATAAAACAGGCTATTAGGTATTTTGCCTCTTCAAAAAAAAATACTCCACTTTTGGAGTTTGTTTATGAAATTCAAAAAAACTGCTGAGCAGCGCACGGAAAATGACAGCTACTCAGCAAACGTGCAGCGCCATTAGAGGAGCCATTGTGGAAGTGACTTTGTTGAAGGCATGGGGATCTCTGATAGACAGTCATAGATCTCAAAATATGGTGGTTAATCAACTGCTATTGTGCAGAAGTTCTAGCCCCATTTACTCTGGTTGTACTGTAATTCACCTGGCAATCTATTTAATAACCCACAAAAACTTAAAATTGTTGCACAATGGAGTGTGCATCATTTTAGTCTAGTTTTTACCTCTGTAAACCAATGTGTGGTTGCCTGAACAGTGTGCATGGTTTTGCACACTACTTTTAGAGGCAGCCTCCTACTCTTTGATGACACAATGCCCTCAGATACCAAAAACAAATCAGCCACCTCATGATTAATTAGCACATTAAATTAGTGTGACAAACTAAATCCACCATTACAGGAGCAATAGTTATTTACATAATGTATTTTGGCAAAAACCTAAATCTGGGCACCTTGAAAAGCAATATTGGGAAATTAACAGTGTATCCGAACACTGCAGCAGGGTATGTTGATGGTATACTTCAGCCCATTTTCTGCATGTGCATACAATAATTTGATGCTCTCTCTTCACTGCCGAGATAGCTGCACACACCTTTACTAAATATTTTCACCAGTGTTTTTCTGAACTAGGGGAAAATTAAAGGGACTCTTTCATTGCCATTTCTGATCCGTGCTCACAAAGTATATATATATACTGTATGTCATAAAGTTGTTTCAGGGACATTTTTATATGCTATATAGATATGTCAATAACCTTAGTACCTCAAAGAGAGACTCCATATTTATAACTCTGAGAAAGAGCTACTGTCAGAAGGCAACAGCCATAAAACATTTTTTTTTAAAAGAACATCCAGCTTTGTAGGAAGGAACTTCCTATCATGGAATCGTGGATGTGATGTGGCATAAAAAATAATTTTCTGCAGAACCTATGTATTGCCACCCAATCTGCTCTGATTCAGAGATACAATAAACACATTTGATTTAACAACAGTGGTCAATCTGTCTAGAGCTAGAAGGCCCCTGGGAAATGTCTTAAATGCACATGAAGATTATGACATTCATCATCTAGCACCCTGGAGGTCTGAGGAGCCTCCTCAGGGGGTCTGTGACTGCTTAGATGAACTAATATAAACAAATTAATAAAGTGCATATAAATAAAGTGGCTAAATGTACAATTGGACATTTTAAAGCATACTGTAAATGTCAAGGAGTTTGAAATTGGAGGTTAATATTTCAATTAGTATCCTCAGATTGTTCTGTCGGAGCAGAGCAGGTGCATATAACAGAATACAGTATGGATGATGTGTGACTTCAATTGAATTTAGAAAAGCTCCAACCTACCTCAATTTTTGTTGTTGTTGTATCTGTTTGCAAATTAAATTAAATGTCTCATCATTTGTCAATGTGTTTGATGGAATGTTTGCTTCTGTATTTTGTGTGTATTGTTTTGCGGTTCTAATCATCAACAATGTTTAGGCCTAAGTCCTTGGCTCCCTCTAATGACTCAGCGGGGGTCCCCAGATTCCAATAATGATTCAGTGGGGGTCCCTGGATTCCAGTAATAATAAAATGGGGTTCGACAGAAGTCAAAAGGTTGAGAATCACTGATCTACCAAGCAATAATATGTAATGTTCTGTAGACATGTCAGCCTTAGGGTGGTCTTCCTCCAAACCTTTTGCCTTTCTTCTCCATTTTTAATGATCTTGTTGTTGCTGGCATTAGGACTCTGTACATTGTACCACTACTAACCAGTGCAAAAGTGATTCAGCTCTCTTCTCCAAACATGATAACATTGACTTGCACTCAAATGCATATTTAATTTACTTAGAAGTCCCTATTTATAAATCCCTAATGAAGTGGTACTAGATATACCCAGGGCCTGTACATTAGTGGTGCATGCTACTTGTGGGCATGCAGCAGTGGTTGTGCCACTCACTTAAAGAGCCTTTTAAACATGGCTTAAGACCAACATTGCAGAGCATGTGTCAGTCGCTATAAACTGCCATTTTGATCTGGCAAATTAAACCTTTTGCCAGGTCCAAACCTTCCTTTCTAATACATAAAAGTCACACCTAGTATAGGCCCTGGGCAGCCCAGAGGACAGGGAGCAATGTATTTACAAGGCAGGATATGTACTGTGAAGTTTTGCATGCCCTGGTTGTGAAAAACTCTTAAATTTGTTTCTTACTACTGCAAGGTCTATTTCTCACTTGGGATAACACTTGAGTTGCTTATTACATGTTATTAGTGTAATTTCCAAATGGGAAGGGATAATGGTTCATGTTTGGTGTCATAGAATGTTTCTGGTCACATGACTGGGTGCAGCTGAAAGTTGAGCTTTGCATATTCATCATGGACAGACACACACAAAAGGGAGCTGATGTGTGCCTGGATGGGCCATCACTGGCAGGATGGAGGGAAGAGCTGGGAACAGCCTCACTTACACTTGAATAGGCTGTGCCCTGCTTCCACACAATTGGCTGCATACCCTCTGTAGTTAGCCTGGAGCCAATACAAGCAATGGGAGCACCTGTACACGTCAAAGGTGTGCCTCTAGAAGCACCCCCCACTTCAAAGGCACAACTGGGTATTAATACTAGGCCTCAGACACAAACTCTTCAGTACACTTCGGAACGTGTGGATAGTCTGCCAGGAAGAAGGATTGCTGTGCTACTGAAGAACAGGCACCCTACAGGACTGCGCTCTTCTGGGTTGCATCTTTTCTATGCTGACCTGTTGCTTTCTGCCCTTTTGTCTGGGTGAAAAGGACTGGACCTGCCTCTCTTGAACCCAGAACCCAGAACCAAGAATGACTCCAAGGCTAGCTGTTAGGCCTCCTGAAGCCACAGGGACATGACAGGCTTCTAACAAACTTCTGTTTGCACCTGGGCTCTACTATCTGTAAATCTACCCTGCTGAGTGGTGCCACTCCAGTCCTGGACACTTAAAAGTGGGCTTAAGGCACTATGCTAGCCTCTGTGGACCCAGAAGAACTGACACATCTCCTCTGCTGTGCAGTGCAATCCTGAGCAGAAATGACGCATCTCCTCTGCTGCATATATTGGACCTGCCCCAAAGATTCGCTTCACTGCCACTGTTGCGTGACCCATCCTCAGCGCAGACCCTCTCATCTCTTGTAGACAGCAGCCTCGACAATGACACAGAACTCGGCATTCCAGCCTGACAACTCCCCGGAACCTGCACATTCACTCAACTGCACAACACATCCCTAACTCCAGAATATGCATAGCAAGCACTTGTCAATGTTGATGCAATAGAGGCTTACACTGCAGCCTCACCTCATCTCGGAACCAACACATCACTTTGGCTATTCAATCCATCTCCGCTGTGGATCCATGCAACACTCGCCAAACCAAGACTTAAGGTACTCTGTTCAATGGTCCTAACTGGGTCCCTTTAGCAGGCCACCTCTCCATTGCAGTAGTCCTGAACTTGTGACTTTGTTATTGTATGGCACAACAAGATCTCCACAGCTGGTGCTTTACACCTTTTGGCTCAATATCCTAAAAAACTTTGAAACGCAATAGCTCCAATTCTACTAATTCGATTTTTTCCATGTTGGTCCTGGTTCAGTAATTAAAATTACTCTACTTTTCTAATAATGTGGGGGGTCCCTTTGTGGTGTGTTTTCACAGTGTAACTATTTAAGGTGTTGTATTAATACTTTACCCATTGCCTCTAAGTTAAGCTTGATTATGCTCTGTGGCAAGCCACCAGGAGGTTGAGCACAGGATGATTTGGGGTCTGCTTGTGCTTTATCCTGGCAAGGGTTGTGGTTGCAGCTTGACCAGGACTCACACCACCAGCAAAAAACAACCCCATTTCTTACATCTATGATCTCTTGCATAGTTCGTGCGTCAACAGTGCCATTAGAAATTTGTAACTGTGGCTCACAAAAAAGTGAGACAGCTCAGGCAAGGCCAAGTGGGAAATAGGAATGTTGTATGGTCAATTTGCAGGGGGTGTTGTTCTGTAGCTGCAAAAATGATTATTCGTACATAGTCTGTTTATATGTATGAAACAATAAGAATGATTTCTGATACCCTGACCTTCATAAAAAATATGTGGCACAAACAGCGGCCGCTTATTGCATATAATATTGTGCTAAACAGCACTTTAATCCAAATTATCATTACGCAGGCATTCTATCTGTTTCTGCCCTTTTTGGGCCATTTTTTCTTTGCACTAGTTTTACTATTTCCTGCTGCATATACAAGCCCTTCAAATTAACATATATGAATCGCTTAGTAAGGTACGACTTTGAATGTACTTTTGTAAAGAATTCAAATAGATTTTTAAAGTTAACTCAAGATTATGAGCATAGCAAAAGGAAAACGACAGAGGCTGTGCTGTTCAAGTTTGAAGTAAAACGCATATACGTCATCTGCCTTTCAGCCACGCATTGTATAAAACAACAGGCTTTATTCACGAGGTACAAATCTGCTGGCGTCCTGAAGTTTCAAATGCCAGGGCAGAGGTTATCACTTTCTGTGAATTACAGTCTATGGTTCATTCAGTTCAACAGAGCTGGGTGAAGGCTCTCCCTGACTCCCCGCTAGTTCAACTTTTCAAAACCATGTTATTTGGCTTTGAGAAGATTGTTTGTGAAAGTTTAGTACAATTATGCATTTGAAGCTAGGTCGTAGGTTCACAGTCTCGTTTAAAGAAATCTTCTCTTACAAATTTGGCAGCAGCATATGTTGTTTGTGAGACTGGAATGTCCCTTTTATATTTTCCACACATAACTATATTGTCTGAAATCCTGATGAAATGCGGTCAGCTATATGACTTCAATATATGTGAACAAGATTCAATCACTGAAAAATGTGTGGGAAGTTTGTGGACCAATGAGGAACATAATTGCCCACGAGGGATGGAGTCTGGCATATTATACGGATTACATAACTGTCATTAGAATGTTCACTGCTCTAAACCAAAATTCCTTTCCCCAGTTTGAAGATAAATATTTTTACCTTTGCCCTGCCTTTATCTTTTTTTTGCGAACCAACACTAATCTCAATTTTCGTTGGTTAATACATCACATATAGGATTTTGCGTCGAGTCTGCGTAAAAAAAGTTACAAACAAACCCGAGTTTTGTAAATCTGGGCCTCAGACTGCACTTGCTGCACGCATAATCTTCTTTTGAGCGCAATTTTCTGCTGCAGGCAAAGGCATATGTGAAAGGCAACATTTTGCACATGCACATACAGGTCTTCAATTTAGTACTGGAAAATGTGTTTTTTCTGACCTCTTATAGCACAGAGCGGAAAATGTTTTTTGAATCCTATGATTCGCTGCACTTGCGATGACAATTTCTATACTCTTTTCCTATTTGCTGTTATTCAAAATTGGAATAATATGCACAATCGTGATTCTTTGTACTTCTGTCTCTGTAACCAATCTCTATGATCGATTTTCATGTCGGATTGTTTTGCGTGAAATATATCAACATCTTCCAATTTCAGGTTAACACAGTTGACAGATTATTATGTTCTCTTTGTACAGTTTTAATGCAGCTACTACCTTCTAGAACACTTCCTTTTTTAAGCTCTTGTATGTGAATTGATAAAATGCAATCTACATCAGGGTTATTGTGAATTTTTCGAATACACGTTTACACTTTGGAGGATTTGTCTTTAAATATGGATGTGCATACTAAAAAAAAGAATACCATGAATGATGTTTGGAATTTAGTATACAACATCATAGAGTCAGAGATCTGACCAGACGTTAGGTTAATTGATGGCTGTGGTCACTACATAACTGCCATTCAGGAAACTGTAGGATTGTCGCTCAAGCTGACACTCCAACAGGGGAAATTCAATTTGACAAAAAAAAACATAAGGGGCATATTTACCAGATTTTCACATGTGACGGGGAGGGACAGTAATATGCCATATTTAAGACGCACAGCATATTCCTGACTTTTCCCCCTGCGCTCAAGCACAACAGGCTTCCTAGTGGCAATGCAGTCACCCTAGCACCAGGGTGCACGGTGCCTCTGTTGAATGCAGGATTGTTTTTGTGCAGATACTGGTAGCCATATACCTTTTTCTATGTGTGCTGCAGAATGAGTTATGCCTTCTGGGGAGGCGTAAGATTTTAGAGCATACCTAGGTTTTGTTGTAAATCTGGGGATGTGTCAAAATCCACAGGAACTGCATGGGAACAACCATCCAACACATATGGAACGTCTCCATAGTGCAGAGTAAGGTAACGCCACAATTTGTGCTGCATTGCTTCACTCCAGATTTTTTAAGCCATTCACAGCCACGCAAAGTGGCTTTGCATGGCTTAAAAAAATCTGACTTAAGCTTTGCGTTGCTCTTGCATCACGTTACGTGGTGCAAGAGTGACACAAACTGGGGCATAAATAGGAGGCTCCCTTACGGACATCAATTCACCAATATGCTAGGGCTATCAGAAGTGACAGCACATGCCCTTTGTTAGAAATGGGGTTTTTGGTTGGCAGTCAGGTTACCCTCTGTCCAAGAAAGAACCCTCACTCTAGTCAGGGTAAGTCACACACAAGCCAAAATGAGCCTGTGCCCACCCTCTGGTAGCTTGGCACGAGCAGTCAGGCTTAACTTAGAAGGCAATGTGTAAAGCATTTGTGCAATAAATCATACAATACCATAATATAGCAGCACAAAAATACACCACACAGTGGTTAGAAAAATATACAATATTTATTTGGGTATTTGCAGGTCAAAACGATCAGAGATGCAATATGAATTTGTAAAGATATCACTAAGAAGTGATATAAAGTGTCTTAAGTCTTTAAAAAGCAAACAAAGTCTCTTTCAAGCACAAAGTACCTGGTTTAGAGTGGAAAATCTCTGCAAAGGGCTGCAGAAGAAGAGATATGTGGAAAAATGGTGTGTGCGTCGATTTCTCCCCAGGACACACGGACCTGCGTCGGTATTTTTCACGCGGGGAAGTCCTGCGTCGTTTTCCGGCGCACGAACCGTCTCTTTCTGTGGGTCACGGGGATTACCAGATGTCCCGGGGTCTGTGCGTGGATTCTCCTGCTTGTTTTCTGGCCGCGCGTCGTTCCGTGGGGCTGTCCGACGAAGTTTCGCTCTCACGGCAGGCGTTGCGTCGATTTCCCCTCTGGAAGACGGGCGGGGTTGTCCTTGCGAGGCCGTGCGTCGAAGCTCCGGTCGCCCCAAAGGCGTTGCATCGATCAGCGTCGGTGTGCGGTGTTTTTCTCGCCGCGGAACAAGCTGTGCGGCAAAATTTTAAGCGCACAAAAAGTCCAAATGAAAAAGTGAAGTCTTTTTGGTCCTGAGACTTCAGGGAACAGGAGGCAAGCTCTATCCAAGCCGTTGGAGAGCATTTTTACAGCCAGAGAAGAGTTCAGCAAGGCAGCAGGCCAACAGCAAGGTAGCAGTCCTTTGGAGAAAGCAGACAGGTGAGTCCTTTGAGCAGCCAGGCAGTTCTTCTTGGCAGGATGTAGTTTCTGGTTCAGGTTTCTTCTCCAGCAAGTGTCTCATGAGGTAGGGCAGAGGCCCTGTTTTATACTAAATTGTGCCTTTGAAGTGGGGGTGACTTCAACGAGTGTCTAAGAAATGCACCAGTTCCCCGTTCAGTTCAATCCTGTCTGCCAGGGTCCCAGTAGGGGGAGTGGCAGTCCTTTGTGTGAGGGCAGGCCCTCCACCCTCCCAGCCCAGGAAGACCCATTTAAAATGCAAATGTATGCAAGTGAGGCTGAGTACCCTGTGTTTGGGGTGTGTCTGAGTGAATGCACAAGGAGCTGTCAACTAAACCTAGCCAGACGTGGATTGAAAGGCACAGAAAGATTTAAGTGCAAAGAAATTCTCACTTTCTAAAAGTGGCATTTCTAGAATAGTAATATTAAATCCGACTTCACCAGTCAGCAGGAGTTTGTATTACCATTCTGGCCATACTAAATATGACCTTCCTGCTCCTTTCAGATCAGCAGCTGCCACTTCAACAATGTATGAGGGCAGCCCCAATGTTAGCCTATGAAGGGAGCAGGCCTCACAGTAGTGTAAAAACTAATTTAGGAGTTTTACACTACCAGGACATATAACTACACAGGTACTTGTCCTGCCTTTTACCCACAAAGCACCCTGCTCTAGGGGTTACCTAGGGCACACATTAGGGGTGACTTATATGTAGAAAAAGGGGAGTTCTAGGCTTGTCAAGTACTTTTAAATGCCAAGTCGATGTGGCAGTGAAACTGCACACACAGGCCTTGCAATGGCAGGCCTGTAACAAGGTTAAGGGGCTACTGAAGTGGGTGGCACAACCAGTGCTGCAGGCCCACAAGTAGCATTTAATCTACAGGCCCTAGGCACATATAGTGCACTCTACTAGGGACTTACAAGTACATTAAATAGCCAATCATGGATAAACCAATCAATAGTACAATTTACACAGAGAGCATATGCACTTTAGCACTGGTTAGCAGTGGTAAAGTGCCCAGAGGTCAAAAGCCAACAACAACAGGTCAGAAAAAATAGGAGGAAGGAGGCAAAAAGTTTGGGGATGACCCTGTCAAAAAGCCAGGTCCAACACCCTTTGACCTCCACTTTCGATCACACAGACATTCTTACACATGCAAACAAATTCACACTTACAGATACTCCCTCACATGAACACCATCTCACTTACATACTTGAAGACAACATACCTTTAAAGTCTTTTTTACTTCATCTGCCATGGAAAGACATATTCCAACTAATTATAATCCAGTTTTGTTACACTAATAGTTAATAATAATATATTATTATTATTCACCATTGGTGTACTACAAAATTTATAAAAAAGAGAGTGAATGTACACAAGAATAAGCTGCCACTGTGTTCCTGGCACTGAATCTGACCCCTCTGAGGCCAGGGGTCGCAGAGGAAGTGCTAGGTGAAGCAAAGTGCAAGCCAGGGGTCGAAGCTGCAACACTTGATGACTCTGATTGACGTCCATGCCCTCACTGTCAAATGTTTGACCCAAAATTCGCCTTTCAGTGACTTGCAAATTAGTACCAATCCGCCCTCAACATTTCGTTGGGTGGGGGATTGCAAAAGTGAATCACACATACAACAAAAACATTTTCTACCAAAAAATTATCGCAGATTGTAGAATACAGACACTGAAAAAAAGCATAAGAAGAAGAAAACAAAATGGTTACAAAAAATATACTAAAAACAATAGAGATATAAAATATTGTGTACAAAACTAATGGTTTTTCCTCCTTAATTGAACATTGACCAGATACAACTACTCTATTGGTTTTCTTACATAACAATGTTTTTTTTCATTGTGTCCTGATTTGTTGATCTAAAATGAAGATTTTCACCTTGTGTCTTAAAGCTCTAATTCAAGTGATATGCAAGTAGATTACTGGTACTGTCACTTAACTTTGGCAAGGTCACCGTGCCGGTTGTGTGGGCTCGTTTTGCTTAATTCTGTCTATTTTTCTGCAGACTTCCACAGGAATGCATGGCTTGAAAAGTGTGTGGATGTCGTGTGCCTCAAGAGGGCCGAGATTCTGCATAAAACTCCAGTACTCTGAAAAGCTGTAGAAATTCGTGGTGAAGAAACACAGTACAATGTTAATAGGCTGAGATCTGCAGAATCAGCTGAAACATTTATCGTGAGAGATCCTGTAACCAGTGTTCTGGTCCTGTGGTCTGGCACAGTAGCATTCGTACAGTGTTATGCTAAAATGTTTTAACACTTGCTGATGCTGTTCTGTGTTTGAAATTAATTCTGACTCATGTATAATGATAGTATGTAAAGGTCAACCGGATTATACTGACAATCTGTAGGAGCTCTATGTTGAAATGAGCAGAACAGTGAAATAGAGATAGTCAGGTGGTATCGGCAACAGATGTTGTAGTAATTGTGTTTCTCTTTTGTGTGTTGGGCCCCAATTTCCCTTACATGTACTAAGTAAAGATCTCAGTGAGTGAGCACAGTATTGAATCGATTTCTTTCCTTCTGGGTCACACTAGCCTCTCTTTCTTGGGCAACACTCTGAGTCTACAGAAAGAAATCCTGAAAGGAGCAAGAACAAATCCCCCCCCGCTTAGGAGGTCCCAAGGCATACATTACATTTGAGAAAGAAGGGACAGGACACTTGACACATTTTGTGAAGGAGCAGGACACTTGACAAATTTTGTCTGCTCTGTTTTGGAGCCTGCATCTGTATTTTCATTCTTAAAGTCAAGTTGGACCTTGTAAGAAGCAAGAATGCACAAAACCTAAACCAGTACAACATGCTGCCCAGATTCCTTCTTTTTTTAGCAAGATCTGGCTTTGCAAATTCTCATTTTGGTATCTACACCAGAGACATCAACAACATCCTGGACCCCTCACAGTCAGGCTTCCAGAGCAACCACAGCACCAAGACCACCCTCCTCGCTGCCACAGACGACAACCGCATCCTCCTAGACAGGGGTGAGACCACAGCTCTCATCCACCTCAACCTGTCCGCTGCCTTCAACACCATCTCCCACTGCACGCTGCAGACTTGTCTCCACGACGCTGGCATCTGAGACAAAGCACCAGAATAGATCACCTCCTTCCTCTCTGACAGAACCCAAAGAGTCCAACTCCCCCCTTCCACTCAGAGGCCGACAAGATCATCTGCGGCATTCTGCAAGGCTCCTCTCTGAGCCCCACTATCTTCAACTTCTACATGGCCCCCTTAGCCACCATCACCAGACACCACGCACTCAACATCGTCTCATATGCCGACGACACTCATATAATCATCTTCCTCACTAACAACCCACACACAGCCAAAACCAACTTCCAAAATGGAATGAGTGCAGTCGCCGCCTGGATGAAGGAGAGCTGTATCAAGCTTAATACCGAAAAAACAGAAGACCTCGTCATCGGCAACAACCCCTCAGCTGGGACATCTCCTGGTGGCCCACTGCCCTTGGAAGCGATCCGGCCCCCACCGACCACGCCCGCAACCTCGGCTTCATCCTGGACTCAGCACTCTTGATGAACCGTCAAGTCAGTGCAGTCTCCTCCGCCTGCTTCAACACCATGCGCATGCTCCAGAAGATCTCCAATCCCAACCTAATCCAAAAGAACAGTAACCCAGGCCCTCATCATCAGGGGCCTAGACTACGGCAACACACTCTTCGCAGGAAACACCACCAATGTACCGAAAAGACTGCAACGCATCCAGAACGCGTCTGCCCATCTCATCATGAACACCCCCAAACACAGCCACACCTCCACTCTACTGAGAGACCTACACCGGCTCCCAATAACAACACTAGACCAGAATACCTCAACCAAAGACTCCACTTCTACATGCCCACCAGACTGCTCCGCTCCACCAACCTCGCACTCGCTGCTGTCCCACGCGTCCAGAAGGCCACAGCAGGAGGAAAATCCTTTTCCCACTAAACCGCCAAGACCTGGAACTCCCTTCCCATCCACCTCAGAAGATCTCCACACTCTATCACAATTCAGAAAGGAACTCAAAAATTGGCTCTTCACCTGATCCCCGCCTTTCTTCTACGGCCTCTCACTTACTGCCCTCCCCCACACCCAAGGAGTTGAGATCCTAGCAGGTGACTAGTAGCGCTTTACTAGTATTATGATTGATTGATTATCTAATCTCAAAACACATTGTGCATTAAACAATCCACCTACAGTTGTACAAAAATAATCTTTGGCTTGTTAAATTCTTCCATTGTGAGATCATAGGGTGTTTCCTATGAAGGATCTACGTTTAACTACTGCAAAGACACAGGGCCTGATCTCAGTGGAGGCTCAATCCGTCACAATGGTGACAGATATCCCATCAACCGAAATCTAAATACCACTGTTTTCCATGGAATTTAGATTTTGGCAGACGAGAAATCTGTCACCATCATGGCGGGGTAACCTCTCCATGGAGATATAAATCAGGCCCACTGACAAGATACAAAAAAATCTACGTTTTTAAACTATAAATAAAAGCATAATTTAATAGATCGACTGTAACTTATTAAAAGGAGAACTAGTTTGGGTTGACCTCCCTTTTCAATTACCTCTCCATGCTGATCTGCAGACACAGCCTTTTTGTTGAGTGCTGCTCCTTACAGCAGGTTAGGCTCCAACCTGGAGCACCCACAACAGAGGCACAAAAATGTGTGAACTATCTGACCTGGTTCTCAACAGCTGCTAATTCAGTGATCAGGAAAGAGATGAAAAGGCGGTTTTAGTGAAAAAAATAAAACCTTCTCACTCTGGCCAGAGACTGCAGTCCCCTTCACTCCCATCATCCACCAAGTGGACTTGGTACATGACAGCCTTGTAAATCAAAGCTGAACTGATCACTAGGCACCAAGAGGTGTAACCCCATGTGAACCAAAAGTAAAAATCCAAGTTATAGTCATACAAAATGATGCTCAAAGGAGGAAAATGAGCCACCTAACACTTTAACTGACAGCATAGCGTTTTCAACAACATACATCAGACCCCACGGACATCCAAAAGTTCAATAGTGGAGTCCAAAGTATCAATGGAATACTTTTGACTGTACTATTGAACTTTACAATTTTGGGCTGCTCCCGGGGGGGGCTGATAAACCTGGTCTCATTCTTCACTCTGCTGTCTAGGTCGCCCTCTCCCCCCTGCATCTCCACACTTTCACTATCTGGGAGAACATCATCACTTCCATCTTGTCACCAAGAGTAGCCTAGGTTTTTTAATTTTTTTTTATGGAATCTGCAGTCCTCCATTTACACCATTTGCATACACTACAATGGGGACACACACATAAACAGTGTATAAAACTGACTGCATATTGTGTTCTCAGCCAGTGTCAAATAACTTATTTTTTAGTGAAAAAAAACTTTAACTACAGACTAGTGAGGAAAGATCTTTAAATGAGACGTTTCTTTTTTGGTGCAAACTCCCCTTGTGCAATGTACAGACTCAAGACTATGCTTGAAAGACCTAACCTAAGCTTGAAACAAAGCAGGCCAGAGCTCTTAGGGCCAGATGTATCATAGGATTGTGTTGCACTTGTGTCACACAAGGTCACGCAAGGGAAATGCAATCCTTAAGTCTGATTTACCAAGCAATGGAAGGCCACCTTGCATAGCCTTGCATGGTTTTATAAATCTGGAGTAATCAAGGCAGTGCAAGTCGCTGCCTTGTGTTACTCTGCATCGGGAAGGCATTAGATGGGTGGAATGTGGGTATCCTATGCATCCATCCATGTATTTTAGCTTATTCCCAGCTTTACCAAAACTGGTAAACATGAGAATGCACCAAAGTGTATACCTTCCTAATAGAGGAACAACAAGGAGAAATATATTTATTTCTTCTCATTGTTTCCACTTTTTAAGTATTCTGCACTCTACAGTACAATTAGAAAGAGGAAAATGCCTCTAAGGATTTTTTTTATTTTTTTTTGCAGGAGGTGTACCTTCCATCAGAAAAATAACCCTTCCTGCAATTCAAATGCCCTTCCACCATGGCACAAGGGTGTCTGCATTGGTACTGGGCAGCCACAAGTGTGTCAGTCCAAGAAGAGAGCAGGAATGTGCCATATCTTCAAAGATATGGCCATTCCTGCTCTCTCCATTTGACACAGTGCAGCAAGTTGTCTTTTCTGCATTGCACTGTATCAAATAATGATAAATCTGAGCCACAATGTTTGAATGTTGTGTACACTCAAAATCACTTGTCTAAGATGTCTGCCAAGAGATGGAGCACGATGTAAAAAGCTCTTTCTTTCTACAGCTTACATCTATTATTGCTCAGAAAGCATTGTCCCACTATTCTCCTAAAACCCTGCATGAAAAGTTGACCTTGACTCACTCCTGCTTAGTTCCTCTAATCAGAATGCCCCTTTTCTTATCTTCCATCCTCTGCGTGCCTTTCTTTCTGAGAAAAGTCACCTCTCAGTCACATAGCTGTCTACCTTAATCCTTCCTATTGTGGTTCTTGCATTTGGATGATAACTCATTTCATAGACCACAAACTCTCCTCTTTAAAACTTTATCCATGTAAGCTAACATTTGCTTAATATCAACCAATGTATCTACCTCACCAACCATTCACCTGAAATCACATAGACTCCACTGATGACCACACCTAGCTGGTAATATATAGTCTACCATAAAGTACCTGGAATAAATGCATGCAATTTTCTTCTGGAGAGCAAATAACTACTCAAGAACCAAAACTAACCATTGGATTAAACTTGGGTTTCGGAGTAGCATGCTACTCTCCCTAAAGTTCTTTAACACATATCATGGGTAATAAGCACTATATAAATACAATTACAATTAAAATTATAGTTGCAGATGTATTACCTTCTTTGTACTAAGCACCTATGCACATGTACAACTAGCATCAAATCAGAGTTGTAACCTGCATGTCAACTCCTCTTTGGGTTATACATCGCAAAGTCAATACCAAGAATGTAAGGACTGCCCATAAAGGGTTAACATGTGGCCCATATAGAATTTTCATAAGAACAGAATAGTTCAGCTGTTGATAGTGAATTGTAGTTAAGTGATGAACCATATATATGTCTGCAAATTAAAAAAAAATATATCACCTTAACAGTCATAAGCACCAATTGTGTTTCCCCATTTAAAATTTAATTCCGGTTTTCCTAGTACATTTTCATGATGGCTTAAACACTTTACTTTTAAATGCAAAACAGTCTTCGATCTAAACCATGCTAATTTTTCAGAAACCATGTAGATAAAAATTTGAAATTAAGTTACTATACTAAGCATACTAACCAAATGCATGCAATATACATTAGATACACAGAGGTGTAGCTTTAGGGTGTAGGGTGTTTGCGGTGTTACAACCCCTAGCAAATGTATTCCCTGCTAAACAGTTGGGTATAGGTGCTTTCAATCGGGTATTGCGAGGTGGCTGCCAGATTTCACCAAGAATTGCTACACGCACAGGGACAAAACGGCACCCAACATTGTTCCCGCTCTGTTTGAACGTCTTCAACAACAATGGTTATTTTGCAAAATATTGTCTTACCCATCCTGTGCACCCTGCTTGTCGAATAATATATTTTAACATTGTATGCCAGCGTCATTATTGGAAAATCTGAAGCTCACCCCCTCCTCTCTAACCTTACTGACCAAGCTACGCCCCTGCATACACACATTTATAAATGTCATAAACTTTAGTGTACCCTTACTTAGATCGAATATGTGTAGTTTACACTATTGTGATTTTTATTTTAACTTTTCCTTATTTTGAAAATGTATGTATCTTCGTGGAGTTAAAAATAATATCTTTGTGGAGTTAAAAGTAATAAAGTGACACTTCTTTTTCGTTGCAGCTCCATACTGAAACCTCGGTATGGTGGATCGAAGCTCGCTTTCCACCTAGTAGAAACAGGGTTGGTAGAGCCAGAGGTCTGGGAAATACCGTATGATTCCCAGTGCTTGGCTGCATGGCATGGACAGACTAAGGGATCACTGTGCCAAGGTTAAAATCAAGACTAGTACGTTCTGGTAGACGTGGCCAACTATGCTCTCCTTTTAATTCAAAGTTAGACCAAACAGCTGTTTTCCAGCTTAAACTTTCCCCTTCCTGGCAGTGGTAGACTCACTCATCAGTTTATTATGAGTACTTTGAAAGATTTGGAGTCTGTGCTACAAAAAATACATTCTGTCGTGACATTAATTATATATAAAGGGTAATAAAACAATCATAGAGAAAATGCGAGTGATGCCAGATAAGCATGACAAAACAAGTACCCTAGAAGGGATTTATAAGCTGATCTCATTCATGTTTACAGTTCAACATGGTGCAGAAATGTGAATGCTGTGTTGTGAAAGAGGAAGGCAGAGGAATATATCTCACTGTTTCCAAGACTGACTTGGAAGGTGGATTTTATATCATATTTGAGTCAAGGAAGTTAGGAGGGACAGACCTGTTCACAACGCACAATGCATGCGAACGTTCTGAGCAGCTGGAAGGATTGCAGGTTGAAGCCGCACAAGTGGTTTTGAAATATTGATATGATTTTGATTGTTCAAGCAATGAGAGTGGGCCAAGCATTGACCTGCAAGAAACTGAGAAAGAGAGGTTCGTGACGGGCATGTATAGTTTTCAGTAAGGTGTTGGGAAGTTTGAACTCAGGCTTCTGCTTGGCCGATATGTAGCTTAATTGCATCTAGAGAGCGTGGCTATCTAGGGAGCTTGGACAGTGCACTTCTGAAGTAGATCTTTTGGGGCCTTGACAAAGAATACTGCAGGAGTTCAAATCGTAATCTGATGCTGGAATTCGTATTACCTGTCACTGCAGTATTGAAGCATGGCATGAAAACGTGGAATGAGCATTATGGCCAGGTCTTTTTGATGTTACGAATTGGAACTTTGTAAGTACAGGCACACGCGCACAGACACACACACAGCTTGCCAAATTTTCAAATTTTGCTGGTGTAATCAAAGTATTGTTGGTAATTTGACTTAACTCTTTGATGAAGAATTGCTGATAATAATTTGATTATACCCAACTACGCAATTGTAATCGGTAGTAGTTTGAGCGAAAATATTCTACTGCAAGAGCTGTTTATGATCTTTTGCATCGAGCACTTTTTTCTTGGTGCAAAATGCATCCTTGTGTCGAATTTGGATACAAGGTTAATTTTGTGCTAAGAAACGAGTAGTGCTGGGAGTAAACTGAGGGGAAATAGTACCACAAGTGAACATTTAGAGATTGTGAGCTGCTGCTTGTGTTACTATTCATGTTTTGTTTCACTAAGCAATTTCCTATGCATGTTTTGCATATAAATAGCTCCAAATGCAGAATTACTCTTCTTGCATAATTCGACTTAATGCTGCAAAATTTCTGGCTAATTCCAAATTCACTGTGATCATGCTACACAGAATGATGTGAATTACACCTACCTCTAAAATAAATATAAATATCATATATATACATATATATATATATGTGTGTGTGCACGTCTGTGTTCATACATATTTTTGTGTTTATGTATATATGTACATGTATACACCTATATTTTCAATGAAAAATATTAAGGTTAAACTGATGTTATAGCTTGCCTTACTTTTGAATAAACCCTAGAACTTCAGTGAGGTTAAAACAATTAATTAGTTAATACGCTTAAATTAACATTATAATTTGGTGAAAAATTCAGTGACAAAGTCCTTCGCTGCCAGGCCTTTTCCCCGTCCTGTGCCGAGCCTTTTTTTGGCTATTTGGGGCATTTCGCGCCTAGGCCCTCATAACTTTTTGTTCACATAAGCTACACACGCCAAAATTGCGTCCTTTTTTTCCAACATCCTATGGATTCTAGAGGTACCCAGACTTTGTGGGTTTCCCAGAAGAAGGCCAAGAAATTAGCCAAAATACAGTGAAAATTTAGTTTTTTTCTAAAAAATGGGAAAAAGGGGCTGCAGACGAAGGCTTGTGGTTTTTTCCCTGAAAATGGCATCAACAAAGGGTTTGTGGTGCTAAAATCACCTGCTTCCCAGCTTTCAGGAACAGGCAGACTTGAATCAGAAAACCCAATTTTGCAACACAATTTTGGCATTTTACTGGGACATACCCCATTTTTACGATTTTTTGTGCTTTCAGCCTCCTTCCAGTCAGTGACAGAAATGGGCATGAAACCAATGCTGGATCCCAGAAACCGCAACATTTCTGAAACTTAGACAAAATTCTGAATTCAGCAAGGGGTAATTTGTGTAGATCCTACAAGGGTTTCCTACAGAAAATAACAACTGAAAAGAAAACTATTGAAATTGAGGTGAACAAATCTGCAATTTTTCTCTATGTTTTACTCTGTAACTTTTTCCTGCAATGTCATATTTTGAAAGCAATATACAGTTACATCTGCTGGACTCTTCTGGTTGAGGAGATATATAGGGCTTGTAGATTCATCAAGAACTCTAGGTACCCAGAGCCAATAAATGACCTGCACCCTGCAGTGGGTTTTCATTCTATACCGGGCATACAGCAATTAATTTGCTGAAATATAAAGAGTAAAAAATAGCTATCAAGAAAACCTTTGTATTTCCAAAATGGGCACAAGATAAGGTGTTGAGGAGCAGTGGTTATTTGCACATCTCTGAATTCCGGGGTGCCCATACTAGCACGTGAATTACAGGGCATTTCTCAAATAGACGTCTTTTTTACACACTCTCTTATATTTGGAAGGAAAATATGTAGAGAAAGTCAAGGGGCAATAACACTTGTTTTGCTATTCTATGTTCCCTTAAGTCTCCCGATAAAAATAATACGTCACTTGTGTGGGTAGGCCTAGCGCCCGTAACAGGAAATGCCCCAAAACGCAACGTGGACACATCACATTTTTTGAAAGAAAACAGAGGTGTTTTTTGTGCTTACCTGTAGATTTTGGCCTCTAGCTCATCCGGCACCTAGGGAAACCTACCAATCCTGTGCATTTTTGAAAACTAGAGACCTAGGGGAATCCAAGATGGGGTGACTTGTGGGGATCTGACCAGGTTCTGTTACCAAGAATCCTTTGCAAACCTCAAAATTTGGCTAAAAAAACACATTTTACTCACATTTCGGTGACAGAAAGTTCTGGAATCTGAGAGGAGCCACAAATATCCTTCCACGCAGCGTTTCCCCAAGTCTCCTGATAAAAATGATACCTCACCTGTGTGGGTAGGCCTAGCGGTGCGACAGGAAATGCCCCAAAACGCAACGTGGACACATCACATTTTTTGAAAGAAAACAGAGGTGTTTTTTGCAAAGTGCCTACCTGTAGATTTTGGCCTCTAGCTCAGCCGGCACCTAGGGAAACCTACCAAACCTGTGCATTTTTTAAAACTAGAGACCTAGGGGGTTCCAAGATGGGGTGACTTGTGGGGCTCTGACCAGGTTCTGTTACCCAGAATCCTTTGCAAACCTAAACATTTGGCTAAAAAACACATTTTCCTCACATTTCGGTGACAGAAAGTTCTGGAATCTGAGAGGAGTCACAAATTTCCTTCTACCCAGCGTTCCCCCAAGTCTCCCGATAAAAATGGTACCTCACTTGTGCGGGTAGGCCTAGCGCCCACGAAAGGAAATGGCCCAAAACACAACATGGACACATCCCATTTTTTTTACAGAAAACAGAGGCGTTTTTTGCAAAGTGCCTACCTGTACATTTTGGCCCCTAGCTCAGCCAGCACCTAGGGAAACCTACCAAACCTGTGCATTTTTTAAAACTAGCGACCTAGGGCAATCTAAGATGGGGTGACTTGTAGGGCTCTGAACGGGTTCTGTTACCCAGAATCCTTTGCAAACCTCAAAATTTGGCTAAAAAAACAAATTTTCCACACATTTAGGTGACAGAAAGTTCTGGAATCTGAGAGGAGCCACAAATTTCCTTCCACACAGCGTTCCCCCAAGTCTCCAGATAAAAATGATACCTCACTTGTGTGGGTAGGCCTAGCGCCCGCGACAGGAAATGCCCCAAAACGCAACGTGGACACATTACATTTTTTGAAAGAAAACAGAGGTGTTTTTTGCAAAGTGCTTACATGTAGATTTTGGCCTCTAGCTCAGCCGGCACCTAGGGAAACCTACCAAACCTGTGCATTTTTTAAAACTAGAGACGTAGGGGGTTCCAAGATGGGGTGACTTGTGGGGCTCTGACCAGGTTCTGTTACCCAGAATCCTTTGCAAACCTAAAAATTTGGCTAAAAAAACACATTTTCCTCACATTTCGGTGACAAAAAGTTCTGGAATCTGAGAGGAGCCACAAATATCCTTCCACGCAGCGTTTCCCCAAGTCTCCCGATAAAAATGATACCTCACTTGTGTGGGTAGGCCTAGCGCTGCGAAAGGAAATGCCCCAGAACGCAATGTGGACACATCACATTTTTTTTACAGAAAACAGAGGCGTTTTTTGCAAAGTGCCTACCTGTATATTTTGGCCCCTAGCTCAGCCGGCACCTAGGGAAACCTACCAAACCTGTGCATTTTTTAAAACTAGCGACCTAGGGGAATCCAAGATGGGGTGACTTGTGGGTCTCTGAACGGGTTCTGTTACCCAGAATCCTTTGCAAACCTCAAAATTTGGCTAAAAAAACAAATTTTCCACACATTTCGGTGACAGAAAGTTCTGGAATCTGAGAGGAGTCACAAATTTCCTTCCCCCCAGCGTTCCCCTAAGTCTCCCGATAAAAATGGTACCTCACTTGTGTGGGTAGGCCTTGCGCCCGCAACAGGAAATGCCCCAAAACGCAACGTGGACACATCACATTTTTTGAAAGAAAACAGAGGTGTTTTTTGCAAAGTGCCTACCTGTGGATTTTGGCCCCTAGCTCAGCCGGCACCAAGGGAAACCTACCAAACCTGTGCATTTTTGAAAACTAGAGTCCTAGGGGAATAAAAGATGGGGTGACTTGTGGGGCTCTGACCAGGCTCTGTTACCCAGAATCCTTTGCAAACCTCAAAATTTGGCTAAAAAAACAAATTTTCCACACATTTCGGTGACAGAAAGTTCTGGAATCTGAGAGGAGTCACAAATTTCCTTCCACCCAGCGTTCCCCTAAGTCTCCCGATAAAAATGGTACCTCACTTGTGTGGGTAGGCCTAGCGCCCGCAACAGGAAATGCCCCAAAACGCAACGTGGACACATCACAATTTTTGAAAGAAAACAGAGGTGTTTTTTGCAAAGTGCCTACCTGTGGATTTTGGCCCCTAGCTCAGCCGGCACCAAGGGAAACCTACCAAACCTGTGCATTTTTGAAAACTAGAGACCTAGGGGAATAAAAGATGGGGTGACTTGTGGGGCTCTGACCAGGTTCTGTTACCCAGAATCCTTTGCAAACCTCAAAATTTGGCTAAAAAAACAAATGTTCCACACATTTAGGTGACAGAAAGTTCTGGAATCTGAGAGGAGTCACAAATTTCCTTCTACCCAGCGTTCCCCCAAGTCTCCCGATAAAAATGGTACCTCACTTGTGCGGGTAGGCCTAGCGCCCACGAAAGGAAATGGCCCAAAACACAACATGGACACATCCCATTTTTTTTTTCAGAAAACAGAGGCGTTTTTTGCAAAGTGCCTACCTGTACATTTTGGCCCCTAGCTCAGCCAGCACCTAGGGAAACCTACCAAACCTGTGCATTTTTTAAAACTAGCGACCTAGGGCAATCTAAGATGGGGTGACTTGTGGGGCTCTGAACGGGTTCTGTTACCCAGAATCCTTTGCAAACCTCAAAATTTGGCTAAAAAAACAAATTTTCCACACATTTAGGTGACAGAAAGTTCTGGAATCTGAGAGGAGCCACAAATTTCCTTCCACACAGCGTTCCCCCAAGTCTCCAGATAAAAATGATACCTCACTTGTGTGGGTAGGCCTAGCGCCCGCGACAGGAAATGCCCCAAAACGCAACGTGGACACATCAAATTTTTTGAAAGAAAACAGAGGTGTTTTTTGCAAAGTGCTTACCTGTAGATTTTGGCCTCTAGCTCAGCCGGCACCTAGGGAAACCTACCAAACCTGTGCATTTTTTAAAACTAGAGACCTAGGGGGTTCCACGATGGGGTGACTTGTGGGGCTCTGACCAGGTTCTGTTACCCAGAATCCTTTGCAAACCTAAAAATGTGGCTAAAAAAACACATTTTCCTCACATTTCGGTGACAAAAAGTTCTGGAATCTGAGAGGAGCCACAAATATCCTTCCACGCAGCGTTTCCCCAAGTCTCCCGATAAAAATGATACCTCACTTGTGTGGGTAGGCCTAGCGCTGCGAAAGGAAATGCCCCAAAACGCAACGTGGACACATCACATTTTTTTCACAGAAAACAGAGGCGTTTTTTGCAAAGTGCCTACCTGTATATTTTGGCCCCTAGCTCAGCCGGCACCTAGGGAAACCTACCAAACCTGTGCATTTTTTAAAACTAGCGACCTAGGGGAATCCAAGATGGGGTGACTTGTGGGTCTCTGAACGGGTTCTGTTACCCAGAATCCTTTGCAAACCTCAAAATTTGGCTAAAAAAACTAATTTTCCACACATTTCGGTGACAGAAAGTTCTGGAATCTGAGAGGAGTCACAAATTTCCTTCTACCCAGCGTTCCCCCAAGTCTCCCGATAAAAATGGTACCTCACTTGTGCGGGTAGGCCTAGCGCCCACGAAAGGAAATGGCCCAAAACACAACATGGACACATCCCATTTTTTTTTACAGAAAACAGAGGTGTTTTTTGCAAAGTGCCTACCTGTACATTTTGGCCCCTAGCTCAGCCAGCACCTAGGGAAACCTACCAAACCTGTGCATTTTTTAAAACTAGCGACCTAGGGCAATCTAAGATGGGGTGACTTGTGGGGCTCTGAACGGGTTCTGTTACCCAGAATCCTTTGCAAACCTCATAATTTGGCTAAAAAAACAAATTTTCCACACATTTAGGTGACAGAAAGTTCTGGAATCTGAGAGGAGCCACAAATTTCCTTCCACACAGCGTTCCCCCAAGTCTCCAGATAAAAATGATACCTCACTTGTGTGGGTAGGCCTAGCGCCCGCGACAGGAAATGCCCCAAAACGCAACGTGGACACATCAAATTTTTTGAAAGAAAACAGAGGTGTTTTTTGCAAAGTGCTTACATGTAGATTTTGGCCTCTAGCTCAGCCGGCACCTAGGGAAACCTACCAAACCTGTGCATTTTTTAAAACTAGAGACCTAGGGGGTTCCAAGATGGGGTGACTTGTGGGGCTCTGACCAGGTTCTGTTACCCAGAATCCTTTGCAAACCTAAAAATTTGGCTAAAAAAACACATTTTCCTCACATTTCGGTGACAAAAAGTTCTGGAATCTGAGAGGAGCCACAAATATCCTTCCACGCAGCGTTTCCCCAAGTCTCCCGATAAAAATGATACCTCACTTGTGTGGGTAGGCCTAGCGCTGCGAAAGGAAATGCCCCAAAACGCAACGTGGACACATCACATTTCTTTTACAGAAAACAGAGGCGTTTTTTGCAAAGTGCCTACCTGTATATTTTGGCCCCTAGCTCATCCGGCACCTAGGGAAACCTACCAAACCTGTGCATTTTTTAAAACTAGAGACCTAGGGGAATCCAAGATGGGGTGACTTGTGGGTCTCTGAACGGGTTCTGTTACCCAGAATCCTTTGCAAACCTCAAAATTTGGCTAAAAAAATAAATTTTCCACACATTTCGGTGACAGAAAGTTCTGGAATCTGAGAGGAGTCACACATTTCCTTCCACCCAGCGTTCCCCTAAGTCTCCCGATAAAAATGATACCTCACTTGTGTGGGTAGGCCTAGCGCCCGCGACAGGAAATGCCCCAAAACGCAACGTGGACACATCAAATTATTTGAAAGAAAACAGAGGTGTTTTTTGCAAAGTGCTTACATGTAGATTTTGGCCTCTAGCTCAGCCGGCACCTAGGGAAACCTACCAAACCTGTGCATTTTTTAAAACTAGAGACCTAGGGGGTTCCAAGATGGGGTGACTTGTGGGGCTCTGAACGGGTTCTGTTACCCAGAATCCTTTGCAAACCTCATAATTTGGCTAAAAAAACAAATTTTCCACACATTTAGGTGACAGAAAGTTCTGGAATCTGAGAGGAGCCACAAATTTCCTTCCACACAGCGTTCCCCCAAGTCTCCAGATAAAAATGATACCTCACTTGTGTGGGTAGGCCTAGCGCCCGCGACAGGAAATGCCCCAAAACGCAACGTGGACACATCAAATTCTTTGAAAGAAAACAGAGGTGTTTTTTGCAAAGTGCTTACATGTAGATTTTGGCCTCTAGCTCAGCCGGCACCTAGGGAAACCTACCAAACCTGTGCATTTTTTAAAACTAGAGACCTAGGGGGTTCCAAGATGGGGTGACTTGTGGGGCTCTGACCAGGTTCTGTTACCCAGAATCCTTTGCAAACCTAAAAATTTGGCTAAAAAAACACATTTTCCTCACATTTCGGTGACAAAAAGTTCTGGAATCTGAGAGGAGCCACAAATATCCTTCCACGCAGCGTTTCCCCAAGTCTCCCGATAAAAATGATACCTCACTTGTGTGGGTAGGCCTAGCGCTGCGAAAGGAAATGCCCCAAAACGCAACGTGGACACATCACATTTCTTTTACAGAAAACAGAGGCGTTTTTTGCAAAGTGCCTACCTGTATATTTTGGCCCCTAGCTCATCCGGCACCTAGGGAAACCTACCAAACCTATGCATTTTTTAAAACTAGAGACCTAGGGGAATCCAAGATGGGGTGACTTGTGGGTCTCTGAATGGGTTCTGTTACCCAGAATCCTTTGCAAACCTCAAAATTTGGCTAAAAAAAACAAATTTTCCACACATTTCGGTGACAGAAAGTTCTGGAATCTGAGAGGAGTCACACATTTCCTTCCACCCAGCGTTCCCCTAAGTCTCCCGATAAAAATGATACCTCACTTGTGTGGGTAGGCCTAGCGCCCGCGACAGGAAATGCCCCAAAACGCAACGTGGACACATCAAATTTTTTGAAAGAAAACAGAGGTGTTTTTTGCAAAGTGCTTACATGTAGATTTTGGCCTCTACCTCAGCCGGCACCTAGGGAAACCTACCAAACCTGTGCATTTTTTAAAACTAGAGACCTAGGGGGTTCCAAGATGGGGTGACTTGTGGGGCTCTGACCAGGTTCTGTTACCCAGAATCATTTGCAAACCTAAAAATTTGGCTAAAAAAACACATTTTCCTCACATTTCGGTGACAAAAAGTTCTGGAATCTGAGAGGAGTCACAAATTTCCTTCCACCCAGCGTTCCCCTAAGTCTCCCGATAAAAATGGTACCTCACTTGTGTGGGTAGGCCTAGAGCCCGCAACAGGAAATGCCCCAAAACGCAACGTGGACACATCACAATTTTTGAAAGAAAACAGAGGTGTTTTTTGCAAAGTGCCTACCTGTGGATTTTGGCCCCTAGCTCAGCCGGCACCAAGGGAAACCTACCAAACCTGTGCATTTTTGAAAACTAGAGACCTAGGGGAATAAAAGATGGGGTGACTTGTGGGGCTCTGACCAGGTTCTGTTACCCAGAATCCTTTGCAAACCTCAAAATTTGGCTAAAAAAACAAATGTTCCACACATTTAGGTGACAGAAAGTTCTGGAATCTGAGAGGAGTCACAAATTTCCTTCTACCCAGCGTTCCCCCAAGTCTCCCGATAAAAATGGTACCTCACTTGTGCGGGTAGGCCTAGCGCCCACGAAAGGAAATGGCCCAAAACACAACATGGACACATCCCATTTTTTTTTTCAGAAAACAGAGGCGTTTTTTGCAAAGTGCCTACCTGTACATTTTGGCCCCTAGCTCAGCCAGCACCTAGGGAAACCTACCAAACCTGTGCATTTTTTAAAACTAGCGACCTAGGGCAATCTAAGATGGGGTGACTTGTGGGGCTCTGAACGGGTTCTGTTACCCAGAATCCTTTGCAAACCTCAAAATTTGGCTAAAAAAACAAATTTTCCACACATTTAGGTGACAGAAAGTTCTGGAATCTGAGAGGAGCCACAAATTTCCTTCCACACAGCGTTCCCCCAAGTCTCCAGATAAAAATGATACCTCACTTGTGTGGGTAGGCCTAGCGCCCGCGACAGGAAATGCCCCAAAACGCAACGTGGACACATCAAATTTTTTGAAAGAAAACAGAGGTGTTTTTTGCAAAGTGCTTACCTGTAGATTTTGGCCTCTAGCTCAGCCGGCACCTAGGGAAACCTACCAAACCTGTGCATTTTTTAAAACTAGAGACCTAGGGGGTTCCACGATGGGGTGACTTGTGGGGCTCTGACCAGGTTCTGTTACCCAGAATCCTTTGCAAACCTAAAAATGTGGCTAAAAAAACACATTTTCCTCACATTTCGGTGACAAAAAGTTCTGGAATCTGAGAGGAGCCACAAATATCCTTCCACGCAGCGTTTCCCCAAGTCTCCCGATAAAAATGATACCTCACTTGTGTGGGTAGGCCTAGCGCTGCGAAAGGAAATGCCCCAAAACGCAACGTGGACACATCACATTTTTTTCACAGAAAACAGAGGCGTTTTTTGCAAAGTGCCTACCTGTATATTTTGGCCCCTAGCTCAGCCGGCACCTAGGGAAACCTACCAAACCTGTGCATTTTTTAAAACTAGCGACCTAGGGGAATCCAAGATGGGGTGACTTGTGGGTCTCTGAACGGGTTCTGTTATCCAGAATCCTTTGCAAACCTCAAAATTTGGCTAAAAAAACTAATTTTCCACACATTTCGGTGACAGAAAGTTCTGGAATCTGAGAGGAGTCACAAATTTCCTTCTACCCAGCGTTCCCCCAAGTCTCCTGATAAAAATGGTACCTCACTTGTGCGGGTAGGCCTAGCGCCCACGAAAGGAAATGGCCCAAAACACAACATGGACACATCCCATTTTTTTTTACAGAAAACAGAGGTGTTTTTTGCAAAGTGCCTACCTGTACATTTTGGCCCCTAGCTCAGCCAGCACCTAGGGAAACCTACCAAACCTGTGCATTTTTTAAAACTAGCGACCTAGGGCAATCTAAGATGGGGTGACTTGTGGGGCTCTGAACGGGTTCTGTTACCCAGAATCCTTTGCAAACCTCATAATTTGGCTACAAAAACAAATTTTCCACACATTTAGGTGACAGAAAGTTCTGGAATCTGAGAGGAGCCACAAATTTCCTTCCACACAGCGTTCCCCCAAGTCTCCAGATAAAAATGATACCTCACTTGTGTGGGTAGGCCTAGCGCCCGCGACAGGAAATGCCCCAAAACGCAACGTGGACACATCAAATTTTTTGAAAGAAAACAGAGGTGTTTTTTGCAAAGTGCTTACATGTAGATTTTGGCCTCTAGCTCAGCCGGCACCTAGGGAAACCTACCAAACCTGTGCATTTTTTAAAACTAGAGACCTAGGGGGTTCCAAGATGGGGTGACTTGTGGGGCTCTGACCAGGTTCTGTTACCCAGAATCCTTTGCAAACCTAAAAATTTGGCTAAAAAAACACATTTTCCTCACATTTCGGTGACAAAAAGTTCTGGAATCTGAGAGGAGTCACAAATTTCCTTCCACCCAGCGTTCCCCTAAGTCTCCCGATAAAAATGGTACCTCACTTGTGTGGGTAGGCCTAGCGCCCGCAACAGGAAATGCCCCAAAACGCAACGTGGACACATCACAATTTTTGAAAGAAAACAGAGGTGTTTTTTGCAAAGTGCCTACCTGTGGATTTTGGCCCCTAGCTCAGCCGGCACCAAGGGAAACCTACCAAACCTGTGCATTTTTGAAAACTAGAGACCTAGGGGAATAAAAGATGGGGTGACTTGTGGGGCTCTGACCAGGTTCTGTTACCCAGAATCCTTTGCAAACCTCAAAATTTGGCTAAAAAAACAAATGTTCCACACATTTAGGTGACAGAAAGTTCTGGAATCTGAGAGGAGTCACAAATTTCCTTCTACCCAGCGTTCCCCCAAGTCTCCCGATAAAAATGGTACCTCACTTGTGCGGGTAGGCCTAGCGCCCACGAAAGGAAATGGCCCAAAACACAACATGGACACATCCCATTTTTTTTTTCAGAAAACAGAGGCGTTTTTTGCAAAGTGCCTACCTGTACATTTTGGCCCCTAGCTCAGCCAGCACCTAGGGAAACCTACCAAACCTGTGCATTTTTTAAAACTAGCGACCTAGGGCAATCTAAGATGGGGTGACTTGTGGGGCTCTGAACGGGTTCTGTTACCCAGAATCCTTTGCAAACCTCAAAATTTGGCTAAAAAAACAAATTTTCCACACATTTAGGTGACAGAAAGTTCTGGAATCTGAGAGGAGCCACAAATTTCCTTCCACACAGCGTTCCCCCAAGTCTCCAGATAAAAATGATACCTCACTTGTGTGGGTAGGCCTAGCGCCCGCGACAGGAAATGCCCCAAAACGCAACGTGGACACATCAAATTTTTTGAAAGAAAACAGAGGTGTTTTTTGCAAAGTGCTTACCTGTAGATTTTGGCCTCTAGCTCAGCCGGCACCTAGGGAAACCTACCAAACCTGTGCATTTTTTAAAACTAGAGACCTAGGGGGTTCCACGATGGGGTGACTTGTGGGGCTCTGACCAGGTTCTGTTACCCAGAATCCTTTGCAAACCTAAAAATGTGGCTAAAAAAACACATTTTCCTCACATTTCGGTGACAAAAAGTTCTGGAATCTGAGAGGAGCCACAAATATCCTTCCACGCAGCGTTTCCCCAAGTCTCCCGATAAAAATGATACCTCACTTGTGTGGGTAGGCCTAGCGCTGCGAAAGGAAATGCCCCAAAACGCAACGTGGACACATCACATTTTTTTCACAGAAAACAGAGGCGTTTTTTGCAAAGTGCCTACCTGTATATTTTGGCCCCTAGCTCAGCCGGCACCTAGGGAAACCTACCAAACCTGTGCATTTTTTAAAACTAGCGACCTAGGGGAATCCAAGATGGGGTGACTTGTGGGTCTCTGAACGGGTTCTGTTACCCAGAATCCTTTGCAAACCTCAAAATTTGGCTAAAAAAACTAATTTTCCACACATTTCGGTGACAGAAAGTTCTGGAATCTGAGAGGAGTCACAAATTTCCTTCTACCCAGCGTTCCCCCAAGTCTCCTGATAAAAATGGTACCTCACTTGTGCGGGTAGGCCTAGCGCCCACGAAAGGAAATGGCCCAAAACACAACATGGACACATCCCATTTTTTTTTACAGAAAACAGAGGTGTTTTTTGCAAAGTGCCTACCTGTACATTTTGGCCCCTAGCTCAGCCAGCACCTAGGGAAACCTACCAAACCTGTGCATTTTTTAAAACTAGCGACCTAGGGCAATCTAAGATGGGGTGACTTGTGGGGCTCTGAACGGGTTCTGTTACCCAGAATCCTTTGCAAACCTCATAATTTGGCTACAAAAACAAATTTTCCACACATTTAGGTGACAGAAAGTTCTGGAATCTGAGAGGAGCCACAAATTTCCTTCCACACAGCGTTCCCCCAAGTCTCCAGATAAAAATGATACCTCACTTGTGTGGGTAGGCCTAGCGCCCGCGACAGGAAATGCCCCAAAACGCAACGTGGACACATCAAATTTTTTGAAAGAAAACAGAGGTGTTTTTTGCAAAGTGCTTACATGTAGATTTTGGCCTCTAGCTCAGCCGGCACCTAGGGAAACCTACCAAACCTGTGCATTTTTTAAAACTAGAGACCTAGGGGGTTCCAAGATGGGGTGACTTGTGGGGCTCTGACCAGATTCTGTTACCCAGAATCCTTTGCAAACCTAAAAATTTGGCTAAAAAAACACATTTTCCTCACATTTCGGTGACAAAAAGTTCTGGAATCTGAGAGGAGCCACAAATATCCTTCCACGCAGCGTTTCCCCAAGTCTCCCGATAAAAATGATACCTCACTTGTGTGGGTAGGCCTAGCGCTGCGAAAGGAAATGCCCCAAAACGCAACGTGGACACATCACATTTCTTTTACAGAAAACAGAGGCGTTTTTTGCAAAGTGCCTACCTGTATATTTTGGCCCCTAGCTCATCCGGCACCTAGGGAAACCTACCAAACCTGTGCATTTTTTAAAACTAGAGACCTAGGGGAATCCAAGATGGGGTGACTTGTGGGTCTCTGAACGGGTTCTGTTACCCAGAATCCTTTGCAAACCTCAAAATTTGGCTAAAAAAACAAATTTTCCACACATTTCGGTGACAGAAAGTTCTGGAATCTGAGAGGAGTCACACATTTGCTTCCACCCAGCGTTCCCCTAAGTCTCCCGATAAAAATGATACCTCACTTGTGTGGGTAGGCCTAGCGCCCGCGACAGGAAATGCCCCAAAACGCAACGTGGACACATCAAATTATTTGAAAGAAAACAGAGGTGTTTTTTGCAAAGTGCTTACATGTAGATTTTGGCCTCTAGCTCAGCCGGCACCTAGGGAAACCTACCAAACCTGTGCATTTTTTAAAACTAGAGACCTAGGGGGTTCCAAGATGGGGTGACTTGTGGGGCTCTGAACGGGTTCTGTTACCCAGAATCCTTTGCAAACCTCATAATTTGGCTAAAAAAACAAATTTTCCACACATTTAGGTGACAGAAAGTTCTGGAATCTGAGAGGAGTCACAAATTTCCTTCCACCCAGCGTTCCCCTAAGTCTCCTGATAAAAATGGTACCTCACTTGTGTGGGTAGGCCTAGCGCCCGCGACAGGAAATGCCCCAAAACGCAACGTGGACACATCAAATTTTTTGAAAGAAAACAGAGGTGTTTTTTGCAAAGTGCTTACATGTAGATTTTGGCCTCTAGCTCAGCCGGCACCTAGGGAAACCTACCAAACCTGTGCATTTTTTAAAACTAGAGACCTAGGGGGTTCCAAGATGGGGTGACTTGTGGGGCTCTGACCAGGTTCTGTTACCCAGAATCCTTTGCAAACCTAAAAATTTGGCTAAAAAAACACATTTTCCTCACATTTCGGTGACAAAAAGTTCTGGAATCTGAGAGGAGCCACAAATATCCTTCCACGCAGCGTTTCCCCAAGTCTCCCGATAAAAATGATACCTCACTTGTGTGGGTAGGCCTAGCGCTGCGAAAGGAAATGCCCCAAAACGCAACGTGGACACATCACATTTCTTTTACAGAAAACAGAGGCGTTTTTTGCAAAGTGCCTACCTGTATATTTTGGCCCCTAGCTCATCCGGCACCTAGGGAAACCTACCAAACCTGTGCATTTTTTAAAACTAGAGACCTAGGGGAATCCAAGATGGGGTGACTTGTGGGTCTCTGAACGGGTTCTGTTACCCAGAATCCTTTGCAAACCTCAAAATTTGGCTAAAAAAACAAATTTTCCACACATTTCGGTGACAGAAAGTTCTGGAATCTGAGAGGAGTCACACATTTCCTTCCACCCAGCGTTCCCCTAAGTCTCCCGATAAAAATGATACCTCACTTGTGTGGGTAGGCCTAGCGCCCGCGACAGGAAATGCCCCAAAACGCAACGTGGACACATCAAATTATTTGAAAGAAAACAGAGGTGTTTTTTGCAAAGTGCTTACATGTAGATTTTGGCCTCTAGCTCAGCCGGCACCTAGGGAAACCTACCAAACCTGTGCATTTTTTAAAACTAGAGACCTAGGGGGTTCCAAGATGGGGTGACTTGTGGGGCTCTGAACGGGTTCTGTTACCCAGAATCCTTTGCAAACCTCATAATTTGGCTAAAAAAACAAATTTTCCACACATTTAGGTGACAGAAAGTTCTGGAATCTGAGAGGAGCCACAAATTTCCTTCCACACAGCGTTCCCCCAAGTCTCCAGATAAAAATGATACCTCACTTGTGTGGGTAGGCCTAGCGCCCGCGACAGGAAATGCCCCAAAACGCAACATGGACACATCAAATTTTTTGAAAGAAAACAGAGGTGTTTTTTGCAAAGTGCTTACATGTAGATTTTGGCCTCTAGCTCAGCCGGCACCTAGGGAAACCTACCAAACCTGTGCATTTTTTAAAACTAGAGACCTAGGGGGTTCCAAGATGGGGTGACTTGTGGGGCTCTGACCAGGTTCTGTTACCCAGAATCCTTTGCAAACCTAACAATTTGGCTAAAAAAACAAATTTTCCTCACATTTCGGTGACAAAAAGTTCTGGAATCTGAGAGGAGCCACAAATATCCTTCCACGCAGCGTTTCCCCAAGTCTCCCGATAAAAATGATACCTCACTTGTGTGGGTAGGCCTAGCGCTGCGAAAGGAAATGCCCCAAAACGCAACGTGGACACATCACATTTCTTTTACAGAAAACAGAGGCGTTTTTTGCAAAGTGCCTACCTGTATATTTTGGCCCCTAGCTCATCCGGCACCTAGGGAAACCTACCAAACCTATGCATTTTTTAAAACTAGAGACCTAGGGGAATCCAAGATGGGGTGACTTGTGGGTCTCTGAATGGGTTCTGTTACCCAGAATCCTTTGCAAACCTCAAAATTTGGCTAAAAAAACAAATTTTCCACACATTTCGGTGACAGAAAGTTCTGGAATCTGAGAGGAGTCACACATTTCCTTCCACCCAGCGTTCCCCTAAGTCTCCCGATAAAAATGATACCTCACTTGTGTGGGTAGGCCTAGCGCCCGCGACAGGAAATGCCCCAAAACGCAACGTGGACACATCAAATTTTTTGAAAGAAAACAGAGGTGTTTTTTTGCAAAGTGCTTACATGTAGATTTTGGCCTCTACCTCAGCCGGCACCTAGGGAAACCTACCAAACCTGTGCATTTTTTAAAACTAGAGACCTAGGGGGTTCCAAGATGGGGTGACTTGTGGGGCTCTGACCAGGTTCTGTTACCCAGAATCATTTGCAAACCTAAAAATTTGGCTAAAAAAACACATTTTCCTCACATTTCGGTGACAAAAAGTTCTGGAATCTGAGAGGAGCCACAAATATCCTTCCACGCAGCGTTTCCCCAAGTCTCCCGATAAAAATGATACCTCACTTGTGTGGGTAGGCCTAGCGCTGCGAAAGGAAATGCCCCAAAACGCAAAGTGGACACATCACATTTCTTTTACAGAAAACAGAGGCGTTTTTTGCAAAGTGCCTACCTGTATATTTTGGCCCCTAGCTCATCCGGCACCTACGGAAACCTACCAAACCTGTGCATTTTTTAAAACTAGAGACCTAGGGGAATCCAAGATGGGGTGACTTGTGGGTCTCTGAACGGGTTCTGTTACCCAGAATCCTTTGCAAACCTCAAAATTTGGCTAAAAAAACAAATTTTCCACACATTTCGGTGACAGAAAGTTCTGGAATCTGAGAGGAGTCACAAATTTCCTTCCACCCAGCGTTCCCCTAAGTCTCCTGATAAAAATGGTACCTCACTTGTGTGGGTAGGCCTAGCGCCCGCAACAGGAAATGCCCCAAAACGCAACGTGGACACATCACATTTTTTGAAAGAAAACAGAGGTGTTTTTTGCAAAGTGCCTACCTGTGGATTTTGGCCCCTAGCTCAGCCGGCACCAAGGGAAACCTACCAAACCTGTGCATTTTTGAAAACTAGAGACCTAGGGGAATAAAAGATGGGGTGACTTGTGGGGCTCTGACCAGGTTCTGTTACCCAGAATCCTTTGCAAACCTCAAAATTTGGCTAAAAAAACAAATTTTCCACACATTTCGGTGACAGAAAGTTCTGGAATCTGAGAGGAGTCACAAATTTCCTTCCACCCAGCGTTCCCCTAAGTCTCCCGATAAAAATGGTACCTCACTTGTGTGGGTAGGCCTAGCGCCCACAAAAGGAAATAGCCCAAAACACAACATGAACACATCACATTTTTTCACAGAAAACAGTGCCTACCTGTGGATTTTGGCCTCTAGCTCAGCCGGCACCTATGGAAACCTAGCAAAGCAGCACATTTCTGAAAACTAGACACCTAGGGGAATCCAAGATGGGGTGACTTGTGGCGCTCTGACGAGGTTCTGTCACCCAGAATCCTTTCAAACCTCAAAATTTGGCCAAAAAACACTTTTTCCTCTCATTTCGGTGACAGAAAGTTCTGGAATCTGAGAGGAGCCACAAATGTCATTCCACCCAGCGTTCCCCCAAGTCTCCCGATAAAAATGGTACCTCACTTGTGTGGGTGGGCCTAGCGCCCACGAAAAGAAAGGGCCCAAAACAGAACGTGGACACATCACATTTTTTCACAGAAAACAGAGGTGTTTTTTGCAAAGTGTCTACCTTTGGATTTTGGCCTCTAGGTCAGCCGGCCCCAGGGGGGGCAGAAATGGCCTAAAATAAATTTGGTGCCTAGTGGTTTCTGCTCCCCTTGGGGGCAGATTGACCTAAAATCTGCCCCCAAAGCGGGCAGAAATGGCCTAAATACAATTTGCCCCTCCAGGGGAGCGACCCTTGCCTAAGGGGTCGCTCCCCATCTCTAAAAATACAACAACAAAAAAAATGGCCTAAAATACATTTGCCCCCTCACCCCCCCGCTGAGCGACCCTTGCCTACAAGGTCGCTCCCCTTGCTTGACGGCTCAAAAAAAAGATCCCTGGTGCCTAGTAGTTTCTGCCCCCCTTGGGGGTCAGATTGACCTAAAATCGGCCGATCTGCCCCCAAAGCGGGCAGAAATGGTCTAAATACAATTTGCCCCTCCATGGGAGCCACACTTGCCTAAGGGGGTCGCTCCCCATCTCTAAAAAAACAAACAAACAAAAAAAAAATTGCCCTGACGCCTAGAAGTTTCTGCCCCGAGGGGGGGGACAGAAATGGCCTAAAATAAATTTGCCCCTCCCCCCCCGGGGAGCGACCCTTGCCTACAAGGTCGCTCCCCTTGCGTGACGGTGGAAAAAAAACTATCCCTGGTGCCTAGTGGTTTCTGCCCCCCTTGGGGGCATATTGACCTAAAATCGGCCGATCTGCCCCCAAAGTGGGCAGAAATGGACTGAATACAATTAGCCCCTCCAGGGGAGTGACCCTTGCCTAAGGGGTCACTCCCCATCTCTAAAACAACAACAACAACAAAAATCTCCCATGCCCAGTGGTTTCTGCCCCCCTAATTAAAATAGGCTGATCTGCCACCAGGGGGGGCAGAAATGGCCTAAAATAAATTTGCCCCCCAGTGGAACGACCCTTGCCGAAGGGGTTGCTCCCCTTATGTGAAAAACAAACAACAACAAAAAACTCCCTGGTGTCTAGTGGTTTCTGCCCCCCTTGGGGGCAGATTGGCCTCATAAACATAGGCCAATCTGCCCCCAAGGGGGGCAGAAATGGCCTAAATATAATTTGCCCCCCCTATGGGAGCGACCCTTGCCTAAGGGGTCGCTCCCCACACCTAAAACAAAAAACAAAACAAAAAAAAACAAAAGATTTTTTATCCCTGGTGCCTAGAGGTTTCTGCCCCCCCTGGGGGCAGAAAAGGCCTTAAAAAAATACCCCCCCTGGGAGCGACCCTTGCCCAAGGGGTCGCTCCCTTATGACAATTTCCACAAAAAAAGACATCCCTGGTGTCTAGTGGGCATTTCAAAAGCCGGATTGCAAGCAATCCGGCTTTTGAAACGCTTGGAGAGACTTCAAAGGGAAGGAAATACATTTCCTTCCCTTTGAAGCCTCCAGCGTGATGGGGGAGGCTCTGTGAAAAACAGCGCTCGCACGCTAATGTCACAGGGGGGTGGGTGGAGTCGGGGTGGAAGGGGAAGGGCTTCCCATTCCATCCCTGCCTTTGGGGGGGTGGGGGGAAGCACACAGAGGGAGCGAGAGCGCTCCCTCTGGGCTGTGTGCTGAGGACGTAATGGTTACATCCTCGGCACAGATGCACTGTGCCGAAGGACGTAACCACTACGTCATCGGCACAGAACTGGTTAAAGAAAAAAAAATACTGAGATACACCAGCTATAGTTATCTAAAGTAACTATAACTTAAGCACCCATCAAGCCCAATTTGTCATTATTGGTGTTGTTAGACTTGACATCATTGGCATGGTTTCCCCTGACATTTTTTGCCTCTACCTCCCAGGTTGCTTCTGTGTGCTGGGCTCTGATTTTGATGTATTTGTTTGCTCTGGGCACTTTACCACTGCTGACCAGTGCTAAAGTGTAAGTGTTCCCTGTTGTGTGTGTACATTGGCTTATCCCTGATTGGCATATTAGATTTACTAGTAAATTCCTAGTAAACTGCACTAGAGGGGGCCAGGGCTTGGAAATCAAATGCTACTAGTGGGCCTGCTGCACCGGTTGTGACACCCACATTAGCAGCCCTGTAAACATGGCTCAGACCTGCCACTGCATGTCTGAGTGTGCAGTTTTCAACTGCCAATTCAACATGGCAAGTGCACCTACTTGCCAGGCCCAAACCTTCCATTTTTATACATAAAAGGCACCCCTAAGATAGACCCTAGATAGCCCCATAGGCAGCGTGCAGTGTATATTAAACGTGGGTCATACTGCCAAATTCGCTTTTCACTGTTACATGGCCTATCTCTTTCATGAGTTAACATGGGGCTGCCTTTAAATATTATTAAAGTGTAGATTCCTTTTTGGAGCAGATCGGCATGTGGAATTTGGGGTCTCTGATCTCACAATTTAAAACTACATCTTTTTGTGAAGTCGGTTTTTAGATTGCGTATTTGAAAATGCTATGTTTAGAAAGTAGGCATTTTCTAACTCAAACAATTCTCTGACTCTGCTTGTTTGTGGATTCCCTGTCTGGGTCCGTTTGAGAGTTTGGCTGTTTGCACCTCTCCTCTAAACAGTTACACAAAGGGAGCTGTGCTGTAGTCTGCATATCCTAATGGGTCATCTGAGCTGAGGGGAGGAGTCGTCACTTACACCTGAAAGGGCTGTGCCTGCCCTCACACAATGTAGTCTCCAATCGTCTGGTGTGTGTCTAGGGCCTGGCCTGGGCAAGGCAGGATCTTGAAAACAACAGAGACTTCTCTTCGAATTAGATCTACATCAAAGGCAGAAAGAGGTATAAGAAGAGCTCCCAAACCCCCTGAAAATCAGATTACTTCTGGAACCAAGAGGAGCCTCTGCCAAGGAGAAGAGCTGGAAGCTGGAGGAGGAGTACTGCCCCTCTGCCTGAAACTGTGCTTTGCTGGGTTGGCCAGCAGTAGCTGCTTCTGTCTGGGAGAGGACAAAGACTGACTTTTGTGTGACTTCCCACTGGTGAAGAATCTCCAAGGGCTTGAACTGAGGTTGCATCCTGTTGTTGAAGTCTCAAGGACATCAAAGACTTCTCTCTGCCAGCTCCTGGGCTTTCTGCTGAGAATCCTGCCTGCCAAGTGGTGCCCTAATCTGTCTCTGGGCCCTGGAAAGGTGAAGCTGGTGGAAAAGGACAGAAATCCACACAAAGACCACTGTGCAGAGAAATGTACGATGCACCACCAAACTTGCGGCTGATAAACGACATGCCTCCGGCCTTGCGGCTAAAATTGATGCTCCTGCATCGTGGCAGGGAGATCGACGCAACGCGGCTGGAGAAATGACGCACAACATCCGCAAGGGCTGCTGTTAATGATGCAAGCCCCCATGCAGTGCGGTTTCTTGACACCGCCTGACCGGATTTCAGCTCATCATCGCTGGGCATGGAAAATCAATGGAAAACCTGCCTGGACCTGAAGTGCCCATCTGGATTGATGCATCGCTCTCTTGCGGGAGAGATGAAATGACGCACGCCAATCTGACTGCAGGAGGAATGACGCATGGTCTCGCTTGCGGGTGAGAAATCGACACATCGCTGGCCTTTTCCGAATGCACACTCACCCGTGCAGCTTTATTTTGACGTTAACAAGGTCCTTTATTGAAATATCAGATTTCTCACTGTTTTCTAAGGATTAAGACTTTTCTTTTTAAATTCGTAACTTGACTTGTGTATGTTGGATGTTTGTCGTTTTGGTCTTGTTTTGTTTAGATACATTTTACCTATTGTTCTAAACCTGTGCTGTGCCATTTTGTAGTGTTTTCTTTGAGTTACTGTGTGTGTTAGTACAAATACTTTCCACATTGCTTCTGAAGTTAAGCCTGTCTGTGCATGCCAAGCTACCAAGGGGAGAAGAGCTGTCCCCAGAACCAGTTTTCAGTGGCCATAGAGGAGAGGATTGCTCATTTCCATGGCTACACCTCTAGGGTGGGCACAGGATTTGTGCACAACAGAAGAAATGTTCTGCCATCTTGGTTTTAGGGATAGATGGGCACTGTGGGGTTGTTTGCAATAGGGCTCACAGAAATGCTGCAAACTGAGGCAGGGTTAAGCATGGGAATGTTTTCCTTATTGGTGAGGGAGGGGCCAGGAGGCACCTCTACCCAAGTTGCAAGCACCAGGCACAAATGTGGCACTCATAAGCGCCAGTTGTAGCTCGCGGAGGTTACAAGGGGTGGGGTGCCATGCAGGGTGGGGGAGGAATATTAATACGATTAAAAAATAAGTTAAAAAAAACTTATCTGCGAGCCACAATACTGATCCTCTGTCTCCTCAGCAGGCAGCACAGGCTCCCAGCCTGCCTTGTGGCCACTCCTGACCTTGCTCGGAGTAGCATTAGGATTGGCTGGGAGCACCCAGCCAGGGCACTCTCAGGCAGTTGGGCACCTGTGCCTGCTCTCTCCTGCCTGCCAACACAGTGCATGGCTGGAGAGAGCACAGTGCGCATGTGTATTTGGCCAGACTGAGACGGCCGGCCAAACACACATACACACTGAGGAGAGTGCACAGTGCACTCCCCTCACCCCGTCATCTCCAATGCCCTGCCCCTTTATCAAAAAAAGGATAATAAACTTAGGCCCATATTTATACTTTTTGACGCTAAACTGCGCTAACGCAGTTTAGCGTCAAAAAATTTAGCGCCGTCTAACGCCATTCTGAAGCGCCATGCGGGCGCCGTATTTATGGAATGGCGTTAGCCGGCTCTAGCAGACCGGCGCTGCCTGGTGTGCGTGGAAAAAAACCACGTAGACCAGGCAGCGCCGGCGTAGGGGGAAAATGGCGTTAGGGTGTCTTAAAATGGGGCAAGTTAGGTTGAGGCAAAAAAATCGCCTCAACCCGATTTGCGCCATTATTTTCGACGCCCAGACGCCATTTAAATGACTCCTGTCTTAGTAAAGACAGGAGTCATGCCCCCTTGCCCAATGGCCATGCCCAGGGGACTTATGTCCCCTGGGCATGGCCATTGGGCATAGTGGCATGTAGGGGGGCACAAATAAGGCCCCCCTATGCCACCCAAAAAAAATTAAAAAATATAAAAAATTATACTTACCTGAACTTACCTGAATGTCCCTGGGGTGGGTCCCTCCATCCTTGGGTGTCCTCCTGGGGTGGGCAGGGGTGGCAGGGGGGGTCCCTGGGGGCAGGGGAGGGCACCTGTGGGCTCATTTTGAGCCCACAGGCCCCTTAACGCCTACCCTGACCCAGGCGTTAAATAGTGGTGCAAATGCGGGGTTTTTTGACCCGCCACCTCCCGGGCGTGACTTTTGCCCGGGAGTATAAATACGACGCATTTGCGTCGCCGTCATTTTTTTAGACGGGAACGCCTTCCTTGCATCTCATTAACGCAAGGAAGGCGTTCACGCAAAAAAATGACGCTATTTGCCCATACTTTGGCGCTAGACGCGTCTAACGCCAAAGTATAAATATGGCGTTAGTTTTGCGCCGAATTTGCGTCGAAAAAAACGACGCTAATTCGGCGCAAACGGAGTATAAATACGGGCCTTAGTGTATTATCCTGTCATTGTTAAAAGATTTGCAGGGGTTGCTGCTGGCGGGGGTGACACTCCTCCACCATAGCGGTGGAGCCGCAGCTGCTAGGCAACCTCTTCCGATCACCTCTGGTCCTCTTGAGAACAGAAGGAAGACTCCATCTCCTGTTATGACCAGTGAGGAAAACACTAATGGCAGGACCTCCTCCTGTGTCTATCTACAACTGTAAAGTGTATTCTAATGGACGTTATGCACTCTTTTTACTTAGTTATTCCTAAAATGTTAAAACATCTTATCTCCTGGATTTTTGTTGTTTTGGTGCCATGTTGTTTATTAACATAATCTATACTTTATAAATTGGAATGGGATTTTATTTATTGTGGTATGTTGTTGACTTCTTAAATGTTTTTGTACTTCCAAATGCTTTACATATTTTCTTAAGTCAACCTTGTCTGCTCTGTGCTGTAGCTGCAAGGAGCTGAGCTTGGTTTTAAATTATTCAAAACTTTACTGAACCTAACTGTTGGAACTGGCCATTTATGTAGAGCTAGGCCCAAACTGTTTGCCTTTCTCGTCCTATTTTCTGACCCACTTTTTGTTGGCTTTAGGACTCTGGGCACTTTACCACTGCTAATCAGGGCTAAAGTGCATGTGCTCTCTCCCTTAAAAAAATTGGTAGAAGTTGCTTACACCTGGTTAGCATATTTAATTTACCTTTAAGTCCCTTGTAAAATGGTATACCATATACCCAGGACTGTAACTTACATGCTACTAGTGAGCCTGTAGTGCTGATTGCACCACCCACAGCCTTTCAAACTGTCTCAGGCCTGCTACTGCATGGCCTGCTTGCACAGTTTACTGGCACATTATTTGGCATTTCAAACTACTTGCCAAGGCCTAAACATCCCTTTTTACTACACCTAAGTCACCCCTAAGACAGGCAGTAGACATCCTTTTGGGCAGGGTGTTGTGTATGTAAAAGATGGAACATGTGCTTATATGTGTTACATGTCCCAGTAGTGACGAACCGCTTATTTAATTTTTCAATACTGTGAGGGTTGCTACTTTTTTCAGGTTAGCTTTGGGAATTCCCTTATAAATGTCTACTTGGTGATTTCTGATCTGTGAAGAGTAGTGTGGACATGTTTGGTATGTTGGAAAGAGTGGTGAGAACACCTGCTTACTAGTTTAGTTGGACTTTTCATAACTATTTTAGAAATGCCATTTTTACAAACTGCACATTTCTCTGTGCTTATATCTCTAAGTGCTTTCCAGCCTTACTCCATCCATGTCTAGGGCAGACTGACAGTTCCACCTGGTGCATATTTTCCAGACAGTCACAACACAGGAGGGACTGGTTGCGACAGAAGAGGCATCTGCATCCATCTGCTTCCTCATAGCCATTCTAGGCTGGGGAGAGGGCGGATCATTCACACCTTACATGTCAATAGGCCTGCATCCTGCCCTTTCTTATTGATGTCTGGACCCAAGGCTGGGGTAAAAGGTTGTTTTACTTGAAAGGGTTCGTTTGAAGTCACCCCTTATTTTAAAGGCATTTTTTGAGTATAAGATCAGGTGCTCTTGGAACTGGAACTGAACCTATGTTGGAAACATGGCTGAACTGCACCAAGGTCTCATCTATACTGCTCTCTGTTGCCCTGCCACCTGCCATCTGCTGGGCGGTCTAAAGGACTCAATGAATTGGTTTTCTGCTTCGTTTCCTGCTGCCAGCTGCTCCTTGACCTGGCAGGATCTGTCATTGTTGCCCTAATGTGCTGGCCTAAGTGCTTTCCCCCAAAGGCAATTGTTTTAAAGGGCCTTATGGGCTGACCCCTGCTCCCTCAGAACCCGTGCACTAGCTGAACTGCAGTAAGGCTCTGAACTGACTTCATTAGTGTGGGGTAAGCGCTTTATAACTTCACTTTGTTTGTGCTACCAGCGCATGGAGAGGACTTCCTCTTCCAAGCACCAGCCACCTGCTGCGTGTAAAGCACTCTTTAAACTGCCAGCATCAGTGGAGTTATTTTCTGTGACTCATGCTTGTTAAGCACCATAAATCACGTTTAGTGTGGGCAATTGCTTCCTGAGCTCTAGGCACATGCAGGGAGGGAGCACTCTGCTTCAAGGGACTCGGCACGTCGCTCAAGAGGTAGCTAAAGCCCCAGGTGTCTCCCCTTTTGTTGTGTCCCAGAAGTGGCAGAAGGAGTCCGCTGCCATAAGGAGCCACCTGGACAGCACAAATCACCCCCCCCCCCCTATGGTCATGCCACCCGGCAGTGCACGTTAATCCAGCCTGCAGCCTTCTCGCAGGATGTGTTTGTGGGCCTGTGTCAATAAGGACAGATATGCAGTGAGCTTTAGAACACCAATGTGGGCCCCCATTGAAACCTGAACCTCTAGCTGGGTGACTGGATGCTCAGGGAGACCAACAGAGGTCTCCTTCAGCCAAATGGTGGCTAAAAGCTCTGTGAGTACCTCTCCTGGGCAGTTGCACTTCATTAAAACATTCATGCGGAGGACCAGGTGAGCTCTCCTCGCTGTTTCCATAGTTTGAACCTTCCCCATTACCTTGTAGGCACTGGTACTCAGCGGCGGTATGAGATGAGACCTCAATGGAGGCCCCCTGTTGGCACCAAGAGTGTAGCTGGCCTTGGGACCATCCGGCATTGCCCTAAAGTGGATGACAGGTGCACAGAGATTTTGGTGTTAATTACTTGTTACTGTATAAAATTAAGTAGGAGCGCAGTTGTGCTGTACTCAAAAGGTTCCCTTGATAATGCTGGGAATCATGTGCAATAGCCCATAAAGTCATCATTTGTGAAGTGTTTACCAACATGTAATGTCCCTACCTAGATGTGAGAATAACAAGTACTGTTTGTAGGGAATGGAATACGGTGCACCATAATTATGGTTCATATCCTTTTCCCATAACCTGATACTGTAATTTGTATTGTTTTGCTTTACATTTTCAGAATGGTGGATATTTTCACAGATTTTGCGCATTATGCAGGGTACTCATGATTTATGTCAGTATGCCCTATGTCTAGATGTGCAATATACAATATATACTTTTATATAATCTTGTATGAACTCTCTTTTGTGGTGTATTTTATGTGTCATTAGTATGAATGTGTATCATAAATACATTACACATGGACTCTAGGGATAAGCCTGCCTGCTCTGCGCCAAGCTGCCGGGGGTGAGCACAGGTTATCTTCTGTGTGTAACTGACTTGCCCCATCATGAAAACCAGGTACTTTCTTGGACACTCATATGTTATCTAAATGTGTCTAGTATGGACTTTATTGGTTGATATGTGTACCTGCCTATTTTTATGATGTTTCATACATGTATGATAATGTTCCTTTTAAGGGCATGACAAGCTAATATGTTTTCTTGACTTGCCATGTGTTTTATAATGCTCTTGGTACAGGCAATTATGATACTTTAATGACAAGTGCTTGTGTAGTAATATGATTCCTGACTACTGCTTATGTTGCAGAAAACTAAGTTACATGTGTGTTCTATGTGACTATGCTAGTTCTGCAGAGTAACTAAAGTGTAACATTCTGACAACTGCTAAGGTAGCAAGATATTACTGACATCTTGTATTTGGTCTAATAATTGTGTTGTGTACAATGCAGTATATTTTCATATAACTTGGTGTTGTGTTTCCTTTGTGTTGGGGGTAGTGCATCACGTGTGTTGTGTGTGTTGTGCAAACGCTTTACACATTGACTGCTCGTGACAAGCTACCAAGGGGGAGAGTAGGGGTTATCTTGGAAGTGTAATTCCCTTTCCCTGACTAAAGATGGTGGGTTCTGCCTGCCTTAGGTGCATACCCTAGCCAACCAGAATCCTAATTTCTAAAAAGAACAAGAACATTGCCATTGTTACTTGTGATGGACTGCCACCTATCCCAACTAATAATCCACATTCTCAGATTAGTATTCAGTGGTGGGATCCAGAACTTGTCTGTAGCAGTACAAGTCTGCTATCAAGTTGGACATTTAAAATTAATCCTCAAATTAAACTGAAATAAAAAATGTATATTTAATTTTTAATTAGCATCAGTTGGTCACTTGATTTTTCCAAATAATTTTTTATTCCACATGTTGTACCTTTTAAAAGTCTAGGAGGACATGGAGTTTGATCTGGCTACCCTGACAAACTCCGACAGTGGTGGAAATGAAGGTCCTATGCAGAGAAAGACACTGAACCTGGACAACAATGCCAAGAAAGCAGAGTCTGAGAAGAACCACTGGGACTGGGAGGAAGTCCACAGAGCACAGATCCCCTCTGAGGAAGAGACAATTCTCAAGCATATAAGCGCAGGAGACAACATGTCAGAACATTATTTTTTTGATGCATAATACAGTAATGTTAATGAAGCATACTCTACCAGCCTAAGCTTTTCTGATCTTGCCATGCACTAGGTGGGGATCAGCAACAAGAACATAGCAAGGAAGCAAGAAGGCAAACTGGCAGCCATAGCCAAGGATAAGAAGAACTGGCTCTAGTGTTAAATAAATTACCCTTGGAGGAGAAGAAGGATAGCCCAGGCCTCCAGAAGTCCGAAGAAGATGGTGACATCAGTGGTGTGATATCTACAGCACAGGCATACACGTCACATTAACAAATAATTTGCCTCCTATGAAAGAGCATTGGAAATGCACAGGGTGGGTGAACAGTACAGGGGATCCTTACTGTGGGGGGTTAATACCAACACTGATGAGGAATACACTCCTTACTCTAGAAAAGGACATTGCTGACTCTTACAATCACATTAAGTCCTTGTGCCAAAATTTTGTCTCACACATGAAGAGTAACAGAAGATGCTTCGAGACACACACCAAGACACACAGCAATCCCGGATTGATGTGGTAGATGTCTCACTAAAAGCACTAGAGGGCTGGGTAAAAGGAAGTACAGCCAGTACATTTGATGGGCTACACATGAGGGGAAAAAGGAGAGCAACAAAGTTCTCACAAGGGACTCAAAAGTCTACTCTAAGACCTTCTAAGCCCAGGTGGGGCGGGTGCAAGAGGAAGAAACCTTTTGACCCTAAGGAGGCTGGTGTGTAAAATGTCACAAGCACGGACATAGGAAGGGAGACTGTAGGAAAGTACCATCTTGCCTGGCATGTTACCCCCATATTTCACTGCATATATGTTGTTTTAGTTGTATGTGTCACTGGGACCCTGCCATCGAGGGCCCCAGTGCTCATAAGTGTGCCCTGTATGTGTTACCTGTGTGATGACTAACTGTCTCACTGAGGCTCTGCTAACCAGAACCTCAGTGGTTATGCTCTCTCATTTCTTTCCAAATTGTCACTAACAGGCTAGTGACCAATTTCACCAATTTACATTGGCATAATGGAACACCCTTATAATTCCCTAGTATATGGTACTGAGGTACCCAGGGTATTGGGGTTCCAGGAGATCCCTATGGGCTGCAGCATTTCTTTTGCCACCCATAGGGAGCTCTGACAATTCTTACACAGGCCTGCCATTGCAGCCTGAGTGAAATAACGTCCACATTATTTCACAGCCATTTACCACTGCGCTTAAGTAACTTATAAGTCACCTATATGTCTAACCTTTACCTGGTAAAGGTTGGGTGCTAAGTTACTTAGTGTGTGGGCACCCTGGCACTACCCAAGGTGCCCCCACATTGTTCAGGGCAAATCCCCCGGACTTTGTGAGTGCGGGGACACCATTACACGTGTGCACTATACATATGTCACTACATATGTATAGCGTCACAATGGTAACTCCGAACATGGCCATGTAACATGTCTAAGATCATGGAATTGTCACCCCAATGCCATTCTGGCATTGGGGAGACAATTCCATGATCCCCGAGTCTCTAGCACAGACCCGGGTACTGCCAAACTACCTTTCCCGGGGTTTCACTGCAGCTGCTGCTGCTGCCAACCCCTCAGACAGCTTTCTGCCCTCCTGGGGTCCAGCCAGGCTTGGCCCAGGATGGCAGAACAAAGCATTTCCTCAGAGAGAGGGTGTTACACCCTCTCCCTTTGGAAAAAGGTGTCAGGGCTGGGGAGGAGTAGCCTCCCCCAGCCTCGGGAAACGCTTTGATGGGCACAGATGGTGCCCATCTCTGCATAAGCCAGTCTACACCGGTTCAGGGATCCCCCAGCCCTGCTCTGGCGCGAAACTGGACAAAGGAAAGGGGAGTGACCACTCCTCTGACCTGCACCTCCCCTGGGAGGTGCCCAGAGCTCCTCCAGTGTGCTCCAGACCTCTGCCATCTTGGAAACAGAGGTGCTGCTGGTACACTGGACTGCTCTGAGTGGCCAGGGCCAGAAGGTGACATCAGAGGCTCCTTCTGATAGGCTCTTACCTGTGTTGCTAGCCTATCCTCCTTCCTAAGTAGCCAAACCTCCTTTTCTGGCTATTTAGGGTCTCTGCTTTGGGGAATTCTTTGGATAACGACTGCAAGAGCTCATCAGAGTTCCTCTACATCTCTCTCTTCACCTTCTGCCAAGGAATCGACCGCTGACTGCTCTGGACACCTGCAAAACCGCAACAAAGTAGCAAAGATGACTACTGCAACCTTGTATCGCTGATCCTGCGGCCTTCTCAACTGTTTTCCTGGTGGTGCATGCTGTGGGGGTAGTCTGCCTCCTCTCTGCACTAGAAGCTCAGAAGAAATCTCCTGTGGGTCGATGGAATCTTCCCCCCTGCAACCACAGGCACCAAAAGACTGCATCACCGGTCCTCTGGGTCCCCTCTCAGCACGACGAGCGTGCTCCCTGGAACTCAGCAACTCTGTCCAAGTGACTTCCGCAGTCCAGTGACTCTGCAGTCCAAGTTTGGTGGAGGTAAGTCCTTGCCTCCCCATGCTAGACTGCATTGCTGGGTACCGCGTGATTTGCAGCTGCTCCGGCTCCTGTGCACTCTTCCAGGATTTCCTTTGTGCACAGCCAAGCCTGGGTCCCTGACACTCTAACCTGCAGTGCACGACCTCCTGAGTTGTCCTCCGGCGTCGTGGGACCTTCTTTTGTGACTTCGGGTGAGCTCCGGTTCACTTTTCTTTGTAGTGCCTGTTCCGGCACTTCTGTGGGTGCTGCTTGCTTCTGAGTGGGCTCTTTGTCTTGCTGGATGCCCCCTCTGTCTCCTCACGCAATTGGCGACATCCTGGTCCCTCCTGGGCCACAGCAGCATCCAAAAACCCTAACCACGACCCTTGCAGCTAGCAAGGCTTGTTTGCTGTTTTTCTGCACGAAAATACCTCTACAAGCTTCTTCACGACATGGGACATCCATCTTCCAAAGGGGAAGTTCCTAGTCCTCTTCGTTCTTGCAGAATCCACAGCTTCTACCATCCAGTGGCAGCTTCTTTGCACCCTCAGCTGGCATTTCTTGGGCATCTGCCCATTCACGACTTGAGTGTGACTCTTGGACTTGGTCCCCTTGTTCCACAGGTACTCTCGTCTGGAAATCCATTGTTGTTGCATTGCCGGTGTTGGTCTTCCTTGCAGAATTCCCCTATCACGACTTCTGTGATCTCTGGGGGACTTAGGTGCACTTTGCACCCACTTTTCAGGGTCTTGGGGTGGGCTATTTTTCTAACCCTCACTGTTTTCTTACAGTCCCAGCGACCCTCTACAAGCTCACATAGGTTTGGGGTCCATTCGTGGTTCGCATTCCACTTCTAGAGTATATGGTTTGTGTTGCCCCTATACCTATGTGCTCTCATTGCAATCTATTGTGACTGTACATTGCTTGCATTGCTTTCTATTGCTATTACTGCATAATTTTGGTATTGTGTACATATATCTAGTGTATATTTGTTATCCTGATACTGAGGGTACTCACTGAGATACTTTGGCATATTGTCATAAAAATAAAGGCCCGTATTTATACTCCGTTTGCGCCGAATTAGCGTCGTTTTTTTCGACGCAAATTCAGCGCAAAACTAACGCCATATTTATACTTTGGCGTTAGACGCGTCTAGCGCCAAAGTATGGGCAAATAGCGTCATTTTTTTGTGTGAACGCCTTCCTTGCGTTAATGAGATGCAAGGAAGGCGTTCCCGTCTAAAAAAATGACGGCGACGCAAATTTTTTATATTTTTTAATTTTTTTTGGGTGGCATAGGGGGGCCTTATTTGTGCCCCCCTACATGCCACTATGCCCAATGACCATGCCCAGGGGACATAAGTCCCCTGGGCATGGCCATTGGGCAAGGGGGCATGACTCCTGTCTTTACTAAGACAGGAGTCATTTAAATGGCGTCTGGGCGTCGAAAATAATGGCGCAAATCGGGTTGAGGCGATTTTTTTGCCTCAACCTGACTTGCCCCATTTTAAGACGCCCTAACGCCATTTTCCCCCTACGCCGGCGCTGCCTGGTCTACGTGGTTTTTTTCCACGCACACCAGGCAGCGCCGGTCTGCTAGCGCCGGCTAACGCCATTCCATAAATACGGCGCCCTCATGGCGCTTCAGAATGGCGTTAGACGGCGCTAAATTTTTTGACGCTAAACTGCGTTAGCGCAGTTTAGCGTCAAAAAGTATAAATATGGGCCAAAGTACCTTTATTTTTAGTATATCTGTGTATTGTGTTTTCTTATGATATTGTGCATATGACACCAGTGGTATAGTAGGAGCTTTACACGTCTCCTAGTTCAGCCTAAGCTGCTCTGCTAAGCTACCCTTTTCTATCAGCCTAAGCTGCTAGACACCTCTTCTACACTAATAAGGGATAACTGGACCTGGTGCAGAGTGTAAGTACCCCTTGGTACCACTACAAACCAGGCCAGCCTCCTAAATTGGTTGTGCAGCGGTGGGATAAGTACTTGCAACTACTTACCACTTTGTCATTTTGTACTTTTCATAAGAGAAAAATATACAAAACAAGTTCAGTGTATGTACACCTAACCAAAAAGTTTTGCTTTTCTTCTCTTACCCTATTGCTTAGTGCTGAAAAGTACCTCTAAACTTTCAAAAAGTTTCTTAGAAGTTGAAAAAGTTTTTTTTCTGTCCCTTAAAAAGTTCTGAAACTTTTGCTTTCTTTTTCTGTCCCTTAAACCTTTTTCTATCATGTCTGGTACAGGTCAAACTCTGGATCTGACCAGCACTGCTTATGACCACCTTAGCTGGAAAGGTGCAAGGAGTCTCTGCATTGATAGAGGTTTAGGGGTAGGGAAGAATCCCTCTAGAGAATTGTTAGTTAATATGCTCATTGAACATGATAAGACCATAGCTGGTACTTCTGGTGAGAGATTAGCTGTTGGTTCACATTCTGACTCTGGGGTAGCCCCAGCAAAAGTGTTAGATGGGAACCTTCCCAACCTGCCCCTTAGCAGGCCACCTAGCAGGGCTGGTACTTATGTGAGTTCTCATCACAGTAGGGAGATTACTCCCTTAGGCCAGGTTGTTAGAGTGCCATCTGTTAGGGACAGGTCTCCCTCTGTCCATTCACACCATTCTTCTGTGTCTAAGCATGCCCACCCACCCACCCTGATGACAGAGTGTTAGAAAGGGAACTCAATAGATTGAGAGTGGAAGAGTCCAGGCTGAAGATGAAAAAGCAACAGCTGGATCTAGACAGGGAAGCATTTGACTTAGAAAAAAAAAAGGCAGAGGTTGGGGTTTGGACCCCATGGTGGCAGCAGCAGTATTACAGATAGTAATCCTGTAAAAGAGCATGATTCTAGGAATCTGCTCAACATAGTTCCCCCTTACAAGGAGGGGGATGACATTAACAAGTGGTTTGCTGCACTTGAGAGGGCCTGTGTTGTACAGGGGGTCCTCAAAGGCAGTGGGCTGCTATCCTATGGCTATCTTTCAGTGGAAAGGGTAGGGATAGGCTCCTTACTATGAAGGAAAGTGATGCCAATAATTTTACAGTTCTTAAGAATGCACTCCTAGATGGTTATGGCTTAACCACTGAACAATACAGGATCAAGTTCAGAGAAACCAAAAAAAGGAGTCTTCACAAGACTGGGTAGACTTTGTTGACCATTCAGTGAAGTCCTTGGAGGGGTGGTTACATGGCAGTAAAGTTTCTGACTATGAAAGCCTGTATAACTTAATCCTGAGAGAGCATATTCTTAATAATTGTGTGTCTGATTTGTTGCACCAGTATCTAGTGGACTCAGATCTGACCTCTCCCCAAGAATTGGGAAAGAAGGCAGACAAATGGGTCAGAACAAGAGTGAACAGAAAAGTTCATACAGGGGGTGACAAGGATGGCAAGAAGAAGGATGGTAAGTCTTCAGACAAGGGTTGGGACAAATCTAAAAATGAGTCTTCATCAGGCCCACAAAAACACTCTGGTGGGGGAGGTGGGCCCAAATCCTCTTCTAATCAAGTAAAGAAACCATGGTGCTATGTATGTAAAGTAAAAGGCCATTGGACAACTGATCCCAGTTGTCCAAAGAAAAGCACCAAGCCTCCCACTACCACAACCCCTACTGCTACACCTAGTGCCCCTAGTAATAGCAGTGGTGGTGGGAGCAAACCTACTAATAGCCAATCCAAGGGAGTAGCTGGGCTCACTTTTGGTAATATAGTTGGGGTTGGTCTTGTTAGGGAGACCACAGAGGCTGTGTTAGTCTCTGAAGGTGCCATTGATTTGGCCACCTTGGTTGCTTGTCCCCTTAACATGAATAAGTACAAGCAACTTCCCCTAATAAATGGTGTTGAGGTTCAGGCCTACAGCGACACAGGTGCCAGTGTTACCATGGTAATAGAGAAACTGGTCCACCCTGAACAACACCTACTTGGTCACCAGTACCAAGTGACTGATGCTCATAACAACACTCTTAGCCACCCCATGGCTGTTGTGAATCTCAACTGGGGGGGGGGGGGGTTACTGGTCCCAAGAAAGTTGTGGCTGCCTCAGATTTACCTGTAGACTGTCTACTAGGGAACGATTTAGAGACATCAGCTTGGGCAGAAGTGGAGTTGGAGGCTCATGCAGCAATGCTGGGCATTCCTGGGCATATTTTTGTTTTGAAAAGGGCTCAGGCCAAAAAGCAAAAAGGACAGGGTGACCTGGATCCTGGAACAATGGACCAAGTGCTCCCTAAAGCTAGGGTTAGTAAAGGTAAAACACTACCTACTATCCCTCCCTCTACAGTGGATTCAACTTCTGAGGAAGAAGAATTTCCACCCTGTGCAGATCCTTCACCAGAGGAGCTGGAAGCAGACACTGCTGAACGTTTGGGTGGAGGGGGACCTGCCAGGGAGGAGCTGAGTGTGGCACAGCAGACCTGTCCCACACTAGAGGGTCTAAGACAGCAAGCTGTCAAACAGCAAAATGGGGATGTCAGTGACTCTCACAGAGTTTACTGGGAGGACAAACTCTTGTATACAGAGGCAAGGGACCCAAAACCTGGAGCTGCCAGGAGATTGGTTATTCCCTTACAATACAGAGAGTTCCTCCTAACTCTAGCCCACGACATTCCCTTGGCTGGACATTTGGGACAAATGAAAACTTGGGACAGGCTTGTTCCCTTGTTTCATTGGCCTAGAATGTCAGAGGACACAAAGGAATTTTGTAAGTCCTGTGTCACCTGTCAAGCCAGTGGCAAAACAGGTGGTACCCCAAAGGCACCCCTTATTCCACTGCCTATGGTTGGGGTTCCCTTTGAAAGGGTAGGGGTTGACATAGCTGGCCCCCTTGACCCTCCTACTGCTTCAGGCAATAGGTTTATCTTGGTGGTAGTGGACCATGCCACCAGATATCCTGAAGCAATTCCTCTAAGGACCACTACAGCTCCTGCAGTGGCAAAGGCCCTCCTGGGAATCTTTTCCAGGGTGGGCTTCCCAAAAGAGGTGGTATCAGACAGGGGTCTGCTTACTTAAAGGCCATTTGGAAGGAATGTGGTGTGACATACAAGTTCACCACACCCTATCATCCACAAACAAATGGACTGGTTGAGAGGTTTAATAAAACTCTCAAAGGAATGATAATGGGACTCCCTGAGAAACTCCGGAGGAGATGGGATGTCCTGTTACCTTGCCTCCTTTTTGCTTACAATGAGGTACCCCAAAAAGGAGTGGGCTTCAGCCCCTTTGAACTTCTATTTGGACACCCTGTAAGAGGTCCTCTAACACTTGTGAAGGAGGGTTGGGAACAACCTTTAAAAGCTCCTAAGCAAGACATAGTGGACTATGTACTTGGCCTAAGATCCAGAATGGCTGAGTATATGAAAAAGGCCAGTAAAAACCATCAGGCCAGCCAAGAGCTCCAAAAGCAATGGCATGACCAGAAGGCTGTTCTGATTCAGTACCAACCAGGGCAGAAAGTGTGGGTCTTGGAGCCTGTGGCCCCAAGAGCACTCCAAGACAAATGGAGTGGTCCCCACATTATTGTTGAGAAAAAGGGAGAAGTCACCTACTTGTTTGACTTAGGCACTGCCAGGAGTCCCCTTAGGGTGCTCCATGTCAATCGCCTGAAACCCTACTATGACAGGGCTGATCTCACCCTTCTCATGGCAACAGATGAAGGACAGGAAGAAGAGAGTGACCCTCTCCCTGATCTCTTCTCTTCCACAGAACAAGATGCTCTAGTGGAAGGTGTAGTTTTGGCCGATTGTCTTACTGCTGAGCAGAAAGACCACTGCATAAATCTCCAGGGTCAGTTTTCTGAACTCTTTTCTACTGTGCCAGGCACCACTTCTTGGTGTGAGCACACTATAGATACTGGAGACAGCTTGCCTGTCAAAAGTAAGATCTATAGGCAGCCTGACCATGTCAGGGACTGCATAAAACAAGAAGTTCAGAAAATGCTTGAACTGGGAGTGGTTGAGCACTCTGAAAGTCCATGGGCCTCTCCTGTGGTACTTGTACCAAAACCTCATTCCAAAGATGGGAAAAGGGAAATGAGATTTTGTGTAGACTACAGAGGTCTCAACCAGGTTCCAAAAACCCTAACCGCGACCCTTGCAGCTAGCAAGGCTTGTTTGCGGTCTTTCTGCACGGAAACACTCTGCAAGCTTCTTCACGACGTGGGAAATTTTATGTGTGGTAATTCCCCTTCACCAAAAGTATGTCACATGGACAGCAGAGGGAGCCATTTCCTCCAGGTCACACCCTGCACCAAACAGGGTCCAAATTCCAGTTGCAAGGGAGTCACTAGCCCAGCAACACACAGGAGCAGATCCACAAGTCCAACCTGCAAATAGACAGAGACACACTGGGAGCCACAGCACATTTATAGTAAATTGTTGTTGTGCACAGTGTGGATTTACAACTACACAGGGAACTACAGAAGAAAATGTCACACCCACAAGGTCAGGAATCACATGACTATTACGCAGTACGTTACAGCTGAAATGGTTAAATTACTACATTACTACTGGTAGGAAAGGACAATATTCATGAATGCCACAGGCAACAGTTGTTATAGGGAGTGAGACACACTACACAATATTCATTTGGGAAAAGATCTGCAGAGGACCTTGCAGGACAAATGACACACCACATGCCTGTAAATAGGAATTGTCAACCTACCAATCTGCAATCTCCACACATTAGTGAGATTTCATTAGTAACACAGCTCCTGATAGGCTATCTGTCTCCCACCACAAGGCACACCGAGTAATAGGTACACTAAACATCTCAAATCATGTACCAGACCACGAACAGCACCGCCCTGTGGCAATTTGTAACTAATACACCTCACAATACACATACAACATACCTGAATGTTTACCTGTATGTTACTGGAAGAAATGAGTGATCAGTTCAGTCCACCATTCAGCTGCACCTTCCTCATCAGCTTCCTCATCACTTTCCATCTCCCCAGCATCAGCCACTGGTCCTGCAGCCTCCTCCTCATTAGACAGTAATGGAATCTGTCATCTCAGGGCCAGATTATGTAGCATGCAGCAGGCAACTATGATCTGGCATAGCTTCAAGGGACTGTAGAATCTAGCATTCAGGAGCCCAAATGCTCTTTCAATAACACACCTCGTCCTGGCATGTGCCTTATTGAAATGGTGTTCCCTATCCGTGGTAGGGTACCTTGGGTGCCAGCAGCCAGGGTAGGTTAGGATCATCTGTGTGCACAAAGGTAGGACATGTCACAATACCCGTAGAGGCACAGAGCAGAATGGGATGACAGTTGACATTGCAGTGACACACATTCTATTGCAAACATACCTATGAGCCACGCTCTTTCTCTTCGAGTTGTGCCATCATGTGTGGAACATTGTTGTTCCCGCAGAATGAAGGAGTCATGCACACATTCTGGATACATGGCTGTCACTTGGGAGATGTACTGGTCTGCGAGACACACCACCTGTACATTGATGGACTTGTAGTTTTTACAGTTCCCATAGACTTGTTCATTGGCCCTGAGAAGGACCAAAGCAATGTGGGTGTCATCTATGGCCCCTATCATACGAGGGATGCGTCCAATATGATAGAAGTTAGCCTTAACAGTAGGCAAATTCACACATTGCAGGAACCTGATGTAGCTGTCCATGTGTTTCAGTAAAGCAGACAGTACACCTGTCAACACAGTACTGAACATGGGCTGTGACATCCCTGCTGCCAAACCCACTGTAATCTAGAAAGATCCAGAGGCAAGGAAGTGTAGCACAGACAAGACCTGTACTGTGGGAGGGATGACATAGGGATTACGTATAGCAGGCAATAGATATGGCTCCAACTGGGTACATAGTTCCATTATGATGTTATGGTTCCGATGACAGGTCGGGATGATGTGTCACTCCTCAAGGGTTGAAAGGTCCACTAGGAGGCAGTACACTGGTGTATTTCTCATTCTCCCCAAAACTGGGTATCTAGGATAGAGAGGAGAGATTTCACAAATTGATGATCACTCAGCACATGCTAGATAACATGACCCTTGTTGCACACATCATACACTTGTGACAGGCCCCAATAGTTGCCACATACCATTATGGCCATGTACAGGGCCCATGTAGATCAATCTACCTGTCCGTTACAGGGCCTGGACAACAGCATTTCACACACATCACATGTCCAATGGTCCATTTAAAAGCTGCATGTTAGTCCAGCATGTACCATATATGTACAAATGCCACTGTATCATATGGTTACACCACTTATTATTACTTTACAAACCATCATGTGTGCCCAAAATGACAGCCACCTGTCCTGCGATCACTGGACAGATGGAAGTGGTCTAATTCTACTGGCGTATGTCGTCATGGCGGTAGGCGATCTCAACCATCGTGCAACTCCTCATTGGATCACATTGCTAGCCTATGGGGGACAGGGGTCAATTATGATCACCGCCGAAGGTGATGGTCATGTATGCGGTGGCCATAACTGCCATTTACTGCCACCGTGCTCACTTGCTCCTGACACTCATTCAAGCAAGACCTCCACTAATTCAGCTGCTGTACCCTGTCTCTGGAAGACACTGTGCCACATCCTGCAAGAGATAGGGCCCCAGCCTTTACCCAGGAGGAGCTGGAGAAGCTTCTGGATGGGGTCCTACCCCTGTATGAGTAGCTGTAAGGGTTCACCAGAGGAGCAAGTGATCCCAATTCCATTGGCCTGTGTGATAGGGGTGTGTGAGGCTGTAAGGCACATCCACGCCGCACAGGGAGTGGATGCATATAGGAGCCATGTAGTACATGCTTTTGTGCCGTGAAGAGACATTGGTATAGGCATGTGATGTGTATGATGTGAGTAGTCCACTGCTGCTGATTTTTTGCCCCTCTACATGATTTTTTCCTTCTGGCTCTGTCACCCATGCAGTCAATGCCCAACAGGTGGGGATATGGCATGCCATCGCAAAGCAAGTGCAGACCCTGGGGATCCATAGCCGGCAGAGCGCCCACTGCAGAAAGCGGTGGGAGGAACTGAGACACTGGGCCCAGCAGACCGAGGAGGCCCAGCTGGGGACAATGAGGGAGGGCAGCCCGTCAGATCCTGACCCCTCTAATGGCCCATATTTTGGCTATGGCCTACCCTGAGGTAGATGGGCACTTGAGGGCACTACAGCAGCCACAAGGGGGTAAGTACAGGCTCCCACTTCCCACATTATCTGCCTTGTTTGGGATAGGGTGGGTTACATGTTGGCACATGTGCATGTGATCAGTAGTTGATGGATGTCCACAATGGGTATCAGTCACCCTGCCAGGCTCTGAATCGGTCATGTATGGCTATACACTGCTGTCAGTGTATATCCAATGGCAATTTCTGTGGTTGGTTGTGCATGGACACCATATGCATTGTGTAAGACCATCCTCTTCCATCTGCATCAATGTACCTGAGGTGTACGTGCTATCACATCAGCATGTGTCTCCCACTTTGACAGAGGATATCTCTATCTTGCACAGTATTTGCCATGGTCTGAGTGCAAGGGTGGCATCCAGGGTCCTCAAAATAGATGGCCTAAATGGGACATTATTCAGAACACGACTCCTTACCATGCTGACATATGTTGCCCTAAGAGTGTAGGATATGTGTTGGGCATCAACCATGGCATTCTGCTACATGTGACTTCTTGTGTGTAAATTACACAGCAGAATATATTGTAGCAGCTATCATTCTGTGGTCTAGCCTTTCCAACTATGGTATGGTAGTAGACGTGGTAAGTCCCCTGGAAAGTCACTGGAGTCTAACCCTATTGTTTAAAGGTCATGCATGACATCGCCCTGGCAATCACAATGATGCTATTCAGTGTTTAATTCTGCCAATTCACAATGTCAAGATGTTCTGACAATAACTGGATCATGAGCACAGCATGTCGTAATTCACAATGTGTATTTTTGGAAATGCTCAGTCATTGTATTGATATGGCATGCCATTAGGTAATTGGCAAGATGTACATGTTGATCTTTGTTAATGGCTGGTAGGTATTGATCCTTTTCCACTGTATTTTTCTCTCTCTCTCCCTCCCAGGAGGCTGAAACCAGTGAAGCCGAAGGAACCAGTTGGACGGAGGGTGAGGGGAGTGCCACGTGGAAGAAGGAATCATCAGCATCATCTACGGATTCATCCTCAAATGGAAGCTCCTTGGTGGTGGCGGACCCATCTGGGACCAACCAAGCACCATCCTTGTCCACCACCCCTTTACCAGCACCACTCTCCCTGTTGCTCCCCACCCAGTTGCCCGTGCACACTCACCCAGAAGGGTGGGCGTCTCCTTCAACTCAGGCACCTCAGCCCCTGCCCTAGTCAGCCCTGGCACCTCAGGGTCAGCAGAGCAATGCATTTCTGGAAGGCATTCAAGGTGCTCGGTCTGTCCTACAGAGATCATTTCAGGCTCTGTTCTCCTTGTTGATGGTAGCCAGTGTCGCTTTTTCTTCCATCCTCCCTCCAGTTACCTCTGTCCAATCCCATACCCCTCTCCCCACACCAATCCAGAGCACACAGTCAGACCACCATTCATCCACCTCAATAGACAAAGTTCACAGTGACAAACACAAGCTCAACAGGACACACCACCAGCACTCCCGCAGGCAACACCCACCTACACACATGACAACATCCACTCCCTACACTGACCCAGACACCACCCCCTCCTTCACAGACACTACACCACTCATACCTGCAGGCACAACACCAACACTCCCTGATCCAGACACTAGTCCCATCATATCCACAGTCACTCAAATTCCACACCTGCATACATCCATCCCATTCACCACATGCAGCACATCCACCTTACCTGCAGGTGCCTCCTCAACAGACAGTCAGCCATCCACCATGGCCTGTCACTGCACCTCATTCCCCTCCCGTCCCAAAACACATACACACCCAGAGTTGCACATTCAACGGACACCCAGTACACACAAGCCTTTCTCCAATGCACTTGCACCCAAGACACCTACATGAACACAACTTACAACCACTCCCTCTCCCTCTACTCCCAAATGCTTTTCCCATGACAGCCCTTGTGTCCATAAGAAAAGATTCCTATATTAGTTTTCTCTCCTCCCACCCCATGATTCCCCTAAGCGCACTGTATCACTCCCCGACCCAGCCCTTCATCTCCCAGTCTTCCCTTGCCCCCCCCTAGTGTTGCCCATGCCCCTCCCCCTTCTAAAAAATCAACATCCCTAAACCCAAGGGCAAACGAAAGGGCCCGCCTCCCAAACCCAACCTCCTCCCTTGACTACTACCCCATCATCCCTGAGGTGCCTGCCTGCCACCTTGATGCTCCTACCATGTGGAGGCCACTTTGCAATCAGGAGTCAAGTTGGGGCATTCAGAAGTGCCATACGTGCCTGGTGGCATTTGGACAATATGGACTGGCCAGTTGGCCCTATTTGTACCTGTTTGATATTTTAATATCCTATTTAATAATAGGTATGGGCCAACCGCCTGTTGGTCTCTATGGAGACATACTTGTCCTGCCTTTAATTCATAATGGATGTGTTGTATTAGTACCATTTGGTTTGTGTTAGATTTGTGTATGTGATGTGATAGGGTTGCAGCACGTGTTGTGTTGTTTCCTTGTGCATTATACTTAATGTGATGTGATGGTGTTTTGTGGCATTGTGTGGTTGCTGTGTGTGCGTGCATATGTGTTAGAAATGGGGTCTTTGGTTGACAGTCAGGTTACCCCCTGTTCAATCAAGAACCCTCACTCTCGTCAGGGTAAAAGAAAATCACCCTTAGCTAATCCTTGCTTACCCCCTTGGTCGCTTGGCAGAGCAGTAGGCTTAACTACTAGATGTAAAGTATTTGTACCAACACACAGTAACTTAATGAAAACACTACAAAATGACACAACACAGGTTTAGAAAAATTGGAAATATTTATCCAACCAAAACAAGACCAAAATGCAAAAAATCCAAAATACACAAGTCAAGTTATCAATTAAAGAGCAAAAAGAGTCTTTATGTAATGTAAAACACACACTAACACTGTTAGTTTGAAAATGTACCTTGGGTGCGTCAAAAATAACCCCGCACGGACAAGTGTGCGTCAAAAAGGGCTTGCGATGCGTCAATTTCACTCATGAGCGAGATATTGAGTAATTTCTCCTTTCGCCGGGTTTGGGCGCGTCGTTTCTTCTCTCTGCAGGACAGCGATGCATAGATCCGGTCAGCACTCTTGCGTCCGGGCAGGCCTTGCATTGTTTTTAAACTCCCAGCGATACTTGCGTCAGAAATCCAGCCGCAAGATGATTCGAAAACTACGCAGCACGGGTTGCGATCTCCCAGCCTCTGTCAGCGATGCTGTGTGTCGTTTCTCCAGCTCCGTGCGTTGATTCTTCGGTCGCAGAGCCGGCGGCTCGTTGTTTCTTCAGCCGAAATCGGAGTTGCGTCGATCTTTTCCCTGCACGGCATTCTGTGCGCGGATTTCTTCCTCTTAGGCTTCCAGCTTCTCTCATCAGGGTCCCAGGAACTGGATGGGCACCGCTTGGAAGAGTAGGAGTCTTCCAGAGACTCTAGGTGCTGGCAGAGAGAAGTCTTTGCTGTCCCTGAGACTTCAAACAACAGGAGGCAAGCTCTAAATCAAGCCCTTGGAGATCTTCACAAGATGGAAGGCACACAAAGTCCTCTTACTCTGGCAGAAGCAGCAACTGCAGGATAGTTCCACAAAGCACAGTCACAGGCAGGGCATCTCTTCTTCCTCAGCTCTTCAGCTCTTCTCCAAGCAGAGGCTCCTCTTGGTTTCCAGAAGTGTTCTAAAGTCTGTGGTTTTGGGTGCCCTTCTTATACCCTATTTTTCCTTTGAAGTAGGCCTACTTCAAAGCAGGCCCCAGACACTCACCAGGGGGTTGGAGACTGCATTGTGTGAGGGCAGGCACAGCCCTTTCAGGTGTGAGTGACCACTCCACCCCTCCCTCCTAGCACAGATGGCTCATCAGGAAATGCAGACTACACCCCAGCTCCCTTCGTGTCACTGCCTAGTGAGAGGTGCAACCAGCTCAACTGTCAAACTGACCCAGACAGGGAATCCACAAACAGGCAGAGTCACAGAAATGGTATAAGGAGGAATATGCTCACTTCCTAAAAGTGGCATTTTCAAACACACAAACTTAAAAACAACTTTACTAAAAGATGTATTTTTAAATTGTGAGCTCAGGGACTCCAAACTCCACATATCTATCCGCTCCCAAATGGAACCTACCCCTTATTCAGATTTAAAAGTAGTGCTGATCTTAACCAATGAGATGGACAGGCCTTGCAACAGTGAAAAACGAATTTAGCAATATTTCACTGTTAGGACATTTAAAACACATTACTATATGTCCTATCTTAACCATGCACTGCACCCTGCCCTTGGTGATTGTTACGTGTTGCTGTCAGTATTTCTTTTCATGTGGAGGTGTGTAGTGTTGTTCCTTGCCAATGGATTTGTGTGTTTGCAATAGTGATGTCATTGTGTGAGTCTGTGGAGTTGTGTGTCTTTGATTTAGACATTGACGGTGATGTGTGTGTGCGGTGTGGTGTGTGGATGGCATGTGTATGTTGACCACAGTGTGTGTAGTTTGTGTATGCATGTGTGTATGTTGGTGTTTGTATGTTTGTTGGTACGGGTGTTACTTTACGTGTGTGGCCGTCATTCGCCATCCCAGATGTGTGTGTTGTGTGTGGGTGTGTACTAATGCCTTTCCCTCCCGTGTGTGCTCGGTGGGTGTACTTACAGTTGTAATGTTTGCCACTGTCACTGGTTCTGGAGTCGTAGGGCAATCAGGAGCAGTGGGAAGACTCCAGGTTCAGGTTCCATGGTAGCTCCGGATGTGTCAGTGTTCCTGAAGGTGAGTGTCTCCTTTTATTCTGGTTGTTTCCACCAGTGTTTTAGTGGCTGTCCACCATGCTGGATATCCTGGCCATGTGTAACCTTGTAATATGCTTGGCAGAAACATGGTCCCCGCTGGACTGGAGATGCCTGCCACTGGCTGTAGTGGTCTATTTGCTGTGTCCTGTTGGGAACACCGCCATGCTCATAATATGGCGGTCTTCTCCTCCGAGCCTCTGGCTGTGCAACTGCCATCTTCACTGTGGCATTCCTCAGACTGCCAAACTCGTAAGGAGGGCCTCAGTCTTTTTGAATAAACCCCTGACAGGTGGCCAGTCCCAAGGGATTGCACATGTAGGACCTAGAGTAGAGCTTTGTGTTGAAAGGACAGTCTTGCACGTGGTAAGTTGTTGAAACAAATGTTATCCTATGACAAGGGGTGGCACCAGCACAAGCAACACGCTTGTCAGCAGCTTTCCAGACCATCAACATCGAACATTACATAACATTCTACTTTCTATGATCCACTAGTCATAACATTCTATAGATCTATTACATCTCTCTATCCCACACACCTTACACCCAAACAAAACAAAATATAACAACCAACTTAACAATGATAACTTCATCACAAGCAAAAATAACAGTATAATTAACATATGATCATAATCCAATCCAACAATATTCAGAATTTTTAAAAACAAAAATGGGGATCAAGGTGAATTGAAACCGCACCTTCTTCCTTTATTATATCTATGCAATTTATGGCACTTTCCGGTGCACGGGTCGTGGGGGCCAACCGCCTAGACCTCAAATAGCCATGGGCTCATAACATTGAAAAGGAGACCCAGCACATCGAAGTGTCCATTGATATCCACAAAATTATCAAATTTGTTAAAAAATCACATAATTCAATAGAGTTCTTATGAAAACTTTTTGTTCTTTATTTATCCACAATGACAATATCTAATCCATCATAGCCAACGTGTTTCGTCCAAAGGGACTTCTTCAGGGCCCATAATTGCAGTATGTAAGGCGCTCCACGGCAGAACGCCATCCAATCTCCTGACAATGTCAATAATCAATCATAACTAAGTTTCTTTAAGGTCTTCAAAAACAACATATTTTTCCATTTCTCACAACCACATACTTTGTCAATTCCTGCCCTCCTCCACTGGTATTATTTGCACCTCCTACAATATCCTCATAAATAAATTCTAATTCACATTCATTGTCATTGCTGTTTCATCCACTTGATCACAAGGTAATCTTGAGAAGCCATCAGCAATGATATTATCTTCACCTGGTACATACTCAATCTCATAATGGAACATTTGTAACATAACTGAACTTAGGTTGGATCCCTTCTTTAGAAACTACATGCCCTAGAAATTCCACTTCCTGCTTCCCAAATACACCATTTTCCATTTTTACAGTCAACCCATTGTTCCTGAGCTCTAAGGTAACCAAATGGGAAGCTTTATATTGGGAATCCTTGTCTTGACCAAAATTTAAGTTGACATTGTAGAAAAATAAATTATCGTGTTATTCCAGTTAACATACTGGTCATTTCTCTCTGGAAAACAGCAGACACAATTGTCAGACCAAAAGGCATTCTACAGTATTGGAACATGACTTCAGCAGTTATAAAAGTAATATAATGCTGCACCTCTTCTTCTAATTCAGTTTGATGATAAGCATTCACAAGGTAAATTTTCAAAAACATAGTGGCACCTCCTATTGATGATGTTAATACTTGCTGATTGGGAAGTAGAAACATGTCTACCCACATTGCATCATGTAGGCATCTCAAGTCCATGCACAAACGTAAATCTCTATTAGCTTTAGGAGAAATAAACACTGGTGAAACCCAATCAAAACTCTCTACTGGTTCAATTACTCCTTTCTCCTTTAACTCCTTCAAAATGCTCTTCAAAGTTTCCCAATAATTTATGGTACATTCCTAAGCTTCTGTCTTATAGGAGTGCCATCACCAAAATAATAATTTTATGGTAAAATCCTTGCATCCTTCCCAATTGATCACAAAATACATCAGGATAGTCTTGTTTCAAATTTTCATATTCCTTGTCACATATTCTCATACTTCCCAACACCACCATATGCACAGAATACACGAGTAGACTAACACATGGTTAATTTTTTATCCCTAGTTCCATTACATGTGGCCAACCAAGAATCGTGGCTCCTTCCTCAGCTACATACACCTTCCCATGACATTTTTTGTTTCCAAATTGGACAATGGCCAACATAAATCCTTGCTTTGGATTTTTTGACCCCAATAACTACCAGGGTTAGCATCTGGTTCACATAACATTCTACCAGGCCACAATTTGTCAAACATATTCTTTCCTATGGTGGTATACCATGCACATGAGTCCACCATAGTTGCAACATGGTCACCATCAATGCACACCACACAACTTGGTAAACTTGTGGTCCTCCTGATTTTGCCTGTTTGATTATCATGCACAATCAGTACCATATCCTGTAAATTCTCTTACTCATTCATAACCTCTTCTATTATCTGATTCACTTTTACTTTTTTACTCATATACTTGCATACCTACTAATATTACCCTTTTTCTTGATGTAATGCATATCTTCTTAAGTGCTGGACACATTTTACTATTGGCTAAATGGCTACTTGACCCACATCTGAAACATAAAAGACCCTTCACTAGACCTTGTTTCATTAGCTTTATTCTTACTTGCTGCATCACATATTCTCCCTCCAACAAATTCATTCTTATACTTAACATCCTTCCCTGCCCCAATGGCACTTATTAGTAAATTGGTGCTACTTTTATTCCTTGCTTTTAAATGCACCTCACTGACACCTTAGTACTCCTAGTAGCATCGATCTCTGCCTTCAATGCTATTTCACCACATGACTATACCTTTTCCTGAATTTTTTTGATCTGGTCCTCATAAAAATTTGGTCCCTCAATACTTGATTAAAGGACAATTGCTCGAAATCAAAAGTTACTGCTAATCCTCCAGGATCAGTCATAAATTGATCTATAGTTTTGTCTTCCTTCTGTGCTCTCGAATAGAATTTAAACTGTTCCATTACCACATTAATTTTCCTGCCAAATATTTCCTGCATTTGCTTAACAGCATAGTGGTACACTCCTACCCAGCATTTTATAAAAGTGGCGCATCCTTAAATTCTCTTAGCCCTATAGCTCCTGGTCTATGTTGTAATAGTGATAAATATCTTTCCTCTGAGTATTTATCCTCCTCAAGTACTTCAACACAAGCCTCAAACATGCCTAACCACAGGTCCCAAGGTATAGGTGCCTATGCTGGTTCTGCCAAAACAAATTGGGGAGGTTCAATACTTGGCATCAATATAACACACTACAGCACCGTTACAAATGGGGTCTCTGGTTGGCAGTCAGGTTACCCCCTGTCCAAGCAAGGACCCTCACTCTAGTCAGGGTAAGTCACACACAATCCAAATTATCCTGTGCCCATCCTCTGGTAGCTTGGCACTGAGCAGTCAGGCTTAACTTAGAAGGCAATGTGTAAAGTATTTGTGCAATAAATCATGCAATAACACAGTAGAACACCACAAACATCCACCACACAGTGTTTAGAAAAATATATAATATTTATCTGGTAAGATGCAGGTCAAAACAATTAAGATGTAACAAGTATATTTTGAAACATCTCTGTAAAAATGATATAAAGTATCTTTAGTCTCTTAAATGCAACACATTTTTCTTACAAGCACAAAGTACCTGGTTTGTGTTCAAAATCTCTGCAAGGGACCGCAAAGGAGGAAATGCGTGTAAAACAGGTAGGTGTGCGTTGATTTCTCTGGCCGCACATGGCGATGCGTCATTTAATTTACACGCAGGGGAGGCTTTGCGTTGATTTCCAGTGTTCGGACTCGGGTCCTCTTCGGGTTGCGGGGTTTTCGGATGCCTTGTGGACAGTGCCTTGAAATCTGGCGCTGGCAGGATGAAGTCACAGGGGCTGCTTCGATCCAGATGGGCATTGCATGGAAAATTCTACTGCACGGCAGGCGCTGTGTCAATTTCTCTCAGGAAGTCGTGCTGCATCATTCCGGCTTGGCTGTGCGTTGATCGAGTGGGCCGTGTGTCAAATTCCAGTCGCTATGCTGGCGCTGCACCGATCTTCTCCCTGCGAAGTCAGGCTGCGTCGTTCCGGTTTGGGGTGCAGTAATTTTCTCACTGCGATGCAGGCTGTGCGTTGTTTCTGGCAGGCTGTACGTCGATTTTCACCATACAGTTATTTCTTCTTGCAGGAATGAAGTATTTTTGGTCCTGAGACTTTAGGGAACAGAAGGCAAGCTCAATCCAAGCCCTTGGAGAGCATGTCTCGGAATAGCCAGAGAGCAGCAAGGCAGCATGGCAACAGCAAGGCAGCAGTCCTTCTCAGAAAGCAGTCACGGGAGTCCTTCGGGCAGCCAAGCAGTTCTTCTTGGCAGGTTGCAGGTTCTGGTTCAGGTTCTCCTCTCCAGGAAATGTCTTGATGAAGTAGAGTGTCTACCTCAGAAGTGTCTAAGTTTGTAGGGTTAGAGACCCTGCTTAAATACCCAAATGTGCCTTTGAAGTGGGGAAGATTTCAAAGAGTGACTTAGAAGTGCCAGAGGACCCCTTTAAGTTCCATCCTGTCTTCCAGAGTCCCAGTAGGGGGTGTGGCAGTCCTTTGTGTGAGGGCAGGCTACTGTCCTTTGACATGAATGTGTCAGGACCTCCACCCTCCCAGCCCAGGAACAACCATTCAATGTGCAGATGTGTGCAAGTGTGACTGAGCATCTACTGTTTGGGGTTGTCTGAGTAAATGCACAATGGAGCTGTCAACTAAACCTAGTAACCGTGGATTGGAAGGCACAGAAGGAATTAAGGGCCAGATGGATCAAGATTCCAGTTTCTCAAATTGTGATTTTTAAGAAATCGCAATTTAAGAAATGCAAAAAGCGATGTATAAAATTTGAAAATCGCTAATAACGATTTCTTAAAATACGCAAAAGCTATTTGCGAGATGCAAATACCGAATCGCAAAAAAAAATGCGATTCGGTAATTCAAAATTGAAAATTGCAAAAACTGCAAACCGGAACAGCCTGATGACATCACAACCAGGAAGTGAGTCAGTCCATGCTGTTTCCAGGAGCCACACCCACAGGAGCAGGGAGAGAAACACAGCCCAGCACCAGGGAGTCAGCATTGTGAGTAAGCCAGGACCAAACTGCAACATGGCCAATGCTGGAAATGGGAAGGAGGAGGGAGACAGGAAAAGGAAGCTAAAATTTAGTGAGGCAGAATTGGAGGTGCTCATTGAGGAGGTTGTTGGGAACCATGTAAGACTATTTGGAAAAAACTCACTCCAAGTACCTGAGAGTGAGAACCGGAAACTCTGGTCTGACATCCAGACAAAAATATGCGCAGTGGGTGTTTTGCAGCACTCTGTGGAGGAGATACGCAAGTGATGGTACAACTTGTGGTCCCATGCCAAGGAGAGGGTGGCCAGCAGGCTTATGGAGGCAAGGAGCATGGGAGGCGGACCATCCACCCAGGCACCGTCCACCCCTACGGAAGACCTGGTGGAGTCCACATTGCTGCCAGAAGCTGTCAGTGTTGTAACTGCCATTGACACCTCAGGGACATCCAGCACCAGCAAAGGTAAGGCCAGTAATTATGTGTATCCCCACATGTGCATGTACAAATGCCCCTTAGAAAATAGAACATAGTTGGATGCACAATGAAAAGTAGACCATGTCACATCTTACACACAACAGTTCCTTATGGGAGTGGTAGTACACAACCCTAAGGTGGATACGGAACATAATTAGCAAGATATTTGTCAGCCACATAGAGAAACACCACAAACGACTCAGGGTGTCACAATTTAATTGTACATTTAAAGCAACACTGTGTTAATCTATGAAAAATGCTACAACTGACATTCTGCACATTGTCCTTGCAGATGACTCAGTCCCTGCTGCTGCAGGATATGAAAAAGTGGGGGTGGAAGCAGAAACACAGCCACAGTCTGACTCAAATTCTAGTGAGTCCTACAGTATTGTTCCGACTAGACGTAGGGCCAGGGTGTTACCACTGCCAGAGTATAACCTGGACTCAGATGAGATGCCAGAACACGAACCCACACCACCACCAAAGGCAAGTCCCACAGGAAGACAGCAGTCCCTGCACCAGTGCCAGCACCAGTCAACTCCCCTCAGGAGGCACCACAATGCAGGCAGACAGTACACAGAAGAAGGAGTGGGCCCATCAATCTTTGGCGGCCTTGAAGCTTCCATGCTGAAGGTGCAGCACCTGCAATGCAAACAATTGAAGTCTCTGCACAAACAGTTTGTGTCTCACAATAGCAATATGGGGTTACTACACAAGGAGTTGGAGACACTGATTGAGGGACAGCAAACAGCTGCTGAAAACACCAAGGAGTTGACACAAGCCATTGGGGAACTCTGCACTGAGATACGGCAGGAGCGCGTCAGCCAGCGCAGGCGCCATCACCAATATTTGGGAAGGTTTGATAGCTTCTGTGGATCGTCAATCGGCTTGCAAGTTCTACAGCCCTGATATCACGGAGTGCCGCTGCCACACAGCTGGAGATGGCACATTGTAGTCGGGACATTGCACAGGGATTGGTGCAAATTACCAATGTACTGGATGCCATGCAAACAGCACGCAGTGCCACAACCAGCGAACAAGGTGTTGGGGACAGTGAGGAGTCCTCTAGCCTCAGCAGTCTGACAGTCCCTGTGATTGATCCGAGGTGTCGCAGTGCCAGACACAGTTCTGCATGTGAATCTGCTACTAGAGGTGCCAGCGAGGGCACAGAGCACTCAAGTGGAGTGTGTGGACGTAAGAAGTGATGTTGAGGGCTACAGGGAACCACCTATACATGTAGAAATCCAGTCATGCTATGATGCTAATAGTGTGACACTGTGAATTGTTCATGTCTGCCCAATGTGAATAGCTATGTTCTAATGACACATTGTTTACCTGAAGTCAAGGTAATAAAGATGGTAACTACAGAAATACATTTCATTTAAGTGGATTTGTCATTACTTACATCAAAAATGGTTGTGCATGATGTCAGCACGTCCTTGCCTGCCCTCTTCTACACTGGTCCTGTCTGCTGGTAGAAGGGGTAGTAAGGGATCATCATCCTCATCTGAGTCTGGCTCCATAAGTTCCACTGGTATGCTCCTGGTGGTTGCTATGTTGTGCAAGATGGGACATGTGGCCACAATTTTGCATATCTTCTCTGGGCTGTACTGTAGTGCACCTCCACTCTTATTGATGCACCTGAAGCGGCTCTTCAGCAACCCAAAAGTGCGCTCCACCACATTGCGGGTTGCCCTATGTGCAGTATTGTACCTCCTCTCTGCTGGAGTTGCAGGGCTCAGGTAGGGCTTTAGCATATAGGTGCACACAGTGTAGGCACTGTCTCCTGAATGCACAGAGAGTAAAATGAGTACATGTGCTGTCTGACGTCACGCTTACATCAATGCATCATTCTGAACTATCAAATTATCTAGTAGGTTTTCCTTCACCAAACTCCCCAGCTATCAGTCTTGTGTTTATCCCGCTGTGGCAAAAGATGTAGGAGCCATGTGTGCTTCCTGGGTATCTGGCCATGAGATCAGTAATGATGTAGGAGGCATTGCATATCACCTGAATGTTCATAGAAGGATGGTTTTTATGGTTGTGATACACATACTCGGTGGCCGATGGTGGACAGATTGCTATATGTGTCCCATCGATGGCACCTAGGACATGTGGGAACTGTGCTATCTGGTAGAGATTAACTTTAGTTGGTTGTAATGCCTGTGTGGTGTTGGGGAATCTTATGTACAGTTGTATTCTGCTAAGCATGGTATTGAGAAATGTGTTGAAAAATCTAGAGAATGCACTCTGTGATACCCCTCCAGCTGCTGCTTTGACCCCTTGATGGCTCCCTGAGGTTAGTAGGTGCAGGGAGCGTAAGACCTGCACATGGATGGGTATGCTATTGGTCCTGTGTGTTGTGCACTGCAGCATGGGTTGTAGCTCAGCTATCAGGTCAAGTATCATGGCTGAGCTTAATCTGTACTTCTCATAAATTTCCTCCTCAGCCTGGCCGAAAAGGGTTATGCGCACTCTGAAAATGTGTTCCTGTCTCCTGCTCTCTCTCCACAAACCTGCCAAGATCCTCATTCTCCTCACCATGACGTAGAGTGCAGCCATTGTGGAAGAGGAGCTGAGGCAATCTGGGCCTCTTTATATAGGTTGCACTTGGTTACCACTTGGTTTCAGTTTGTGGAAAATTGCATGTGCAAACGTCCTTTCTGCGAATAATCGCAAATTGCAATTTTTTGATGCATCACATTGCGAATCCATTTTTGCGTGTCACAATCTGCCCATCGCAAATTGCGTCACGATTTAGCAGATCACTATCGGCAATTCGCTAATCTGTTTTACAATTAGAGTTTCGCAAATTACGATTCAGTAAATCATATCGCTATTTGTGATACGCTGTTTGCGACACGCTAATTCATGTCTCATTCACAAAAATTTGCTATTTTTGCGAGTTCTTATTTTCGCACTGTGAATGCCTTTCATACATCAGAAAACACATTTTTTCATTCACAACCGGTCATTTGCTCTGTTTGCAAATGCAAAAAGGCTTGATAGATCTGACCCTAAGTGTAGAGAAATGCTCAATTTCTAAAAGTAGCATTTCTAAAATAGTAAAATATAATCCAACTTCCCCATTAAGCAGGATCTTGTATCACCAGTCTGTCCATACTAAATATGACCTGGCTACTCCTTCGAGATCAGAATCTACCACTCAAACAGTATATGAGGGTAGCCCTAATGCTATCCTAAGAAAGAAGCAGGCCTCACAGCAGTGTAAAATGAATTTAGGAGTTTTACACTACCAGTACATGTAGAATATGCAAGTTCATATCCTGCCTTTTACCTCCATAGCTCCCTGCCCTATGGGCTACCTAGGGCCTACCTTAGGGGTGACTTATATGTTGAAAAAGGGGTGTTTAAGGCTTTGCAAGTACTTTTAAATGCCAAGTCGAAGTGGCAGTATAACTGCACACCTAGGCACTGCAGAGGCAGACCTGAGACATGGTTAGGGTGCTACTTATGTGGATGGCACAACCAGTGCTGCAGCCCACTAATAGCATTTAATTTACAGACCCTGGGCACATGTAGTGCACTTGACTAGGATTTACAAAGCCAATTGGGTTTGAGCCAATTTCACCATGTTTTAAGGAGAAAGCATATGCACTAATTAGCAGTGGTGAAGTGTGAAGTGTCCTAAAGCCTGCAGAAATGAGGTCAGAAAAAGAGAAGGGGGAAGGCAAAAGGTTTGGGGTGACACTGCAGAAAGGCCATTTCCAACAAAAACTAGGAATTACTTCAATCTGAATTTCCACACTATGCACAGAACCTTAAGAAGTCTCTCAGCAACAATTTTGAATGTTTAATTAATTTACCCAAAAAACATTATGGGGAAAAATGATAAATACAGTAATAACATAGTCACTTATTGTATTTATCAATGGTATGCTAATCACCAGAGAATTCAATGAAATTTCAAATGTGATAGCACAATTATATTTGAATAATGGTGTGTCAATCATTGTGACAGTGTTCCAATTCCTTGTAGTTATAAATGTTTTGTTAATCACTGAAGGAATCACAATAATTAGCACTATCACTGGAACATAGAAATTGATCATGATGTCCTCAAAGAAAAAGTAATTTCTATGACGATGGGTTACTAAATATAAGCCAGGTGTACCGATGGTTGATGTAAATAACTCATATATGCTGGCACATGAACCATCCTGTGTTCATAAATGACACGATACATGAGAAAAACAATGTGTCATGACATTAGCTATACTGACACTTGGAAATCTCAGTAAGTTAAAATGAAATGTCTATCAGCAGAAATATCACCACGCACGAGCATAGGAAACTTCCTTTTTGTAAGTAGGGAATATTGCCATCAAACATAATGTCACCACACCAGAACTGATAACTTAGTTCTTTCAATATGGCTGACTTACAACAACTAGATCGCAAAAATGTCACCAGTAATAAGATGAGCATGAGGGTCACGAGTCATGCAATGTTCGTGCTCTGAATACTCTTCGTTATGGACAACCACACTCCTTGGCAACAGCGGTCAAGAAGAGTCACAACATCATCATGGCACACACAAAGGAAATCCACAGCAAGACAATCACGGCAGCACAGTGTCTCATAATTTTGAATCAAACAATTTTCTTAGTTGCTGACACCACTCAATCCCATCCTTGTCACCATTGTTGAAAGGACGGTCTTTCATGGAGTAATTTTATTCCATGACAATCCTTCCTAAGGAGCCACACAAGCAAAAGATTTTCAGCAGCTTTCCTCATCTCCTCTGGTTCCCCCAACCATCACCATGTAACTTTACACCTTCTATGTTCCACTAGGTATAAAATTCTTTAGATCTGTTACAAATGTCTACCCCACAGTTTGCCCAGGGGAAGCCAGGGGTTGGACTCAAGCCACCTTAGGCACAGTGGGTGTGGTGGATGGTGAAGCACTGATCGCCTTACCTCCCAGCACAGTAAAGTTCAGGTAAGGACCAATCATCAACAGGATCAAGGTAGAGCATCTAAAAATACAAGAGTCGTTATGACCACAATAGTAGACCAGCCTATTTCCCTAAAGCAGATTGTCCTAGATACTCTCCATAGCATAAGATGTAGTTTCATCCCATGGTAAGGCTCACCATTGAAAGGTGAGGTGTTACTGTCATAAAGACATGCTATCCCAGTGGAGTGTCTGTTGGGAAATGACCTTGAAACCTCTGCTTGGGATGAGGTAGAAAGGAAGATTCAAGCAGAAGCCTGGAGTCTGACACAATGGCCCGGGCTCCCACAACTGAGAGGAATGGCAAACGACCTTGGAAACCAGCCTCAAAAAATCCCATGGTCCGAAATGAATCTGAACCCAAGAGGATGGTCTGGAGCCTAAGGGGGGGTGAAGAGCTCACCATGAGAAGCCTGTCAGAGCTTTTTGAGTCACATGGGGGACAATCCAAGGATGAATTCTGAAAAGCACATAGGATATACCTCTCCCTTGCCACCAGACTGAAATCCAGGACAAGGAGATCTCAGTGGAAACCATGGGCCTCATTCACAAGGCCCATGGCACACGGCGGTGCAGCAAGTGTCCTGCTGCGCCACCCTTTGACACCTGGAAAGGGCAGAAGTGTGACAAATTTCTTCACAATAAGATGCATTTGTGTCCTATCCCCTTGTGCTGGGGCACAAACTGTCCCATGGGCCCCACGGTGCAAGGGTGCCTATGTGTTGGGGATGATTGTTTTTGTGCAGGGAGTGACATCTTCCTGCACAAAAACAATCACAAGAGGTGTTTTCCTCTTTCTATGTGTGCTGCAGAATGCAGCACACATAGGAAGAGGAAAAAACAGGGAGAAATAAATATATTTATCCTCGCAGCATCACTCTTATGCCAACCCTGATGGGGCGTACAATCAGGTTAGGGGCCAAAAGCCTGGGGCAACCAGGAGTTTGGTAGTCCTCCAATCGTACAGGGCCTCCCTCTTAAACTTATCCCATGATATCCCCCTGCCTTTACATTTGGCAGACCAAAACTTGTTAGTTTCTTGAACAAGATCTAGCTTTTAGCCAAAATTGGTGTAATTCACTTCAGTACTTTTTGTGGTATCCCATAGAACAGTGAATGGGGAAAATATGTTTTGGAACCTCCCCTTTTTGTCAGCCTTTACTTCCTAGGAAGGATCTTACATGAATGAGACTTTTTTTGGGAAACATTTGTGACAATTTTTTAAACTGTGCCAAAGTTATAAGCAACCCAAAAAAAGTTTTTAAATGGAAACATGGTCCTAACTATAACTATCCAGTGGTACCAGTCACTGGGAAATATACAATTATATATATTCCTTGTGTGTTTGTGTCATTCAGAGTCTTTATGTGTGGTGACTGCCCACTAATTCTCTCTCTACCAAAGGTTTTTGCCAAATCAAGTGACATCATTCATTTTGGGTCTGTGGATTCAAAAGTTGGTGCACTAAAAAAATGTGTTTGGCTGGACAAATAAATCTTTGGGAACAGTCACATAATCATAGCTGCCACTAATTTATGTGTGCTAAAAAACGTGAATGCACCATTTGCTTCATCATTTATAAATCCTTCATGACAAGCAACACTGACTTCTGATGACAACTCCCCATCTCTGGTGACTCTTGGTAGACTCACATCTAGCACGCTGTGAGGCTGGAGGCAAAGTAGTGGAAAAAAGGTCAAACAAGCCAACAAGTCTTTTTTTCATTTTTTCATTTTTTACTCCCATTATTTCGAGTAACATCCCCGTATCCACCATGGGCGCCCCAAAACCGCTTTAACGCACTACCGTGATACTGTAACCGTCCTCACCTGCTCCTGAATCCAGCTCCGTTTTCATTCATTTGTGGACTGCATTTTTACCTGAGACTCTGCACAGTGTTCTCTTCACTTTTCACTAGGTTTGTGTTCCACAGATGCCACATACATACATTATGAGAAATACATTCAATTTTATTTACTTTCGCATTAAGAAATCTTGTATTTTGTTCGCACTAAGGAGATATGCTCGATTAGATTTTATCTTGAGGGAACAGTAAAAACATTGCTTAGAGACACTTACTACTTTTAACATTTTAATATGGCTATTGAATGTGAGGTATAGCCTCTCTTAAAAAAATTGTGCTAAATACCTGCAAGCCAAACTTTCTAATACTTAATGCATTTTCCATCAATGATGATAAAAGTTCAATGCAAAACAATGTGCATTTTCATTTATCTCAGCAAGGAAATGCCTGCATTTGTGAAATAAAGTATAGCCGCTTGGTTTAAGACCCCAGATTATAGATGAAACGATGAAATATGGAAAGTAAGTTGCCAGTTCCTGTGAAATATGGGTTTATGATCATAATGAAAGCTACTAGTCAGTCGGAGTTTTAGCATTGTCCTCCATCTAATCAACATGTTGCTAATGAAAGACAAACAAAAATTGAGTTGATAATTCCAATTCAAATCAGTGTCAATTTAATTCATATTAGTAATATCTAGAAGAGCGCACCTTCGACAGTCTGTTCCTTCTACAGACAGAGGGTGTTTATTTAACTAGCAAAGGATTAAAAAAAAACATTCAGAACTTCACAGTAAAAATTGTTATAGAATACAGGACAGTTTAACGTTATCTACGTGTGATGGCATTCATAACATTTATTTAGTAACTCTCCAGAATGTATCTGCCATATCATATCCCATCTTGAGATGCTAACAAGTCCCTCCATACTCAGCCTGATGAATTATACCCCCAAACCTCTTCATGGCTATTTGTCCCCATACATGTATGGCATGTATGTACGGTATGGCACAATAACACGTTAGTTACATCAAGTGCACAGATAAAAATACATTCACAGATTGTTTTACTATAGTGAAGAGGTGAGATTACGTGTTACTCTTATAGTACAGTGTATATTAGATACCGTGCTTTTTTTTCCTCATGTCGCATGAGAAACATGAGAAAACAAAAAGCACGGTATCTAAAATAATGCGCGTGTCAATGGCTTAACAAAGAATAACCTCTATGATAAGAGTCTCAAGGCTCATTCAATGTGACTAGATTTCAATGCATGGATTTAACCGCTACTATGCTGGTTGTGGCTAAAAATCTTTTTTAGAACTATCACACAAGACAAAACAGAACATTATAAATCAAACACGCAGACCCAATGTGTGCAATATGCTATAAAAACACAACATGCAATTTGATGTTTGAGCACTGTGCTCATAAATTGCTGCCACCCAAACTAATCTCATTGATGTATTTCCACCAATCTGATCATGCCTGGGTTCCGACCCTCGCAAAAATGGCCCTTATCCCATCATTAAGTCTAATTTATGCGTAAGTGGTATGTGAAAATGTTGACCTATGTGAACAAGCAGATGTAGCATTATACCATGCACAATAAAACATAAGTTGCCCTACAAGGAATCACATACCTGGCTCTCACATGGTTTAATGGATAGCCTGTAATGTAGCAATTCAAATGGATTGTAAAGTGAGTTGTTAGCTTTGTCGCAGTTACCTATCAGGACAGATCATTGTGAATGGATATTGTATTAAGGCCAGCATACCTCTTGTACCGAGCTTTAAAAAATGACCAAATGGGAGTGAACAGTGACGGTAGCCTCTGTGGAAGTTGCCCAGTTCAGCCATCTCCTAACATAGATGTTATTTTTGTTGGTTGTCAGTATGGTAGAAAGCCTCATTCATGTTTATGCAAACGGAGCCATAGGAAAGTTTCCCATGCATTCCTGCCTTTAGATAATTTAGTGTCAGAACTTGCCGAGGAGTGTATACCTCTCTTCCAGCTGTGATGTTATATTGCAGATCCCCGGCACTCGTAATTTTATCAGACCCTTTGGCTGAAGTTGATCTATTGGATCATTAAAGTTTGATACAGTGTGTACATGCAGTAGTAGGAGTAACTGACAATCTATGAATTCATTTGCATCTTTATTCAAGGAGAAGAGAAAGAGGGAACCACTATTGGTGTGATATTGCTCTTCTACTTCACATCAATTTCGGCGTATCTTAAACACTCTTGACTAATCTAAGCACCACTTTCCCATCTATTCTTATGCTGAGGATACTCAGTTGGTGATGAGGGTGGAGAGAGACTGAAGGACCAGGATGCATTCTTAACAAGCATTTTCAATAAAACGGGTCTCGCATTTGCTCGAGAAAAAAAACGCAGCGCGATCGTGCTATGTAAAATGCAGCGCGCTCTCGCTGGCTGGTAAATAAACAAATACAGTAGTGGGAAACCATGCTGAAACATCGAGTCTGGTATGTTTTTAGTAGTTTACCGGTGCTGTGCAGGTGGGCTGAACACTGGAAAAGGCATGACAGATGCATGCCTTTCACAAATGAAAGCAAAAGGTTTTAAAAGGCAAGCCCAAGAATGAATGAAAAGACGTGACATGGGCGTGGTTGGAAGCCCAAAGAGAGATTACAGTATGGGATGGAGCACTTTTTGCTCGACCATAAAAAGAGGAGTACTGCTTGAGCAAGCTCAGGCTTAAACTGTATGAATGGAAACCAAAGGAGGCCTTAATATTCAAGGGTTAAGATAGTCATTTGGGGACGGTGAACTAACAAGTATTTCAAATCCATATGTGGCTCTTACATCACAAGGAATACATGGAATCATAAATAGACCCTGTAGTTAAGGTATATACGTTTCATTCATTGCTCCACAGACGAGAAATTAACGTGATTACCCAAAATCAAGATCGCCGCTACTAAGGGTTGTAGTAAAATGTAGAATTGATTCTAGCAACACCATATCGTCAGGTGTTCCGAATAAATAAATCTGCAGGCTACATAGGATGCAAATACAGACATCCAGCTTTTACATAATCTCTGAAGATTTTAGAATATTTCTGAATCCAGACACGATATTTGTTGGTATCTAGTGCAATTTAAAAGTTGTTTCAAGATTTTATGCAGAATACGCGTATTTATATATATGAAAGGGAATATTCACACCAATCGATATCACAGCAAGAGAGAGCTTTTAATTCTCACTTGAGCTCTCCCCCACCTTCACCGATATCCTGATGTATGGTGCCTCAGGGAATGCTTTCCAATGTGTTCAAGCGATACCTGACTTAGTTGCGGAATGCAGTCTTGGGAAAGCCAATTTCACATTGCTAGGGGACCTGAACCTACACTTCCACGAAACTGGCTGTGATACTGCGAAAAATGCTAGCTCAAGATCCAGCTGCTATACACTTTACGCAAATGATCAAGACGCCAACACACAGTCGAGGTGATCTTCTCGACCCTCCCTTTACCAGCATCATCAACATGGACACAGATGATGCAATTCCAATACTGTGGTCTGATCACTGCATTGCTCACCGATCACTTGACATCCTTAGAATCACAGTCAAGCAGCGTCCAACTCCAAGACCCAGACGCTCTTGGTCCAAACTCAATGTCGCAGATAGGGAAGCATACTTACTGACTCTGCCCCCACGATTAACGGGGACGTTACCAAAAGGTACACCAATTTAGAGAGCTAGTACAACAACTTACTTAGGGCCTGATCTAGATATTGGCGGTAACAGTTCTGATGTCAACTTTTCGATGGTAAAACCACCCGCAGACTTCATTGTTTTACTATAGTGAAGAGGTGGGATTCCGTGTTACTCCTCTAGTACAGTGCACGTGACATGAAAAAACAAAAGCACGCTATCTAAAATAATGCATGTGTCAATGGCTTTACAAAGAATAACCACTATGAGAAGAGTCGTAAGGCTCATTCAATCTCACTAGATTTCAGTGCATTGATTTAACCGCTACTATGCTGCTTGTGAATAAATATATTTGTTATAACTACCCAACAAGACAAAATAGAACATTAGAAATTATATGCTGTAGGAGGCTGGCCTGGTTTATATTGGGTACAAAGTGGTACTTACACCTTGTGCCAGGTCCAGTTATCCCTTATTAGTAGATTAGTAGTGTTCTAGCAGTTTAGGCAGATAGAGCTAGCTATAGCAGAGCAGCTTAGGCTGAACTAGGAGACACGCAAAGCTCCTACTATACTACTTATATCATATAGCACTATATCATAAGAATCACAATACTCAGAATTACAAAAAATAAAGGTACTTTATTTTAGTGACAATGTGTCAGAAATATCTCAGAGGATATACTCCCTTAGGAGGTAAGTAAAATACACAAAATATACACACAAACCAAAATCAGGTAAGTAAACAGTTAGAAAAGTAGTGCAAACACTGTAGAATACAATAGGATGCAATAGGCTTAGGGGCAACACAAACCATATACTAAGAAAGTGGAATGCAAACCACTTAGGGACCCCAGGTCTAGTGTGGTGTGTAGAGGGTCGCTGGGAGTGTAAGAAAACACTAAGGGTGTTCAAGATACCTGTAGGAAAGTCCTTTTTTTTTTGCCTGATCACCCCCACTCTTTCTGGATAGGTACTGGTGGTTACTGACTCCTGGCTGTGCCCTGGGTACTGCTTACCAGTCCCAGGGCCAGTGCTCTGTGTAAAATGGATATGCAAATTAGGCTAATTATAATTGGCTAAGTTAACCTACCTATAAGTCCCTAGTATATGGTAGGGCATGTAGGTTTAGGGACCACAGCATAGGTGGTGCACACCTAGGTGCATTGCTGAGGTGCCCAGTGTCATTTTAAAAGCAAGACTGCCTTGCTGGCTGCTTTTAAATTAAAGTTATATGCAAATTCGACTTTGGAATTAAAGGTACTTCCAAAGTCTTAAACTACCTTATTTTTACATATAAGTCACCCCTAAGGTGTGCCCTATGTGCCCCTAGGGCTGGGTGCCATGTAACTATAAGCAGGGACTTTATAAAAATAGATTTATAAGCCCTGGTGAGGTAAAAACAGCCAAATTCGTTTTTCCCTCATTGAAGTAAATGGCCTTCATAGGCTAGAATGGGCAGACTTTATTTAAAATTTTAAAGTCTCCTTAAATGTTACATACCAAGAATTTGGTATCAAATTGATTGTTATAATAAATCCCACAACTTCCAGTTGTTGGATTTAATATAACTTGTCCAGGTAAAAAGTTTAGACTTTACCTAAAAAGTTGCCAATTTCAGCTCTGCATTGTTTTTGCTGCTGTGCTCTGATTGGCCAGCCTGCAGCAGCTTCTGCCAGGCTACTTTAATGAGGTGTGAAGTGGCCTGGCTTCACACAAAGGAATGTGCTTGGGGGAGAGAATTTCCCCTCAGCAGATGGTGAGGCAGGAAGGGGAGGGCTGCCAAACTGGTCTTCAAAGGCAGAGAAGGACATCTGGAGCACCCAGCAACACCCCCACATCCTGCAACCCCAGACAGCTAGGTGCCCCCTTAATTAGATTAGGAGAGGGCAGGAGAGGGGTGTGTTTATGATTTTTAGCCACACCAGTGGGTGGGCTCAGCCAGATCTCTCCTCCAAAAATCAGATTCATCCATTTTGGATTTTTAGAGACTGTTGCCTTCTGGGATGGATTTTTGCCACACTTCCCAGGAAGTGGTCATCACAGGGGGACGACCCTGTCCCTGATTGGAGAACCAGGGCCCCCCTGCTTTTCACCCAGGAGCAAGGATAAAACTGGCAGACCTGCACCCACGCCTCAGATCCCCACCAAATTTCAAGAAGAAGGAACTACAAGGAGAAGAAGGACTGCCCTGCTGGACCCCTGGCCTGCACCTGGACCCTGCACTCAGAAAGACTGCACCAGCTGCACACTTGGGCTTCACCACAAGAAGGACTTTGCCTGGCTTCCACTGGTTCAAGGAGGGACTCCCTGTTTGCTACAGGTGAAAAATTGCTATCCAGAGTCCCCTGCACCAACTCCTGAAAAAGTGACCAGCTGACCACTGTCCAGTGGCCAAAAAGGAGTTTGCGCCAGGTGCATTCTGGAAGTTGAAGTCCGCACTTCCCAAGGACCATCACAGAACTTCTGGACCCTTGGGGTGAGCTGTGGACCCCAAAAGAACCTTAAAAGAACATCTGGGTGAAGCCCCAGAAGTTTGGAAAAGATTGGAGAATTTTTGAAAAAAAGCTCCATAAAGTGACCGACCCGACGCGGAAATTCTAGCCGGCTTGCCTCAACCGCGACCCGGCCTGACTTCGTGGTTCGTCCCGGTAAAGAAAAACATCCAAAAAAGAGACTAAGTCCGAACGTAAAAAGTTGACCAGGACCTTCCAGCCATCGTATCCGAGAAGGGCTCCACGGACGTCGGATCAAGATCCAGGTTTACCCCGGTCGAAGGATTTTCATCTCGAAAAAACGACTAAGTCCGAAGGTAAAAATCACCACAGAGGAAACCGACTTCGCGTATCCGGACAAGGGCTCCAGGAGGTCGGATCCAACTGGCAGGTTCGTCCCGGGGAAGAAAAACATCAAAAAAGAGACTAAGTCAGAAGGTAACTTTTTAACCGAGGCCTCCCGCGACTTGTAGCCGAGCAGGGCTCCATCGCGGTCGGCCTGAAAGTTTGACTTTGCCCCGGTCCTGGTGCAACCAGATGACCCGATTGGCGCTTTTTTGTTTCTAAGCGCTAGAAAATAATAATACTTTAAAAATTCATATCTCCGGTTCCCCTGAACCGATTTTAATCGTTTTTGTGTCATTTTAAAGATAAAAATATAAGCTATTTTTATAAATTGGTTTTGGATTTTTAAACTGTTTCCTGTGTTTTATTTAATTACTGTTTTGTGATATTTGAATGCTTTACACTTTGTCTCCAAAGTTAAGCCTTGACGCTCGATGCCAAGCTACCAAGGGTAGAGCTGGGATTAATTTATTGAGACCTAACTGTACTTATGTGGAGGTTTGTGGCTTGTTGCTAGGTGTAGGTACCTACCTGCCCTACCAATAACCCATTTTCCAACATAATTGGAAGCAGCGACGGGATCCTGTACTTGGGTTCAATATCACGTTACAGTTTTGAGTAAAACAAATTAAAAATCCTTTAAATTGTCCTAGTGCATTTTTTTTTTTAATTTTTAATTTAAATTTTTTTTAATTTTTAATTTGGATTAATTTCAATTATTGAATTTTTGTAATTTTTCTAAATTCTTGTTTCCAATTTTTGCAAAAAGTTTTTGTTGACACAAAACTAGGGAACCATGGAGCTTGATCTGGCTAGCCTACCTACACTGACAGTAGTCCAGCTTAGGGGGTTGTGTATTGAAAGAGGGTTGCCTGCAACCACTAATCTCAGGAAGGAAATCCTGATTAAATCCCTGACAGCATGGGCTGAGGCCCAAGAGGTAGAGACAGAGGAAGCTCCAGAGGAGGAAGAAAAAGGGGAAGATGCTAACTCTAACCACTCAGGGGAGGGAAGGCATCCGAGCCTAAGTGAGGAAGAGGAAGAACGGTCCTCAGTGGATACAGTCACTAGGGGCAGACCCAAAGCTAGTGGTAGGAAGGGGGTCCTTTCAGGAGGAGAGAACCCATCCATCAGGGAAAGAGAGCTGGAAGCCCAGCTAGCCTACATAGCTTTGGAAGCAGATAAGCTTGCCCTGGAAAAGAAAAAGTGGGCAAGCAAAGAAAAAAAAGATGGAGGCAGCGAGAAAGAAACTGAGGTGTCCCTGGGTGGGGGTTTTGCCCCCAGATTACCCAAAGGGGTGGTTCCTGCCTATGTAGAGGGGGATGACATAGATAAGTGGCTGGGGGCCTTTGAGAGGGCCCTTCAGATGAGGAAAGTCAAGCCTCAGTACTGGGGTTCACTACTTTGGGAGTTAGTTCCCAACTCTGGGAGGGATAGGCTCCTAACCATGAGTGGGGAGGATGCAGACTCATACCCCAGTATGAAGAGTTGCTTGACTAAAAAGTTTGGTCTAACCCCAGAGCAGTATAGGCTTAAGTTTAGGGACACCCAAAAGACAAGCACCCAGTCCTGGGTGGACTTTGTGGACATTTCAGTAAAAGCACTGGAGGGCTGGATACAGGGCAACAGGGTAAGTACCTTTGAGGGGCTGTACAATTTGATTATGAAGGAGCACCTTCTAACTAATTGTGTCCAAGAGAGGCTCCGCCAGTATCTAGTAGACTCTAGGTTGACCAACCCCAGAGAGCTGGGGGAGGCAGCAGATGACTGGTTAAGAACTAGGGTTAACCAGAAACCCCCAGGGGGTGATCAGAAAAAGGGAGGACATGGTTCTTCTCAGGGGAAGAACCAGGGGAAAGATGACAAAAAACCCAAAGAGTCCTCACAAGAGTCCCCAAAAACTTCTCAGGGAGGGGGAGCCCGAGCCAATTCACTTTTAAAGGGAAAGGGTATCAGGGAAAGAATTATGATCCTGCTAAAGCAGGAAAGTTTCAGGAGCTTGCTAAGGCCGGCAAGTGTTTTGACTGTCATCAGCCAGGACATAAAAGAGGAGATGCTATCTGCACCAAGAAGCCCCCCACTGGTGGGCAATCCCAGGGGATTGCTAGTGTAGGGTTGGGGGTGGAAGTTGACCCAGGGGTGGAATCAGGGTACACTGAGATCACCTTAGTATCCGTGGGTGGGGTGGACATTGCAACTATGGCCACCTTACCTCCCATCATGGAGAGGTATAGGCAGAGGCCTAAAGTCAATGGGACTGAAGTGGAAGATCTGAGAGATACAGGAGCCAGTGTGACAATGGTCGCAGAAAAGCTGGTTTCTCCAGAGCAGGTCTTACCTGGTGTCTTCCACCAGGTGACTTATGCAGATACCAGAACCAAACTCCATCCCATGGCTATGGTGAGTCTGGAATGGGGAGGTGTGACTGGCCCTAAAAAGTAGCTGTAGCTCCTGCCCTCCCAGTAGAGTGTCTACTGGGGAATGATCTTGAAGCATCTGAGTGGTCAGAAGTGGAAAGAAGGGTCCATGCACAGATGCTGGACCTCCCTGAATGGGTGTGTGCTGTGACCAGGTCACAGGCGGCACAACAGGGGAATGCTGGACACTTGGACCCTGGAACAAAGGGCCAAGCCTCAAAGAAAAAGAGAAAAGGCACTGGATCTGGCTTGCCAGCCCCAACAAGTACAGAGGGTCAGGAAGAATCCAACCCTGAGGGGGAGGATCTGAACTCTGAGGGAGGGACACCTTCCCTGCAAACTCTGCCTGACTTGGCAGAACTGCAAGGGGCAGGTGGGCCCACCAGAGAAGATTTGTGCCAGGGACAAAGAGAGTGTCCCACTCTTGAGGGCCTGAGGCAGACTGCTGCCAGGCAAGAACAAGGGGATACCAGTGGTACCCACAAGGTTTACTGGGAGAATGGAGTTCTCTACACTGAGGCAAGGGCCCTTAAAGAAGGGGCTACTAGGAGAGTAGTGGTCCCCCAAAAGTATAGAGAATTCCTCCTTACCTTAAGCCATGATATCCCCTTAGCTGGTCATTTGGGACAGACCAAGACCTGGAGCAGGCTGGTCAACCATTTTTATTGGCCCGAAATGTCAGAAAAAGTCAGGGAGTTTTGCAGCTCCTGTGTCACCTGTCAAGCCAGTGGCAAGACAGGGGGCAAGCCAAAGGCTCCCTTGATTCCACTGCCAGTGGTTGGGACTCCCTTTGAGAGGGTGGGGATTGACATTGTTGGTCCCCTAGACCCACCAACTGCTTCAGGTAACGGGTATATTGTGGTGGTAGTGGACCATGCCACCAGGTACCCTGAGGCAATACCCCTCCGGACAGTCACTGCTCCCACAGTGGCTAGGGCCCTACTTGGTGTGTTCACCAGAGTGGGATTCCCAAAGGAGGTGGTCTCAGATAGGGGCACAAACTTTATGTCAGCCTATCTGAAAGCCATGTGGGAGGAGTGTGGTGTTACTTATAAGTTCAGCACACCCTACCATCCACAGACCAATGGTCTGGTGGAAAGATTCAATAAGACCCTGAAGGGCATGATCATGGGTTTGTCTGACAAACTCAGGAGGAGATGGGATGTCCTCCTCCCATGCCTGCTGTTTGCCTACAGGGAGGTGCCACAGAAGGGGGTTGGATTCAGCCCCTTTGAGTTACTGTTTGGGCACCCTGTAAGAGGCCCATTGTGCTTGGTGAGAGAGTCTTGGGAAAAGCCTCTCAAGGAATCCAAGGAGAATGTGCTGGATTATGTACTAGGTCTGCGGTCTCGCATGGCTGAGTATATGAAGAAGGCAAGCAGAAACCTGGAGGCCAGTCAGGAGCTCATGAAGCTCTGGCATGATCAAAAGGCTACCATGCCTGAGTATCACCCAGGACAACTGGTGTGGGTTTTGGAGCCCATGGCTCCTAGGGCACTACAGGCCAAATGGACTGGGCCCTATCCAATCCTAGAGAAAAAAGGTGAGGTCACCTACTTGGTGGACCTTGGCACCCCCAGGAATCCTCACAGGATCCTACATGTAAACAGGATGAAACCCCACCAGGACAGGGCAGACATGACCATGCTGATGGTCACTGATGAAGGGAAGGAGGAGGAGGTTGAACCTCTGCCAGACCTCCTGTCCTCAAAGAAAAAAGATGGGTCAGTGGAGGGAGTGGTACTCTCTTCCAAATTGACAGCCCAGCAACAACAAGACTGTAAGCAAGTCTTGGGACAGTTTGCTAGTCTGTTCTCCCTGACCCCTGGACTCACCAATTGGTGTGTCCATGATGTTGACACTGGTGACAGCTTGCCTGTCAAGAACAAGCTGTACAGGCTGTCTGACCAGGTCAAGGCCAACATCAAAGCTGAAGTGGCTAAGATGTTGGACCTGAAGGTAATTGAGCCCTCTGAAAGTCCTTGGTCCAGTCCAGTGGTACTGGTGCCCAAAGCTAATCCCCAAGGTGGGAAGAAAGAATTAAGATTCTGTGTGGACTACAGAGGTCTAAATGCAGTCACTAGGACTGATGCTCACCCCATACCTAGAGCTGATGAGCTCATTGACAGGTTGGGGGCTGCCACATTCCTGAGCACATTTGATCTGACCTCAGGATATTGGCAGATTGCCTTAAGTCCAAGAGCTAAGGAGAGGTCAGCATTTTCCACACCAGAGGGCCACTTTCAGTTCAAGGTGATGCCCTTCGGGATGAAAAATGCTCCTGCCACCTTCCAACGGTTGGTGAATAGAGTCCTATCTGGGTTGGAATCTTTTAGTGCAGCTTATCTGGATGATATAGCTGTATTTAGTTCCACCTGGAGGGACCACCTGGTCCACCTGAAGGAAGTGCTTCAGGCCCTGCTTCAAGCAGGCCTAACTATCAAGGCAAGCAAGTGCCAGATAGGGCAAAGTTCTGTTGTGTACCTGGGCCACCTTGTTGGTGGAGGCCATGTACAACCTCTCCAGCCCAAGATCCAGACTATCCTGGATTGGGAGGCTCCAAAAACCCAGACTCAGGTCAGGGCCTTTCTTGGCCTGACTGGGTATTACAGGAGGTTTGTTCAAAATTTTGGGACCATAGTGGCCCCTCTAACTGAGCTTACCTCCAAGAAACAGCCCAAGAAGGTCATTTGGACCCCAGAGTGTCAAAAAGCTTTTGACACCCTAAAACAGGCTATGTGTTCAGCACCAGTGTTACTGGCCCCTGACTATAGCAAGGAATTTGTAGTGCAAACAGATGCTTCAGAGGAAGGGATTGGGGCAGTGTTAGCACAAGTTAATGAAGAGGGCCATGATCACCCAGTTGCCTTCATCAGCAGGCGACTACTCCCCAGAGAGAAAAAATGGAGTGCCATTGAGAGGGAGGCCTTTGCTGTGGTTTGGTCCCTGAAGAAGTTGAGGCCTTATTTGTTTGGCACTCACTTCCGTGTACAAACTGACCACAGACCTCTCAGATGGTTGATGCAGATGAGGGGGGAGAACCCAAAACTGTTAAGGTGGTCCATTTCCCTACAGGGGATGGACTTCACAGTGGAGCACAGACCTGGGACTGCTCATGCCAATGCAGATGGCCTTTCCAGGTTTTTCCACTTAGCTGATGAGGACTACCAGGGTGTAGGTTAGTACCCATCACCTTTCATCTGGGGGGGGGCAGTGTAGGAAAGTCCATTTTTTTTGCCTGATCACCCCCACTCTTTCTGGAGAGGTACTGGTGGTTACTGACTCTTGGCTGTGCCCTGGGTACTGCTAACCAGTCCCAGGGCCAGTGCTCTGTGTAAAATGGATATGCAAATTAGGCTAATTATAATTGGCTAAGTTAACCTACCTATAAGTCCCTAGTATATGGTAGGGCATGTAGGTTTAGGGACCACAGCATAGGTGGTGCACACCTAGGTGCATTGCTGAGGTGCCCAGTGTCATTTTAAAAGCAAGCCTGCCTTGCTGGCTGCTTTTAAATTAAAGTTATATGCAAATTCGACTTTGGAATTAAAGGTACTTCCAAAGTCTTAAACTACCTTATTTTTACATATAAGTCACCCCTAAGGTGTGCCCTATGTGCCCCTAGGGCTGGGTGCCATGTAACTATAAGCAGGGACTTTATAAAAATAGATTTATAAGCCCTGGTGAGGTAAAAACAGCCAAATTCGTTTTTCCCTCATTGAAGTAAATGGCCTTCATAGGCTAGAATGGGCAGACTTTATTTTAAATTTTAAAGTCTCCTTAAATGTTACATACCAAGAATTTGGTATCAAATTGATTGTTATAATAAATCCCACAACTTCCAGTTGTTGGATTTAATATAACTTGTCCAGGTAAAAAGTTTAGACTTTACCTAAAAAGTTGCCAATTTCAGCTCTGCATTTTTTTTGCTGCTGTGCTCTGATTGGCCAGCCTGCAGCAGCTTCTGCCAGGCTGCCTTGATTAGGTGTGAAGTGGCCAGGCTTCACACAAAGGAATGTGCTTGGGGGAGAGAATCTCCCCTCAGCAGATGGTGAGGCAGGAAGGGGGAGGGCTGCCAAACTGGTCTTCAAAGGCAGAGAAGGACATTTGCAGCACCCAGCAACAACCCCACATCCTGCAACCCCAGACAATTAGGTGCCCCCTTGATTAGATTAGGAGAGGGCAGGAGAGGGGTGTGTTTATGATTTTTAGCCACACCAGTGGGTGGGCTCAGCCAGATGTAACCTCCAAAAATCAGATTCATCCATGTTGGATTTTTAGAGACTGTTGCCTTCTGGGATGGATTTTTGCCACACTTCCCAGGAAGTGGTCATCACAGGGGGACGACCCTGTCCCTGATTGGAGAACCAGGGCCCCCCTGCTTTTCACCCAGGAGCAAGGATAAAACTGGCAGACCTGCCCCCACACCTCAGATCCCCACCAAATTTCAAGAAGAAGGAACTACAAGGAGAAGAAGGACTGCCCTGCTGGACCCCTGGCCTGCACCTGGACCCTGCACTCAGAAAGACTGCACCAGCTGCACACTTGGGCTTCACCACAAGAAGGACTTTGCCTGGCTTCAACTGGTTCAAGGAGGGACTCCCTGTTTGCTACAGGTGAAAAATTGCTATCCAGAGTCCCCTGCACCAACTCCTGAAAAAGTGACCAGCTGACCACTGTCCAGTGGCCAAAAAGGAGTTTGCGCCAGGTGCATTCTGGGAGTTGAAGTCCGCACTTCCCAAGGACCATCACAGAACTTCTGGACCCTTGGGGTGAGCTGTGGACCCCAAAAGAACCTTAAAAGAACATCTGGGTGAAGCCCCAGAAGTTTGGAAAAGATTGGAGAATTTTTGAAAAAAAGCTCCATAAAGTGACCAACCCGACGCGGAAATTCTAGCCGGCTTGCCTCAACCGCGACCCGGCCTGACTTCGTGGTTCGTCCCGGTAAAGAAAAACATCCAAAAAAGAGACTAAGTCCGAAGGTAAAAAGTTGACCGGGACCTCCCAGCCATCGTATCCGAGAAGGGCTCCACGGACGTCGGATCAAGATCCAGGTTTACCCCGGTCGAAGGATTTTCATCTCGAAAAAACGACTAAGTCCGAAGGTAAAAATCACCACCGAGGAAACCGACTTTGCGTATCCGGACAAGGGCTCCAGGAGGTCGGATCCAACTGGCAGGTTCGTCCCGGGGAAGAAAAACATCAAAAAAGAGACTAAGTCAGAAGGTAACTTTTTAACCGAGGCCTCCCGCGACTTGTAGCCGAGCAGGGCTCCATCGCGGTCGGCCTGAAAGTTTGACTTTGCCCCGGTCCTGGTGCAACCAGATGACCCGATTGGCGCTTTTTTGTTTCTAAGCGCTAGAAAATAATAATACTTTAAAAATTCATATCTCCGGTTCCCCTGAACCGATTTTAATCGTTTTTGTGTCATTTTAAAGATAAAAATATAAGCTATTTTTATAAATTGGTTTTGGATTTTTATACTGTTTCCTGTGTTTTATTTAATTACTGTTTTGTGATATTTGAATGCTTTACACTTTGTCTCCAAAGTTAAGCCTTGACGCTCGATGCCAAGCTACCAAGGGTAGAGCTGGGATTAATTTATTGAGACCTAACTGTACTTATGTGGAGGTTTGTGGCTTGTTGCTAGGTGTAGGTACCTACCTGCCCTACCAATAACCCATTTTCCAACAATACCCCACCCCAAGACCCTGAAAAGTAGGAGTAAAGTGATCCTACTTCCCCAGAAACACACTAAAGTCGTGATAGGAGATTCTGCAAAGACCACAACTGACTGCAAAGCACTGAAGACGGATTCCTGGAACTGAGGACTTGCAAAGGAAGGAGACCAAGTCTAAGAGTCACGAAAGTGTCCAGGGGGGCAGGAGCCCACTAAACCCCGGATGAAGGTGCAAAATGGCTGCCTCCTGGTGGAAGAAGCTGAAGTTTCTGCAACAACGGAAGATGCCAGGAACTTCTCCTTTGCACAGAAGATGTCCACGGCGTGCTGGAGGACGCAGAGTTGTTTGCATGCAGAAAGACTGCAAACAAGCCTTGCTAGCTGCAAAGGTCGCGGTTGAAGAAAATAGGTGCTGCCTGGGCCCAGGAAGGACCAGGAGATCGCCCCTTGGAGGAGGTGACAGAGGGGGCACTCAGCAGCACAGAGAGCACATGCAGAAGCAGGCAGCACCCGCAGAAGCACTTGAACAGGCGTTCAAGAAATCTGAGCACAGCTCAACACTATAAAGGAGGGTCACACAAAGCAGGTGGTCAACTCAGCGAGTTGAGCAATGCAGGACGGAGTGCTAGGGACTTAGGCTATGCTGTGCAGCAAGGATTCCTTGCAAAAGTGCACAGAAGCCCTAGCAGCTGCAGTTCACGCAGTACACAGGATTACTGTCAGGCGTAGGTAGGCAAGGACTTACTTCCACCAAATTTGGATAGAAGGACCACTGGACTGTCGGGGTCACTTCTATCCAGCTCCTGTGTTCCAGGGACCACGCTCGTCGAGATGAGAGGGGACCCAGAGGACCGGTGATGCAGAAGGGTGGTGTCTGCGTTTCCAGGGGGAAGATTCCGTCGACCCACGGGAGATTTGTTCTTGGCTTCCAGTGCAGGGTGAAGGCAGACAGCCCTCACAGCATGCACCACCAGGAAACAGTCGAGAAAGCCGGCAAGATTAGGTGCTACAATGTTGCTGGTAGTCTTCTTGCTACATTGTTGCAGTTTTGCAGGCGTCCTGGAGCAGTCAGCGGTCGATCCTTGGCAGAAGTCGAAGAGGGAGATGCAGAGGAACTCTGGTGAGCTCTTGCATTCGTTATCTGACCAGGTAACTCTCAGGCCATTAACACCTATTTCCAAAGGGAGAGGGTATAACACCCTCTCTCAGAGAAAATCCTTTGTTCTGCCTTCCTGGGCCTGGGCTGCCCAGACCCCAGGAGGGCAGAAGCCTGTCTGTGGGTTGGCAGCAGCGGTAGCTGCAGTGAAAACCCCAGAGAGCTAGCTTGGCAGCACCCGCGGTCCATGCTGGAGCCCGGGGGATGCATGGGATTGACACCCCAATACCAGATTTGGCATGGGGGGACAATTCCATGATCTTAAACATGTTACATGGCCATGTTCGGAGTTACCATTGTGAAACTACATATAGGTATTGGCCTATATGTAGTGCACGCGTGTAATGGTGTCCCCGCACTCACAAAGTCTGGGGAAATTGCCCTGAACAATGTGGGGGCACCTTGGCTAGTGCCAGGGTGCCCTCACACTTAATAACTTTGCACCTAACCTTCACTAGGTGAGGGTTAGACATATAGGTGGCTTATAAGTTACTGAAGTGCAGTGTAAAATGGCTGTGAAATAACGTGGACGTTATTGGCAGTCTTGTGGAAGAATTGTCTGAACTCCCTATGGGTGGCAAAATAAATGCTGCAGCCCATAGGGATCTCCTGGAACCCCAATTCCCTGGGTACCTAGGAACCATGTACTAGGGAATTATAAGGGTGTTCCAGTGTGCCAATCAGAATTGGTAAAAATGGTCACTAGCCTGCAGTGACAATTCTAAAAGCAGAGAAAATAAGCACTGAGGTTCTGGATAGCAGAGCTTCAGTGACACAGTTAGGCACCACACAGGGAACACATTTAGGCCACAAGCTATGAGCACTGGTGTCCTGGCTAGCAGGATCCCAGTGAGACAGGCAAAAACAAACTGACATACAAGTAAAAATAGGGGTAACATGCCAGGCAAGATGGTACTTTCCTACACATGCATAGACCCAATGTGTGCAATATGCTATAAAAACATAACATGCATTTTGATGTTTGAACACTGTGCTCATAAATTGCTGCCATCCAAAGTAATCTCATCGATGAATTTCCACCAATCTTATTAGCCAACATGCCTAGGTTCCCACCCTCTCAAAAATGGCCCTTTTCCCACCACTAAATCAAATTTTTGCACAAGCGGTATGTGAAAATATTGACCTATGTGAACAAGCAGATGTAGCATTACACAATGTAGAATAAAACATAAGCTGACCTACAAAGAATCACATTTGTGGCTCTCATATGTTTTAATGGACAGCCTGTAATTCAGCAATTCAAATGGATTGTAAAGTGAGTCTTCAGCTTTGCCACAGTTACCTATCAGGACAGTTCATTGTTAACTGATGTTGTTTTTAGGCCAGCATACCTCTTGTACTGAGTATTAAAAAATGACCAAGAGAGAGTAAGCAGTGACGGTAGCCTCGGTGGGGGTACCCCAGTTCAGCCATCTCCTCACATAAATGTTATTTTTATTGGTTGTCAGAATGGTAGAAGCCCACCTCCATGTTTATGCAAAATGTACCACTGGTGAGGCATAGGAATGTTTTGCATGCATTTCTGCGTTTAAATAAATGTGGGTCTCATTTAAAAACCCTTGCACCGCCATAGCATCATTTTTTCTGATTTTACGGCAGCGCAGAACAGTCTCCCATCCTGTGCTGTATTTACAAACTGGCATAATGGTACCATTGCGCCAGTTTGTAAAGCCTTGTGCCACATTATACTTGAACCAGGTATAATGTATGCAAGGGAGGCGCTCCCCTGTAAGGAGGCCCTTAGGAATGGTGCAGTGAAATTTACAAGGTTTTACTCCGTCATTCTAGCATAATTGTTTAAGGCCTGCTCAGGATGGATGTTAAAGTGACACTGTGCTTTGTTCTATGGGCCTCCTCGCACTTTTCTGGACTAGCAGTGTTGGACCTGGCCATTTTTGTGGGTTCATCCCCTGATTTTTGTCTCCTCCCTTCTATTTTTTCTGACCTCTTGCTGTTGGCTCTAGGACTCTGAGCACTTTATCACTGCCTATCAGTGCTAAAGTGCAGGTGCTCTCCCTTCTAAAGTTGGTATGATTGGCTCATACCTAATTGGCACATTTAATTTACCAGTAAGTCCCTTGTACAGTGGTATTCCTATACCCAGGACCTGTAAATTAAATGCATCTAGTGGGCCTGCACCGCTGCTTGCTCCACCCACAGAAGTAGCCTTTGAAACCTGTCTCAGGCCTGCTAGTGCAGGGCCTGCATGTGCAGTTTGCTGCTACAGGGACCTGGCATCTAAATTTATTTACCAGGCCCAGACGTCCCCTTTTACTATGAGTAAGTCACCCCCTAAGGTAGGCCCTAGCAAGCCCTATGGGTAGGGTGCTATGTGTGTAGAAGACAGGACATGTTCTTAGTAGCGTGGCCTGCTCTGGTAGTGAAAAACAGCATGTTTGGTTTCTCAGTGCTGTGAGTGCTGCCTTATCATAGGATTGCATTGGAAATGCCCTGCCTTATGTCTAGGGGGTTTTGTCTGATTTATGAGGGGTAGAGTATGCATGTTTGGCATAGTTGTAATGGCAGTAAGAAATGCTGCTTACTTGAATAGGTGGAATTTTTATTATCATTACAGAATTGACACTTCTAGGAAGTGAGCATTTCTCTGTGCTTATGACTTTGGTGTTTTGCAACTTGACTCCAATCCACGTCTGGCCCAGAGTGACAGGTGAGCTTTGTGCATATTTTTCAGACAGCCTGTACACAGGGAGGGTGGAGGTGTCAAAAATGTGCATCTGCATTTTGAAGTCTTACTGGGCTGAGAGAAGGGGGAGGCGGGACACACATGCATCTGTAAAGGCGGTGCCCTGGCCTCACACAAAGGGTTCGTTTACCCCTAACTGATGTTTGGAGCCTGTGCTGGAGGAGAGAGGGGGCACTCCCAGAACCAGCTGTAATGGTTGGAACCTTTTCTCCCCTTCTTTCTTAAATCATTTCAAAACTGAGTATAAGTACAGGGGATTTTTCCCCACAATTTGGAACACTTTGGAAACACTTTAACTTACTTGTAACAGGACACAGAATTCTGCTGCAGGGACTCACCAGGAACTGCCTTGGACTGCTGGTGCTGTGCTGACCAGTGACCTGCTGAGTCACTAGGACGAACTGCCAATGACTCCACCCCCATTGTGCTGGCCTGCTGTTGGGCCCTACCACCCTTTGCTCCCTTCTTTTGTGTCCCCAGGGGCTGGGCGCTGTGGACCCTGACCCCTGCAACTGTCTGCTAAAGTGCATGAGAAGCGTGTTACCCTTTGTTATTCCATAGCGTCTAGAGGGTGCTTTCCTATGATCCAGTTTAGTGCCTTGAGAGCGCCTGTTCTTTTAAATCCTTAGCACTCCGATTTTGGGGCCCTAGGTGCTTTTTAAGCGCTGACTGACATTTTCGCTGGAAGGAGATCACTGCAGCAGCCTGGGCAGCTAGTATTTTTGGAGCACGCCCAAAGCGTGCTGTATCTGGTGCTGCCAGGGCACAAAGGAGTGAAGACTGGAGCAGGTGCACTCCTAGAAGTCCCCTCGGGTCACCAGCAGGCACCGACTTGGGTGGATCGCCGCTTTTGCTCCTGGCACAGGTAAGTGAGAGCCAGGAGCTGCGCTGTGGCTTCAATGGACCGTTTTGCGGTGTCCTGCTCACCAGAAGGTTGTGGATGTGGAAGAATTCATCAGAGGCCCCCCCACTCCTCTCCTGGGCCACTTCTTATTTTTGAGGGCACTGGATGGAGAGGAAGCCTCGAGGAAGGTTTCCCCACCCCACCGGACTTTCTTCACTTTAAAGGTATGGAGTGGGGAGGATGCCTTATCGGAGGCCCCCTGCACCGCTTAGCCCCCAGTGCCCATTTTTGCTCTACCCCCTTGTGTGGAGGGCCGGCAATGGCCTGGGGAGGGGTGTTCCAGAAATTATTGGCACCCAGTGCAAGACTCCATTGGGGGCCCCTATATAAAATGGAGGAGGGGTGTGCTGCCTCCTGCCCTCAAATCACCAAACAGTCCCCATTTTGAACAGAGTAACTGATAGTCCCTGAATTCATTTGCAGCTTCTTAGGTATCCTGATGTATCATTCCCCCAGGGAATGCATTCTAATTTGTTCAAGTGCTCCCTGGCATAGTTGCGGAATGCAGTCTTGAGAAAGACAATTTCACATTGCTAGGGGACCTGAGCCTAGTCTTCAACAAAACTGTCTGTGATACTGCCAAATGCTAGCTCAAGATCCAAATGATATTTAACATGCACAAATTATCAAGACTCCAACACACTGTTGAGGTCATCTTCTCAACCCTGTCTTTACCAACATCATCAACATGGGTGCAGATGATGGAATTCCAATACTGTCATCGATCACTGCACCGCTTACTGATCACTTGACATCCTCAGAATCACTCAAGCAGCCCCTACCTACATGACTCAGATGCTCTTGATCCAAAATCAGTATTGGAGAATGGGCAAGCATACTTATTGACTCTGCCCCCATAATAAATGGGGACATTACCAAAAGGTACAGCAATTTAGAGAGTTGATTAAACAACTCACTTAAGGCCTGATTTAGATGTTGGCGGGAACGGTTCCGCCATTGATTTCTCAATGGTAAAACTGCCCGCTGACTTGACGGTCCACCCGCCCTACTTAGGTGTTAGCAGGAGCACAGGTGAAAAACCTCCAATTGCCCAACATAACTGCCAGGAATCATTCACCACATTGACAGCACCATAGGCTAAAGTGGCTGGTGGGGGGGCAACTCCCTTTTACCAGCGAGCCAATCACGAAGTGCAGTCCCGCCGACGCAATCCTGGTGGTTAAACCTCCACAACTGAGTTGGCAGATTGGCAGCTCTATAAAAATGAAACCCACCTTTTGAATGCTTTCCTCATATCCTGTCGTCATTAATCCACTGCTACCAGTCCTCTTGTTTCTCTGGAGCCAGGTCAGGGATGGAAATCAGCCACCTGAACAGAAGGTAAGTCACAGGCATTACTGTTGGCCTCTGACTTGCAGCTGCATAGCAACATTGGACCAGTGTATGCCTCAAAATCTTAATAAACACCACCATATTGTTATACAATGTGTAAGTGTGTAATGTATGAATTAGATCAGAACAGACACTGGACATAAGTAGCACCCACCAATTAGTGACAGACTGCCTACATGGCAATGGACACCTACACAAAAAGTCCCCAAACATTGAAAGTGCTAATTGGAAAAAAAAACAATTTTCACCCACAAAACACATTCCACACACAAACACTGCAACATGCTACAGATGGTTTTACCCAGAATGCTACGCAATACTCGCTGGTGAACTGCAAACATGTCAGAGATGTATGATGGTCACATGTCCCCTTGGTGTGTGCAACATATCACAAACATATGATCACATAACAGTGTAATGTGCCAGGTCATCTGTGTAATGCATATGTTCATATCAAGGACATATCATGTCAAAATAAACACACGCGCATTCTCCAATCACAACAACAGAAACACATCTAATTTTGGTGGAAGTGTCCAGTAACATGAAGAATGTTTGCACCAAAATTAATATATCCACAATTAATATGTCCATCACAAATAAAAATTAAAATAATAACTAAAAAATACAACCTGTGCCTGTCACTGTTACAAATGAGAGGAAATGCATGGCCCACACATAAGCAGAAATAACAACATCTGCAAATAATTAGTAGCAATCCAAAGAAAGGCCAGGATAAAGGTATTCTCAAAATAGAAAAATGTATTATAGAAATGAGATAACTCTCTCATAAATAAATAAAAGGAGGTTTTAAAGAAAATACAAGGACACCAGGCCAGTAGTCCATAGTGTGGATGAATGCCACAACTTGACTCCTAATATCACTGCTAGATTAAACGTCCTCTGGAAGGGGCATCCATGGGGCAGACAGCAGGTACCTCAAAGATGTTATTGGGGGAGGTAAGTCCTTGGGTTTGGGAGGGATGGGTTTGGCATGAGAGTGATGGTTTCGGATTTTGAAGGGGTGGTTTGCAATTTGGAAGGGGTGGTTTGGGATTTGGAAGGGGTGAGTTGAGATTTGGAAGGGGTGGGTTGGGATTTGGAAGGGGTCTGGGCCAGGGAAAAGAGAAATCTCTCCTTAGGGACATGGGTAGGGTGTTCAGAACTGAGTTTGGTTTGTGGGGTAGAGGGAGTGGCACTGTCTGTTGTGCACATGTCTGTTGAAGGTGGGGATGCATGAGGGCCTGGTGTATGTGGTGCAACTGTAAGTTTGTGTTTTTTTACTGTTGGTGTGTGGGTGGGTGAGTATAGGAATTTTTGTCAATTGTGTGTTTGTGTGGATGTGGCTGCGGTGTGTGTTGCTGTGGTGTATGTGAGTGCGCAAGAGCATGCATGTGTGGTGGTGGCTGTGATGATTGGTGCTGTGGTGTGAGCATGTGTATGTGTGTTGGGGATGTGGTAGTGCTGAAAAACAAGATACAATAGTTATAGTGTATCTGTGAGAACACAATTGGACATCAATGTTCATCACACAACTTTTGCAACAAGTTCAGTTTTCCCTCATCTCTGCTCCCATATCATGTATGCCTTTGTCATTTACAAACTTATAGTTCACTCCCTAACAAAGGGTTCCAACAGCGTGAGTGACCACAGAGCCCTGGCTACATCTCTGAACCACTGAAATGCTAATGTCTGTTCCCTTTTCCCAAAGTTTAAGATATTTGGATGGAATTTTCCTGCCCGAAATGAGACACCAAAACATCTATGTGATGTAGGCTTCCACATGCTAATGTCCCTTTCAAGATCACATTGCTCGCCTTCACCAAATTACCCTCTGGGCAGGACTAAGGACACCAGAATATTGTGGATGCACAAATCCTTCACCAATGTGGACACATTCCTCTCTGTTGCTTACAATACCTTTGTTGTAAAGAAATTCATGTTTCCATTAACAGACTGACTTAAGTGCACAATTGTGATGGGCTAAGGACTCAGGTCCACAACTTACAGTCAACATAAAGTATCATACTTTAGTGCGGGGAAACTACTGTCACACTTGTCAAGTAAGGAAGGATGTCACTTTACACAAAACATTAAAACTATCAGTCCAGATGCACATTCTCACATTGACATAGCACCAACATAGCAATATCAAGTCATAAATATCAGCTGCTTCACAATTGTGCAGTTTGCTAAAGTCACCAGTGAGGAAGCCTACATCCACTACACATGTGTGACGTACCGTCACATCTAACATAATCATGAGCTGGGGCTTATTTATTTACACTATCATTGTGTAAATGCTGGCATCCTTTTGTGTGCATGCACCCACATGTCTGCCCCCAACAGTAATTGCCTTGGGAGGAGGAATCTAGTGGCATGAGACAACACAAAGCAATGCACACAGCATCAGGCACATTCTGACCAACTTACGTCTCCAGAAATCATCATGGGCTTTGGATGTGTGCCTTCCTCACCGTTGTTGGGATAAAACATCACTGGAAAGTAAAGAGGTTAAACCACAGCAATATCTTAAAACAATTACTTAGCCCCTTGTTGCTGCTGTTGGGCCCTCAACTACCCATCCAGTTCCAGGTAAGCCACCGCAAGGATGCAGGCCATTGGGACGTCACGGTGAAGCGCAAACACCTGGCTCACTGGGAGGACTGGATGACTTGGCTTTCGGCAGATTTATGAGTTGCCTGATGCAGGTCCTCCTACCTCTTCCGACAGTGCAAGCTATGTTGCTTGTGGACCTCCAGGGCCCACACCTTCTTCGCAATGGCCTTCCATATATCCTGCTTTTGGTGGGCGTTGAACTGTATGGATGACATAGAAGAACAGGAAAAGGTAATTCAGTGTCACTTTTGGGCAGCACTGCAGTGACATCACATATTCCAAATAAGCATGTACAGTTGCAATTTCTTTTGACAAAAACTGTCATATGTAGACTGGAAATACTGATTTGCAGTGATGTCTTGTGCACCATCAATACTTGCTAGATCCTCACCTTACCTACTCAGACCTACAACATCATTGTGACCAGAACTCTGCAACCAATTCTGTTGTGAGAGCCACCCATTACCACTCACAATTATTGTTAGCCACTGTAGGCCAAACCAACTGTATGATACATGCACATAATCATAATTACCTTCTACATTGGCTTCTTGCCTAAACTCCTAGGAGTCAGAAGCCATGGTCTGCATCATGTACACTGACTAAGGGAAACAGAGGAGGGTTTCTATGTTTCAATGAGAGCAGGGTTTTGTGGGTTGTTTGTACATGTGTGGATTCTAATGGGACAGTCTAGAATGGATGATGGTGAGCCACGTTCATCTTGATGCACCTAAAATAAGTCTAACTAAATGTGGCCTAATGACAGGTTGAAATCATACAGAGCTAAATGATCGACAACATGTGCTGGACTACCACATGACAGTACAGCATCAGACAACTCCAGACCTCCAAATGTTTCAGACCTAATCACTGTTATTTCAACCTTGGCGATGTGCTGTTGGTCACAAAACTGGGACACAGTCTTCTGGCCATTGTCAGTTAGTGGCCTGCAGTTTGTGTTAGAAAACAGGGTTTGTGTGATACAAGCCACATACTGCAGCTTCTACTGTCACGTGGCTTAAAATTGTCATGCACAGAACATTCATACATTGGTCACAAAACTCTGTCCCTCACACATCATTCTGCCAACTCAAAGCACAACAATAACCACATTACCAAAAGGGAACAAAATATCCTGTGAACCACAAAAGAAGAGGCTACTCAGTCAGACATTCCCCTATCAGACATGTACCTGTTTCTCTGGTGTCCCATAGATCTGGCTGTACAAGGACAGAACCTCCCTGGTAAATGAGCTCCAGTTCCTAGGGGAGAAGGCATGGACTCTGTCACCTGTGTTGCCCAGCATCCAGGCTCCCAGAGGTAGTTAACAGCAGCAAAATTTGACAAGTTCTTGAAGGATGCAATGTTAGGAGGCAAGTGATTTTATTTTTATACATAGCAGTGCACAAGTACACGATGGACACAATCTGTGATGAAGACGAACACAGCTATTGGCTTTCGTGCATAGCCATCACACATGTTAGCCTACGGCAGGAAGGATCCCACCTACTACGCATTCAACATCCACGACGGCTATGCAATGTCCTGATGGCAGGGTTAGGCTGTTGACGATTTAAGGTGTTTGTCCACGCATTCTACAATTGCAAATGCTTCACCAGCACACAAAGTTGGGGCAAGTCAGATATGAACAACACTTTTCTGGGCAAGATATTACATGTAAAAACGTGTACCATGACTGTGTTTGGCAAAGATAGTGCTGTGGGGGTAGTACCACCCCCACTGACAGTATTTAGAAAAATATATATATATATGTGCAAATAATATAGGTCAAAAGTATTATTTGTCCATAATGATGAAAAGTCATAAATGTGTTCAATTAACATAATAGTGGGCTATATATTTGATGTCAGTGTGCACATGTATCACCTAATGACATTTTTACTGTGACCCAGTAGTCAGATGTGCTTTGACATTAGGAGTATTGTGTGACCATTTCATCTGCATTTTCTTTTCCATACATACAGAAGCCTGTACCCAGCCATGGGTAGGAGGCGACAGCCCCAGGTGTTCTGGCCCTTTCCAGACCTCTCCACCATGGAGGAAAGGGACATAATCAAATTATATTGTCTAAATAGGCAAACTATCCTGGATTAACTATCCTGGATTTGTGTCAGCAGTTGGAGCCTGATCTCCTGCCTCACAATATGAACCAAACAGCCACAACACCAATAGTCAAACTCATGGCAGTACTGCATTTTATAGCCACTGGAAAATACACTGTGGCAGTACCTGGGGGCATGTCCCTGCCAAACATCAGTGGTATGCTACAAGAAGTTCTTGCTTCCCTGATTAAGAACATAAACAACTGCATCCAATTTCCACATCCATATGATTTAGCCACTGTGAATGGAGAATTCTATACTGTGGGTGGAATACTTCATGTAGATGGAGCAATATATGGCACACATTTTTCCTTGGTGCCACCAGACAACAAAGAACAGGTCTACCACAATCAGAAGAACTTCCAATCCATCAATGTGCAAAATGTCTGCCTACGAGACTAATACATCACAAGTGTGTGTGGCCTCTTCCCTGGATCAACACATGATTCATTCATACTAAGTAACAGCAATATAGAAGACGTTACAACTTGGACCAGAAAGGGACTGGCTTGTAGGCTTGTTGGTAAGTACAACATGACTTGTAGATATTTTGCCTGAATCCTAGTTTAGGAAGGGACAATGGTTTGATCTGATAGTAATCTGTTTATGTGTTGCTTCTGTGTAGGAGACACAGCAAATTCTAACCAACCATGGGTACTGGCACCACTGAGGAATCCAACACCAGGGGAAGTCTGCTCAGTGAGGCCCATGGAAGAATACAGAGGCCAATAGAGCTGGCTATCGGGCTCCTGAAGATTCTTAGGGGCATATTTATACTCTGTTTGCGCCGGAATTGCATCGTTTTTTTTAATGCAAATCCGACGCAAAACTAACTCCATATTTATACTTTGGCGTTAGACCCGTCTAGCGCCAAAGATCTTGGAGTTTGCATCATTTTTTAGCGTGGACACCTACCTTGCGTTAATGATATCCAAGGTAGGCGTTCCCGTCTAAAAAATGACTCTGAGGCATGTGCACGTATTTACACTCCCGGGCAAAAATGAGGCCCGGGAGTGGGCGGATCAAAAAAAATGACGTCCAGCCGTTTTAGCGTCATTTTTTAACGCCTGGTCAGGGCAGGCGTTAAGGGACCTGTGGGCTCGGAAGGAGCCCAGAGGTGCCCTCCCATACCCCCAGGGACACCCCCTGCCACCCTTGTCCACCCCAGGAGGACACCCAAGGATGGAGGGACCCATCCCAGGGAACTTAAGGTAAGTTCAGGTAAGTATTTTTTTTAATTTTTTTTTGTGGCATAGGGGGGCCTGATTTGTGCCCCACTACATGCCACTATGCCCAATGACCATGCCCGGGGGACAGAAGTCCCCTGGGCATGGCCATTGGGCAAGGGGGCATGACTCCTGTCTTTGATAAGACAGGAGTCATTTTAATGGGGGTTGGGAGTCAAAAAAATGGCGCTAATCGGGTTGAGGCGAAAATTTCGCCTCAGCCTGACTTGCCCCATTTTTTGCCGCCCAAGCTCCATTTTCCCCTACGCCGGCGCTACCTGGTGTAAGTCATTTTTTTTGACGCACACCAGGCAGCTCCGCCGGCTAACGTCATTCCATAAATACGGCGCCCGCATGGCGCTTTGGAATGTCGTTAGCCGGCGTTACATTTTTTGACGCACAACTGCGTTGGTGCAGTTGTGCGCCAAAAAGTATAAATACGTCCCTTAGACCCTAGGGTACATAAGTGTCTGCAATGGTACTTTTGTAAGACTGGTCAGTGCAGGAAGGGTCTAGGCAATGATGCTAGTGGATCAGTGTTTCCCCACAGGAGGGATATGTAGTCATTGAAAGGGTTGACAAGTGTTTATGCTAAGTATGTGTGTCCTCATGACTTGTCAATTAGGTACCTATTCTATGTGTTAAAATTGATTTTCCATTGTTGTTCGGTTTCAGGGTCCTTCACCATGTCATGTTCATTTAGACATTTCAATGTTGTGACATTTGCAGTGATATGTTTCTGTTTGGAAGTACAAAGTGAACACGTGTTGATCCTGGGAGAGACACCCACTTGGGATGGACAAACCATTTCCACAGACAACTTGCGCTCTGCTGGCACGGAAGTTCAGAAGATTGTAACTGACCTGTTTTCTGTGTGATTCTGCCATCAAGGGATTATGTGTCACTTGAGTTGCTCAAAACACGTGTGTATGTGAAACTCTGGACTGTACGACGAAACAACGACTGCAAAAAAAACTACTGCCTTAACAACGAGGTCGGAACACCGACCTCGTTGCTACTACTAATGATTTTACCACGAATGCCTTAACAATTATATTTCGTTGTAAAGGCATTCCTGATAAAATCATTAGCAATAGGCACCATTCACCCTACATCCCTCACCCCACCCACCCAACCCCACCCCAAAACCTAAAACCCCCTGACCCCCCACCCACTCCCCAAAACCAAAAACACCCCACCCCCCCAAACCCACCCCAAAACCTAAAACCCCCTGACCCCCACCCACTCCCCAAAACCAAAAACGCCCCACCCCCCAACCCCACCCTAAACCCCCTGACCCCCCACCCACTCCCCAAAACCAAAAACGTCCCACCCCCCAACCCCACCCCAAAACCTAAAACCCCCTGACCCCCCACCCACTCCCCAAAACCAAAAACACCCCAACCCCACCCCAAAACCTAAAACCCCCTGACCCCCCACCCCCTCCCCAAAACCTAAACCCACACTTACCTTCGCCAAGTCCCTTCTTTGTACCTTAACCACGCATGTTCGTTGTTCAGAACATACGTAGTTAAGGCACAAAAAAACGAAGTCGTGGTTAAAAAAAGCGTTGTTGCGCTTTCGTTAACCACGACCTTCGGAAAAAAAAAGTCGTAAAAAAGGATGTTTCCCGAAACTCTGGCATACTGTTCTCCCTTCACATTGTCTACATCTTCAATTTGTAGACAGCAGAGGTAGCTGTTGATGACGTTTCATCATTGGTGATAGGACTTTTTGCACAACTGAATGGTGAATGTCTCATTGCACCAGATACTGCCACAGTGTCCTGTACTGGTCATGTGGCCTCAAATGTTGTCAATGGCATTGTTAGAAATGGGGTTTCTGGTTGGCTAGGGTATGCACCTAAGCCAGGCAGAACCCACCCACTCTAGTCAGGGCAAGGGAGTTACACGTCCAAGATAACCCCTGCTCACCCCCTTGGTAGCTTGGCATGAGCAATCAGGCCTATCCCAGAGGCAATGTGTAAAGCATTTGCATAACACGCACAACACATGTGACGGACTATGCCCACCACAAAGGAAACACAACACCAAGTTATATGAAAATATACTGTATTGTACACAACACAATTATTATACCAAAAACAACATGTCAGTAATATCCTGCTACCTTAGCAGTTGTCAGAATGTTACACATTAGTTACTCTGCAGAACTAGCAGTCGTCATATATAACAACAGGTTACTTAGTATTCTGCAACATAAGCAGTAGTCAGGAATCATATTACTACACAAGCACTTGTCATTAAAGTATCATAAATGCCTGTATCAAGAGCATTATAAAACACATGGCAGGTCAAGAAAACATATGAGCTTGTCATGCCCATACAAGGAACATTGGTGCTCCGTTCACTCCTTAGGGGCCACTTTGATAATTTGGAGGAGGAGGGGGGCAACACGCACCCCCTCCGACTTTATAATGGGCCCCTCCTGGGACCTGCGATCTCTGCCCCCCCGGGCCTCCACTGGCCCGTCCCTAAAGAGGGGCCACAACAATGCCCAAAAACCAACAAGGGGTCCGGCGGCGTGGGGAGCCTCCGATGAGGCTTCCACCCTGCCCGCCCTTCAAGATATAAGTCTTGGGCCCCTCCTGGGGGCCGCGATCACTGGGGGGTGAAAAGGAAGATCGGCAGTATGGGGGGCCTCCGGCAGGGCTTCAGCCCCCCTGCGGTCCCAGGCGGCAGAAGACGTGCTCCGTTGGGGCCAGGGGGAGCCTCTAATTAGGCTTCCTTCCCCCCGTCCGGCTTCACTTTGCACACTGAAGCCCACCCGGCAGTTAAAGAGGGCAGGCACCAGAGTGTGTTCCTGACTGTGCCCCAGGGGTGCTTATGAGAGCGCGCTTCACCCCGAGGGCTTGATAGGAGCGCGCTCGCTCCTTTTCTTCAGACAATGGTGCCCGGGGGCACAGGGAAGTAGCGCGTCCACACGTTCAATGTAAACAGCCCGCCCGGGCTGCGGCGGTGATTCTGACAATAACTTGCTTACAAGCGCTTTAGACACTTGATAAGCCCGTGTTGCGGCGGTGTTTCTGGGTGGCAAAAAGCACTCTCAAGCACTAGGGCACTCAAAATCAATTTCTTCCAAGGCGATTGAGGGCATAATGTCAAAAGCTCCCTCTAGGCACTTATGGGCGAAACAAAGCACTCCTTATGCTTTATGTTGTTGCAGGGACCACAGCACCCTGCCCCTGGGGAACAAAGTTAATGAAAAAGGAGCACAGGGGGCAGTGCCCAGCAGCAGGACAGCGCATGGAGGATGCAGGGAGTTTCTTACAGTGACCAAGCAGGTCACAGGTCAGCACAGCAGCAGCAGTCCATGGCAGTTCCTGTTGAGTCCTTCTGGCATTCTGTGTCTAGTTCCAAAATGTCTCCAAAATGTCCCTGAATTTATAGTGTTTTAGAGTGTGTTACAAAGGAAGGGGATAGTAGGTTCCAACCAGTTACAACTGGTTCTGAGAGTGCCCCCTCTCTCCTCCAGCACAGGCTCCAAACATCAGTTGGGGTAAACGACCCTATTGTGTGAGGCCAGGGCACCGCCTTTACACATGCAGGTGTGCCCCGCCTCTCCCTTCTCTCAGCCCAGGAAGACTATTCAGCATGCAGATGCACCTCTGTGGCACCTCCACCCTCCCTGTGTACAGGCTGTCTGAAAAGTATGCACAAAGCCCAACTGTCCCTCTGCCCAGGTTGGATTGGAGTCAAGCTGCAAATCACCAGAGTCATAAGCACAGAGAAATGCTCACTTTCTAGAAGTGGCATTTCTGTAATAGTAATAAAAAATACACTTACACAAGTAAGCAACATTTCTTACCACAATTACAACCATAACAAACATGCCTACGCTACCCCTCATAAATCAGACTATATCCCCTACATATAAAGCAGGGCATTTCTAATGCTCTCAACCAAGGTGCTGGGCGCTCTTGATATTGTTGGGATACAGGATGGATAAGTATGCATTAAACATTTTGGGACCCCGTGCATTTGGGCATGTTTATTTCTGACTTTCATGCTGAGTGAATGGCTGAGTCGATCACCTCTACATTGGAAATGTCACTCATCATAGATGTAGAAGTAGTGCCACATGAAACATTTACAGGCTCACACATATAATGAATACTTTGTGTAATCCCGACTGTTCATGTGCACATGAAATGTTGAGGTATCTCGATTGTAGGTGCAATACATATTATTATTCAAATAAAAATTGATGGTAGGGAGAGTGCTTCCTGTGATGAGATGTAAGTGTTGTGTATTTTTGCAGTAGGATGTGTGCAACGTGAATTGGGTGTGTAGAAATTGTTAAGAGCGGGGCGGTATGATAATTTAGTGCTGCCTCTAGAGCAGGTGTTTGGCTGCACCGCTCACTGAAGTTAGTTAATAAATGGTGCTTCAGGTGATAATTCAAAAGATGACGCTGATGGGGCTGCAGTCAATTTCCCTGATGGCACAGACATGCGATATAATGGTAATATATCATTGTAATCTCCTGTTCGTCTTCAGAGAGTCTTTCTGAACATGCCCTACTACTGAAAAAGTAATGTTCCCTTGTTGTGTCTATGCCAAAGCCAGCATAGACATGTGATCTTTCGACCGTGGCTAGTGTATTGAAGTCCAGGAGAGGTTTTCTTAGCAGACCTGGGTAGAAGTGACTCAAACAGTTTAGATATGCCTATAGTGTGACCTGGTGAGTGTGTAGAGTGATACAGATTCTGGAGAGTTGAGGTTCATGGCAACTGTTGTGCGAGGGCAAAGAGACCGTGTTAACCCATGATTGTTTTTTTCCATGTTTCTACGTCATAACACTTGTTTGATGTTGGATATCTAGCAACGCTTTGGGAAAATCAAAACATCAAAATAAAATTCGCTCTATTCCCTACTCTGCATCTTTCTCAGGGTAATTCGAAGATCCTGTGGGAAATGTACAGTAAGAGATTCTGTGAGAAACATCAATTAGCATTAAATGTAAAGATTATCTTGCACATCCTCACACAGCTCTGTAGGTCTTCAAGGAGACCCCAAAATCTCTGCAAGGTGCACACATGCTTTGCAACATTTGCTATGAAGTACATTGAAACATTAGGACATGCAGCACATTTTTTTGGATTCATCATGCCCAGGTTTCATTTACCTCCATGAGATTTAAGCACGGTATATGGAATTAATTGAGTCTCGGAGATGCCCACAGACAGTTTTCTTCAACATTTTTCTTCAAAATCTTAATTATATTTTTACTTTCATACCATAACCTTATGGTGTAAGATAGTGTCTTATTCATATGTAAATATCTCAACCATCAATATAGCATGAGTTCATAACCACAATAGCAAATACAGAAATGGGCAAGCTTTTACCGCCACTAGAAGTTAATGAGAATAGCTACTTTCTTAAAACAGATTAGTCATCCAATGATTCATACATAAGACAACACATAGCACCCCTGTTTCAAGAGACTTGTGGGATTATGTACATTTACAGCTATTTTTATGAGTTTTATTCATTTCAGAAAACCAGCGCATGCTTAACGTGAAGATAGGATATGTTCATGCCACGGTTATCTCATGCTTAGCTAGGAGTAAATTTGATGCAAAGAATCTAAGGAGAGGGGACATGCTTTTCTTGATCAGCAAAACACTGCGTAGTCACATATTTACCAGTTGGTCCATCCTCCAACCTAAGAATTCAGCTAAGTGTGGGATGGGCAATAGATACAGGGATTTATGCACAAGTTGAAACAGCATGTCATATATAATTACCCTATTGACTGCCTGTGCTTTCCTTTCTTACTTACTTAAGGAAGTCCTCCCTCCTTGCACAGCCAATAATGTCCATGCAAGAAGAATAAAAATTCCATGCTCCCTCCAATCCTCCGGTTCTATTCTGCCTCAGATATAGACAGCTACCGTCCGTGTTCGGGGCGATGGGGCATTGAAGTTTGTCTTCTTTTATAATTTTATTAGAGATGCATTTCCTAACACGGACAGAAAACCTGAGAAAATTAGGGAAAAGGTAAGTCCCCCAGAGGGGCCACAAGCTTTGACCACGTTTGTATTGCTACAGATGCTTTGGAATCCTCTAGTTTAATTGGTTCTGTAGATGTTTCTTACTATTGGTGCATGCTGAAAACGAGTACTTTTCTGATTGGTTTAAGTCTGCGAATTGCCTTCCCGTTATTAACAAGTCTGCCCATGAAGTGACTTTAGTGTTTGTGACTACGGACGGCAAGAGGTAGTGAATGAGCAGATTCATCACTTCTTCCTCCATGGATGGCATGTTCTTGATTCCAGATCGAACAATCAGATATCCAGTGTTGGCACAACCTCCGGCTCATGAATCAGCCCTAAAGACTGCAGAGGAGGTTCTAACGATGATCTCAGTTTATTCTCATGCCTCTAGATTCAGGGTGATCTGGCTGCTACCAGCACGCTGGTTCCATAGACAAGGATCAACCTTCAGCAAGTAGTGAGATTCATTCTCCAAGTGGGATCCTCTCTCATTGAATCATTCTAAATCCAACACCAGGTACAATGGTGAATGGTTCAGTTGAATCTATTGAAAGGAGCACCTCTTTCTCCTCCACCATGCTTTATCATCACAACAGTGCCAGTCTTTCAGGTTGGGGAGATAGGCTCAGTCATCTTCTAACCCAATGGAGGAAGTCAGATGTTCCTAAAGCTCTGAAAGTCTTCTCTCCTCAGACAGGTGAAGTGGTTCTAGTGCGGGCAGACAACATAACTACTAGAGCGTAAATGAATAAACAAGGGGGAAGACGATCAGCCTCCCTGGTTAAAATCTTGGGCAACATTTTCCAATGGACAGATAGAAGGACCTTGTCCATTTTGGCAATTCACATTTCAGCTTCTTTGGAAGTCGTAGCAGACTCCTTAAGCAGGAACGTTTCTTCATCAGCAAACATTTGCTTTCATACCTCAGTGTGAGAAAACAGGGCTGACTGCAGTGGCCCCCTAACTTTTTGCCTCCCATTTTCCACTTTTTGCTGGTGTTTTCCTGACTCTGATGGTGCCCTGGGTACTGCTAACCAGTCCCAGGGCCTGTGCTCTGTGTAAAATGGATATGCAAATTAGGCTAATTATAATTGGCTAAGTGAACCTACCTATAAGTCCCTAGTATATGGTAGGGCATGTAGGTTTAGGGACCACAGCATGGGTAGTGCACCCATAGGTGCACTGCTGAGGTGCCCAGTGTCATTTAAAAGGCAGGCCTGCCTTGCTGGCTGCTTTTAAATTAAAGTTATATGCAAATTCGACTTTGGAATTAAAAGTAGTTCCAAAGTCTTAAACTACCTTATTTTTACATATGTCACCCCTAAGGTGTGCCCTATGTGCCCCTAGGGCTGGGTGCCATGTAACTATAAGCAGGGACTTTATAAAAATAGTTTTGTAAGCCCTGGTGAGGTAAAAACAGCCAAATTTGTTTCCCCCCCATTGTAGTAAATGGCCTTCATAGGCTAGAATGGGGAGACTTTATTTTAATTTTTAAAGTCTCCTTAAATGATGCATACCAAGAATTTGGTATCAAATTAATTGTTGTAATAAATACCACAACATCCAGTTGTTGGATTTAATATAACTTGTTTAGGTAAAGAGTTTTAAACTTTACCTGAAAAGTTGCCAATTTCAGCCCTGCATTGTTTTTGCTGCTGTGCTCTGATTGGCCAGCCTCTAGCAGCTTGGCCAAGCTGCCTTGATGAGGTGTGAAGTGGTCTGGCTTCACAAAAAGGAATGTGCCTGTGGGAAGGAATCGCCCCTCAGCAGATGGTGAGGCAGGAAGGGGAGGGCTGCCAAACTGGTCTTCAAAGGCAGAGAAGGACATTTGGAGCAACCAGCAACAACCCCACATCCTGCAACCCCAGACAACTAGGTGCCCCCTTGATTAGATTAGGAGAGGGCAGGAGAGGGGTGTGTTTATGATTTTTAGCCACACCAGTTGGTGGGCTCAGCCAGATGTAACCTCCAAAAATCAGATTCAGCCATGATGGATTTTTAGAGAATGTTGCCTTCTGGGATTAATTTTTGCCACACTTCTCAGGAAGTGGTCATCACAGGGGGAAGGATCCTGCACCTGATTGGAGAACCAGGACCCCCCTGCTTTTCACCCAGGAGCAAGGATAAAACTGGCAGACCTGCACCCACACCTCAGTTCCCTACCACATCCAACAAGGAAGAACAACAGGAGAAGAAGGACTGCCCTGCTGGACCCCTGGCCTGCACCTGGAACCTGCACTCAGAAGGACTGCACCAGCTGCACACTTGGGCTTCACCACAAGAAGGACTTTGCCTGGCTTCAACTGGTTCAAGGAGGGACTCCCTGTTTGCTACAGGTGAAAAATTGCTAACCAGAGTCCCCTGCACCAACTCCTGAAGAAAGCGACCAGCTGACCAATGTCCAGTGGCCAAAAAGGAGTTTGCGCCAGGTGCATTCTGGGAGTTGTGGTCCGCATCCCCCAAGGACCATCTCAGAACTTCTGGACCCTTATGATGAGCTGTGGACCTCAAAAGAACCTTAAAAAGACATCTGGGAGAAGCCCCAGAAGTTTGGAGAAGTTTGGACAACTTTTGAAAAAGAGCTCCATAGAGGGACCGACCCGCCGCGGCAACTCTAGCCGGCTTGCCTCAACCGCGACCGACCTGATTTGCTGGTTCGTCCCGGTAAAGAAAATCTCCGAAAAAGAGACTACATCCGAAGGTAAAAAGTTGACCGGGACCTCCCAGCCAGCGTATCTGAGGAAGGCTCCATGGACGTCGGATCAAGATCCAGGTTTACCCCGGTCGAAGGATTTTCACCTCGAAAAAACTACTAAGTCCGAAGGTAAAAATCTCCACTGAAGATTCCTGCATCGCGTATCCGGAGAAGGGCTCCAGGAGGTCGGATTGGACTGGCAGGTTCGTCCCGCTAAAGAAAATCTTCGAAAAAAAGACTAAGGCCCTCATTCCAACCATGGCGGTCTATGACCGCCAGGGTGGAGGTCGCCGGAAGCACCGCCAACAGGCTGGCGGTGCTTCATCTGGCATTGCGACCGCGGCTGTAAAGCAGCGGTCGCCCAGCCAGGTCCGGCGGTTTCCCACCGGATTACCCCCGGCTGGGAGAATCCTCCATGGCGGTGCTGCAAGCAGCGCCGCCATGGGGATTCCGACCCCCTTCCCGCCAGCCTGTTTCTGGCGGTTTTCACCGCCAGAAACAGGATGGCGGGAACGGTTGTCGTGGGGCCCCCTAACAGGGCCCCAGCATGATTTTCACTGTCTGCATAGCAGACAGTGAAAACCGCGATTGGTGCAACTGCACCCGTCGCACCCCTGCAACACCGCCAGCTCCATTCGGAGCCGGCTTCAATGTTGCAGGGCCTTTCCCGCTGGGCCGGCGGGCGCTCCCTTGGCAGGCGCCCGCCGGCCCAGCGGGAAAGTCTGAATGGCCTCCGCGGTCTTTTGACCGCGGAGCGGCCAATTGGTGGTTCCCGCTTGGCGGGCGGCGCCCGCCGCCGGCCAATGTAGGAATGACCCCCTAAGTGTGAAGGTAAACTTTTAACCGAGGCCTCCCGCGGCCTGTAGCCAAGCAGGGCTCCATCGCAGTCAGCCTTAAACTTTGACCTTGCCCCGGTCGAGGTGCAACCAGATGACCCGATTGGCGCTTTTTGTTTCTAGGCGCTAAAAAAATAATAATTCTTTAAAAATTCATATCTCCGGTTCCCCTTATCTGATTTTATTCGTTTTGGTGTCATTTTAAAGATAAAAATATAATCTATTTTTATAAATTGGTTTTGGATTTTTAAACTGTTTCCTGTGTTTTATTTCATTACTGTTTTGTGATATTTGAATGCTTTACACTCTGTCTCCTAAGTTAAGCCTTGACGCTCGTTGCCAAGCTACCAAGGGTTGAGCTGGGTTTAATTTACTGAGACCTAACTGGACCTTAGTGGAGGTTAGTGGCCTATTGCTAAGTGTAGGTACCTACCTGCCCTTACCAATAACCCATTTTCCAACACTCAGTCTTCTCCCAGATTGTCCTAAAATGGGGATTACCAGTAATCGAACTCTTTACAAAATGTTCTCAATGCATTGCTGAACAGATACTGCTCCAGGGCAAGGGAGGATCATGCTTGTGCAATGGACACCCTCTCTTGACAGCAGCCTTCTGGTCTCCTATTTGCCTTTCCGTCCTTTCCTCTCCTATTGAAATTTCTTTTAAGGGTCAGGATGGAGGGAGTTAGTAACCTTCTGATTGTGCCAACATGGGCATCCTCATGTTGGTTTCCTCTCCTGACAACCTTGAAGAATGGAGACTCCCAACCCATCCATCTCTCCTGGCCTTTTGAATCCTGCAACAGGATGTCTTAGTGCAGCTCAAACTAGTGGCATGGAAACTGAGAGTTTGGGGATAAGGATGAAAGGTCTTTCTGACATCTTGGTATTTACCTTACAGGCATCCAGGAGGTCTTACACCTTGATGGCTCCTCCGTACCCTGGGTGTAATTCAGTAACCCGATAAATTGAAGTGATTATACCCTTTTACTGCGGATTTATTTTAGGTCATGTCTGTTTTGCAAAAAGGGACATCATTAGGTTTAAGGAACTCCACTTTTAAATCCAATGGGCCGCTATAAAAGTATTCAAGGTTTCCTGGGGTAATCTCCTCCATCCAGACGCTATAATTCCAATTTTTTTTCCGGTCATTGAATCTCCATCCTGATTCTCCTAATAATCAGTATCCTGCCTGGGATCCTCTGCTGGTGTGGGTGACACTAACGTTCCCTCCTTTCGAACCATTAGAGCAGGTAGACCTAGGAGGTTATCACTCAAGACCTTCGTCATGGTCGCAATTACCTCGCAGGGAGACTTGGATGACTTAGCAGAACTGTCATACAAACTTGTATTTGCAGAGTATTTGAGGACAGAATCATTTTGTGACACATCCTTTCTTTTTCTACCTAAAGATTAATGTACGCTTTCACCATGATCAAGAAGTAATGCTTTCTCAGTTTTGCTCATCTCCAGTTCCTGAGGAAAAAGAACAATTCCACAAAGTAGATGTTAGTTGAATTCTAATAATTTATATGGAAAGGGTGGCATTTTTCAAAAAATAATAACTCTTATTTTCACATTTCGGTCCAGCAAGGAAATATTATAAACTGCCTATAGTTTTCTTAAGCTGTTGTTTTATATCGTTCTTCGCTATGGCTTCCAAAACAAAAGGTGTCTGTCACCCAGGGGGCATTCAATGCAGGTCGTCTTACGGCAGGTCCGCTTTGTTCAGGGATGCCTCTGTTTCCGAGATTTGCAGGGCTATGAACTGAGATTCGTCGTCCACTTTTGTGAACCATTGTAGGATTGCAAACAAAATAGATTTGAGCAATGTATATGGTTCAAGTTTCTTGGCCTCTACGATGTAATGAGGGTCGTTATCCCATTGTGAGTATGTGTGTATTTCTGACTAAAACTTTGTTCTCTGAAGCATACACACTGAAGTTGTCCAGATGGTTGTTTTGCTTTGTACATCTCAATTAAGTAAGGAAGGAAAGGAGGAGGGCAATTGGGCTACCCAATTTATTTACTTTTGCAATGTCATGCTGTTACCACTGGCTATTATAGTGGGTAGTAAATCAGTGCCATGCTGTCAACCAGGCAAAATGGTAAGGGCCTCATTTAGTAGGTAAATGACACAGAGCGGTGTGGCAAGCAATATTGCTGCTCTGAACTGTGTCATTTCCAAAACACAGGTTTGCACCGCATTTACATGAAAACGATGCATCCTTGTGTTTTCCCCTTCACCAGCAATAAATCAGCTGCCTAGTGCCAATGGAACCACCCTTGTGCCATGGCACAAGGATGCCTGAGTTACGGGGTTGATTGTGTATGTGCAGGAATGGACACCTTCAACCACATGAACAATCATTAATGGTGATTTGCTCCTTCCATGTGTGCTGCAGAATGCAGTACATATAGAAAGAACAAAAAATGAGGAGAAATAAAAGTATTTATCCTCGTATCACCACACTAGTGCCACCTGGGATGGCGTTAGTTTTGATACTGCCTCAGGTTTATGGTTTCTTGTAATTATGGGGCAGCGTCAAAAAGCAATGGGTGTTGTGTGGGTACGCCCACAGCAACACCCATTGCACACCCCTTTGCAGCAGAAAACTACATCGGGCTGGCAATATTTACAAGGCCATGTTAAGCCATGTAAAATGGTTTAATGCTGCCTTGCACATATGAAGCAGGGCAGTGGTGATGAGGCCCTAAATAATAATTTTAAATGCTTCTGTTACTTATTCGTAATCTCATTTCTCTGACTTCTACCTCTTGCTTTCCTTACTTGCTTACATGAGGCAGTCCTGCCTCCTTATACAGCCAAAAATGTACATGCAGAAGAATTAAAAGTTACCCTCTTCAATCCTCCTGTTCGTTCAAACACTCAGGGGGGAATTTAAGAAAAGTGGCGCTGCATCCAACACAGTGCCATTTTTCTTGTGCACCCCTGCACCTCCTAATGCCACCATGTGTGTGTGCCATATTTATGATACAGCGCACCATGGAAGTATTAGGAACAATAGCATCAACACTGTTGAGGCTATTGTGGTGCTTTGCTCCACTAGCATCAAAAATGTTGACGCTAGTGGAGCAAAGTGCAAGACTGTCCATTGATTAAAATGGGTGCATCTTTTTAACACCTGCTTTCTTGTAGATTTCATTGCACCATTTTTGCGGGCTTCCTTGCACCGGAACGCCCCCTTTGCATTCATTATGCATGCCGCATGCATTTTGTGGCACCAAGGGTCGCAAAGCGGTGCAATGCATTCATTGCGCAACTTTGTAGATAATGAGCAGCGATTTTGCAAGCCTAACGCCACATCAGCCAATAAAAATTATGCTAAAGTGGCGCTAGTCCTTCTTAAATTTGGGCCTCAGTATGCTCCTGTAATAGCTGCCCTCGAAAAATGGATGGAGGGCGGTAAATAAGGAAAGTGAGGGGTAGGACTCATAGTAATGCAATTACCTGGAAAGCAATGGATTATAGCTCACCAGGCTAAAGAAAGTAAGAAACCACCAGCTTCAGTCAGACCCAGAGCAGCGCAAGTGAAAATAGATTAAAATATTATTTCCACTGCATACAAGTAAATACTTCTATAGAGTACATAAGAACTGGATGAACCTTTTGTTTTAGGTCAGCAGTGCAATGAGCTGATAACAATTTAATCATTACATGTAGGAAGATAAGCTAAAATTTACTTTCAATTAAATCACGAAATAACGTCTTATCTCTTAAATTTGATTCCTCTTTGAGAAGTTGGTTCCCATAGTTTTATCAAGCACAGAGAACAAATTATTTTCTAACTTCCCTGTGGCCATTGTTCTTTTTCTATTGCATCCTTGCACGTCCCTCACTCGTTTTGCTGTGTTATGGTCCTTGAAAAATGAAATCGTAATCCAATGAATTTGTAACCAGCAGCAAGAATGTTTAGCATCATTATGCGCTTTCTATCTCATAAACACGGCATGAGGCACCTTTATGAAAAAGAACACTTAGTGCAATCTGGAGGTGTTTCAAAATGTCATAAGAATACAACCTGGAAACTGTTGAGCCTCTCAGAAGTCGGACGCCTTTTAAACAAAACTAAGTTACAATACCTGCAAGAAATGATCCATATATATTGCGAGTTGATAATACTAGGTATTTCATATGTATTAAAATTACACTATTGAAACTGAGTCGAAGTATATATTATTTCAAGAAAAAATAAGTTCAGTGACTTATACCAGTAATAAAAGGCCAGCAAAATTTTGATAAAATAGGTTATATGACAAAGAAACCAAGTCAATATTTCGAGATACCTTTTCAGAATAAAATTAAAACAGCTATTGCACTGCCAACCTGAATCCTTCGAAATTAACAGCCACCCCTTGTCCTAGTTACTCGTTGTCATTCTTCCCTATCATCCCTTCAGGTCCAGAATGCTTCTCTCTCAACTCTCATTAGACATGTATCCAGTTATAATTTGTAAAACAAATAAGTGCCAGGGCTCTCTTCAGGAGGCCACTGCAGCTTGCACCACCCATTGCCCCTGCCAGCGCTGCCAACAACAGTACCTACACAACTACTAACCATCACACTCATACATGTATTACGATTCAGACTATTTCAGGGCTTAAAGCTATAAGAATGGCTTGGATGCAGGTATTAGTTCTTTTAATGTATATTGTATCGCTAAACAACTGTTGTTCTGCTCATCTCTAAATTACACAAACACTGCCAATATTTGCAGCATTACATATATGCCGGCGTTGACCATCAGGTGCTGGTGCTGAGTACCGAAAGCCACCTGTTCAAATTAAGCACTGCGTGTATCTTCCCTTCTTTTCCCTATTCTTCCTTCTTCTCACCTCGTTTTCTAGTAAAATCATTGTACAGCCTGAAGGATTGGTCTGACAGGTGTGTGTGTGTGAGATATCTTTTTGGATGCTTGTGGGATTGTTTTATGGTTTGGGAGGCTGTTTGTAATATTGCTGTCCCTACTCTTACTGTAAACATTGCCTGCAGCTAGCAGAAAGGCATTCAGTCTTTCATACCTTGCAAAACACTCTTACAGCATGCCTTTTCAAGCACAAAACTGCCTTGATTTGGAAATGTTTTTTTTTACCTATCTGATTCTCTAATAGAGGCTGTTTTTTGTTTGCTGCTTTGGACTTTTTCCTGTCCAAGTCTGACTTGCCTCAGAATTCCCTCGGTGCTTCTCTGTTCCAAAATGTCGCACAGTTTGGCTGCTTCACTGCTACCATTTCTCAGTTGGTCTCTTCCTCACTCCTGTAAACTTTGGGCCCAAATTTAGAAAGTATCTGCCGGGTTTGTGTTACAAACCGATGCAAAGTCTTCTGCTGGGATTTACAAACCAATGCAAATCGTGATTTGCATTGGTTTGTTACCCAAAACACTATGCAACGCTGCAACTTATTTGCTGCACTGTGTGAACACATTATCACTATGCCCCTTTGCCACCACGTGTCCCAATTCTCCCAAGGTCGTAGCTAAAACCCTTGCTTCTCGTCACTACTCCCACTATAGAAAGTGGACACTCTCATTATGCTCATACTCTGTACTTCTAAGCCTCGTATGGCCATGTCTGGATACGTCCAAGAGAATAATGTAATAGCCAGCATTCAAACTCGATGGCTCTCTAGGGAGGATGCCTAAGGATATTTCAGACTTTTCATTCACTCTTATCCCCTTCGCTGCCAGGCCTCTTTCCCCTCAGGTGCCAGGGCTTTTTTTGGCTATTTGGAGCAGTTCGTGCTTAGGCCCTCATAACTTTTTGTCCACATAAGCTTTGTGAGTTGCCCTGGACGAGACCAAGAAATTAGCAAAAATACAGCAAAAAATGTGTTGTTTTTCTTAAAAAATAGGAAAAATCGGGCTGCAGAAGGAGCCTTTGTTTTCCCCCTGAAAATGGCATCAAAAAAGCGTTCATGGTGCTAAAATCACCATCTTCCTAGCTTTCACAAACAGACAGACTTGAATCAGAAAACCACATTTTTCAACACAGTTTTGGCATTTTACTAGGACATACCCAATTTTTACTATATTTTCTGCTTTTAGACTCCTTCCAGTTAGTGACAGAAATGGGTGAGAAACCAATGCTGGATCCCAGAAAGCAAAACATTTGTGTAGATCCTAAAAGTTTTTCCTACAGAAAACAACAGCTGGAAGCATCCAGCGCAATGGAAGGTGACCTCTGATGAGGTCAGCACACGATCGCGAGCTGATGTCATCAGACATCACTAGGGGCATTGGGGGGGTCGGGTGGAAGGGGAAGCAATTCCCCTTTCAACCCTGATGGGGGCGTGGGCCGGATGCAGGACGAGCTGGTCTCGTCCTCGGCACACGAGCGTCGTGGCCGAAGGCAATACCAGCTCGTCCAAAGCACCCAAGGGGTTACAGAGATTTTTATTACTCTCATTAATATGCATACTTTCTACCATCTTCTACTCACTGATGTCCTTAATGCTTATATTATACTGCCGTACTCATCCACTGCTTGTGTACATCGCCCTTTCCCATGTTGTTGGTTTCCAGTCCGATATTGTGGCAAGGCCTCGCCTGCCATGCAATTTGGTTAGGCCGTATGTACTTTCACCATGTGGGATACCTCCCAGAGCACCCTGAGGACCTGATTACAATCGTTGTAGTGGGGTTGTTTGTCACAAACGTGACAAATATGCCTTTCACAGTATTACAATCCCATTATATCCTATGGAAATTGCAATAGAGAGGATGGAATATCCCTCACATTTGTGGCAGATTATTCCATCCACCAAAATCATAACCAGGCATTAAAGCTTTTTTCCCAGTCCTACTATTGACATTTTGGTCTGAGTTTTAAACTCACTGGAAAATGCTTGTGTCAATCCTGTAATAAATCTACTGTATAATTTGAGCTGTTGTTGAGACAGGTTTTTATGCAGATTTTAATGCATTGCCAGCCTTTTTTTTTTTTTTTTACAGAACAGCATATTTAAACATTTAAATAATCTAAGTAATGCTCATGAATCAAACTGTAAATAACTTTTTTGGATTTTTCTCCAAACACATTTCTTATGCATTCAACAGTTTCTTCATGACTCGGATGTCGCTTTTCTCCATCTGCCAGTATTACAGTTTGCTAATCCTTTTCACTTTGTTTCACTTCATTAACCATCATTTCCTTTTCTTGTGTTTACTGATATATTCTATTGTGTTCCACCCTTGTGAGATGTGTTGTCCTGGTGAAACTAGTAGGGCTATACATTGACATATAAAATGTTACTACATTTATGATATTCCAAGTTTTATGGTATATGTGTGCCTGCAAAAGGTTAACAAAAAAATCACTAATTGATACCCCAAATAATTGATAACATTTGGCTTGGTTCCTGCAGAACTTGCTGCTTTACCTCTTGTTGCTCTTTCAACTACTTATTGGCCTTTTTCCAAGGTAATTGGGAGGGTTAACATAACATTGCTGTGCTGGGTGTCAGTTTCTCCAAGGCCTGGGGCTGCGGGTGCAGTGGGTCCTTAGGCATCAGATGTCATCATCCTGAGCTTTCGCAGTCAGAGGGTCCTCAGGATTCCCTCTGCAAGCGTCATCATGGAGGGGCGGAAAGGTCCACCCAGGATGGGCACTTGCTCAGAATTGCCTGGGGATGCTATCTAGCTGACTGGGCCACGTGAACATGGGCCGTGGGTGTTGAGTGCTGAATGGTTAGGACTCACGCATTCAGAGTGAGGTGGGAGTCCTAAGTCGTTGGTTTCTTCTTTGACAGGGCCAATGTCCATGTGAGTTCTTGGTCCTTTTTGGGTGCAGAGCAGTCCTCTAGAGCTTGGCAGAGGCCACTGGTCCTGCTGCATGAATCGCTATTCTTTTGCAGGTTCTTTGAAGCAGGAGGAGGGCCGTTGAGAATGGGGCCAAATCAGTTGTCGTCTTCCTTCTTCTCTGCTGGGGGTTTCGGCTAAGTGGTCCTTCTTCTTCTTGTTAGGTCGCCAGGAATGTGGTGAGCTGGGTTCAGGTAGGTGTAGAAAAGTACCCTCTCTTTGGCATGTTACCCCCAATTTCTGCCTGATGTCAATGTGTTGGACTGTGTTCACTAGAGATCCTGCTAACCAGGGCCCCAGTGATTATGCTTTCTCTCCTCTAAATGTTGTCACTGCATACTGGTAACCCAGTATTTCACCAAAAATTGGCATACTGTTCCCCCCTTAAAAGTCCCTAGTATATGGTACCTATGTACTCAGGGCATTGTGGTTCCAGGGGATCCCTATGGGCTGCAGCATTTCGTTTGCCAACCATATGGAGCCCATGAAAAGGTTTCTGCAGGACTGCCATTGCAGCCTGTGTGAAATGGTGCATGCACCCTTTCACTGCCATTTACACTGCACCAGGTAACGTATCAGTCACCCCATTGAAGGCCTTTCAGCCCTGAAGGCAGGGTGCAGAGTACCAGTGTGTGAGGGCACCACTACACTAGCAGAAGTGGCCCCACGACATCCAGTATCATTTGCCCAGACTTCGTGAGTGCGGGGACACCATTTGACACGTGCCCTGGACGTAGGTCAATACCTATGTCCAACTTCACAGTGATAACTCTAAATATGGCCATGTTTGGTATTAAACATGTTGGAATCATACCCCAAGGCTTTTGCAAGCATTGGTTGTATGATTCCATGCACTCTGGTTGCTCCTTAGAGGACCCCAACGTACTGCTGTTACAGCCTTCTGAGGTTTTCCTCGCAGCCACAGCTTCTGCCACCTCACAGACAAGTTTATGCCCTCCTGTTGCTCAAGCAGCTCGAGCCAAGGAAGTCAGAAGAAAGGATTTCCTTTGGTAGAGGGCTCTTACACCCTCCCCCTTTGTAAATAGGTGTTACAGGCATGGGGGGGTAGCCTGCTAGAGCCTCTGGAAATGCTTTGAAGGGCACAGATAGTGTCCTCCTTGCATAATTCATTCTACACTGGTTCAGGGAACCCCAGTCCCTGCTCTGGCCATCTCCGGTGGCGTGGGATCCCTTTGTCTAGTGGTGCAATGGCCTCCTTTTGCACCTTCTTTGTACCAATGCTGTGGGACTCATGTGCACTCTTCCTGGTCTTCTGAGGGCTCTCTTAGTTGCTGAGAGCCCCCTCTGACTTCCCCTCCTGGGTAGAGTCTGCCAGAACCCTCCTGCTGGCGGGCAGTGACATTTTCCACTAACCACGAGCTTTGTGTGTGCAAAGGCTTGTTGGCAGAATACAGCAATGCAAACCAGACTGCAATCATCCATCCGGCGTGGGACATCATCTGCACCAACCAGGAACCTGCATCCGTCTTCTTGGATGCAGTCCTGACTGTTGTTCTTCACCGGTGGTTCTTCTTTTGTACCTTCACCCGGGTTAGCAGGGGCTCCTGTTCTCCCCGGACTCCTCAGTGCTTCTTGGACTTGGTCCCCTTCCTCCAGAGGTCTTCAGGTCCAGGAATCCATAATTGGTGTCTTGCAGTCTCTTCTGGTTCTTGCATAATCTTCTTTTTCATGTTCTTGTGTTCTAGGAAAGTCACTGTGATGTCCTGCTTTCCTGGGCTCTGGGGTGGGTTCTCTTACCTACCTTTGGTGTTTTCTAATACTCCCAGCACCCCTCTACACACTAGACTTGGGAAACTGACTTTCGCATTCCACTTTTTTAGTAAATGGTTTGTGTTCACCCAGGCCCATTTCTAACTATTGGGATTTTCACTATTTGCACTGTTTTCTAACTGTTTTTACATCTATTTCTGCATAATATTGTGTATAGAATTTGTGTATTACTTACCTCCTAAGGTAGCATAGTTTCTATGGTATTTTTGGCATTTGTGTCACCAAAATAAAGTATCTTTATTTTTGTAACACTGAGTATTTTCTTTCATGTGTGAGAACTGTGTGAATACAGTGATATTGCATGCGCTTTGCATGTCTCCTAATTAGGCCTTGGCTGCTCATCCACACTACCCCTAGAGATCCTGGCTTCTAGACATTGTCTACATTTTACTAGTAAGTGATAACTGGACCTGGTAAAAGGTGTCAGTGCCTTTGGTACCCACTACAATCCAGGCCAGCCTCCTACATTGGTGGCAGTGGTGGGATAACTACTTGCAATTGCCTTATCACTCTGTCACTGGTGCTTTTCACAGGAAAGAATACTCTGTACCTGGAACTATATACATAAACCTAGTTACAAGAATCTACCCTCTTACCTTTCCTATCGAAGAGACTAGAAGTTAGATAGGTTACTTTTTTCCTTACATTACACTAACACTCACACTACATCATGTCTACTGCTGGGCCTAGCTTTAAGGTCATAGGTACCCCCTATGAGGACATGACCTTCAAACAACTGAAGGGGCTTTGCTCAGAGAGAAGCCTAGACATAGGGAATAACCCTAACAAAAATGTTCTTCTGAGTCTCCTTCTTCAGGATGACCATGAACATACTGGTAATCAGGAGGAGGACGAGGAAGATTTCCCATATCACCTCAGTTTCTGTGGGGTCCCATGGTTCAACTCCAGGTGATGACTCCACAGATAGGGAGCTCAGGAAAGAGACTGGAGGAGGCTAGGCTGAGGTTGCAGCAGCAACAGCTAGCCCTAGATAGGGAAGTCGTGGCTGTGGAAAGGGAAAGACAGGGGTTGGGGCTAGTTCCCCATGGTGGCAGCAGCAGTTTCAGGAGTTATGGAGCTAGGGAGGACACCATTGGCTCTGGAAACATGTATAAAATTGTTCCCCATGCAAGGTGGGGGATGATATCTACAAGTGGTTTACGGCACTTGAGAGGGCCTGCAAAGTTCAGAGGGTCCCTCAAAGGCAGTTGGCTGCTATTCTGTGGTTGTCCTTTGCTGACAAAGGGAGGGATAGACTTCTCACTTTCAGAGAAGAAGACTCAGACAACTACAGTACTCTTAAAACTGCACTCTTGGATGGATTTGGCTTAACCACTGAACAATACAGAATTAAGTTAAGAAAAAACAAAATAGAGTCTTCACAAGATTGGATAGACTTTGTGGACTGTTCTGTGAAGGTTGGTTACATGGCAGCAAAGTGACTATGAGGGCTTATATAATCTATCTTTGAGAGAGCATATTTTGAATAACTGTGTGTCTGATTTGTTATACCAATACTTGGTAGGCTCGGATCTGACCTCTCCCCAAGAATTGGGAAAGAAGGCAGACAAATGTGTCAGAACAAGAGTGAGCAGGAAAGCTTAGAAAAGGGTGTATACCTCTGCAACTAGCGACCCCATTCTTAACACCATATATCTTCTTTCTACCCCCAACTACACCACTTTATCTCCCCCCCTCACCTCTATCACCTCTCTACCCTGCAGATCGCTACATGACTCTCTTTTGGACCCTCCTTTCTTAAATCTTCTCTTGGGAATTTTCTCTATAAAGAACATGTATCTTTGTCTTGATTTTTAGTCACCCCGTTCCTCTGTCCTGTGCGATTTTAAGTCTGAAATATGTGGTCATTGCCACTATCACATTTTGCCCTTGTTTGTATGCACAAAAGAAACTCACGGTGGCCTCAGTTCAGGTGTCTATTCTAATCAACTTCTTTCTAAGGCAGGATTACTAAACGTACAACTGGATAATGATCTTGTCTTCCACAGAAAAACGTATTGTTCCATTTTGAGATTTAGGCGTATTCGGAGTTTATTTCGCTTCAGTGATAATCTTGAATTCTACTATCCACAACTCCCATAGTGTAGATGTTTCTGAACTGAGTCTGAGCCCCTGCCTGTTTGAACTCTGATATTAAATTCTTAATGTTTTATTGCTTTAAGCAGTTGATGGCCATATCGGGAAATGTAAGGATTACAAAACTAGACACTGCTTTTCAGAATGCGGTTATACATGTGTTGTATATGATTAGCTCTTTAATCTTGTATTTTTTGAAGTATGCAAGGATAGTATAGTATGGCATACGGCTTTAGGCGTATGAAATGGTTCTCAATGTAATCTGGAAATTGATAAGTCCGTGTTTAGTTTTTTAGTTATTTTTTCTGGATGCATTTGCTAGGGAGACAGTCTGGGCATGAAGCCCCTCTTCTTGAAATATGGGAGTAGCCTTAATGTAAGCCCGTATATTGTGCTTTTAATCACATTCCTGTACTTTCTGTCAATTTTTAATTAGGGGAGAGGATTGGGTATGGAGCGTTATGATGAGCATATATTTGCCATACCCATAAAGATTGTTCTGCTTTCATTCAGAACTGCTTTGGCTTTCCGCTCATCATCAGTTAAACTTGGATTTTTTGTCGTTCTCCTGTTGCTTCAAATTTGGTTTAATTAATGTATGTTAAAGATTAGCAGTATTGTTTTGTAAGAGAGGTGATCCTCCGGCATCCAAATGGGTTACTTATCTTCTACTATATTTCACTTGCTTTTATGGTATTTGGAGTCTTTTTCTGTTATGCAAAATATCGTCAGTGCTGAGGCTTGAACCTCTAACATTGTCCTTAATTAAGAGTATAGTAGAGGATAATTTCCCAGAGACTTCAGAGACCTACAGAAAGGCAAATAGCCCACCTGATATTGTTGCACTTGGTCCTTTCATTTGAGAGTTTCCATGAGTGTTACTTGTCTGGCCCAGTACCTTTAATTGGTTTCACTCGTCTTCCCTTGTCTATGAATGTTCTTGTCATGGGATGATCTCACTTGTTCTCCTTTGTTGATTTCACATGATCAGCATTATTAAGGTTGCTATTGATAGAGCGTTCCGTCCTAATAAATTACCTGTATTTGGACGCTCTTGGGTCGATGAATCTTTTGACCAAGTGGGGCTCTCTTCACCCGAGATTAGTCAATTTAATCAAATCAATAATCAATAACGAACATAAGCAATGCCCTGATCAACATAACACTTCACAATTAATCCAGAAAACATTTCGGCGAACCATGACCTTTCGGCCATGAATAACCACACCAGTTCATTCAAAGTTAATGAATTTATTTCCCTATATTAACAAAGCTAGCACGATATAAATGTGTCTCAACACCAAATGATATATGTAAATGAACATTAATAGCTGTCCATAACGGCGAAAAAGATGCAATCTATGCAGCATTTGAATAACAATGCATTCGATAATAGCAACGCAAACCACTAAAACTATAATCTGTAATGGGCTAATTGCATACATTAGTCAGCATAACAAGGTCTCAAATTGCATTGTGCATCAAATGAATCCTCATCTAACCTCAAATTAGCATCTGCATGTGGGATTTCATGCAAAAAACAATTTAGCAACATTGATTTGGAAAACTCCTAACTAGGGCTCTTATCAAAAATCAGCAGTTGGTTACCTAAAAAGAAACACAATGCAATTGTACATTTTCCTTTCATATTTACCAAATTCAATCAGCATTCAAGGAAGTCTTCGTCTCACAGGTACCGGTTTCGATCAGCATGGGACGGGGGCAAAGGGGGCAGGGTGGACGGGGCAATTGCCTCACAGCGGCAAGATAAAAGGACAAAACTACTACTTTATGCAAAGGGACGAATCAAAGTTAAAGTCTCTAGGGTGAGAATTTCTTAAAGTCTCTTTCTCTCGATTAGAGAAAGCATCAAAGTCTCATTCAAAATGGCGTCGAACATCAATTGGCATCGTAGAAGATGGCAAAATGACGAGGTCGGCAAGATGGGCCATAATGGCTGCAATGTCCTGCAAATGGCGGGTAATGGCTAATGGCTGCTTTCTTCTTGTGCACCAGGTTTAAATAATCAACAGTTCAAATCCAGTAGGGTCTTCCATTGGAGGGTTCATAGGTTGGCTTCAAATTGTCCAATCAAAACAACAATTCACAAGCTTCTACCTAGGCATACATTATCCTTGGAGTCGGGAACGTAAGTTGCAACATATTTTACCAATTAACTCACTTTCAGAGCTTCCATTGTCTGCACCTGCAGATTGACCTTGGAGCAAAGAAGAAGATGCCAGGCTGGCACGAAACCTTAAAGATAAGCATGTGAACCGATCTCACTGGAAAAGTACAGCTTCAAGCAAGAATACACGTTTTATTAGCACATTAGAAAAACACGAGCATCTAAACCGTGAGACAAGGCAACTAGGCCGAAGCCTCCACTAAAGTTATGCTAAGTTAAAACATTTCTAACAAGCAAATCATGGCACACGTTTACGGTTATGTCAGATTAGTACAATTCTAATACATCACGTTATATACTGTAAAGCGCGCTTATAAATGTTGGCGAACTACTCTGAGGGCACATTTGTCCCCGTACAATCTTTATTAGTTCGGTTAAAGTCACACTTGATTATTGCAGCACTACGTTTATGCGCTAATAAATGTAAAACCTTCATTTCTGCGTCATCAATCCCTCCTCTGATGACTATTTGTCATCACACAAAACTATTCCCACAAATTTTATTCCATTAAAATTCTGTCAGTTCTCTTTGCCTTTTAGTTCCCCTTGTTCTTGCCTTGTATTCTTCTGCCATTCTTTTCATCATTTTCTCTTCCTTCCTCCTCTTAATTCTTGCCATGATCATTAGTATTCCCCTCTTTATTCCCCAAATCCCAAAGATGCAAATTAGTACTATTAGTATTCCCTGTATTATTTTTAGTAATATTCCATTCCAAATGCCACCAAGCCAATTTCCCACTGAAGCAACTCCCTTTCCAACCTTCTCCCAAACTCCTGGTTCTTTCAATTCCTTCAAGTCTGCACTCTCTTTTGTTAGATTTGCAAGCATTGTTTTAATCTTCACACTGTTGTCTGGTATATACGTGCAACAGTGACGCGCACCAAGCATTTTGCAAACGCCGCCATCCTTTGCTAAAAGGATGTCTAGGGCAAGCCTGTTTTGAAGAGTCATAGCTCTTTCTGCTGCAAGTTCAGCATCCATCAGGATTATAGCACCTGAAAACTTTGTCAACATGTTATCCACTATAGTAGACAACTTTCTTATTTTGATGGAATTCAACACAACTCCCAATGAAGGAATCATGGCTCCAAATATATCTCCTACCACAGCAGCTGCGGTCTCTCTTTTCTGGATACGATGAGATCCAGGCGTCTTTGGAATCACCGATAGGTCATCCAGTTGATAAACCTTTGGGAACACTATACCCAAATAACATCTCCCCCACCATCCCTTTGGAAGACGATAATAGGCATTATGCCCACAAATGTAATATACACCAGGTATGACAGGGTCAAGTCCGTTCAGCATGAATGTCCATTTGGCCTTAAAGATAAACGTATGTTTACATTCACTCGCTCCCACGAAAATGTTATCATAATAAGATTCACCACGATATATACAAAATTTCCCTACATGCCAAGCGTCTAAAGCTATTTTCCCTTGTGTTTTTATTGCGGCAAAAGCATAATTATCTACTGAAGTCCTCTTACTTAGCTCCTTTTCTAATTTCGCATTCATTTGTGCCCTTCTATCATCTGTGCGATCTAAAAAGCTTATTTCTACTGCAGAGAGCGAGCAGGTAAGGTTTTCCCTATGAGCGTGAGCTGTTTCAAAAGGTTGCATTGGCTCGAAAAATTCCCTCATTATTTTAGCATCCCAATCTTTAGCAATCTGGCTTAGTTGCGTTATTATAGGAACATATGCAAAGGTAACATCATAATTTGAATAAAAATACTGTATGTTAGTTTGACCATAAAATCTAGAAGTTACTAAACTACATGTAATCCCATATGTAAGAGGCATGTGGTGATAAGTCACCCCTTCCGTTACCGATGTCGGTATCTGTGTACACACATAACAATCTTTCGCATCCATAGTCTCAACATATTCTGTTAGTAGGCGATAGAAAACATTATACGAAAGTTCCTTCTTATCATGCAAGTGTCTCTCATCTAATTCTAGTCTTTTCAATGCGGTTAGTTCAGTGACAGTAACAGGAGCAGAAGTAGAAGCATCAATTTTCTCATTCTCACCCTTACCACGCGTTGCAAGCACTATTGCCATTATTATTAGTACACATGCAGTTATCAAGCCTATACACGCATATTTACAATATTTCACTCTACTGTTTTGTGTAGCGTACTTAGTCATGATCTGTATAGAATCAGAGAGCTAGAAGCACCTATAAAGAAACGATTTAGCAATTAGTTACAAAGCTGAACGAGCGCAATGTTCACACAGTTTTCTTCAGGAGCCCAGTCACTTATCGGTTAGCAGCATTTGTCTCAATTCGGCAATAACTCAGTCTTTTATCAGTTAGCAACGTTGTCTCAAATCGGGTTTAGGAGTCAATCAGGTTATCAAAGTCTTATCAAGTTAGCAAATGTCTCATCCGGTTTAGCAATGTCTCAGCTGGTTGTATCACGTTAGATTATAGCAAGCAATGTCATTTATCAGTTTTTTTTTTCAGTCAATAGTGTCCATAAAACTTTTCTTTTCTATTGGTATCTCTTCTTCTTCGTTCTCGAGGCTAAGAGATACAAATTCGTCGGTCCAATCGTCATTGACTACATATGCCCATTCTGGACCGGAATATCTCCTGTTTGGTATCCTTTTCCTTTTCAATTTTGCATCTCTCTTTGATTCTGCCTTACTGATACTTTCCTCTTTGGCCAAGTCTTTTTCTTCACTTGATGTTGGTACCACGACAGACACTTCCTTTCTTTTCTCTTTCACTCTTGGCCCTTCACTGTCATTCAACGTTTCTCTAGTCCTTACTTTTACTGGTGATATACTTGGTCTTCTCTTTGCACTGTGTCCACTTGATGGACCTGCGATCTCTTCTGAGGAAGTTTGAACAGTTTCGTTCTGTTCTGCCTTGTCCCCTCCTTCTGGGGAGTCAATCAGGTTTTCCTTTTCTTTTTCTGTACCGTCTGCTTCTGGGAAAGCCCTCCTCTGATCAGGCTCTCCTGCTTCTTCACCTTTTTCGAGCCCTTTGTCACCGTTTCTTTCTTCAGGCTCTTTGTCACTTTCAGCTGCTTCAGGCTCTTTGTTACCTTCAGCTGCTTCGTCGCTGTCTGAGGTTTCTCCTTGGTCTTCCCCAAGTGAATTGGTTGTTTCGTCCTCAGAGAATATTTCTCTCTCCTCTATTTCTGCCTGTTCGCTTCTAGTTCTGTTTTGCTCTGTCTCAGCGCTCGGCACTTTGTTATCAGGTACTGTCAGTTTCAGCACTTCAACTTCCTCATCTGAGGGACACAACACTTTCTTTGTATGACTGGCGTGAATCCAGTTGGGAACTCCCGCACACTTCAGAGCGGTAGTGGTCGTCAGGATCACTTGGAAAGGGCCTTTCCAACGGGGTTCCAGACACGACTTCCTCACGTGCTTCTTTATCACGACCCAGTCACCTGCTTTCAGTGTGTGTCCTGGTCCTTGGATCGGTGGCAAGGTGGTTGCTTCCACCTGGTGAGAGAAAGAGCGAACCACGTCAGCCAGAACTTTGCAGTAGTCTAACACCATATCATCTGTAATATTCAAAAGCGCGTTTGCGGGAACTGCAGGAAGTCTCATGGCCCTGCCCATGAGAATTTCGTGCAGGGACAATCCAGTCTTTCTGTCAGGGGTGTTTCTCATTGACATTAACACCAAAGGCAATGCATCAGGCCATTTCAAATTTGTCGATGCACATATTTTCGCCATTCTTGATTTCAGTGTACCATTCATTTGTTCCACCAGTCCTGAGGCTTCAGGGCGATAGCTACAATGCAGTTTTTGCTCAATGTTCAGCGCTGCGCAAAGTAACTTTATCACCTCGTTATTGAAGTGACTTCCTCTATCTGATTCTAAAGAGATCGGGAATCCGAAACGTGGTATCAACTCCCTCAACAATAGTTTTGCAACTGTAAGGCTGTCATTTCTACGTGTGGGGTATGCTTCAATCCAGTGACTAAAAATGCACACAATCACCAACACATACTTCAGACCTCCATGCACAGGCATCTCAATAAAGTCCATCTGCATTCTGCTGAACGGGCCACTCGCCCTGCCAATGTGGCTCATGTTCACAACCGTTCCCTTTCCTGGGTTCATCTGCTGACAAATGACACAACGATGGCAAACTGCTTCTGCAACTTGACGGAATCTGGGGTTAAACCAATCAGTTTTGAACAATCTTATCATGGCATCTCTCCCTAGGTGAGCCTGCCCATGATAGAACCGCGCTAGCTGCGATAAGAGACCATTTGGTAAAACAAATTTTCCTTCATTTGAAACCCATAACTCATCTGGTCTCTTTGTACATTGTGACTTAATCCAGGAAACTCTTTCATCCTCCCTGACGCTATTCTGTAATGCTTTTAGTTCATCCATTGTATCCACGACCTTCAAGGCAAATGCTTCAGCTGGTTCGAGCTCTGGCTCACTTATCAAATTCCATTCATCCCTGAGCAATATACAGTTCAAGGCACAAAATCTTGCGACTTGATCCGCATATGCATTTCCCAGGGAAACATAGTCCTGTCCTTTTGTATGAGCACTACACTTTACCACTGCAATTTCGGCTGGCATCTGAATGGCGTGTAACAATTCCCTTATTCTCTCCCCGTTTTTCACTGGGGACCCTGAAGAGGTCAGAAAACCTCTCTGTGACCATAGTTGCCCAAAGTCGTGCACAATTCCAAACCCGTACTGACTGTCAGTGTAAATGGTAACCTTCATCAATGTAGACAGTTGGCATGCTCTTGTAAGGGCTACAAGCTCTGCTACTTGTGCGGAATAGACTCCTTGAAGCCAGGACGCTTCCAAGATACCTGTTACAGTACATACAGCATATCCTGCTTTCAAAATTCCCAACCCATCTCTTAGACATGAACCATCAACAAAAATAATATGGTCATTTTCATCAAGCTTAGTATCCCTAATATCAGGTCGGGGTTTTGTGCAAAATTCAGTCACCTGAAGGCAGTCGTGCTCGACGTCTTCAGCGTTCTCAATTTCAGCATTTTCACTGGGAAACAAGGTTGCTGGATTCAACGTAGTGCACCTTTTCAGCTGCACATTCGGTGAGCCCAGAATTATTGTTTCATACCTTGTGAGCCTTGCTCCAGTCATGTGTTGTGTTCGGGAGCGGGTCAAAAGTATCTCAACTGAGTGAGGGACCATGACTGTTAATGGGTGTCCCATCACTATTCCTTCACTCTGAGTGAGGCTGATACCAACTGCTGCTACGGCGTGCAAACACCCTGGCAGTGCTGCTGCGACCGGATCCAAAGTAGCTGAAAAATACGCTACTGGTCTGTTTATGCCACCATGGGCTTGGGTCAAGACAGACAAAGAACATGCATCACATTCATGACAAAACAATGTGAAAGGCTTTGTGTAATCAGGCATACCTAAAGCTGGAGCCCTGCACATGCATTCTTTCAATTCAATAAAAGCATCCATCTCATCTCCTTTCAGCTCAATTTCATCCAAGGCATCCTTCTGGGTCAGTTTCAGTAAAGGCTTTGCTAGAGTTGAGAAGTTGGGAATCCACTGGCGACAGTAGCTCACCATCCCCAAAAACTTCCTCACCTCCCTCCTTGTCTTTGGTGGACTCATTTGAAGTACACTTGTTATTCTTTCCTTCATTATTCTCCGTGACCCTTTCTCTATTTGATGACCCAAGTATTTTACTTTCTTCTGACAGAACTGCAACTTTGAAGGAGACACCTTGTGTCCATTCCTTCCCAAATGGTTCAGTAGAGCAATGGTGTCGGCTGTGCAGCCACTTTCTGTCTTAGATGCAATCAGTAAGTCATCAATGTACTGTACTAGGGTTGACTCGAATGGCAATTCTAACGCTTCCAAGTCTTTCTTTAGAATCTGATTGAAAATTGACGGTGACTCAGAAAACCCTTGAGGAATTCGACACCAACTGTAAACTCTGTCTAAGAATTTGAAACAAAAGAGAAATTGGCTGTCCTCATGAAGAGGCACCGAAAAGAATGCTTGTGACAAGTCGATGACTGAGAACCACTCGGCATCGCAAGGGACTTGAAACATTATCACAGCTGGATTCGGTACTACAGGGCAGCATTTAATTATGATGTCATTTATTTTCCTCAAGTCCTGCACGATTCGGACCTTTCCACTCGGCTTTATTAGTCCCATGATTGGTGAATTACATGGACTGCTTAACACTTCTTTCAATACTCCTTGTTTTACAAACCCGTCAATGAGTTGGGCGACTTTCATGAGGGTGTCTTGTGCCATGTGGTATTGTGGGGTCTGGGGAAAGGTTACATTGGGTTTTACGGTCACTTTCACTGGTTCCACTCCTTTCACCAATCCCACCTCTTTTCCTGTCATATCCCACACTTCCTTTCCGACTGTTTCCCGTAATTCAGCTGGAATATCTTCTTCAGTTATCATCGGAAAAAGGTTAATCAGAGGATATTCTTCATCGACAGTTTCCATCTCATCCCCTGCTACACTGTCCTCTTCTTCCCATCACTGCTCGTCTGAATTCTAATTCCATCGTTGGAACACATAATCGAACATCCCAATTTGCACAATAGGTCTCTCCCTAACAGTGCTATCGGCCTTGAGTCACATACCACAAAATTATGTGACCCTTGATAGTTACCAATTCTGACTTGTACTGGATCTGTGATTGGGTTCGTCAGGTGCCTGTTTGCTACTCCCACTACTTGAACTGTTCTCCCTGAGAGTGGCAAATTTGGTACTTCAATGCTCCTAACAGTTGAACGTGTGGCTCCTGTGTCAACCAAGAATGAAACACGATGACCCATAACTCTTCCCTCCACATACGGACCCTTTTGATCAACTTCCAAGGATGCTGCAAGCACACAATTTCCCTCCTCATCTGAACTTTCACTCTCCCATACATTGTTTATTCCATTCTCACTGTGTAATGGGAACTGTTGTACTGTGCCATTTGTATTCATCACCTGACCCGAGACCTGTGGAGGAACCATCACTTGCTGCTGACTCACTGGTGCCAAAGGTATTTGCATTTGCTGATTAGGTACCATGGGAAACTGCTGTTGCATTGGCTGCATTTGCGTCATCTGCATACGGGGCATCTGCATCTGCTGCGGCTGCATGGGCTGTAATCCCTGCAGCTGATTTATGGTCTGAAAATTTGGGTTTGGACCTCTCAATTTCGGTCCCCTCATTGTCTGGAATGCACTGACATCATTGTTTTGCTGACCAACACCTGCACCTTCCTGCACCACCATCGGGCACTCGCGTTTCCAATGCCCGACGATTCCGCACACGTGACACGGCATCACCCTTTTCATTGCCTGCACACCATTCGGAATCGCAACAGTGTTCAAATACGGACCATTACTCCCAAAGCCTCCTCTGCCTCTGCCTCTCGCCGAAACACCATGTTTCCCTGCGGCTGCGGCTGCGGCATCTGCTGTTGGAACCCTTGCAACCCTTGCAAACCTGTCTGGGCTGCTTTAAGTTGCATCACCATCACTTTCTCTTTCAACCTTTTCTGTTTCACTTCAATTTCGTCGCTACAGTATTTCGCATAATTCAACACCTCATCAATCGGTTTCGACTGCCAACAAATCAAATGCGTCTTTATCATCTGACTTATCTCTGGTCTCAGCCCTTCCACAAATCTAAACACAAAATGAAGCATGTCCTTCGCCTCTATTGTTTCCGTGCCACTGTAGTTCTTGAACGCCTTCAACAACCTCTCATAGTAACCATGAATCGACTCTTTAGCCTCTTGGGCAGTTCGATCAATCTTCTGCCAATCCACATTTTTCGCGGCAACCTTCGTCTTCAAATGCTCAATCACCTTATAGTACAAGCTCATTACCATAGGTGATGGGTGCACCCGTATCCCTGTCCCTCTCTGGTTCACTTGTCGGCCAACCTACAGCCCTTTTGCAGTCTTCCCACAAATCTGCCGGAACCACAATCTCAAAGAGGGTGTTCAGGTCTTCCCAAAGACATTTTGCAAGCTTCACAAACCTATCAGTCTGTTGATACCATTCAATCGGTTTCTCTCTCAGTTTGGGAAAATCATCCGTAAAAGACTGAATGTCGCTTCTGTGCCACGGTACATGTATTAATTTTCCCCCTGCTGTCTCCCTCATTGGTAACATGGTTATTGCATCACTACTCTGTGGTCTTTTCTCCTTATGCTCTGGGACACTATCTTTCTTCTTTTCCTTTTTCTTTGCCCATCTACTTTCCCATTTGTCTAAGCACCTCCACACTTGTGCACTCTGCAGCAATTCTCTAAGGTGCATTTTCATGCCTGCTGACCTCATGTGTTCAAAGTCTGTGGTCCCGAAATCCAATCTATAGCTCCTGCTCAAGTGTTTTGTCTTGTCTATCTCAACCCCGTTTTTGTCAGCTATTTCTTGCAACCTTCTATGTACCTTGTTCACTTCTCTCGTAATCCTGGGACATAGATACCTCAGCTCTTCTTCCGAGTAGGACTCTAACCTATTCAAACCCATAGTCCCTTCCACCAATTCTTCTGCTTCCATGTTCAACCTGACCCTATTCAGATAGTCTTCTCCCTTCCCACTGGCTGAGCTTTGTGTGGAATTCAGACTGTTGAACCACTGTGTCAGCTGTTGCGCATTCAACCCCATCAGTGTAGCATTCACATCGACTGCCATTGATGGTTGCGGCAACTTTTCAGTGTTCGATGATAGCGGTATCATCAGTGGGGGACTCGACCTCACCACTGTTGACTGAGCACATATGGGACTAAACTCCATTAAGGACCCAGATCCAGTTGGCAGAGCCGCTATCGGAGTTGTCTCTGGAGTGTTTTCTATGCACCTCCTTTCCGTCCCATTCTGCACCACTGATCCTTGACCGCTCATACCTGAGTTAGGCTGAATGTACAAAGGTACCAGTGGACCTACAGTAATGGGTAGGGATATCGCATCTGGGTTCTGTCCATTCCCCAGGTTCTGAAGCATGTTCATTCCCACACTATGGGTCATCATTGCCGGCATGCCCGTCTGACTCCCCGTCCTCTGAGCATGTGCGGTTCCCCCCTGCATCTGCTTTTGAGGCATCAAAAACTGGGTTGATTCAGCTTGTGCCAATGTTGGGTTGCGACCATTCTGTACTCCCATTACGGTTGGATCTGAAATCATTCCCGTACTGTTGTCACTGCTGTAGTACCTTGGGACCTGCGGCTGATAATTTTCTGCTGTTTTCAATATAGGCACATCTGGATATATTCTCCTAACCTGCGGTATCTGCGGGGTGAACAGTAAACTCGGGTCCTTAGATCCCGATGGCGTTTCTGAATTCGGAGTTTCATTATTCTGTACCGGTGCCGGAGGGGCAGAACTGGTACTTGGACCTTGTTCACTCTCTGCATAAGGTGGTGGACGGTCGTTCAGCAATTGCATGATGAACTCCTCATCCTCTGACTCGTCTTCTCTCCTTAACTTTTCCTCGTCCTCTCTATCTTTGGAACACCTCCTGTTTGTCTTACAGGTAGCTTTCTTGCCTGTCGCCTCTTCTTCCTTAGCAATTGCGGGAAACAATTTTATCCCCTGCAATATATCTGACCTCCACACCTTCTGTGCATTATCCCACCTAGCGTCTGCTAGTGCCTTTTCTACCTTTCTTATCCTGGCCTCGAACTTCTTTTGCTGTTGCTGTCTAGCCATTAGTTCCCAAATCGCTAGAGCCTCAAACTGTGCTGGCCTTGGAGGTACCTTCATGTCGTACATCGCGAATCTCAAATTCTGTAGGATCCTTATATTGAATGTCCCATGGATCGGGAACGCTACGCTCCCATGTCTCTCTGTCAGCTTGTGCCATTGCTTTAGCCAAAGGCACGGAGCTACCCCCCTTTCCTCCATTACAATGTAAGCTGGTGTACCTTCGGGTGGCGTCTCCTCTCCTACGCTCGCTTTAATGTAAGACTCCCCCTTCATCGCACTCTTTAATGCTTTAAAAAATTTCATTTTCTCGTCTTTTATTTCACAAAGTTTGTAATCAATAAGTGACTTTAATTCCCGGAATACTCTTCGCTTGCCTTTCCACTTCCAATCGAGCCCCACGGACTGCGTCCAATCCGTGCGCGACCCTTCTCTGCAACCAACCTATCCCAGCGCGGCTCCTAGTGACGTCACACTCACACACACTGCGGCTGACAAAGCCTCGCGGCTTGTCCTCCTTCACTCAGCTCCTCTCGTAACAACTTCTGGCATGTATCGCGAGCAACCAAATAATAATAAAACAGATCTGTCGGTTTACTACAGGAAGGGTAACACAATCGCTTCAGGACCTTAGGGATTTTTCACTAGCCTCGGCAGTTATTCCATCTTTCTCGGTCCCCACTTTCGCAAGCAAATCCTGACCCGCAGACTCTGCTCTCAACTTGCCAATGATCTATTCTAGTGCACTTAGAATTTGTCAAAGCCCGAAGTCGAAGTTTTCTTTCACTCCCTTAACACACGTACCGACTCGTTGACCACGCCCGGTCAACCTATTAAACCGACCAGACCACAACATAAAACAAGTGTCTCATACGCTTTTCAACATACTCCGGAGTCTCTTGACCTCGCAGGGCCCGTCTCAACAACAACAACCACGTGGACCTTTTTCTGCACAAAGCGCCAAATGCACATGAAGTTCGACGACTTCCCTACTCTCACACTCGGAGTCGCACCTCCGCTATTCTCTAAAATACTCGCAACCTTTTCAAACAATCTGCGGCAATAAGCTGTGCAAGCGCAAAATCCTGACTTCACTCATACCGTCACTAGTACCGCCAACGCCGATTTCACACCTCCATTCTCTCCATTCGCAAGCTCCGAGATCCCGGGAAAGTCGCGGGGGACTTAGGGCATCATCATTCTCTCAATCTGTTTTACCCAAGAAAAATCTAATTCAACACCATATACTTCTCGAGTGGGGTCTCAAAGAGCGTAACCCTTACCTCTCGAGTGGGGTCCCAAAGGGCAAAACCGTTACCTCTCGAGTGGGGTCCCAAAGGGCGAAACCGTTACCTCTCGAGTGGGGTCCCAAAGGGCGAAACCATCCTCTGCTACCATCTACTGATAGAGCGTTCCGTCCTAATAAATTACCTGTATTTGGACGCTCTTGGGTCGATGAATCTTTTGACCAAGTGGGGCTCTCTTCACCCGAGATTAGTCAATTTAATCAAATCAATAATCAATAACGAACATAAGCAATGCCCTGATCAACATAACACTTCACAATTAATCCAGAAAACATTTCAGCGAACCATGACCTTTCGGCCATGAATAACCACACCAGTTCATTCAAAGTTAATGAATTTATTTCCCTATATTAACAAAGCTAGCACGATATAAATGTGTCTCAACACCAAATGATATATGTAAATAAACATTAATAGCTGTCCATAACGGCGAAAAAGATGCAATCTATGCAGCATTTGAATAACAATGCATTCGATAATAGCAACGCAAACCACTAAAACTATAATCTGTAATGGGCTAATTGCATACATTAGTCAGCATAACAAGGTCTCAAATTGCATCGTGCATCAAATGAATCCTCATCTAACCTCAAATTAGCATCTGCATGTGGGATTTCATGCAAAAAACAATTTAGCAACATTGATTTGGAAAACTCCTAACTAGGGCTCTTATCTAAAATCAGCAGTTGGTTACCTAAAAAGAAACACAATGCAATTGTACATTTTCCTTTCATATTTACCAAATTCAATCAGCATTCAAGGAAGTCTTCGTCTCACAGGTACCGGTTTCGATCAGCATGGGACGGGGGCAAAGGGGGCAGGGTGGACGGGGCAATTGCCTCACAGCAGCAAGATAAAAGGACAAAACTACTACTTTATGCAAAGGGACGAATCAAAGTTAAAGTCTCTAGGGTGAGAATTTCTTAAAGTCTCTTTCTCTCGATTAGAGAAAGCATCAAAGTCTCATTCAAAATGGCGTTGAACATCAATTGGCATCGTAGAAGATGGCAAAATGACGAGGTCGGCAAGATGGGCCATAATGGCTGCAATGTCCTGCAAATGGCGGGTAATGGCTAATGGCTGCTTTCTTCTTGTGCACCAGGTTTAAATAATCAACAGTTCAAATCCAGTAGGGTCTTCCATTGGAGGGTTCATAGGTTGGCTTCAAATTGTCCAATCAAAACAACAATTCACAAGCTTCTACCTAGGCATACATTATCCTTGGAGTCGGGAACGTAAGTTGCAACATATTTTACCAATTAACTCACTTTCAGAGCTTCCATTGTCTGCACCTGCAGATTGACCTTGGAGCAAAGAAGAAGATGCCAGGCTGGCACGAAACCTTAAAGATAAGCATGTGAACCGATCTCACTGGAAAAGTACAGCTTCAAGCAAGAATACACGTTTTATTAGCACATTAGAAAAACACGAGCATCTAAACCGTGAGACAAGGCAACTAGGCCGAAGCCTCCACTAAAGTTATGCTAAGTTAAAACATTTCTAACAAGCAAATCATGGCACACGTTTACGGTTATGTCAGATTAGTACAATTCTAATACATCACGTTATATAAAGCACGCTTATAAATGTTGGCGAACTACTCTGAGGGCACATTTGTCCCCGTACAATCTTTATTAGTTCGGTTAAAGTCACACTTGATTATTGCAGCACTACGTTTAATGGCGCTAATAAATGTAAAACCTTCATTTCTGCGTCATCACTATCATTGTCTGTTTCTCATAGCATAGCGTGTATACTATCCCAGAAAGTTTTACTGTAGATGTTTCCATGTTAGCTCTCAATATTAGTAGTTTCTGTTGCTGGGAAGTATTACCAGCATCATCAGAGTGTACTGCAAAGAATGAATAGACTAAAGAAAGGGCCAAGGGAAGTGTGGGTATAATCTTAGCATATCTGAGTCCTCCTCTGTGTTCCCAGGGGGTATCTATCTCCCCAACTGAAGAATTTGAATTTAGTGCATTTCTCTCTGCACGTTCTCTTTATGTGACAACATCTTAGCTTGTTGGCATTTAGTAGCTTTAACCATTTTGGGCCTGATTACAACTTTGGCGGAGGGTGTTAATTCGTCCCAAATGTGACGGACATCCTGCCCACCGTATTACGAGTTCCATAGGATATAATGGACTCGTAATACGGCGGTGGTATATCCGTCACATTTGGGACGAATTAACACCCTCCACCAAAGTTGTAATCAGGCCCTTTGTCTCTTTTGTTACTTCTGTGTTCACAATTCTCTTACTGTTTGCTGAGCCACTCATCCCTCCTTTATCAGCCATCTTGAGTAGCCTTCCACGCATTCTGCATTTTCAGCTCAACTCATGTTGTCTCTTTTGCTCTTCTATGCAAATGAGAAGGCATTAGTAGTCAGTTACACCATTTGCTGCTTGTTCCATGTTTAATGTGGCATAGCCTGTGAGAGCCTGACAATTTGCTCTCCTCAGCCTACATGCTTCTGCTCCTTTCAGTCCTCTCATCTGTCTGTGCAGCCCCAGTCAGGGAAGCCAGACTGCGTCCAGTGTTAACACTAGTCTTGGAGTTCTGCTGTCTCCTGTGCACCGTCAGGCTGATGAGGTTAGGCTCCCCTGCTATGCTTGTTGTCACACCTCACTCTGCCATCCTTTGTGTGGAGTCCTCTCTAGCAGTCTGTCAGTTGTCCATGTACCCACGGATCATCCAGATGATCTATGTCCACTGCTTGTAACGTTTTGGTGGCCCTTGCAGCCCCTGCCGGACTTCTGCCAGACAACTTAGCACAAAACACTTAATATCTATCATTAGATACAGTACTTCCATAAAATATTCCTGTATGTTTAGTTAGGTATCCAGATTCTGAACACTTTGATTATATCATAGGTCAGATCTGCTGCTTACTAGTCATCCCTTTTAAAAATGGGATCTCCAGTTGGCAGAGGTATACACTCTTGTCCAAATGGGGACCACAATCCTAGTCAGGGAAAGTCACACACAATCCAAATTATCCTGTGCCCATCCTCTGGTAGCTTGGCATTGAGTAGTCAGGCTTAACTTAGAAGGCAATGTATAAAGTATTTGTGCAATAAATAATACAGTAACACAGTGAGGACACCAAAAAATGCACAACACAGAATTAGAAAAATATAAGATATTTATCTGGTTAAATTAAGGTCAAAACGATCAAGATTCAATAAACACAAGTTGAAATATCACTTTTGCAGTATTAAAAAGAGTCCTAAATCTTTAAAATCAATAGTTGTCTCTTGGTTTCACAAAGTACCTGGTTTACTTAAAAAATAACACACACGGAGATCGCAGAGGAGCAAATGCATGGAAAAATAGTGTGTGCATCAAATTTTCAGAGGCAGCACAGACAATGCGTTGTTTCTTTCCATGCTGAAAGGGCTTTTGCATTGATTTCCCGTGTGCACTCTTAGTTCCTCACTGCGGGAATCCTGGGCATGTGGGATGAAGTCTCAGGTGTTGCATCGATCTGGGAGGCAATGCGTAATATTTTCTGTACCACGGCAGGTGCTGCATCGATTCTTCACTCTGGAAGTATGGCTGCATTTTTCCAGTTCGGCTGTGCGTTAATCTGGTAGGGCTGTGCATCAAATTTTCAGTTGCAAGGCAGGTGCTGCATCGAATCTTCAATCTTCACTTGGGAAGTCAGGCTGCCTCGTTCTGGTTCAGCTGTGCAGGGATTTTCTCATCGCACAGCAGGCTGTGCATCATTTCTGCTAAGCTGTGTGTCAATTTAATGGTGCACAAGGAGTTCCTTGAAGAGATGAAGTTTGTTTGGCTCTGAGACTTCAGAAAAAACTAAGACAAGCTCAATGCAAGCCCTTAGAGAGCACTTCTCAGCTAAGTCAGAGGGCAGCAGGGCAACAGCAGGACAGCAGTCCTTCTCAGCAAAGCAGCAGATGAGTCCTTTGGGCAGCCAGGCAGTTCCTCTTGACAGATTGCCGGTTCTTTTACCCCCTGTCCATGCAAGGACCCTCACTCTAGTAAGGGTAAAAGAGAATCACCCTCAGCTAACCTCTGCTCACCCCCTTGGTAGCTTGACACGAGCAGTAGGCTGAACTTCAGAGTGCTAGATGTAAAGTATGTGTACCAACACACACAGTAACTTAATGAAAACACTACAAAATCACACAACACAGGTTTAGAACAATGGAACATATTTATCTAAACAAAACAAGACCAAAATGATAAAAATCCACCATACACAAGTCAAGTTATCAATTAAAAACCAAAAAGAGTCTTCATGTGATTTTAAACACAACGCTAACGATGTTAGCATGAAAATGTACCTGGACACATCAAAATAACCCTGCACGGGCGAGTGTGCATCAAAAGGGGCTTGCGATGTATCAATATCACTCATGAGCGAGACTGTGCATCGTTTCTCCTTCAGTTGGGTCAGTGTGCATCATTTCTTCAGTTTGCAGGAGAGTGATGCGTCAATCCGAACAGCACTCTCGGATCCGGGCAGGCCTTGCGTCGTTTTACCACACCGAGAGATGTTTGCAATGGAAATCCTGCTGCACGACGATTAAAAAACCACGCAGCACGGGTTGCAATCACACCAGCCTCCGTCAGCGATAATGCACATAATTTCTCCAGCTGCCAGCGTCGATTTTTCAGCTGCGTCTCAGAGTTCCATCCATCTTTTCCCCGCACAGCGGTCTGTACGTGGATTTCTTACTCTTGTTCTGCTAGTTTCTCCTTTCAGGGTCCCAGGAACTGGATGGGCACCACTTGGCAGGGTAGGAGTCTCAGCAGAGGCTCCAGGTGCTGGCAGAGAGAAGTCTTTGCTGTGTCTGAGACTTCAACAACAGGAGGCAAGCTCTAGTTCAAGCTCTTGGAGAGTTCTTCACAAGCAAGAAGGCACACAAAGTCCAGTCTTTGTCCTCTTGCACAGGCAGAAGCAGAAACTGCAGGATAGCTCCACAAAGCACAGTCACAGGCAGGGCAGCTCTTCTCCAGGCAGAGGTTCCTCTTGTTTTTGAGAAGTGATCTAAAGTCTGTGGTTTTGGGTACCCTTCTTATACCCATTTTGGCCTTTGAAATAGGCTTACTTCAAAGAAAAGTCTCTCTTGTTTGTGAAATTCTGCCTTGCCCAGGCCAGGCCCCAGACACACCCCAGGGGGTTGGAGACTTCATTGTGTGAGGGCAGGCACAGCCCTTTCAGGTGTGAGTGACCACTCCTCCCCTCACTCCTAGCACAGATGGCTCATCAGGATATGCAGGCTAAACCCCAGCTCCCTTTGTGTCGCTGTCTAGAAAGAGGTGCAAACAGCCCAACTGTCAAACTGACCCAGACAAGGAATCCACAAACAGGCAGAGTCACAGAGTGGTTTAAGCAAGAAAATTCTCACTTGCAAAAGTGGCATTTTCAAACACACAATCTTAAAATCAACCCTACTAGAAGATGTATTTTTAAACCCTTCTGTGCCATGGACGTAATGGTTAAGTCCAAGGGCACAGTGCTCATGTGTCGAGTACGTAACCATTACATTGTTGGCACTAAGCTCAGAGGGAGCACTGCTTCCCTCCCACCCCCCCAAGGCAGAGATGGAAGGGGAAGCCCTTCCCCTTCCACCCGACCCCCCCCAGTGACGTCTGATAACGTCAGCGTGCATTTGCACGCTGACTTTATCAGAGGCCACTTCCCCATCGTGCTGGAAGCTCAGCTTCCAGAGCAATCGGAAGAGAAATGCAAAGCATTTCTCTTCTGATCATCTGATGGGGGCCTGAGAGGCTTAAAAGGGAAGGAAAGGAATTTCCTTCCCTTTGAAGTCTCTCAGAGCATTTCAGAAGCTGGATTTTAAAGCGATCAGGCATCTGAAATGCCCACTAGACACCAGGGATTCATTATAAAAAGTGAAATTGGCATAAAGGGAGCGACCCCTTGGGCAAAGGTCACGGCCCAGGGGGGCAATATTTTTCAAGGCCTTTTCTGCCCCCCTGGGAGCAGATCGAAACCACTAGGTGCCAGGGATCAATTATTTATTGTTTTTTCGAATTGGGGAGCGACCCCTTAGGCAAGTGTCGCTCCCCTAGGGGGCAAATAATATTTAGGCCATTTTTGCCCCCCATGGGGGCAGATCGGCCTATTTTTATGAGGCTAGTCTGCCCCCAAGGGGGGCAGGAACCACTAGACACCAGAGAGGTTTTTTTTATGGTGAATTCACGGAAGGGGAGCGACCCCTTAGGCAAGGGTCGCTCCTCGGGAGGGGGGGGAATTTATTTTAGGCCATTTCTGCCCCCCGGGGCAGATCGACCTATTTTTATTAGGTGAATCTGCCCCCAGGGGGGAAGAAACCTCTAGGCACCAGGGATCACTTTTTTTATTTTTTGTTTTTTAGAGGTGAGGAGCGAACCCTTGGGCAAGGGTCTCTCCCCTGGGGGGCCAAATTGTATTTAGACCGGGGGCAGATCGGCCTATTGTTATTAGGCTGATCTGCCCCCAGGGGGGGCAGAAACCTCTAGGCATCAGGGATTTTTTTTGGCTTTGTTTTGTTTTTAGAGGTGGGGAGGGGCAGATCGGCGTATTTCTATTAGGCCAATCTGCCCCCGGGGGGGTCAGAAACCACTTAGGCACCAGGGATTGGTGTGTGTGTATGTGTGTGTTTTCTTTAGGGGGGCAGCCCCTTGGGTAAGGGTCGCTCCCCATGGGGCACATTACTGTTGGCCATATCTGCCCGGCCTATTTTTGGAAAGCCCATCTGCCCTTAAGGCGGGGCAAAAAGCCCATCAGAGACCAGGGTCTCTTTTTTTTTCCAAAATAAGAGGGTGGGGGTATGGCCCCCACCCCAAATAAATGGAGCCAAAGTTGTTCTGCCCACCAGTGGGCAGATGGGGCAATTCCCCTGATCCATAACTCCCGGGGGGCAGAAAGTCTACTAGATGCCAGGGAATTAATATATATATATATATATATATATATATATATTGGGGTGGTGGCTACCAACCAGTATGGGCCTGGTTATGCACCCACCCCAGCTGAAGGAGGTAACAGTCTTTCAGCTCTCCCCGCACTCTAAAACATCTTATCCCACAGCAAGCAAGAAGACATTTGATTATTTTGGGTTTTGGTTTTACATTTGGCCCATGAGAACTTGTCAAACTCTCAAAATTGTCCCACTTGGAATGGTGAGGTCCGCACTTTATGGACTTTGGGATGCTGCCATGTAGAAAAATCCACAAGACCTAGGCACATCTGAAAACTAAACATCTGGGTGAATCCAAGGTGGTTTGTTTCACATGCACCCCACACCATTTTCGTACCTACAATGCCCTGCAAACCTCCAACTTTGCTGGAAATCACACATTTTTCCCACATTTTTGTGATGGAATCTTCCAGAATCTGCAGGAATCCACAAAATTCCTACCACCCAGCATTGTCTCATCTATACCGATACAAATTCTGCTTCACTTGTGAGCCTAAAAATGTTTTTTTGCAAACTGCCCTTTTGGACCCCCTCAATATTGACATGTTTTTGGCTCTTCCCTTTCACAAGCACTTGGCCCACCTACACAAATGAGGTATTATTTTTACCGGGAGACTGAGAGGAAAGTTGGGTGGTATGAAATTTGTCCCAGTGTGGTGATCCCACACAGAAATGTGGGAAAAATTTGATTTTTTAGCTAAATTTGAGGTTTGCTGAGGATTCTGGGTGAGAAAACATTGGGGGATCCATGCATGGCACACCTCCCTGGAATCCCTCTGGTGTCTAGTTTTTAGAAATGTCTGCATTTGGTAGGTTTCCCTAGATGGCTTCTGAGCTCAAGCCCAAAAACGCAGGTGCCCCCGCAAAAACAGGTAGTTTTGTATTTGATCATTTTGATGTGTCCATATAGTGTTTTGGGGCATTTCCTTTCATGGGCAGTAGGCCTACCCACGAAAGTGGATTCCCCTAGGTGTCTAGTTTTCAAAACTGAGCAGGTTTGCTAGTTTTCCCTAGGTGCTGGCTGAGCTAGAGGCCAAAATCCACAGGCAGGTACTTTGCAAAAAACAACTCTGTTTTCTTTGTGAAAATGTGATGTGTCCACGTTGTGTTTTGGGGCATTTCCTGTCGCGGGCGCTAGGCCTACCCCCACAAGTGAGGTACCATTTTTATTAGGAGACTTGGGGGGGACGCTGGGTGGAAGGAAATGTGTGCCTCCTCTCTGATTTCAGAACTTTAAATCACCGAAATGAGAGGAAAAAGTGTTTTTTTGGCCAAATTTTGAGGTTTGCAAAGGATGCTGGGTAACAGAACCTGGTCAGAGCCCCACAAGTCACCCCATCTAGGATTCCCCTGGGTGTCTAGTTTTCAAAACTGTGCAGGTTTGCTAGATTTCCTTAGGTGCCGGCTGAGCTAGAGGCCAAAATCCACAGCTTGGCACTTTGCAAAAAACAGCTCTGTTTTCTTTGGGAAAATGTGATGTGTCCATGTCGTGTTTTGGGGCATTTCCTGTCACCGGCGCTAGGCCTACCCCCACAAGTGAGGTACCATTTTTATCGGGAGACTTGGGGAAACACTGGGTGGAAGGAAATTTGTGGCTCCTCTCAGATTCCCGAACTTTCTGTCACCGAAATGAGAGGAAAAAGTGTTTTTTGGGCCAAATTTTGAGGATTGCAAAAGATTCTGGGTAACAGAACCTGGTAAGAGCCCAACAAGTCACCCCATCTTGGATTCCCCTAGGTGTCTAATTTTCAAAACTGCCCAGGTTTGCTAAGTTTCCCTAGGTGCTGGCTGAGATAGAGGCCAAAATCCACAGCTAGGCACTTTGCAAAAAACAGCTGTTTTCTTTGTGAAAATGTCATGTGCCCAAGTTGTGTTTTGGGGCATTTCCTGACACGGGCGCTAGGCCTACCCACGCAAGTGAGGTACCATTTTTATCGGGCGACTTGGGGGAACACAGAATAGCAAAACAAGTGTTATTGCCCCTTGTCTTTCTCTACATTTTTTCCTTCCAAATGTAAGACAGTGTGTAAAAAAGACGTCTATTTGAGAAATGCCCTGTAATTCACATGCTAGTATGGGCACCCCGAATTCAGAGATGTGCAAATAACCACTGCTTCTCAACACCTTATCTTGTGGCCATTTTGGAAATACAAAGGTTTTCTTGATACCTATTTTTCACTTTTTATATTTCAGCAAATGAATTGTTGTTTACCCGGAAAAGAATGAAAACCCATTGCAAGGTGCAGCTCATTTATTGGGGTACCTAGGGTTCTTGATGAACCTACAAGCCCTATATATCCCCGCAATAAGAAAAGTCCAGCAGACATAACAGTATATTGCTTTCAAAAATCTGACATCGCAGGAAAAAGTTACAGTGTAAAACGTGGAGAAAAATGGCTGCTTTTTTTTACCTCAGTTTCAACATTCTTTTATTTCAGCTTTCATTTTCTGTAGGAAACACTTGTACGATCTACACAAATGACCCCTTGCTGAATTCATAATTTTGTCTACTTTGCAGAAATGTTTAGCTTTTTGGGATCCAGCATTGGTTTCTTACCCATTTCTGTCACTGACTAGAAGGAGACTGAAAGCACAAAAAATAGTAAAAATGGGGTATGTCCCAGTAAAATGTCAAAATTGTGTTGAAAAATTGGGTTTTCTAATTCAAGGTTGCCTGTGAAAGCTGGGAAGATGGTGATTTTACCATTGCAAACCCTTTGTTGATGCCATTTTCAGGGCAAAACCACAAGCCTTCTTCTGCAGCCCTTTTTTCCCCTTGTCTTTCTCTACATTTTTTCCTTCCAAATGTAAGACAGTGTGTAAAAAAGACGTCTATTTGAGAAATGCCCTATAATTCACATGCTAGTATGGGCACCCCAGAATTCAGAGATGTGCAAATAACCACTGCTTCTCAACACCTTTTCTTGTGGCCATTTTGGAAATACAAAGGTTTTCTTGATACCTATTTTTCACTTTTTATATTTCAGCAAATGAATTGCTGTTTACCCGGAAAAGAATGAAAACCCATTGCAAGGTGCAGTTCATTTATTGGCTCAGGGTACCTAGGGTTCTTGACGAAACTACAAGCCCTATGTATCCCCGCAATAAGAAAAGTCCAGCAGACATAACGGTATATTGCTTTAAAAAATCTGATATCGCAGGAAAAAGTTACAGTGTAAAACATGGAGAAAAATGGCTGATGTTTTTACCTCATTTTCAACATTCTTTTATTTCAGCTGTCATTTTCTGTAGGAAACACTTGTAAGATCTACACAAATGACCCCTTGCTGAATTAATAGTTTTGTCTACTTTGCAGAAATGTTTAGCTTTCTGGGATCCAGCATTGGTTTCTTACCCATTTCTGTCACTGACTGGAAGGAGACTGAAAGCACAAAAAATAGTAAAAATGGGGTATGTCCAAGTATAATGTCAAAATTGTGTTGAAAAATGGGGTTTTCTAATTCAAGGTTGCCTGTGACAGCTGGGAAGATGGTGATTTTACCATTGCAAACCCTTTGTTGATGCCATTTTCAGGGAAAAACCACAAGCCTTCTTCTGCAGCCCTTTTTTCCCATTTTTTTTTTTTCAATAATTTCTTTTTTGCTGTATTTTGGCTAATTTCTTGGTCTCCTTCAGGGGAACCCCCAAAGTCTGGAACCTCTAGAATCCCTAGGATGTTGGAAAAAAAGGACGCAAATTTGTCCTGGGTAGCTTATGTGGAGAAAAAGTTATAAGGGCCTAAGCGCAAACTACCCCAAATAGCTAAAAAAAGGCTCGGCACAGGAGGGGAAAAGCCCTGGCAGCAAATTGGTTAAATTGTGAGCTCAGGGACCCCAAACTCCACATGTCTATCCGCTCCCAAAGGGAATATACACTTTAATCATATTTAAAGGCAGCCCCCATGTTAACCTATCAGAGGGATAGGTCTTGCAACAGTGAAAACCGAATTTAGCATTATTTCACTGTTAGGACATATAAAACATATTATTATATGTCCAACCTTAACCATACACTGCACCTGGATACCTAGGGCCTACCTTAGGGATGCCTTACATGTAAGAAAAGGGAAGGGTTAGGCCTGGCAAGTGGGTACACTTCCCAAGTCGAATTTTCAGTTTAAAACTGCACACACAGACACTGCAGTGGCAGGTCTGAGCCATGTTTACAGAGCTACTATTGTGGGTTTCACAACCAGTGCTGCAGGCCCAACAGTAGCATTTGATTTACAGGCCCTTGGCACTTCTAGTGCACTGTACTAGGGACTTACCAGTAAATCAAATATGTCAATTATGGATGAACCAATTACATACACAGTTTGTATAGGAGCACTTGCACTTTAGAACTGGATAGCAGTGGTAAAGTGCCCAGAGTGACAAAAACAGCAAAAACAGAGTCTAGCACACATCAACAACCTGGGAAACAGAGGCAAAAAGTTAAGGGAAACCACGCCAAGGATGAAAAGTCTAACACGTGTTCCCCCAGCTGAAAGTGGGGAGCAACTACTCAATCTCATGGGAGTTCTCACTAAGGTTGGAAAGAATCTGGACAGACCATCTGCATTGGTGTGTTCTGTACCAGGGCCGTGTTCCACCGTAAAGTCCATCCTCTGTAAGGGAATGGACCACCGCAACAGTTTTGGATTCTCACCCCTCATCTGCATTAACTATCTGAGGGGCCTGTGGTCAGTCTGAACCCAGAAGTGAGTCCAAAACAAGTAGGGTCTTAGCTTCTTCAGTGCCCAGACCACCGCAAACGCTTCACGTTCTATGGCACTCCACCCACGTTCCCTGGGAAGTAACCTCCTGCTAATGAATGCTACAGGTTGATCTAGGCCTTCTTCATTAAGAATTTAGAGTACTGCTCCAATACCATGCTCTGAGGCGTCTGTTTGCACAACAAACTCCTTGGAGTAGTCAGGTGCCTAAAGCACAGGTGCTGTGCACATGGCAGCCTTCAGGGCATCAAAAGCGGTCTGGCATGCCTTTGTCCAGATCACCTTCTTGGGTTGCTTCTTAGAAGTCAACTCAGTCAAGGGGAAACAATGGTACCATATCCCTTGACAAACCTCCTGTAGTAGCCAATGAGACCTAAAAAGGCTTTCACCTCAGTCTGGGTTTTGGGAGGCTCCCCAGCCAGAATGGTGTCAATTTTTTGGCTGTAGGGGTGCCACCTGGCCTCTCCCTACCTGGTGTCCCAAGTACCCCACAGAACCCTGCCTTATTTGCCACTTGCTTGCCTTAATAGTGAGGCCTGCCTTCTACAGGTCCTCCAACACTCTGCTGAGGGGTTGCAGATGTTCCTCCCAGGAGTAACTAAAAACAGCAATGTCATCCAGGTAGGCGACACTGAACTCATCCAGCCCAGACAACACCTGGTTGACCAATCTCTGAAAGGTGGCAGGGGCATTCTTCATCCCAAATAGCATCATTTTGAATTGAAAGTGCCCACCTGGGGTAGAAAATACAGACCTCTCCTTGGCCCCCTCAGTCAAGGCAATCTGCCAATACCCAGATGTTACGTCAGAAGTACTGAGGTAGGTGGCAAATCCAAACCGATCAATGAGCTCATCAGCCCTGGGGATGGGGTATGCGTCGGGCTTGCTGACCACATTGAGTTACCGGTAGTCCACACAGAACCTGAGTTCTGGAGTGGCACCAGGTGCAGCAGTCTTTAGGACCAATACCACTGGGATGGCCCAAGGACTGTTGGAATGCGCAATAACCCTTAGGGTTAACATTTTGGATGCCTCATCCTTAATGATTGACCTGACCTTATCAGTCACCCTGTGCATTTTCTGTTTAATGGGTTGACTGTCACCAGTGTCCACATCATGTGTGCACAAGTGCGTGACCCCTGGGATCAGGGAAAACAGTGAGGCGAACTGTCGCAACAACTGGCGACAGTCCCTCTGTTGCTCTTCAGTCAGGGAAGGGGAGAGGATCACTCCCTCCACAAACCCATCTTTTTCTCCTGCACACAGGAGGTCAGGAAGAGGCTCACTCTCCTCCTCCACCCCATCATCTGTTGCAAGGAGCATGGACAGTTCAGTCTTCTCAAAGTGTGATTTGAGGTGGTTATCATGCAGGACACTTAGATAGTTCCTGGGAGTCTGCAAGTACACCAGATAGGTGACTTAAATCTTGCGCTCCACCACCTCAAAAGGCCCAGTCCTTGTCTTGGAGCGCCCTGGGCTCCACTGGTGCCATCACCCACACTTTTTGTCCAGGTTGAAACTCGAACAGAGTGGCATTCCAGTCATACCACTGTTTCATATCCTCCTGGCTTGCTTCCAGCTTGTCCTGTACGAGACCCCTGAAGCGGGCAGTCTGGTTTCTCAGAGCTGGCATGTAGCTAAATACATCCTGGGGGGGTTTACAGGAGCTCCTCCACCAGATTTAAAGGTCCCCTCACAGGGTGGTCACAGATCAGCTCAAAGGGACTAAACCCAAGTCCCTTTTGAAGCACCTCTCTTTAAGCGAACAGTAGGCATAGCAAGAAGACGTCCCACTTCCACCTAAAGGGCTCTGACAATCATGCCTTTCAAGGTGTGGTTGAATCTCTCAACCAGACCATTACTTTGGGGGTGGTATAGGGTGGTGAACTTGAAGGTTACCACACACTCCTTCCACAGTGACTTCATATACGTGGATATGAAGTTGGTACCCCCATCAGATACCACTTCCTTGGGGAACCCCATGCAGGTAAAAACCCCCATCAAATCACGACCCACCACAGAGGAATTGATTAACTTCCAAGCAATGGCTTCTGGGTACCGGGTGGCATGGTCAACCAAACCTGTTGCCCATGGCTCTATTGGGATCCAGAGGCCCCACAATATCAATGCAAACCCTTTCAAAGGGGGTACTGACAACAAGGAAAAGGTTGGAGGGGAGCCTTACTTTTCCCCCCACTCGTGCCACTTGCCTGACATGTTTGCCTAGACCTGAAATGTGCATCTGAGTGACTGCGCATTAGGGGCCAGTGAAAGTGGGTGACAATCCTCTCAAAGGTCTTGTCCCGCCCCAAATGTCCAGCTAAAGGCACATCATGAGCCAACCCCAGTAGGAAGACCCTGAAGCAATAGGGTACCACCAGCACACGTGCTGACCTAGGCTCATAACCCTTAGACTCACTGTACAGGTGGCTGTTCTCCCAGTAGATGAGGTGAGATCCTGGCTCCTTGCCAGCCGCCTGGTCTGCAGCCTGCTGCCGCAAACCCTCCAGAGTGGGGCATGTCTTCTGTGCTGTACAGAATGCTTCCATGGTGGGCCCCCCTTCCTGCTGCCACTGAGACAGCTCAGGGACCTCCCCCAGTTCAGCCACCAGTTCCCCTGTAGGCTCCGGGCATCACCCTCAGGCTCCACCTCCTCCCGTACCGTGGAAACTTCTGGGTTCAGTTTCCTATGCCCCCTGCCCTTCCTCTTTTTGGCGGTTCCCTAGGCCACTGTTTCTGGAGCTCTTGACCACCCTGACAGGTTGCCATTGACCTGGTAGATACGCATACCGATCTAGGCAGACCCAACACCTCCAAGTGTCACCTGTATTCCACCTCCTTCCAAGGGAAATCCTCCAGGTCATTGCCAAGCAAACAATCCACAGTCATGGTTGGACTCACAGCTATTTTGAAGGAACCTGAGACCCCCTGTTCAAAGGGAACCTGTGCCACTCTGCACAGGTGCTCTGAGTTGTCTACTGCAACTACTTGGCGAAGTACCCAGGGATCAATCTGCATTTCAGACACCAGGTGACTCCTCACTGTAGTCATACTGGCTCCTGTGTCCCTCAGAGCCTCCACACTCTGTCCATTGATGGTCACCTACTGCATGTACTTTTTAGTGTTCTCAGGCACGCGCGTTCTCTGAACTATCTCATTGTTCCCTAGTGAGACAAGGGTCATCTCAGCTGGCTTCCACCCACCTGGAACCAACTCCTCCCCAAGCGCTACACTAGCCAAACCCTGGAACCACGCACCAGTGGGTGCCAGTGTACTCTTGGGGTCCTCTCTCACATGACACACCTGGTCACATGCATAGCACTTATGTGGGGGACCCTCTACCACTGGCTTCCTTTTGGAGAACGATAGTTTCTTCTCACTGGGGGGCTGATAATATTTACCCTGGGAATCAGTTTGGGGCCCTTTAGAGAACTCCCCCTGTCTATCCTTACCCCCTCTTTCTTCTGAGAGGGACCCTGCCCACCCTTGGCGTGGTCTCTCCCATACCTCTTTTGGACCCTGGTGCTCTCCTAGCAGTCCGGTTCCTGTGCAAGCTTCCTGGGGTCAGTCAGCTTGCTGTCAATCAGATGCTGGCACAGCTCTGGAAAACATAAACTGTACAAGTGCTCCCAAGCAATAACATTGTAGAGTCCCTCATACATTGTTACCTTACTGCCCTTCACCCAAGTGACCTGTAAAAAGAATCAACACATTCCAACCATGTTTGGGATTCCTTCTTCTTATAGGACCTAAACTTGTCTTTATATTACTCAGGGTTGAGACCATATCTTGTGAGTAGGGCATCCTTCATGATAGTGTAGGTAAGGTTCTGAGCATCCCCTAAGCCTGTCAATGTATCCCTCCCCTCTACCTCAAAGTGCTTCACAGACCCACCCCCAATGAGCTTCATGGACCAGGTTCATGTGGATGGCAGACTCATACCCCTTGAACCACAATTATATGTCATCCTCCCTCTTGTAATCCTTCACAAGGTCTTTAAGAATGTGCACCTTCCTCTCAGGCTGAACTGTACTGTTGTTGCCCCTATCTCTACTAGACTGGCTCCGCTGATCTAACTCCTTTAAGCTAAGCTCATGAGCCAGCAGTATCTTCCTTTTCTCAGTGGCCATCCTTCTCTCTTTCATCTTTAGACTGAGCTTCTTCAGCTCCAATTGGTATTCTCTCTCTGCCTGTCTGTCCTGTAACTCTTCAGGTGTCAGACACTTGAAGGACACACTGCTACCTGCCCTGAAGAGTCTCTCCCTGGACATAACAGGCCCACCCACTACATCATTTTGAGTGACTTGTACCCCTTTCTTACCTTCCTGCTCCTCCTCTGTGTGCCCCTCAGCTTGTTTCGCTGTCACCGAGGCCCTCAGCGCCTTTTCCAGCTCCACTTTCTTGGATGAGCTCTTAATGAGACCGGTAACATCCTTACAGAACTGCTTTAACTGAGCCACTGTGTAGCTCTCCAATTTCTCTATGTCAAAAGCAGCTCCAGCTGATGCATCTCCATATTGAGACATGATGAAGAGTTAAAAAAGTGCAAAGTTCCAAAGGCAGAAATACAAGTACCCAAATGAATTAAAAAAAAAAAAGTAAATCAAGGGACCAGCAAGAAGTAGAACAAAAAGAAGTCCCAAACAGAAAAGCAAAAATCACAAGACAAGCAGTATGCGGTCATGTAGTGGTCTGAACTCAAAACAGTAGTGTACACTTAATCACTGTATGTCAAGTACAAATACATGTCCAATCCCGACCACTGATCACCAGTGTTAGAAAGGGGGCCTTGGTTGGCAGTCAGGTTACCCCCTGTCCAAGCAAGCACCCTCACTCTAGTCAGGGTAAAAGAGAATCACCCTCAGCTAACCCCGCTCATCCCCCTGGTAGCTTGGCACGAGCAGTAGTCTTAACTTTAGAGTGCTAGGTGTAAAGTATTTGTACCAACACACACAGTGACTTAATGAAAACATTTCAAAATGACACAACACAAGTTTAGAAAAATAGAAACAAACAAACAAACAAAACAAGACCAAAACAACAAAAATCAAAAATAGTCAAGTTATGAATTAAAAACCAAAAAGAGTCTTCATGTGATTTTAAACACAACGCTAAATCTGTTAGCGTGGAAATGTACCTGGGCGCGTCAAAAATAACCCTGCACAGGCGATTGTTCGTCAAAAAGGTCTTGCGATGTGTCTATATCACTCACGAGCGAGACCGTGCGTCGTTTCTCCTTCAGTCAGATCGGCATGCATTGTTTATTCTCTCCACAGGAGAGCGATGAGTCGATCCGAACAGCACTCTCGGGTCCGGGGAGGCCTTGAGTTGTTTTTACACGCCGAGCAATGTTTGCGTCGGAAATCCGCCTGCATGATGATTCGAAAACCACGCAGTGCGTGTTGCGATCTCACCAGCCTCCATCAGCGATGCTGCGTGTTGTTTCTCCAGCAGCGAGTGTCGATTTTTCAGCTGAGTCTCAGAGTTGCGTTGATGTTTTTCCCCGCACAGTGGTCTGTGCGTGGATTTCTTACTCTTGTTCTGCCAGCTTCTCCTTTCAGGGTCCCAGGAACTGGATGGGCACCACTTGGCAGGGTAGGAGTCTCAGCAGAGTCCCCAGGTGCTGGCAGACAGAAGTCTTTGCTGTCCCTGAGACTTCAACAACAGGAGGCAAGCTCTAGTTCAAGCCCTTGGAGAGTTCTTCACAAGCAGGAAGGTACAAAAAGGCCAGTCTTTTTCCTCTTGCACAGGCAGAAGCAGAAACTGCAGGATAGCCTCCACAAAGCACAGTCACAGGCAGGGCAGCTCTTCTTCCTCAGCTTTTCACCATGCAGAGGTTCCTCTTGGTTTCCAGAAGTGATCTAAAGTCTGTGGTTTTGGGTGCCCTTCTTATACCCATTTTTCCAGTTGAAGTAGGCTTACTTCAAAGAAAAATCTCTCTTGTTTGTGAAATCCTGCCTTGCCCAGGCCAGGCCCCAGACACACAGCAGGGGGTTGGAGACTCCATTCTGTGAGGGCAGGCACAGCCCTTTCAGGTGTGAGTGACCACTTCTCCCCTCACTCCTAGCACAGATGGCTCATCAGGATATGCAGGCTACACCCCAGCTCCCTTTGTGTCAATGTCTAGAGAGAGGTTCAAATAGCCCAACTGTCAAATTGACCCAGACAGGGAATCCATAAACAGGCAGAGTCACAGAATGGTTTAAGCAAGAAAATGCTCACTTTCTAAAAGTGGCATTTTCAAACACACAATCTTAAAATCAACTTTACTAGAAGATGTATTTGTAAATTGTGAGCTCAGAGACCCCAAACTCCACATGTCTATACGCTCCCAAAGGGAGTCTACACTTTTTTAAAAAAATGTATTTATTGTATCATATCGATAGTGACAATAAAGAAAGTTACAGTTATATGCGAGTTTACCAAAGTTCTCAACTCTTTCATGTTTCAACATTGTTCCCTGTTGAATTTACATGTTAACGATACCAATACCGTTTGTTTATTTAGGCAAGCATTATATACTTAGCAATCACTATATGGCTTATAGCATATGGCAGAAAACAAAGATAATGAAAAAAAAGGACCTAAAAATATAAACAAAGAAGAGAGGAGTTAAGGACAGAAGAAATCTGAGCGAGTATACGCGCGGGGGAGAGGCGGGGGGAGGGAGGAGGAGGATCGTACAGCACCCGACGTGCACGAGCAGACCCTCCAGCATCCTCCGGCGTGAAGCGATATGTACTCCTGCCATAATTTCGGGACTGGGCAGGTGGGGCCAGTTCAGCAATCACAAATGTACAGTGGTCGGTGTCGGTGAGGTGGGCGTGTCTGCGGAGTTAGGCCTCCATACCCAGGCCATCTGCGATAGGTAGAGCATTTATGCCCTTTCGCTTCTATATATGATTCATTGCAAGGTGCCTTTGTGTTGTGTCGCGCCCTCTAATACGTGTTCCTGCGATTCCTGGTGTTGCGGTTGTTGTACACTATGTGGTTTGCACCCTATATTCACTAGTGAATTTAATTGTGCCGTCACTCCAGTGTGTGCTATGATTTATGAGTTATTACCCGTTCGTGTAGTTTATTCAGGGGGGTAGTTCATCATCTTTGCTTTCTAAAAGTGTCACAAAGGAGCTCCAGGTCTCTACTCCCTTAACCTGGATCCCCTTGTCCTGGAGTGAGTGCAGTGTTTGATGTTCTGCTTTTGCCCAGCGCAGTAGCTCCGTTTGCCATTGATGTATGCTAGGCGCGCTGGGTGCTTTCCAATGCATGGCTATCAGGCGTCTGTACAACACTAGTGCTAGTGCAATCCATCTGTGTGTCTGCTTCCGTCTTTTAGATCTTACCCCTATACCCAATAGACATAGCTCCGGATTAGGAGACATTGGAATATCAGTCCACTCAGTCAACAGATTTATAATATCATGTATTTTGAATTGGTGAGCATTCCCATGTCATATGGAAAAAGGTGGCTTCTGTGGTGCCGCATCTATGGCACCTCTATGGCGTTTGGGGGAACATGCGTGTTAGCCGGTGAGGTGACAAATATGCTTGATGTACATAATTGAACTGGGTGTAACGGAATCAGGGGTTGTGTGATACTTCATAAATCATTTTCATAGCCTGGTTCCATGCTTGTGTTGAGAGCGGCTCTGAAAGAACCTGATCCCACCTATTTTTTGCTTGTTCCTGCCCATGTTCGATATGCGTTGTCAGGATCTTATATATTCTGGATACGTTTATTGGAGTTGCTGGGCTTTCTAACAAATCATGTAATATAGGGGCAGTTTTTGGCTCATTACGCCCACATTTCCAGGTTGAGCGAGCTAAGAGTCGTACTGCACCGAATGCTATGAAGCTTCCTTGTCCCAAATTATGGGCGTTAGATAGTGCCTCGTTTGTTAGGATGCAACCTTCACTATAAATATCACCCGTTGTTTGTATGCCCTTCTCTGGCCAAGTGTTCAGGCCTACCTTTCCTGCTATGTTTTCGATTTTTGGGATGGCCAGTAATGGGATCCTAGGAGAGTATTGCGGCTCTTTGTCCCCAGCTAGTGCAAAGCGTCCCCATATCCAATGAGCGACATTTAGTAGAATGTTTTGTGTGTGTGTTGATCTATCTCGGTTCATTAGGTATTGTAATATGCTAGTGTGTCCTAGATCCTTGAGTATCGTCTGTGTTTCTTCATTCGTAAGGTTACCAAGCCATTGAAACACCCATTGTAGCTGGGCGGAGGCATAGTATAATTCAAATCTTGATGCCCCCAGCCCTCCCATCATTAGTGGTTGATGTATTTTTGTTAGTGCTACGCGACGGCGGCTATTGCCCCATATTAAGTCTATTAGTATGCCGTTCAGTGGTTTGAAAAAAGAAGCCGGGAGCACCAATGGGAGCGCCATGAAGAAATAGAGCAGACGCAGTAGTATTATCATCTTTGCTATAGCCACTCTTCCCATAAGAGAGAGTGGGAGCGAGCACCAGAAAGACAGTGAGCCCCTGACGGAGCGTATCACTTGTCCCAGGTTGCTATCTTTGAGATCCTGTGGGTCGTGATATACATTTATTCCCTGATATTTAAATGTGGTGTAGCACCATTTTAGGTCACCCAGGCTAGCAGTCAACCGGTGTGTTTCAGGTACGGGTCGCATGGGGAATAGGCAGGATTTTGACCAATTCACTTTTAACCTAGACACCACACCAAACTTGTATAGCAACCCCAACAAGTCAGCTAGGGATTCTGAGTAATTTCGTAAGAATATTAACGCATCATCGGCGTACAGTGACACTATGCGATGCGTATGTCCGTCTAGGATGCCCCATGCCGGGGCTAATGTACGTAGCCGGGCGGCTAGTGGTTCGGTGGTGAGGGCGAACAACAGTGGGGATACGAGTATTCCCTTTCTTGAGGATGTAGGTGTCTCCATACGTCTATGAGGCGTCGGTCTGTTATCCATGACTGTAACATCTCAGAGTTTTTCCTTACTGGGGCGGCTATCAGTGGGGGGTGCGACATGTCCATATCTATTTGCGGAACGCAGTTCATGTCCCCTCTCCAGATACTGGGTGAGGTTAAGTCATTTGATAGATGTGAGATCGTGTTTCGTAGGACCTCGCCCTGTTTGATATTCGGAACGTATATCCCATTGATTACTAGTGTTTCACCGTCTAGAGAGCCTACTATTTGTATAAACCTGCCATCTTTATCCGTAGTGCTGTGTTCTACTATGTATGGGACCCCTGGAGCTATCCAAATCAGTACTCATCTTGCAAAAGTTGATGTCCCTGATCCATATATTACTCCTGCCCATTTCTTCTCAATGTGTTTAATGTCTTCCGGTGTGACATGCGTTTCTTGTAATATAGCAATGTGGATGTGATGGCTTTTTAAGTGTGCATATATTCTATTGTGTTTGGACATTCCCGCCATGCCCTTCACATTCCAAGTTAGTATGTTATAGATGGACTCTTTGTGCATTGTATTTTATAGTATTACGACTACCTTCCCACCTTGCCCAAGGAGCCCTCTGACCGAGCCCCCCATTTCCACTATAGTCCCCCCCCAAAAGCCTGCCCCTACAGCCGCCCCCCACTCCCATCCCCGCACTGGATGAAACCGACCTGAAGAAGGTGGGATAGACCCCAATATAAGAAGGGAGAAGTATAGGTAAACAACGTAAAAGGATATTTGGGCAAATGCCCTGCTTTAAACAGAGTGGCACAACTGGTGCCTAAACATGAGTATGTACAGTTCAGTTCCATTTGGGTACTGTTCAGGTGGTGGGGGGCGTGGGTTGGCGGAGGTCGAGCACCTTGTCAGCCCACCACCACGTTGCTTTTTTCCTCTGCGATGACCCTGGGTATGTTCGTGTTTTCTGGCTTTAATTTCTTGTGGCTTGTTTAATCTGCACAAGGTCTGGTCACGTTGTGGGATGTCCATGTGTGTCTGTTTCCGCATGTTAGACGGAAGGGGACTCAGCCCCTATTGTCCTAGAATTGACGGGCTCATTCAAGTTAACTTCTGCGGGTCTTTCAAATTTCGTCTGCCAGGTGCGGAGTGAGGTCAGGGCCACCAAGTAACTGGGAGAGGGAGGAGCTGGAGCCACTTCGCACTGAGCCACTTTCATTTAAATCTGTTTTATCTTTAGTGTCTGACATCAGACGTGTAAATGTGCTAGTGTCACTCACGGTTTTCGCTTGATCAGCCGCCATTTGTGATTTAGTTTGACGCGCTGTGGTGTTTTTCTTTTTCTTTTTCTTTTTCTTGGAGCTAGGAGTAATCCATTCCCCACTTGCTGCATCATCGTTGGACGGTTCAACTAGGCCCTTAGCATGTAACCATGTCTATGCATCTTCAGGGGTTGGTAACATAAGAGTTTTTTCATCCGCTATTATTCGGAGGCGAGCTGGAAACATAAGTGAGTAAGTGATTTTGGGCTCACGCAATATTTGTTTCATTTTGATATATGATGCTCTTTTACGTTGTACTTCCATTTTATAGTCTGGATAAGCAGTGACGTTGCTATTCTCCAGACTGACTGGTCCTGTCGTTCTGAAATGTTGGAGGACATGTTCTCTGTCTCTGCAATTCAGGAAGCGCGCTATCAGAGGGCGAGGTGGAGCGCCTGGCTGCGGAGGTCTGCCGGGGATTCTGTGTGCTCTTTCTATCACTGGTGTTTTAGTAGAGTCTTGTATTTTCATTGTGTTTTTCAGCTAGCTCTCTAGAAATTCCTCAGCATTGGGTGCTTCTTTCCGTTCTGGTATACCTAGGAATCTGATGTTGTTACGTCTGGAGAGGCCCTCCGCTTTCCTCGGTCCTGCGTTGTAGTTGCGTCATTTCCTTTCCATTTGCTGAATTTTAGTTTTCATGTCTGCGATCTCGGTTTGGACAGTTTTTAGTGCCAGTTCCGTGTTGTTGACCCTGTCCGTTAATTTGCGGTGGTCCGCACGAAGTAGTGTGACCTCCATGACCGCTGTGTCGATTTTGCCCTCAAGCGAGGACTTGGTGTCCATTATTGCTTGTAAAACGAATTGCAGAGAATGGGTGCGCAGTGTTTCGTTCACTTGATGGAGTGTTACGGATTGCATATTGTGGGGGCGGTTTGCCACCGTCCATGTGGTTCCCTGGTTTGGGCTGTTTTGGCTTGACCATTGTGTCCTGCAGCAACGATCACTGCTGGGTTGAAGCTGGATTTGATTGAAGTTACCTAAAGAGCACACGGCGTGCTGATGATTTAGCCTGGTTGATTCCGTTAGCGAAGGTTACCTTGGGAGCTATACGTGTCACTGCAATTATGTCCCTTCCCCTAATTCCAAAGAACTTATGCAATTTGGCAAGATATGAGGGGGTTCTTGCTCCGCCGTGGTGATTAGTGTGGGCTTATTTACCAGCAAGAGAGGTCAGAGGGCATTCTGCAAATATTATCAAGGCTTAGGAAACACTTTGTCGAGCTGTGAATCAACCAAGCTACATTTCCATTGAGTCGGTATTCTACCCAGAGTTTATGGTGCCCAATTGAGCCTCACTTTTATTGATCCGTCTTAAGTTCCGTTTCCTCGTTGTTTATTTCTGTTCTTTAGGTGTTTGAGGAGTTACAGGTTAAACTTCCCGATCCAACGTGGAGCTTTGATGTTAGAAAAGCAATTGTTAGAAGTTCTGTCGAGTCCTGTATTCGCTTTACGGCCCTTTCATGTTTCCGTATGTTTTACTCTGCATGAACAAAGCGATCTTGGGCTTGTGGTTCTTTATACGATGGTGAGTAACTTCTCTTGTTTTGTTGTGCGTTTATGTCCCCTTTTTGTTTATTTATTTATTTTCTTTTTTACTAGTTGCCAACAGTATCGCCACAGTGGCCCCCGACCAGCTCGCTCCGCTCTTCTGCCTCTCCACGGGGGGACGATCGCAGCCATCCACCGGTGGGCGAGTCCCCGCGTCAGTATATTTAGCCGTGGTTCCCCCAACGATTCCCCCAGAGGGCCCAGGCCCGGGCGACCACCGCGTAACAGGCCTCAATCCCTTCCACCGCTACGGCGAAGACAGGGCCAGACGGGGAGCCGGGAGGCAGCGCCAGGGGTCGCCAGCGTCCGCACCTGCTCCAAACCACACCAACCAGGCCTCCCCAGCACTGGAGTGTCCAGGTAGGCCACAGCCCGGGCGGCCCGACACCTCCGGGGACCTTGCGCCGGGCACACACGGTTCATGGGCCCTATCCAGTCCCTCCTCGCAGCGAGGACAATTGCGGGTGGGACCCGGAAGGCTCCCAGCCAGCGGCAATCAGCGCTCACCTCCCGATCGAAGTACACGGCCCAGGCCCCAGCAGCGCCGGCGTCGGTTGTGTCGGTCTCATCCGGACGGCGTTATTTCCCCACAATGTTTGCAGATTCCCTACGTGTGTAGGGGTCTTCTTTGATTGCATGCATTGATGTCTTGCATCGCAGGGATCAGGGTTTCGGCTGATTTTACTGGGCTGAGAACGGAGCTCGTTGTTTAAGCGTCTGTTCTGGCCTCCATCTTGGCCACGCCCCTAGGGAGTCTACACTTTAATCATATTTAAAGGCAGCCCCATGTTAACCTATGAGAGGGATAGGCCTTGCAACAGTGAAAAACAAATTTAGCAGTATTTCTCTGTTAGGACATATAAAACACATTAGAATACATTTCCTACCTTAAACATACACTGCACCCTGCCCATGGGGCTACCTAGGGCCTACCTTAGGGGTGCCTTACATGTAAGAAAAGGGAAGGTTTGGGCCTTCCAAGTGGGTACACTTGCCAAGCATAATTTGCAGTTTAAAACTGCACACAATGACACTGCTGTGGCAGGTCTGAGCCATGTTTACAGAGCTACTATTGTGGGTGGCACAACCAGTGATGCAGGCCCACTAGTAGCATTTGATTTACAGGCCCTGGGAACCTCTAGTGCACTGTACTAGGAACTTACCAGTAAATCAAATATGCCAATCATCGATGAACCAATTACATACACATTTTGTATAGGAGCACTTGCACTTTAGCACTGGATAGCAGTGCTAAAGTGCCCAGAGTAACAAAAAGAGCAAAAACAGAGTCCAGCTCACATCAACAGCCTGGGACACAGAGGCAAAAAGTTAAGGGAGACCACACCAAGGATGAAAAGTCTAACACCCCTCTTATCCAATGAGAGGAATACTAGATTGGGCTGAGGTCTCTCGAATCATTATTATATTGAATGCTCCTAAGAACTGGTTAACAGCGGTATCTTCAATTTTTTCTGTAAGCCACCTATGTTCCAAGAGCAGATAGTTAGCCCCACCTAGACAGGGGTGCTCAGTTATACTGCTAATGAATTTTTACAGGATTCTGCCTGCGGTAGAACTGTAGGCAGCCAGCTCCAGCTCTCTTGAGGGTTGCACTTTTCTATCATTTTCCGATGCTTAGAGTGCTCCTCTAAGGAAAGAGGTTGTAGCATTGGGTTGTCCTACGACTTCTTCGAGGCAGCCCCTGAGGGTATGTCTTCCGTTTGCTACTCTTAGAACAGACCGAGTCAGGTCTACATTCTTTTCAGGACAGTGTCTTTCTAATAACAGGTGAAGGTATCTGTTTCCTTGATAGGTTATTACCATTTAGCCCCAAGCCTTCAACAGATTTTTCCTTTCTAGGACCTTGGTGTGAAGAACTGAAGCCACAAAAGTGCCAAGGTTGGATCCGAGTGCTGTCTCCCTCTTGCTGGGAGAAACTTTATGGTCAGAACTCTGTGCACTTAACCACTGCTATCCAGAGCTAAAGTGCTTTTGCTCTCTCCTCTAAACATGGTATTATTGGCTTATCCCCTACTGGCCTTTACTTATAAGTCCCTAGTAAAGTGCACAGCATGTTCCCAGGGTCTGTAAATGCAATACAACAAGTGGGCTTGCAGCACTGATTTTGCCACCCTCTTAAGTAGCCCTCTAACCATGGCCAGGCCTGCCATCACAGAGCCAGTATGTGCAGTTTTACACTGCTATATCATTCTGGCAAAATAGCCCTTTTGCCATGCCCAAACCTTCCTTTTTAATACATAGGAGTCACCACTGGGGAAGAACCTGGACAATCCAATATGCAGGTTGCATTGTCTTTAAAAAGCAGGGCATGCACTTTTAAGTTTTATATATCCTGGTAGTAAAAATCTCTTGAATTTAATTTTTCACTACTGCAAGGCCTATCTCCCCCACAGGGTAATATTGGAGTTGCCTTTTCACAATTCATTAGCCTGATTTCAAAATGAGAAGAGATGATTCTTTTAGGTTTGGTGTCTCCAAATTACTATTCGGATTTTAGATTGCACTTCTAAAAAAGACGTTTTTAGAAAGTTGTCATTTTCTTACTTAAGCCATTTGGTGCCTACTGCCTGTCTCTGATCACATGTCTGGAGGTGAGTGACAGCTGGTCTTTGTGTATTCCCCCTAGACTACGCCTGGCAGAGATCCAAAAAAATAACTCAATGAAGAGGTGGAAGCAGGCTTGTCCACCTGATTGCACTGCATTTTCAGGCCAGTAACGTGTTTCACACTGAAAAATCAGTGCAAAAGGGACCATGCGGTCAACATGGGCACAGCCTTTTTGTTTTGTCTGCTTTCTGTTCTCTGCATGGTGCTGAGCCTGATTTTTCAATCAGGTTCAATCTCTTCCAATCCAATCCCCATCCCACTCCTCCGACTCTTATTTATCTTTTTGTAATAAACATGTGTTTTTCTCTGTGTGTATTATAAATTGCTGTACTTTTTTTTACTACTTACCTGATTCTTTGTACTTTTTGGTTTTCCCTTTCTTCCTTGTGTTCTATTTCCTTTAGTTCTTCCTTTCTTTCGGCACTGCTGTTTTGTGTTTCTTCTTTTTTTTCACCCCAGTGCCATGTCTGAACAAGCAGCAAGTGGTGACATTGGTGTGGCTGCGACAAGCTACAAACCTTGCTGACAATGGTGCCGCCAAGAGGTGCACCCTGCCCCATTTTTTTAGAGGCAGCAGTAGTTGCATTTGTATTTTGTGCAGTGCTACCTCCCCTCCATGTTGGTAGCAGGTGGTGGGCCTGGGAGAGGGTGCACTCAGTGGGAGCATTCGCTGCTGTGGGGAAGAGCATTGGTGCATTCGTACCACAACACAACAGCTGACAAACCACTCGGCAAACCTGCTAGACCACAAACAGGGCCTGTTCGACCCGATGTGTGTAGAGGTTCCAGGGCACAGTGAGTATTTTTTTAATTTTTGCTTTTGCTGGTACTAGGACTGCTATCCATTGCTAAAGTGCTAAAATCATAGCTCTGGTCCACCAATTAAAAAAAAAAAAAATTGGTTGGCTTGACAACCTGGCTTTTCTAACGCTTTCAGCCAACGAACCTCCAGAAGTGATAGTTTCAATAGAAGATACTGCTAACTGAACTGTAGTGAGGTATTGCAGTTGTAATTTGTTAAAAAATAATGATAATTACTTAGAGACAAATCTGGCATCAGTACCACAGCTGGCAGCATAAGCAGCACCAGTGAATCCCAGGAGGAGGTTGGAAGGGGAGTCCAAGGGATCGTAAGGATGGTTGGTGGTAAGTCACATTGCTTGTAATTGTTAAGTGAGACAGCTATCCTACCCATCATCACTCATCACCTCCCTGCCTATGGCATTTCACGACCCATGACCAGACTACAGCATGGTTCAATTCAGCACTGCAGTGTTGGCTGTGTAAAGTGTGTCTGCTTCAATTAATGCAGTATTATGAAGTTTTCAATGCACTAAAAATTGAAAACAAGGTGCATTTCTCAGTCCCATTGTTCTTTCCTAAGTTCTGTCTGCATACCATAAAATTGAAAAATCCATTCTTGGTATGTGCCATATTTTTCTGGGCAAGAGATTTATGTATAGATAGTGACTTTCACAACAGATGTATGCCTTGTCATATTTTTCCCTTTTTTCATTCATCATTTATAGTAACTGACTAAGCCAAAGCTTAGCACATGATGATCAGAGACACCCCACTATTCTATAGCAAACCCTTGGAGCAAACTTAACCCTGCAGTAGAGTAACTTTTTTACTGCCAAGCGAAAGCATTTGTTGAAAATAATTTGTAGTGGAGGACAAGGCCAAGGAGTAAACTTTGACCAAGTGCTTGATTTAGTTTGAGTTTGGCAGATGGGTAACTGTGTGGCAGATGTGCCAAATAATCTTGATATCATGTTACTTTCCCTGTACTGCAGTGCATCATTTTTTCCACTGTCTACTTATGACAAACAAGGTCTCTGCATTTTAAATGTGGCATGTGTAATCTAGAATTATTATTACTCATCTGCCTCTTTGAGTCAGAATAGAAAGGCAGTCAGAGAAGAGCAGGGCCATTGTGTAAAAAGGAAGATAATATGTTGTCCATTACTACTGCCCTAGCTGCAGAATGCAGAACATACCAAAGTAGAACCCGACAATAGCATGCCTCCATAAATTTAGCAGAACAAGAATACTATTAATTGTGCTGCATAATGCCTTACTCATTAATGAGAGGTAATTTATTTTTCATTTTAACACTATGGGGTCCTATTTACAAAATAAACCTAGACCAAAACTCTAAGTTTACAACTTTTGGGATTCACAAAGTTAAGTTATGAGTAGTAACTTTACGGAGATCTGCCTCAAACGCAGAAATTCTACCCGAGTAAGGACGTAAAGATAGTACTCGCAACTTACCTTTGTGAATACTGATAAGTTGTAAACGTAGACTTTTGGTCTAAACGTAGACCAAAAATCTAACTTTAACTTTGTGAAACAGACCCAAAAATTCATTTTTTTTTTATTTTTTTTTTATTTTTTTAAATTAGGAAGTCCTTTAGAAGAAAACACCTATTTTAAATCTGGTGATATTCTGGATTAATGCCTACCAGTCAATCAGTGCTTTTATGTGATGCATGTGAGGGGAAGCCATGGCCCTGTGACTAATCTCTTCAAAAATTCCAATGGCCCTAGGGGATCAACAGTGTGCTGCTACTGCACTACTATATTAACAAGTGTTTGCCTTGAGCATTATTTACATTGTGTTTTCTTTTTTTCCTTTCTTGATATAGCTACTCCTGCAGGTCCACCATCTCAGGAGGAGATAGCAGCCTGGCTGTGGAGGCAACAGATGGAGCACATTAGGGCTGCAATTCACCAGCTAGTGGCCCTGGAGGAGGAGGAGGTGTAGGCATCTGCCACTGTCCTTGGACCCAGTACCTCCAGCCAGCCACCGGCACTTCCATCCTGCCTACACCAATGGCAGGGTAGCTGGCAGCTGGGAGCCACCACTGCTGCCCCCTCATTATAATACACAGACCACTTTCTAAGCTGTGTATTACAACAGCAGGTGCTGCTGCACCGAGAGGTGTCACACCTTTACACCTGGATTGATGATGTCCTCTAGTGCCCTTTTTTATTATTTTCTTTGGTGGGAAGGACTTTTGTTGTGGGTGGAGAGGGTGGGAATTGGGAAGGGCACTTGACTTTGGACTTTAGTTTCTTCATCCTCCTTTGAACATTGGCTGGGGTGATTTATTTATTTGTTTGGGAAGAGGAGTGTGCCTGTTGTGGGGTGACAGGGTGGGTTTTTAGTGATAAAAATGAAAGGGCAATTGGTTGCGGTAGAAATCTCTCTTTTGTGTTTTATTTTGCACTGCTGCCTTTTAACACAGCCTGTTTTTTAATCCACTTATCAAAGTGTATACTAGGTAGTCATACCTTTGTCCTACTGGCCAATGTAACTATATTTACCACTAGGAGGGCATACCTATGCCTATATTGGCTACAGCAACCTGTTCTAAAGTTCTTAATCTTCAGTGGAAGTTAGTTACTAATTAAACTAGTTCACTTAACTCCATAGTCCTCTTCCCAGAATAGATGAAGAGATGTTTGCTACCTTTCTCAATCTTTAAAAACATTATAGCATGGTTTTCCAAGGTGCCTTTTTAATGGTGGTGGTAGTAGTAGGAGGCTAGCATGCTAACAGGGAAGACATCACAAGAGAAGCCTTACTCCCACCTAGGTGAACTCCAGTTTTAGGATTAATCAGAAGGTTTATCCAAAACAGGCAACTAAAAAGAAAACACAGAATTAGTGAGTTACTTATTTATAGCATAACTTATCAAAGAATGATCCCAGCCTACCACCATGACACAGACCTGATATTAAAAGCTGAAGCAAAAACTAGCAATAGTACCTTCTTCTGAGCAATGGGGAATTACTCATGTATCTATCTATATCTAATCTATATCTAGATAGCTATAGAGATATGTAGATATAGGTAGCTAGATAGATAGAAAGATAGATAGGTGGATAGATAGATAGATAGATAGATAGATAGATAGATAGATAGATAGATAGATAGATAGATAGATAGATAGATAGATAGATAGATAGATAGATAGATAGATAGATAGATAGATAGATAGATAGATAGATACATGGTTCAATAGATAGATAGAGTTATAGTTAGGGTGACCAGAGATAGGGTGTTTTCAGAATTGGGTCCTTTTATAGCTTTGCACCCATTTGACATACATGCATAAAACTTTGCAGAGCTGCTGCCCCATTTTGTTGTGGGAGGACTGAAAGTTTTGTGGTCCTTGATTGAGGGGTTGCAAATTAAAAAAGGGATGTCCCAAGACAGCTTCAAATCCAATGCACTTTCCATAGACCTTTTCATTTTGAATAGGGACAAACTGTCAGCTGGATTTTTATAAAATTTGGCAATATTTCATATTATGGGGCACAGAGGATTCTGTGTGGTACTCCAGGTAAGTAGAGTGAGTAAATGTTAAGTTATAAGGTTTTTCAACTTAGTGATATCTTGTAGCAAAATACAACTAGAAGTAACAAGGAAACCTAAAATATAAACTAGACTACGTATGTAAAGTTTCAGATTTACTGCATGAACAACTGAAAGACCCATTTATGGTCATCTGCTAATGGAAAACTATATACAAATACACAACAAATAGAATACATCTTAATTTCCATAAGCTTTCTTTGCATGCTCTCTGGCTCACAAAAGAAAATATTGTCTAACAAGCCAAACAAAAGCCATCTTCCTTATCCCCTTCGCTGCCAGGCCTTTTCCCCCTCCTGTCCCGAGCCTTTTTTTGGCTATTTGGGGCAGTTCGCGCTTATGCCCTCATAACTTTTTGTTCACATAAGCTACCCACGCCAAATTTGCGTCCTTTTTTTACAACATCCTAGGGATTCTAGACTTACCCAGACTTAGTGGGTTCCCCTGAAGGAGACGAAGAAATTAGCCAAAATACCGTGAACATTTTTTTTTTTTTTTTTTTAATGGGAAAAAAGGGCTGCAGAAAGCAGCTCGTGGTTTTTCCCCTGAAAATGGCATCAACCATGGGTTTGTGGTGGCAAGATCACCATCTTCCCAGCTTTCAGGAACAGGCAGACTTGAATTGGAAAACCCAATTTTTCAATACAATTTTGACATTTTACTGGGACAGACCCCATTTTTACTATTTTTTGTGCTTTCAGCCTCCTTCCAGTTAGTGAGCAAAATGGGTGAGAAACCAATGCTGGATCCCAGAAAGCTAAACAATTCTGAAAAGTAGACACAATTCTGAATTCAGCAAGGGGTCATTTGTGTACATCCTACAAGTGTTTCCTACAGAAAATAACAGCTGAAATAAAAAAATATTGAAATTGAGGTAAAATAAAACAGCCATTTTTCTCCACGCTTTACTCTGTAACTTTTTCCTGCGATGTCAGATTTTTGAAAGCAATATGCCGTTACGTCTGCTGGACTCTTCTGGTTGCGGGGATATATAGGGCTTGTAGGTTTATGAAGAACTCTAGGTACCCAGAGCCAATAAATGAGCTGCACCTTGCAATGGGTTTTTCTTCTATACGGGTATACAGCAATTCATTTGCTGAAATATAAAAAGTGAAAAATAGGTATCAAGAAAACCTTTGTATTTTCAAAATGGCCACAAGATAAGGTGTTGAGAAGCAGTGGTTATTTGCACATCTCTGAATTCCGGGGTGCCCATACTAGCATGTGAATTACAGGGCATTTCTCAAATAGACGTCTTTTTTTTTTTACACACTCTCTTATATTTGGAAGGAAAAAATGTAGAGAAAGACAAGGCGAAATAACACTTGTTTTGCTATTCTATGTTTCCCCAAGTCTCCCGATAAAAATGATACCTCACTTGTGTGGGTAGACCTTGCGCCCGTGACAGGAAATGCCCCAAAACACAACTTGGACACATCACATTTTTTTACAAAAAACAGAGGTGTTTTTTGCAAAGTGCCTACCTGTAGATTTTAGCCTCTAGCTCAGCAGGCACTGAGGGAAACCTACCAAATCTGTGCATTTTTTAAATCTAGACACCTAGGGGAATCCAAGATGGGGTGACTTGTGGGGCTCTGGTCAGGTTCTGTTACCCAGAATCCTTTGCAAACCTCAAAATTTGACCAAAAAAACACTTTTTCCTCTCATTTCGGTGACAGAAAGTTCTGGAATCTAAGAGGAGCCACAAATTTCCTTCCACCCAGCGTTCCCCCAAGTCTCCCGATAAAAATGGTACCTCACTGGTGTGGGTAGGCCTACCGCCCACGAAAGGAAATGGCCCAAAACACAACGTGGACACATCACATTTTTTCACAGAAAACAGAGGTGTTTTTTTTACAAAGTGCCTACCTGTGGATTTTGGCCTCTAGCTCAGCCGGCACCTGGGGAAACCTAGCAAACCAGCGCATTTTTGAAAACTAAACACCTAGGGGAATCCAAGATGGGGTGACTTGTGGGGCTCTGACCAGGTTCTGTTACCCAGAATCCTTTGCAAACCTCAAAATTTGGCAAAAAAAACACTTTTTCCTCTCATTTCAGTGACAGAAAGTTCTGGAATCTGAGAGGAAACACAAATTTCCTTCCACCCAGCGTTCCCCCAAGTTGCCCGATAAAAATGGTACCTCACTTGTGTGGGTAGGTCTAGCGTGGACACATCACATTTTTTCACAGAAAGCAGAGGTGTTTTTTGCAAAGTGCCTACCTGTGGATTTTGGCCTCTAGCTCAGCCGACCCCGGGGGGCAGAAATGCCCTAAAATAAATTTGCCCCCCAGTCCCCCTGGGGAGGGACCCTTGCCTACAGGGTCGCTCCCCTTGTGTGACATTGGAGCAAAAAAAAAGATCCCCAGTGCCTAGTTGTTTCTGCCCCCCCTGGGGGCAGATTGGCCTAATAACAATAGGCTGATCTGCCCCCGGGGGGGGCAGAAATGGCCTAAAATAAATTTGCCCCTTGCCTATGGGGTCGCTCCCCTTGCGTGACGTTGGCGCAAAAAAAAAGATCCCCCGTGCCTAGTGGTTTCTACCCCACTTGGGGGCAGATTGACCTAAAATCGGCCGATCTGCCCCCAAAGCGGGCAGAAATGGCCTAAATACAATTTGCCCCTCCAGGGGAGTGACCCTTGCCTAAGGGGTCGCTCCCCATCTGTAAAACAACAACAAAAAATCCCCAGTGCCTAGTGGTTTCTGCCCCCCTTGGGGGCAGATCGTCCTAATAAAGTAGGCTGATCTGCCCCCAGGGGGGCAGAAATGGACTAAAATTAATTTGCCCCCCAGGGGAACGAGCCTTGCTAAGGGGCCGCTTCCCACCTCAAAAATACAAAACAAAACAAAAACAACAAAAAAAATGATCCCTGGTGCCTAGAGGTTTCTGCTCCCCCTGGGGGCAGATCGGCCTAATTATAGGCCGATGAAAGGCCTTTGAAAAAATGCCCCTCCTGGGAGCGACCCTTGCCCAAGGGATCGCTCCCCTTGCATGAAATTTGCGGGAAAAAAAATTAACTCCCTGGTGTCTAGTGGTTTCTGACCCCCTTGGGGGCAGATTGGCCTCATAAAAATAGGCCAATCTGCCCCCAAGGGGGGCAGAAATGGCCTAAATATAATTTGCCCCCTATGGGAGCGACCCTAGCCTAAGGGGTCGCTCCCCACCTCAAAAATATAAAACAAAAAAAATATGCTCCCTGGTACATAGAGGTTTCGGCCCCCCCGGGTGCAGATCGGCCCCCAGGGGGGGGCAGAAAAGGCCTTTAAAAAAAATGCCCCCACCCCGGAGCATCCTTGCCCAAGGGGTCGCTCCCTCATGCCAATATCATTAAAAAAAAAAAATCCCTGGTGTCTATTGGGAGTTTTGCTTGCAATCCGGCTGCCAAAACGCTGAGAGAGACTTTCCTTCCCTTTGAAGTCTCTCGCCCTCCTCCACGCTTTTTGCTTTTGCATTTCTCTTCCGATCTGGGAGGAGGCCTTGTGACAATCAGCGCGCTGACATCACAGGGAGGGTGGGGGATTTGGGGGTGGAAGGGGAAGGGCTTCCCCTTCCATCCCTGCCTTGGGGGGATGAGGGGGCCCCACCCCACAGAGGGAACGCTAGCGCTCCCTCTGGGCTCTGTGCCCAGGACGTAATGGTTATGTCTTGGGCACACTACCACTGTGCCTCAGGACGTAACCATTATGTCCTGGTCACCGAAGGGGTTATGTACTCCAGTGCAACAAAATGGAAAATTGACCTAGCAGTGAGCTATACAAACTACTATATGGAGGACATGATAATTGGCCAAAAGGAAGAAAAAAAACATTGTTATAACAACAATTGGCTTTCATTCATGTTATGCTTCATATATAGCACAATCCTACTAAAAGCAGCAAGGAAGGAAATAAACTGGACTGCATATGTAAAGTTTCAGAATTACCACATAAAGAACAAAAAGACACATTTATGGTCACATGATTATGTAAACCAATAAACGAATGCATAATAAATACAACAGATAATAATCAATCAGATTGTTGGAAAGTGGAGTAGCATGTGGTGTGGGGGGGTTAGTCCTCCCTCACCATTTAATACTCTCACAATACCCCAGAGATGGTTCTTGGATTCACACTAGTAGTCCTGGTAGCGTGGCAAAGAGCAAGCAGGCTTTACTTAGAGGAACATGTGTTAAGCATGTCACAGCACAAACTTGGATGTTAAGCAACTGACACACTTTTTAAAAGTAGGACATACATAATTTACATATATTTAGACACCCTAATGAGCAGAATTGGATAAGTATAACTGGAAATATAGATTTTAGATGCCATACAGCAGAACTGGCATTTAAACTTTGTCTTGAAGGCTATTGGATAAATATCACTGGTTGCAAAAATGCACTTAGAGAGGGAGTGGGGTGAAACCCTTTTGGGATTAAGGTTGTGCAGCCACTAGGACCAGTTCATGACAGTCAGTGCAGAGTTACCTGGACCATGGTATCCGGGTGCAATGTTGTCCTGACTGACCGAGGATAATTATAACCAGAGACATAGATTTTAGAGGCAGTACAACAGAACTGTCATTTAAACGTTGCCTTGAAGTATATTAGAAAAATATCACTGGTTGCACAAATGCACTTAGAAAGTGAGTTGCATGGAACCCTTTTTGGATTAAGGTTGTGCAACCCATAGGGTCAGTTTGTAGTGTGGTCAGTTTTACGTATATTTTGCGCATTAGCTTCAGGCCTTAGGCATCTGTGCACTTTGCCCTAAATATATTTTATTCATTTGCTAACAGCTTAGAGCCTCTGTGCACTTTACTCTAAATGCTTTCTATTAGGCTTCGTACTGTTATTTTACAGAATAGCCAGTTCTACAGTGTTGTTTTTTATTCATATCACACTGTTTTGCCTACTTCAGCACTGGAGTTCTTCATCACATATTCACTCTGTGCTTTAGTCAAGGATACAGTCTGGTACATTGCCGATAGACGTGGTAGGAGTCTAGACTTGCCATTCCTGCGTAGGACCATTTTGTGATCACGATGACATGTTAGTTATAAAATCACTTCCTTGTCCCAATACATGCAAGAGGGAGATTCCGACCAGGGAACCACAACTAGACGCTGACTGCCTCGTTGCAGATGCTGAACCAGATCACAGGCCTTTGCTCAGGTATGAGTGTGTCCGTCTCCCTAGTGATACAGAAAGGCAAGCTAGCAGCTTAACATGCTGTGCTCTAAATAGAACAAGCAGAGGGAGAGTAGAAACGGTTAGGAATTATGATAGCGTTATTCTTATGTTTTACTCTCCTGGTTACTATATCAAGCCTACTATGTTGTATTGTTCTGGTTATTGCGGCTCACGCCTTAATATCTAAAATACAGTTGTTTTATTAAAACATTATATAAAACTTATACTGTCTTTGTCATTTGTATATGAGACCATATTGTGAATGAGAGAGTTGGTTTGGATCTGAGTGACCACGACTTCCCTGAGAAGTTCCATAGATGTCATGCGCTCGGCTGCCCAATCATCTCTTCCCCATGGGAGAAATGAGGCACTGCTAGTTAGCCGGAGCAACAACCGGATTTAGGGTGACAGAGTTCCTTACGAGTGGGTCAGACTCAGTCCCCCACACCGTTATCGATCCTGCTGCCTAGAAATCCAGTAGTCTCATTTAGGATAATGAGAGCCCACGCGACAAGTTCATGACAGTCAATGAAAAGTTACCTGGTATGTGGCATCCGGATGCAATGTTGTCCTGACTGTCCGTGGTGCTGAACATGCCTTGCGTTGAAGTCAATGGTAGGAAGCCACTGGTGAGAAATGTTCACTTGGAGGTCGAGCTGTGGAGAAACAGTGCAGGGTTTAAGGTTGTCTGTCTCCTGGGACTAGGCCACAGCAGCCAGTTCACTTCTACCTGGTCCATGGTGTCCGGTTGCAGAGTTATCCTGGCTGTCCATAGTGCTGAATGGGACTCGTGCTGGTGTTGGTTTTAAGCCTTAAATGTTTTTGTTGACAAAAGGATGCAAAATTTAGTGCACAGGCCGGGCTGCTCAACCTAGATGTGTGGTCAGCCTGCTGGGGGTGTGCACAGTCCTGCATACCTAATTTCCCACCTGTCCATGAGCACATGTGTCTGGGGCAGGGGGAGGGTTGTTTCCTTGCTGGGGGATAGCACAGATGGCTATCAGGGGTGGTAAAGCCTATGAAACTCACTGCCCTGATGTCTCTATTTACTAGGAGATGTGACCTCCTTGTTGCCTCAGCCATTGTTCCTGACCTCTGGGAGCTCCCAGGCTGCCTGGCAGGAGGTCAGAAACCTGTCTTGGCAGCAGCAAGCAGGTGAAAAATCACTGGCTGCTTGGCCAGAGCACAAAGAAGGGTTGCAAACAGGTGGGTAACCTCTAGTGTGCCACCTGGGTACGTCATCCATTCCTCTATACCAAATTCATGTTGAGGGAGAGAAAGCAAGTTTTTTGACACCAAGTCCAACACATCTAGGCGGTACCATATTGGAGCTACCAGCCCTGGTCTGCCCGGGCTTAAGTCCTATGTTATTCTATGGACCAGCCTGCACTTATAGTAGAGACCTTCTTTAGGGGTGTCCGATATCTATCAGTGCATGGGACTATGTCAGTCATGGTGAAGGCACAGATGAACTTGAGCAGTATATACCACTCTGGCAGTCTGAAATGGCAGGTTTGTCATTAGTAGTTTGTATGGGTCAAGTGGGGTGACACAAACTCATGCTGAAGCTCTGAGGGCTCCTTATTAACCTATGCTCTGGGTACCCTGGGTAACATTTACTAGAGGTTACAAAGGGGTAAAGTTCTACCAATCAGGAAATTACCATGTCAACAAATAATTCAGGGAAAGAACACATACACTGAGGCCTGGTTAGCAGGTCTCAGTGCACTATTAAAGTTGAAAAACCACTATTTAGGTGTCCAAATGGGGGCAAAAAGGTGGGGAGGCCATCTGCACAGAGCCTAGTTTTCTTGCACACAATAAATTGATTTGTCACTCTATAGTTATAGTTAATTATTCCCAAAAATAGGAATTCCTCAGCTATTTCCTCTATATTAACTCTCCTCCTGTTTGACAAATCACCACAAATCTATCCAGACATTTAGCATTGTCTACATTTTGAGGTGGTGTAAAGTTTTGTGGTGAATCATTAAGGGGGTGCAATGATAAAAGTGGGCCAAAAAATGCATTTTCCACCAATGCATTTTTAATGGACTATAGTATCTGACATAGTGTGAAAACAGCTGAGATTTACATGAAACTAGGCAGGATTATCCATTATGGTGCAGAGAGAATTCCTTTTGGGTACTGAAGTTATGTAGGGTAAGTATTTTTGTTGAGCTATAAGGCATTTAAACTTAGTGACATCTGTCACTGTAGTACTTCGCAGAATTTCACAACATTTTGTGAAATTACTGTGGCACATGGCTGTCAACTTTAAAAAAAAATATATATTGTATTGTATTGTAATTGTATTTATATAGCGCTTACTACCCCTGACGAGGCGTCAAAGCGCTTTTCGATGAGTAGCACGCTACTCCGGAACCCAACAAGAATTAGTGATGGATTAGTATTGTTTAATAATGAGTACAGTTTTAGTATTATTATGAGTTAATTTGAGCCGCGGATATGAGAGTTTGTTAGTTAGATTGACTGGAGTAATGGAGGGGTGGAGGAGGAAAGAAATCCAGAAGTGTTAATTGGGAGTATATCCTTCATTTACTCAACCCAAAGGCTTGGGATGAATAAAGGGGGGTGGAGGGGGAAGAGTATGTGGAAGGGTTAGGGAGAGCATAGTAGCAGGGTGAGATGAATGCAGGAGAATTTAGCAGGGTTGTGTGGGAGGTCACAGATGTAGAGTGAGGTTTGGTGAGTTAGATGTGGAGGTGGAGGGAAGAGCTTAGGCAGAGATATTTAGGAGCTGAAAGTGGTAGAAGGGATTTGGGATGAGTCAGAGTGAGAATGGAGGATAGTTTGATAGAGACATGACATAAGAGTGATGAGTAGATAAGTGTGATACGATGAGAGCAGGAATTCATAGATATCTAGTATAACAACCCAAAACCAGGAGCCATGCAATGATCCACGAACATGCCAAGCACAGAAACAACATATACACATACATACACACATATATATATATATATATATATATACACACACACACACACAAATACACACACGTATGCACATACAATACATAATTAGAATCATGGGTAAATAAATACTTAGTCAGACAGGTTTAAAGAGAGTGTGTGTATTTTATTGTTATGACAGTAGCAATACATATTTTCTAAAGAAACTATAAATAAATAGAAATATACATATAATCTGAAAAAAAGATGTATCCACATAGGCATATGCAGTTCATAGTTGTTTGAAAAATGTGGTTATGAAGGAAAGAGCCAACTTTTGATTAGTTTTCTGAAGACAAGAAAGTTTTCTGTGGCTCTTATAGTTGGGGGTAATGAATACCATAGTTTGGCTGCTTGGACGGAGAAGGATGTACCACCTACAGTCTTTTTCTTGTATGGTGGTGTTCTAAGGCGGGGTGCCAGTCTTGAGCGGAGGGTTCTTTGTTGGATGTATTTGGTAATTTTCTTTCTGATAAAAAGCGTTCCTGTTCCAGGTATAGCTTTGTGGGTGATACAAAGCAGCTTGAAAGTGCATCTTCTGGCAACGGGTAACCAGTGTAGTGCTCTCAAGGCAGGGGAGATGTGGGCTTGCGGCTTTATATGTAGTAGTAACCTTGGCTGCGGAATTCTGGATACGTTGTAGTTTTTTCATAACAGATAGAGATGATCCATGGTAGAGGCTATTGGCATAATCCAGTTTGTATAGTACAAGTGAGATAGTAGCTTGTACCTTGTGTGGAAATCCGAGGTGGGGAAAGATGCGTCGTAAAGTCTTTAAGGTGATGAAGCTTGTGCGTGCTAATTTGTCTACTTGGGCATTCATAGTTAGCTTGGAATCCATGGTGATTCCTAGGTTTTTAACTTCCTTGGATAATTGAGGAGGTGGTCCAAGATCGTCAGGCCAGACACACAGAGGGTCATAATGTTTCCAGTCACCACATATGAGTATTTCTGTTTTGGAGGTATTTAGTTTGAGATGGCTCCAAGTCATCCACTGATCAACGGCTCTGAGGCAACTGAAGATTTGTGAGTTTTCAATGTTTTTGGGGTCTTCTAATTTAAGTAGTATTTGTGTTTCATCTGTATAGTTATAGCATGTGAGATGGAAATCATTGATCAGTTCTGGTAAAGATATCATGTAGATGTTGAAAAGCAAAGGTGAGATGATTGACCCTTGGGGAACCCCTGCTTTTGTGAGGTAGGGTTTGGACGAGAAGGGGGGCGAGTGGATGATATTTGCTCTTTTTTGGAGATAGGAAGTAATCCAGTCGAGAGCAATCCCTTGTATGCCGGCTTCGTGGAGTCTTTGAGTTAGGGTGTCATGGTCAACCGTATCAAAGGCAGCTGAGAGGTCCAAGAGAAGTAGTGCAGCAACTCCATTTCGGTCGACTGTGTTTTTAAGATCGTCCCAGATTGCCATGAGTGCCGATTCAGTGCTTCTTCCTGGGCGGAATCCAGTTTGGAAGTCTGAAAGTATAGAATTGTCTTCACTGAATTGTGACATCTGGGCGAATGCTGCTCTTTCTATCAATTTGCCCAGGAAAGGTCCATTTGTGATAGGTCTGTAGTTGTTGGGGTCTTGCGGGTCTAGGTTTGTTTTCTTTAATAATGGTCGTATGTATGCCTTTTTCAGGTCTGCAGGAAAAGTTCCTGAAGTTAAAGAGTTGTTGATGATTCTTCTTACAGGTGTGGCAGCAGAAGTAGATAGCAGGATGTTCTTGAAGATTTGTGGTGGGCAAGGGTCAGAAGGGCAACCAGAAGGTCTGCTTGCTTTGACCAAATCCATAAATTCATCCTGGGATATTTGTTTGAAGGACTGTAGAGGTTGGGATGGTTTATTCTTAAAGGGTATTTTAGTAAAGGGGTTGGTGCTGATGGTTTTCTTCTGTTTTAAATAGGAGTCCAATGTGTCTGCCTTGGTTGTGTAGTGAGTTGCCAATTTGTTTGTGAAATCTTGAGTGGTGGGCTGACTTCCTTCCATGTATGTAGGTTTTCGAAATTCATTGAGCATTTTATAAAATTCCTTGGTTGTAGATTGAGCATTTAGAATTCTGTCTGAGTAGTATCTTTTTTTAGCTTTTTTGATTGATGATTTGTATATCCTGTTAAGTTAGTGTAGCTGCAGTTTGTCTTGATTGTTGTTTGTTTTGAGCCAGGTCCGCTGCAACTTTCTGATTTGTTGCTTTATCTGTTTAAGTTCTGTGTTTCTCCAAGGTGTTGGTTTTCTTTTGTTGTGTTTAGTTTTTCTGAGTGGTATTAGGACATCAAAAGCTTCCTGTAGCCACTCATAAAGTTTTGGTACAGAATTAATTGTATCGAGATCTGTGTTTGCTGTTAGTTGTGTTTCTAAGTGATCCAAATTGAGTTTGCTCCATGGTCGATAGGTGTATGTATGTAAGTGGTTGTGGGGTGTGTTGATTTGTGGAGTTGTCTGTCGGAAAGTTATCAGATGGTGGTCTGACTAGGTGGTTGGTGTGATGCTATGAATAGTAACGAGTTCAGGCTTAGCAAAAATGACATCTAGGATGTGACCAGCGATGTGTGTGGGATTGTGAACAATCTGATGTAGGTTCAATGCGAGTAGGCCAGTGGTGATAGCTTTTGGATGGGGCATATTGGGCTTGTCAAACCAAATGTTTAGATCCCCAAGAATGCATAGATTCGAGTATAGTGTAATAAGGTTTGAGACTGTGTCAAGAAAAGCATCTGGGAAAGTGGAGTTGTTAGGTGGAGGTCTGTAAAGGAGGAGAAAGTTACAGGAGGAAGTTGGAGTAGGGTGGCATCTGGTAAGGAGGGCTTCACAACCTTGTATGGAGATGTTGTCTGTTTTACTGAGGTTTATTGCCTGTCTGAATATAATAGCTAGTCCACCTCCTCTCTTGCCTATACGGTTTTGAGTGATGGTTTGATAGCCCGGAGGAAGGGCTTCGTGCAACACTGGTGCCATGTCATCTCCCAACCAGGATTCCGTAATGAATAGTAAGTCAGGTTGTGTGTCTGTGAGCAGGTCGTAGATGTGGTGCTTGTTTTTTTAGAGTGATCGAGTATTTATGAGCTGGCAGTTTAGATAAGGTGTGTTAGTGGTAGTGTTGTTTTGTTTAGTAGAAGGGTAAGTAGTGTAATGTGAGCTTGAAGCAGGAGTGTTGCTAGTTGTGATAACTGTTTGAGGCTCACAATAGTCTTGCTTTTCAATATAGTGTTCCTCTTCCAGCAGGTTAAGGAGGCATTTTGTTGTGTCTGTGTGTGTGGGTGGTGGACTTGGTGGCTGAGAGAGCCATGAGGAGTGTAGTGTTTTTTGTAGGGTAGTTTTATTATGTAACAGACAAGGGGATGCGAGGTTGCTATGAGTGGCATGTTTTTTATTTTGTTTGCGTTTGTTTAGTGTGGATGGAGTATGGGTTAGTGGTGGTGGAGGAGCATGTGGATCATGATGTAAGGCTCTAAATTGTGCAATGGAGGAGAGGCGAGTGAATGAATGTTGCTGGGATGGGGTGCTTGTGGTAGGTGTTTGTGAAGAGTGGGGGGGTAGGGGTGGAGATAGGATGGAATTCGTATCCTTTGTGTAGTCCTGGGGGTGGGAGTGGGTATGACGATGAGTGTAATGTAAGTTTGTGTTGCTTTGATGTGTTGATGTTTGTGGTGGGTATTGTTTTTGTGGAATAATGAGAGGGGATATTGGTGTAGTTGTTTTTGGTGAGGGATTTGTATGTGAGTTAGTGCTGCTAAGTGGAATTTGAGTGTTAAATGGGGTGTTGCTGTGTTTTAGAGATGAATGTATGAGGTGTGTAAGAGGTGATGGGTGTGTGTCAGGGAAGTAAGTATTAGTTGAGATGACCGGAAGAGGTAATATATGTGGTGGAGTGAAATGTGGGGATTGTATGGTTGTGTGAAATTGGTGAGGAGAGGGGAAGAGTGTTTGTAGATGATGTGTTTGAATGCAGGGTTTGGGCATTGTTATGATGGCAGGTGGTCTGTGGGGAGCGAACAGCGGATAGTGTTGTTGGTTAGTATCAGCAGAGAGTGTGTATCTGGGAAACTGAAACTGAGAGAAATGTATGTTGTAGTTTTGTATCATGTGGGTGGTGGCAGGTAGTGTTAGTGGGAGGGGACAGAGTAGTGTTTGCTGTGAGAATGAAGGTGTTTGACTGTAGTAGTTGTGGGGGGTATGTGTATATGTGTTGTATGTAGGGTATTGTGTTGGGTGATGGGGCAATGCAATCTGTCTGTGGTCAGTTTGCGATGCATGAGTTGGATATCTTTGCAGATAATGTGTTTGCATGTTGAGGGATGTGTGGGGGTTGACACTTTTCCTGGTCATATGTGAATTGGGCAGCATTTCTGGCCCTAGTCCCTAGTCCCTACCTGTCCTGAACAGGCCCAAACAGACAACTGCCCTTGTCCTCTCCGCCCTTTTCCTCGACGCCTGGGCTCAGACGCCCTGAATCTTGGCCTTTTATAGCCCTACTGGCCAATAAGAAGCTGGTCCTAACCCTAGCCAATCCGATTTTAAACCCGGATTTAGCCAACTAATGGGAGACCCAGCCCTAATCACCAGTCACAGCCCATTCCTGACCACCAATCACAGCCCCAGCCCTAAAACCAGCAACCAATCAGAATCCCAGACCTATCCACCAATCACAGCCCTGGAACCAACAGCCAATCAGAATCCCAGCCCTATCCACCAATCACAGCCCTAGAACCAACAGCCAATCAGAATCCCAGCCCTATCCACCAATCACAGCCCTAGAACCAACAGCCAATCAGAATCTCAGCCCTATCCACCAATAACAGCCCTAGAAACCAACAGCCAATCAGAATCTCAGCCCTATCCACCAATCACAGCCCTAGAACCAACAGTCAATCAGAATCTCAGCCCTATCCACCAATCACAGCCCTAGAACCAACAGCCAATCAGAATCTCAGTCCTATCCACCAATCATAACTGCATCCCTGGAGCTAGCAACCAATGAAACACCATCTCCCAACAACCTATCACAACAGCATATGCAACAACCACAAGGAACTTATATAAGGAGCAAGTTAACTAAACTCCAGTCCCTGTGGGCAGGGGGAAAGGCAACTGCTGCTCTATTCAGTATCTCCTTGGATACAGACAGGCTGAATCCACACTTCCAAGCTAGCAGAGTCTACTTTCCAGGTAAGGGGGAGATTGTTTAAGAGACAAACACTGCAATAGTGCTGGGCGCACACTCTAAAATCGGGCTTTTTTTAGGCAAAAATACAGGGGGGCAGACAGTTTTTAAGCACAATTTAAATCACACAAACAGATTAAAACAGTCTCCTAAAACCACACTCTGAAAGATGTATGTAGCCTTTTTACTAAGAATAGGGGGGAAAAAGGGGGGGGCAGAGGGGTGCCACAAACTAGCAAGGGAATTCACACAGTCACGGCAAAAACGATTTTTAAAAAAACACCACTTTAAAAGAGGCCAGGCTGCCTGAAACACAGAGAGTCCACAGTAAAACAAACACTTTTTGAACAAATAATACTATTTAACCAGAAATATCTTTGGGCTCCTTACCTAGGTCTTTTTGCAATCCTTGAACACTGGGCTGTATCAGGACACAGGGGAGATGCACTGAGGAACACAAAATGGAGGTGCCTGTCTTTGGCCTTCCCTCCACAAACTTAAGGAGTCAGAGCAGGTGGGGGGGGCGGGTCTCAGGTGCAGCAGAGACTCAGGGAGCCAATCAGCTAAGTCCAGTCCCTGTGGGCTGGGGGAAAGGCAACTGCTGCTCTATTCAGTATCTCCTTGGATACAGACAGGCTGAATCCACACTTCCAAGCTAGCAGAGTCTACTTTCCAGGTAAGGAGGAGATTGTTTAAGAGACAAACACTGCAATAGTGCTGGGCGCACACTCTAAAATCGGGCTTGTTTTAAGGCAAAAATACAGGGGGGCAGGCAGTTTTTAAGCAGAATTTAAATCACACAAACAGATTAAAACAGTCTCCTAAAACCACACTCTGAAAGATGTATGTAGCCTTTTTACTAAGAATAGGGGTGGGGAAAGGGGGGGGCAGAGGGTGGGGGTGCCACAAACTAGCAAGGGAATTCACACAGTCACGGCAAAAACGATTTTTAAAAAAACACCACTTTAAAAGAGGCCAGGCTGCCTGAAACACGTAGAGTCCACAGTAAAACAAACACTTTTTGAACAAATAATACTATTTAACCAAAAATATCTTTGGGCTCCTTACCTAGGTCTTTTTGCAATCCTTGAACACTGGGCTGTATCAGGACAAAGGGGAGATGCACAGAGGAACACAAAATGGAGGTGCCTGTCTTTGACCTTCCCTCCACAAACTTAAGGAGCCAGAGCAGGTGGGGGGGCGGGTCTCAGGTGCAGCAGAGACTCAGGGAGCCAATCAGCTAAGTCCAGTCCCTGTGGGCAGGGGGAAAGGCAACTGCTGCTCTATTCAGTATCTCCTTGGATACAGACATTCTGAATCCACACTTCCAAGCTAGCAGAGTCTACTTTCCAGGTAAGGGGGAGATTGTTATTAAAAATATAAAGAAATGTTCCTACCTATTGACACTTTAATAAAGTGGTAATACATACTCACCTACTACTTACCTATATCTAAGACTCAGACACTTGAAGACAGCCAAAGTGTAATAAAAACAATATGGCAACTTTTTCATTTTCAAAAATAGTTATATACAGTCCTGTGATCACCATGTACCACAATATACTGTAAAGTTATTACGGTATATCATGGCCCAAAATATAACTGAGGACTAGCTGTAATATTAGAATGCAGTACTTTTGCATCACTCATGGTGTCACATGGGCAATGCAATACTTAAATCAGATTTACAAAGAAACGCAAGGCTACTGCATGTGATCCTGCACTGATTTATACATCTGGAGAAACTCAAGCAGCCAAGGCAGCACAATTCTCTGTTTTGCATCACTCTGCACACCATAATCTACATTGCTGCTAAATTTCACATACATCAGTTAGCCACACAATTGCAGCCATTCCGATGTATGCTGTCCTACTCTACACCACTCCACTTTATGCCTCCCCCTGTCTGCACTATTTGAGATTCCACACTATAGTACTACACTGTACGCAATGCTACCCCACTGTCCCCACTCCGGGCTATGTGATTCCACTGTATGCCACTCCACCGGACACTACTCCACTGTACGCTATTCCACTCTATTCCATTCTACTGTGCTCCACTACACTATACTCTATTCCACTATATTCCCCTTCAGTCTACAATACACCACTGTACGCTATTCTACTATGTGTCATTCCACCGTACACTACTCCACTCTATTCCACTTCAGCGTATGGCACTTTACTCTGTGTCACTTTATTTTGCGCTATTCGATTGGACCGCACTCCAATGCACAGCACTCCTGTGTATGCAATTCCACTCTACCTCACATCTCTGTACGTCACTCCAGTCTACATCACTCCATTTTACGCCACTCCACTGTATGCTACTCCACTGTACACTATTACACTCTATGCCACTCCACTGCACAACACTCTTCCCCAGTCCACTCTATGCTATAACACAGTATGCACCTCCACTCTATGTCTATTCAGTATTTGCCCCTCTACTGTATGCCACTCTGCTACACGGTACTTCAGTATAGGCTATTTTACTCAATGCCATTCCACTGTATGGCACTACACTCTATGCTATTTCACTGTATGCTACTTGACTCTACTCCAATCCAGTGTATACCACTCCACTCTACCCTACCCCACTCTACACTATTCTATTGGTCAGCACTCCACTGTATGCCACTCCACCACATGCTACGACATTCTCCCCTATTCCAGTATAAGCCACTCCAGTCTGCACCACTTCACTCCATGCCACTGCATTGTACAGTACTCAAATATGCGCTATTCCAGTCTATGGCACTCTGCTGTACACCATTCCACTCTATGCTATTCCACTGTATGTCAAACCACTATACGCTAGTGTACTCTATGCCACTCCAGTGTACACCAATACACTTTACATTATTCCATTCTATGCTAGTCAATTGGTCACCACTCCAATCTACTTCACTCCACTATATGCTATTTCACTGTACCCCACCCCACTGTACACTACTCCAGTCTATTCCACTCCACTGTATGCTGCTTCACTATATGCTATTCTTCTGTATGCTATTCCATTCTATGCTATTCTACTCCACGCTACTCCACTGTACTCCACTTAATGCTATTCAACTGTGTGCCACTGCATTCCATTTTTTACACTGTACAAAACTTCAACTGTATGATATTACACTCTACCCCCACAATAAACCACTTCCGTCTAACTCACTTCACTGTACCCCACTCCACTGTATGCTACTACACTATATGTTATTACACTTTATGCTACTACACTGTACATTACTCCAGTCTACACTACTCCACTCTAAGGTATTCCTCTTTATGCCACTCCAGTGTAGCTACTCCAGTCTATGACAGTGTATGGCACTCCACTCTATGTCTCTCCATTGTATTACACTCTCCTCCACTCTATATAACTCCCCTTGATAAAAGTCTCACACTCCACTGTCCAGCTCTGTACTCCACTTTATGCCCACACACTCCAATGCACAACACTCTATTTCACTATGCAACACTTTTCTATATGACACAGCACTTAACAACCCCACTCAAATTTATAACAGTTTACTACCTACTCTACACCAGTACACCCCACAGAGGGCCACATTGATGCCACGGAGATGGGGACTGGGTGGGGAAGGGAGAGTGGAATGTGGGCATATGGGAAGCAATGCACAGTGAGCCATGGAATTACTTTGTGGGTTTCAAACCATAGTACCCTCTGAATTGAGCCTCTATAAGACGTCAGTCATTATTCTTTATTCAGCTCATATTGGCTATAAAAGACATATTATAAAGACATAAAATACATAAAATGCTGATGGAAATGAAATGCATTTATTTAAAAAGATTCAAAGTGTAAAAAGGCATAGCGACATAGGGTATGTGTATAGTGTTTTCTATTTCCAAAAAACATCCTATGAAACAGACAGTTAAATCCTTATTTTGATTGAGCAATTTAAAAAGTTAGCAAAAGATGCAGAAATCAAATTAGATGAAAATCGTTGTAAAAATAAAGCAGTTCTCTGATTTCAAAAATTATTCAAATGAAATATAGGTAACAAAAAACGTATCCGTAGCACCTAATGAAAACGGTAAAAAAAAAAATACATTGTGGACTGTCCAGAGTTGTATCACAGCCTAACATTACTTTCTCTGGAAAAGTTACTAAAAAGTTAATATCTGTGATAGACATTAAGTACACATCTGATATACAGTTCAATCACATTTTTAGTGACATGTTGGATTTTAACAGCATCACTGGGTTTGTTTACCTCTAACAATAACCTATCATCATTACATTTCCCCAGATATAGTGTTTTTTACATGCCCTTCATGCATATATTTCCTGCTTGTGGTGAGGAAAACATACCCTGTAAACCAATCTTTTCAAGGCTCTTAGTAACATATGGGTATGCGCTGTCTAGTATAGTCTAGTCAAGAACAAGCTAGAGGAATCTTATGGTTGAGTGTGGTTTCAGTTTTACTCAAAATGCTCAACCATATTTCAGCAGGCGGAGCTTTATCGGATCTTCTAAATAAGTTAGTTCAAGCTCAGTATGAGAATAACTATCCCTGGTGTCTAGTGTTTTTCATTCTCCCTTGGGGAAATATTAGCCTACAAATATAGCCAAACTACCCCCAATGGGGGTAGGAAATGGCCAAAATAATTCCCCAATACTGGGGAGTGACACTTGCCCCTGGGGCCACTCCCTGCAACTAAAGATAATCCCCTCCTTTGGTGATCACCAAACAGAGATGCACTAGGCAAGGGTACCATTGGAAAAGGGAGATTATCCCCTTTCCAGCAATACCTCTCCCATGTGCTTTGGTGCTTGGGGGTTGAGATATACCCCTGAGCACCAAAGCTGTGAAAATGAAATAAGCTGATCGGCTCATTTCACATTCACTTTCTCCGAAATGACCTCAGTGCACCATGAGTGCCAATCATCGTTTCAGAGAAAAAAAATGAAATATTCCTGGTAGCTGGGAAAGCTGTTCCCCAGCTCCTAAGGATACTTTAGATGAAAGGAAATCATTCTGTTGCTTGCACCAGATGGATTTCCTGCCTCGTGTGCCAGAGCGGCTTAGAGCAGTCCTTCGCACATGATCACTGGGGTGGAGGATGGCCCTGTGCCATTCTCCACACCAGAAGGGTTGAAGTGGTACAAGTAAGAATTTAGGGCCAGAAATATTAAAAATGGGCCTTTTGCAATCACAAATATGCATTTTTGTATGTATCAAATCCAATTTGTTACCGAATCGTAAATTGGATTTGCGACTACATACCGATTCGGTATTAGGAAGGGCTGTGTCAAGGGCGTCCCTTCCTAATACTGAATCGCAGAGATATGTATGATTGTTTTGTGACCCTGAATGCCGTCTCAAAACAATTGCAGTTACCACCAATTTTAAATTGGTGGCAACCCATTCGCAAAGGGAAATTTATGAATGCATGCAAAAACATTTTTTAAGAGCAGGCAGTGGTCCTACAGCAACCACTGCCTACTCTTAAAAAATTAAAAGAAAACTTTTAATTTCTCTTTTTTAAACACATTCCGTTTTCTTGTCTTAAGGAAAATGAGCTGCATTAAAAAAAAAAAAGACTGCTTTATTTAAAAGCAATCACAGACATGGTGGTCTTCTGAGCCCAGCAGGCCACCATCCTTGTGTTTGTAGCCATTCGCAGTCGGTCTCAAATTGCAACCTACCTCATGAACATTAATGTGGTAGGTTCTTTTGCGAGCCCATGCGAATCACTATGGTGATTACTTAATTGCGATTCACAAAAAATCACAATTTGGTAATCGCTATTGGTAATAATGATACATCTGGCCCATAATGTTGGCATGTACATACAGTGACTTGTGCTTAAAAGCTATTTTCACAGTGTTAAGGGCCTTATCTAGCCTGTGAGAAAGACAAAGTTCAGAATACAATCATAGCTCTACTATCTCTGGTTTGGGAGAAGATAACAGTATAATTTAAACACAGATTTTTACTGTTTATTAAAAATAGAATTCAGTGGTGAAGTCAGATTTTTTAAAATATTTGGGTAAATGGCTTTTAAAAAGTTAAACTTTGCTTTCCTGAACCTTAAGTAGGCTCTGCTGAAGCTTTTTAAAGGCCCTTTGGCAGGAAGGCCTTGATGTGAGGCTCAGGAAGAGCAGCTGGAGAGGGTTCTTGTATCTCATTAACTTGAAAGGGACCATGACGAGGAATGCTGATGCACAGTTGAGTGTAAAGAGAGAACTAGGGAAGAAAAGGCTTTATTTCCTGTGGTATCTGTATCCAGTTTGACATGTGACCATTGAGACGGGAGCTGGCTGTAGAACTAATTTGGTATATTTGAGGAGGGGACTGTTCATTTTGCGAAGCACATGTCTCACTGCTACACATGTCACCTCCAAGGGCAGAAAAGATGTGCAATCTTGGACTTTACTTAGAACAGTGCACTGGGAATAGTTTGCAGTGAGGGAAACAACATGTTCTGTAACAGTAGGAAGGCTTGTCCAAGGGAACTTTTCCCCCTGTCTGGGAGTGACTCCCACCCACTGCGAAGTGAATCCTACAAAAGTAGTACCTCACCTACAGAATACTTTCTGGACCGGTGGCAAGACAGATTAGGACTGGCCCTTCTGTTTGAGACCTCTATGTAGACCTGAATAGCTGATATTGCTCTCATTTGCACCCATGGCTAAGACATGGACTCCAAGGGTCTGTTGACTGACCTGCTGTGTGGCTACAGGAAACCAACAAGCTGCAAGAGGCCTGTTTCTTGAAGTGCCCAGCTGACCAGTAGGAAATGGACCTGAACTGGACCCAGTGGCCTAGACTGAAATAAATTGTAGCCCCTAAATGCTACTAGGTCCTGCGCCTAAAGTCCTGAGAGTCTTAGAAGTTACCAAGAGGACTTGCCACAGAAACTCTGAAAAGTTGAGACATAGAATATATGTAAGACTTCGAAGACCGCTGGAACTTCAGTGGGACCTCACAACAAAAGAGGCTGATTTTGAAAGGACTTTATCCAAAGTAGTTGCAGGCTTGCCCTTTTGCAGGCTATAGAGCTCCATTAAAAAGTTTAAGTGAGAAGGAAGAAATCTTGACTGGATTAAGATCCAAAAAATATTCAACCTACATGAGGACTCCAGTGGCCGCTGAATTTCAATTTCTCCCACTTGTAGATTTTCCCACCAAAACCAGTGACTTCTATAAGACCTCATGAAGCGCTATTCTGCTTTGAGGGAACTTTAGCAAATACAGACTTCAACTTTGTGCCGCTGATCAATTTTGACTTCTATTTCAGAAAGTACAATCTTAGACTAAAATGAAATGACAGACTACTTACTACCTGCCATATTTAGATAATTTAGCTAGCCCTGCAGAGATCTCCATGCCTCTGAAAGAGTCTACCACCATGAAAACTCCTTTTATGGCCTCTCAGCAAACTTTTAAACAAAATACTAAGGGGCAGGTTTAGGAGCCCCTAGCGCTACCTTAGCACCACCATAGTGTCACTTTGTTTACTCTAAGGTTATGCTAAAGCATTTTCCCCACGCCATATTTCAAAGTGGCGCAGTGCATGCATCACACCGCTTTGTAAACCCTTGTGCCACATTATGCCTTCTCCAGGCATAATGTATACAAGGGGGGTGTTCTCCCTTTAGGGGGGGGCGAACAAATGGCGCAAGGAAATCAAAGAGATTTCCTTGCACCATTTTTTTTTCACTTTTAACACCTGCTCAGAGCAGGCGTTAAAAGGTGGCTTTCATTTTTTACAATGGGCCCCTATGCACTCTGCAGGAGTAGCACCAACATGTTGGCACTATTCCTGCAGAGTACATCAATAGTTTAAAATAAAATGGCATTATCGCCCCCTACCCTGCACCATGGTGCACCGTATTTTAAATATGGTGCAAACATGGTGGCGGTAGGGGGCGCAAGGAAAGTAGTGCTGCACTAGGTGCAGCAACACTTTTCTTAAATCTGCCCCTAAACCTGTAAGTGCCTCATTTATGAGTTTTTGTCATACAACAGTACAGCAACCATAAATTATATTGATATTCTCCCTCTCTTTCTTCTTTTGATATAAGGCCCTTTACACTGTTGAGTTGCATGGGTTCTGAGAATTGTTTTATTTTAGATGTCCTTTTAACTTGTCTGAGCTACTTAATAAATTACAAAAAGGAATGAATGCGTGATATTTGTAAAGCACACTGATACCTAAACGGGTGCCCTAGTGCTGAAGCGGAGTGTATCTATTTAAATGCTTTATAATGTGTTTCTAAAGCAGAGATGGTCTGTAATGGTGCAGAGGGCCAATGGAAGACAATTCAAGTGCTTCACAGCAAGTAAACTAAAATGATCTGTTCCTATTCTGGATATTCTTAATCTGAGTACTAAAAGAAGGTTGGCATTGGAGCAACAGAGAGGTCAAGTAGCTGAATACCGAAGTGTAATGCGTGGAGGACAGGTACCTTAGAAAGGCTTATGCCAGAAGAAAAATATGTGTTAAACATTGAGTAATGAGCTACAGGTAGCCAATGCTGAGGGATAAGGTAAATTGAGAAAGAGGAATGGCAAGGGAGTTCCAATACTAGCCGATCAGATATATTCTGTACTAATTAGAACTGATGGTGGAGGCAGGAAAATAAAAAAACAGGAGTTACAAAATTTGCTCCTGGCAATGATGATTCTTTGGATTATAGATTTTCAATGTATAGAAGGAAAGGAAGGTTAACTACCCCTAGCAAATGAAGATTTTATAAACAAATATAGCCACCTAAGTAACATGACTAGAAACGGAAAAACGTATTTCAAGAGTTGTTACCAAATAGCATGCCGATGTTGTCAATGGAGAGTGTGTCTCCAACTCAGCGAGCCACCTTGCAGAGATCCGGATACAGGGACTCATTACAAGTTTTGGAGTTCCTGGACCACCATGGCGGCAGTCTGACCGCTGTATTTTGAGACATGGGGGCATATGAAGCAAAGACCACTGCGGTCCCGTCAGCACCGCCAGGCAGGACAGAACGCCACTTTCACGAAGCAGCACAAACAGATCAGCGGAGCCTGTGTTGCCGCCGGACACATTATGAGATTGCACACTGCCAATGTGACCATAGCAGGCTAACAACCATGCCTTAGCAGGCAGAAACGAACAGTACAAATCGGGACACTCACCTGCAGGCAGCCTTACATGTCCGATGCCGCCCTGGAGCCCATCATACATGTCCTGCTGCTTCTGATGATAATTTACGGACCACCTAATCAACACCGTTGTGGGCGCTAATTATCATAAATACACAAACCTAACTGTATCATTAACCTTAAAAGCAGATTGTAGCACCATAGGCCATATCATATGGGGGTCATGCAATGGGCATCATATATCATATATGGTACTTTTTGTACACAGTCTGAAACATACATTAAGGTGGACACATCAACAGTCACCACATTACGCCCCCATTAGGCAGCCCACTCATACTGCACTGCAACACAACGCAAAAAAAAAGCAATACATCTCAGGTATAGGGAGAGTGAAGGCTACACAACTTTGTCTCAATTATCAACAACAGCACGCACACATACAAATACAACTCACACACTCATATTCCACTCTGGCCAGGGATTATTGTCATATACAAAACACATATATCGATGTAGCATTAAACGCAAACACTACTACCATTAAACCGCTCTGCAATGGAAACACACATCACAGCACAATGGAAGGACAATGGCATGCACAGTACACAGAGAGACAAATAGACAAAACGCACTATGTTAACAATACCTGGATTATGGCGATGGGGGGCATCGGGAACACACAGTGAAGGAGGCTGCACTGGGACACATACCACTTTGCTGATGCCCCTTCAAACAACATGTGCACAGGAACTAGTCCTATATGTGTCACAGGGACAAACAGTGCTAGACCCAAATGTAATGCCCATCAACTCAATATGGAAGGGCAAGTTAACAAATCATATACAGCTACAACTGCATGGGACATACCTCTACAGTAACTAACTGCAAGGGATAGACACCTAAATGGGCACATGCACAGTCAATCGAAAAACAGAGGTAGCACAACTGGACACACTCCATGTCTGCACAAACAAAACTCAAGTTGACACACATCAGATGAATACGTAAGTCATATCAGGGGTAAAAGTCAAACACATACATGCTCACATTGGACAACACAAGATGAAATACTTACCTTAACAAACAGTACACAATGCCATGACGCCACCATTGCATTTATACCCACATAACCATACACTCATCATATCCCCTTGTTTTGGAGGACACCAGCACTGCCCACAAAGTCACAACAGCACAAGGATCAGTAAGCAGGCTGAAACACACACAACTGTCGACACAAAACACAAGTCACTCAGAAACAACATAAAGGTAGAAAAGGAACTACAGGACAATGGTGTACTGAGAAAACAAATGTTTGGGTTTATTTTTGAAGAAAACGTAAAATGCCCAAGGCCATTGGCCAGTCGATATTCAAATGTTCATGCACTTCACTGCATTCAGACTTGAATGTTTAATTGCCAGAGAACCTCCTCAGAAAGGGGCATCAAGGTGGCAGGCAGGCACATCAGGGATTATCCAGGGGTGGGGGTAGGTGGGTCAGATTTGTGAGGGGGGTTTCGGCTTGGGATGGGTGGTCTTCCTTTTGGAAGGAGTGGGCTTCTTCTTGGGGGAGAGGTATGGGTGCTTGCAGGGAGTCTGGGGAGGCAGGGGAAGCCTTGCAGGTGGAAGGGACAGTCTGGGAGCTGGGCGGGGGGATCTTGGGTTTTGGACAGGGGATGGAGGTAACAGGGGAACTGTCCAGGTGAAACAAAAAAACTTCCTTGGGGACACAGGGATGGTCATCAGAAGAGGGTTGGGATTTGGAGCTTCAGTGAGTGGTTGTAGGCTGTGTTGGTGTGGATGTCATGGGTGTGTGGTTCTAGGAGGTATGCTTTAGGTGGTGGGTGTCTGGTGGGTGGGTGAGTGAATGCGTTTGTGTGTCTTGAGGGTACAGGAGGTGTAGGTGCTGGGGGAAGAGTAGTGGATGTGTGTGTCTGTTGGGTGGTGGCTGGGGGTTGGCAGGCTGTGGTGGTTGTTTGTGTTTGTAGTTGTGGTGTCTGTGGGAGTGGTGCTTGTAGTGGATGTCTTCGGGTCTGCTGGGGTGGTGTCTGCGGGTAAGATGGATGTGGTGGGTATCTCACTGACTGTTGGTGTGGTGCCTGTGGGTATGATGGATGTTGTGTGTGTGCAGGTGTCCAGGGATGGTGTGACTGTTGTTGTATCTGTGGGTGGCTGTTATTTGTGTGCATTCCGATGTGTTTTGTGGTGGGGGTGACTGCCTGCCATTAGTGTGGAGGCCACAGCCTGAAAATATCTCTGTACACCAGCCATTGCACCATGAATGCCTTCCAGGAATCCATTGGTTTGATGTAGTTGGGTGGCCAATCCCTAGATGGCATTAACAATGGCTGACTTACCGACATAGATCGTTCTCAGGAGGTCCATAGCCTCCTCACTGAGAGCAGCAGCAGTAACAGGCGCTGGGGCAGAGGTGCCTGTGGTAAAGGAGATACCCACTATCTTAGGTGAGCGGGCATGGCCAACTTGGTAGAGATCTACAGGGAGAGCGATGATAGGAAAGGGGGTGGCAGACAAGGGTGGTATGGGGGTAATACCCTGATGTGTCCGCCACCACTAGGGAGTAGTCACTGAAGGATGAATCTGATTATGTTGAGGATGTATATCTGGTCTCCCCGGTGGCACTCCCTCACACTCCAGGACACTGGGTCTCTCTGTGTCAGTGGTGTCTTGACCCGAGGTCCTGTAGCCAGATGCTTCCGCACTCAGCTCTGTCCTGTCTCCTCTGCTTGCCTGTGCTGATGCTGCCAAAACAAAGAGAAATAGGGTAATCACATGTCCATGATCAAACAACAGCTCTCAGTAGCAAACATTACCATGATGTCAAGTAGGACCTAGCAATAAACTCCACCTACATGTCCCCTACATGCGCCATACCATATACATGCATGCCATCTGAGTTGTCAACAGTTGCCCACAGGATATTCTGAATCTCAGGCCACTAAATTGCATGACTGAAACTGTGCAATCACAATAACCAATCAACAACTAGGAGACCTAATCACCCTCTAAGCTTTGCCCCATGGAGCAGACTTCAGTCACCTGTTGTCATACAATAGTAGGCCAATACAAAGTCAGTTTCCACAGATTCCATACAAGATCGTGCCCACATCTATATGTCACATACATAATGACCCAACAATAAGAAATGAAGCTCCAAAATTCAGCCATGTTGATGAGAAATGTTCAAAGGCCCGGAGGAGGTGACACGGAAATAGCCATGTCACACTGGAAACATATCAACAATGTCTACTTCACCAAGTGTTATTTGTCCCAATAGAGTCAAGGAGGTAGTATCAATGTTACTCAGATAAGCCACATATGTGGCATGGAATGAACACTGTAGACATCATGTCCAATATGTCAGGGAGAGATGTCCCCAAAATACACAACACAATGAATCAGTAAGCCCAAGGTTAATCACAATCACCACTAATGTCTGGCTCCCCTTACAATGACATTCTCTGAGAGCTTCCTTTCCATGTTGGAGGGACACAGAAGTTGAAAAGACTTGTAGAAGGCCCTCAACCTGTTGCCCAATGGGGAGCTACATTAATGTCCCCAACTTGGTCATGCAAACCCAGATGTCTGTCTTTGGATGAATGCCTATACCCAAACAAATGTGTCTAACACATAACTGCAAGTCACTCCATGATGCATGCCAACAGTCAGGGCACATACCTTAATCATTACACATGCGGAGTATATGTTTCCACCTAATGCCACATCATTGTCATAGCTATTCAAATTCTGGCTCTTAACTCAAGGCCTACCTGTCATGTCCGTCATTGCTCATGCAGCTGTACATGTCAAATTACATACTATGACACATGAGAGAATGTGTCAGAAAACACACAATGATGACACACTTGTGTATGTGGCACAACCTGAAATGTACCCCTATTGTTTACGTACTATTCCAAAAACAGTTTACCATGCACATATATGTGAGGGAATATGGACACAATCCCATCTACATAAGTAGATCATGCATGAAACTGCAGTTTACAAATGTTTTCTAGAGAGAAAGGGGCACCTGCTGACATGAAGGCACAAGGAATGTTTGCAACAGTGATGGCACATAATTCACGTCAATGGACATTCCCCTCTTACCAAGGGAATATAATTATATATAGTTGCATCCAAAGAATAATGTAAGCCCTGTCACATGAATGTTGGACATCTTCACATTACAGACTGAAGTGTGGCACCAGCATCCATCATACATTGAAAAAAACAAACATCTGTGTGGCAAATGCCAATATACTCATTTTCACAGACACATGGCTGAGGAAAGTGATCCATTACCTTCTTACCTTTGGCCTGAAACACTGAGGAGTACTGCTCTATTGCAAAGAAAATACACATACTACAACAACAGTACATGATTGCTAACTATACACAGCCATATGTGGTCCTTTCAGAGCAAGTGGCATGAGGATTCCACCCTCTTTTATTCTAAGGTCCCTGGTACAATAGGTAAAACACATCAGTATAACACACGTGACAGGCCAACACATATAATCTCACATCTACTGTGTGACACATGGCTCATCCCTAATTGTCAGGGGGAGCAGACAAAACCTCACTCAATCACTTGGTAATGTTTCAGGCAGAAATATGACCTGTACTCACCCCCTTGTGGCTGCTGTGCTGTCTTCAAACGCCCATCAAGCTCTGGATTGGCCAAGTCTGAATTCAAGCCACTAAGAGGGTCATGGTCTGACAGGCACCCCATCCACATTGGGAGGACAGCCCCAGCTGACCCTCCGTGATCATATGGGCTCAGAGTCTCAGGTCCTCCTAACTTTTTCTGCAGTGGCAGCTCTGCCAGCTGTCAACCCCTAGGGTCTGCACCTTCTTGAGCAAGGCTTTCTTTTGATGGGCGTTGACCTGCATGGATGCAAAAGACAAATCAAGAGATCATGATCACACGTTTCATCACAAATGGTTGAGCCACATACATTTCAGTTACATCAAGCTTGAACCTTCTGGTTTTGACAATACTCCCCAAGACACATCACACTCTGTGGCTTCTGAAAGGTAGACTCCTTAGGCATAAATGGACCAACACATTCACATTCTGTGAGAATGACTCTCTGCATATACTCCCTACAGGCTACTGCCAGAGTACAAACTCAAACATCACACATGGGTGAAAATGAAGGGAGCGGCATGGTGGGTAGAAGAAGTATCTAGCTTGTCCATGTGTGGACATTTGCAATAACAAATGCAGACTCATGCCACTTCATGGGGTGGGGTTCTGTGTTATGTATCTGTACCACAGAACACACTTTTGGAAATTTGGGTCCATCCTACAGAGATTACATCCAACAAACAAGGGCATGCATTACTCAGTTTTTGCTCTGTGACTAAACTTAGTCACATATCATGGTCTCCCAGCAATCAACCCACTGTCTGCATTATGTAAATGTTAGTTATGCAATGAGCCTGCACAGGACAAATATGACCTGTATGAAGGTGATAACAGGGTTGTGAAAGCAAGGAACCTGTCAGGATTCAGAGGCACACATTGACAATGATGCTAAGTGGACACCCTTATACGCATCCCAAAGAATGAGGCATTCTGGGCAGCCTATTATAACAGAACCTCATATTGGACACATGCCAGGATCTGCTGGGATACAGGGAGTGAGCACAGTGCCACAGTTGCATAGCCACAGTGACTCTCCCGAGCCTAGACTGGGACCCATACTGGGGGATACATGTCACAGGCCCTGTTCTCTGCAGGCTGAGCAGACATAACCTACATGACACCACATTCTCATCACTTCCATGCATTACAGCACATCATGTAGTCAACAGCAAATTGGCATGTGATGTGTATGCCAACCTGAAGGGCAGGGATAGTGATGACATGCCTTACAAACAACAGTCTAGCAAGGGCATATGTGTGGAGAAATCTATGTGGCAACATGTACATAGCTCATAGTACTCACAACTGACACCTATATCATACATGCTCTGCTCATGCTGTCATGCACATACATGTTGTCTAACATATACAATATTCACGAGGAAAGAGATGTCAGTGGATGGCCTTAATATCACCTTATCTAGTTCTGAACATCCCACACAGGGAGGTTCATGGAACCCAAAAAACATTCACACAACAATGTAAATGAACTCAACATATGTCATTGGCAACCAATACCTGCACATTGACTCTCCAATTGATGCCAAACAGACTGCACCTACAGACACATGAATATTCAGTCTGGCACACATGAGCACAATCTAGCCTGTATGGAGGACAAGGGTGGTGAAGTACAGAGAAAACTGTGCACATGAGGAAATGACCTGCTTCACTGGTGCACCATGGATCTGTCCATACAGGGGTAGGACCTCAGCAACCAGTCTCTCTAACTCCTCTGATAAGAACATAGGGGCCCTATCACCTGCTAGACATGTCACGATTGCTCCCAGGAACAGTACACAGAAGCTTGACAGTGGTGGTGTTGCTGACAGCAGTGCCAGGAGTCAAATTAGGGATTTTACAGAACATGGCAGTCACATCCACCACATACACGGTTGTCACCGTTAACCAACACAGCCATTGGCCCACGACTGCCACTGACAACAATGTAAGCCTTTGGCTGTGTCTGCTGCAGTTGCAACTGCCTACCATCATGAAAACATCTGCCAGCAGTCACAGGGGGTTCAGAATGTTCAGTGGAGTAGGTCAGGCAGCTGTCATTTTAGAGGCCTGAAATGCGGGATTGGGATTTAAACACTGTGTCACACCTCAGAAAATGTGGTTTTGAGCACAAAAACCTGTTTATCCTGTCGTGTAATGTTGGTTCTCCTACTCAAATACCATTGTAGTATTTTGCAGGGCACAGATGGCAATTTACAGGAGGAACAGTCCAAACCCTTGTCAAAGGTCATTTTTGTGCTCCAGACATCCAGCCACATTCCAACTGGCATTTGTAATGCACAATTTTGATTTACTTCCAGACACATGTTATTAGGAGCTATAATGTATACTGTTCGCCATGTTCATGGCTTCTAAATTGTCTCGTCACATGTTATTCTTGACATGCATCATGTATGTTGCTGTGCACGCAGACACTAATGTCAGGTCTCATTTCTTGTCTTATACACGTACCCAGGGAGGGGGAGAATGGGATAACCACCTGTCTACCGTCCACTGTCAGACCTTCTGACCATGGAAGAAAGACACATAATCCTCCTTTAGCATCTGAATCGGCAAACAATAGAGGACAGGATGTCATCTGTTGGATCCTGATCTGATGCCAGCTATTAGTTATCCAACCAGCATACCACCCATTGTACAAGTCATGTCAGTGTTGCACTTGCTAGCCACAGGGTCCTTCAAACATACATTGGCCCAAACTGGTTGTATGTCCCAACCTGTGCTTAGTCTGGTGCTGAAGGATGTCCTCTCAGCAATGTTGAAACACATTGACAGCTACATCCAGTTTCCCCGACGCGAGGATTTAGCCCATGTGCAGGCTGACTTTTATAGTTTTGCACACATGCTACAGGTGGTGGGGCCACTGATGGCACACATGTTGGGTTGGTCCCACCACAAGCCAATGAACAACTATACTGCAACAGAAAGAACTTCCATTCCATCAACATCCAAGTTGTATGTTTGGTGAACCTATAAATTTCACAGGTCTGTGCCTGTTATCAATGTTCAGTCCATGATGCCTTCTTTATGTGTATGTGTCACCCCCAGCTGATGTCACAACTGTACCCAGAGAGGGCCTGGCTGGTTGGTAAATCACATTTGTCCTGTTTGTGTGATTGCAATGTCTGGTGTGACAATTCAGATGAGAGGGACTCCTAGTTGCACATATTTCTCATTCCTTTATTGGAGACTCTGCATACCCAAACTGTCCTTGGTTGTTGAACTCAATCAGGAATCCAACTATGCCAGGGGAAGTCTGCTTCAATGAGGCCCATGCAAGAACAAGGCGGGTAGTAGAGCACTCTTTTGGGCTCCTGAAGGCCAGATTTAGGTGTATGGACCGCACTAGTGGAACCCTCCTCTATTCACCCGCTAAAGTGTGTCAGGGCATTGTGGCCTGCTGCATGTGCCACAACATTGTCCTGCAGAGGAATATCCCATTCATCCCAGAGGAAAGGGAGCCTGCACTGCCACCTTGAGAGCCTCCTGAAATGCCAAGTGAGGATGACAGTGATGAAGAGGAAGGAGCTGATTTGCAGGAAGATCTCATGAATACTACTTTTCTTGAGTGTAAGTATGTCATGTGATGTAATGACTGTGACCATACGAAGAACTGTAGTTGGCAGAATGTGTGGAGTAGAGTGTTTTGACAAAACACTGTGAAAGCTAATGATCTGCAATATTCAGCCAAAGGGTGCATGAAGAGTTAGCCTTTGGCTTATCCCAACCTTGATGTAGCTGCTTTGTTTGCAACAGTCTCATTATAATGTGACCTCATTTCTGATGCTTACTATGTGATTTGTGTAATAGGTATGTTTTCAAATCTATACTCCTTCTTTTGTCTATGTACAGGTACCTTCACCATGACATCCTCACGTGGGTATTTCAGAATTGTGACATTGGCAGGTATCCGATGTTGTTACGAGATACAAAGTGGACATGGATTGTTCCATGTAATGTAGGTCACATATCTGGGATGTATGAGACGTGTGCAAAGGCAGCTTAAACAGTGTTTGAGTGAAAGGTCTGAAGTGTACAAAATGCTTGTTTTTGTGCTATGTTGGGCCGATTGTACTGTGTGTGATTATGTGGACATGAAATATGATGTCAAAAATTGCAAGCCAGGCAGTCACCATTCACCTAGGCTAAATACTCGTCTTTTATGACCTGTATATAGCTGTAGATATGTTTCATTCTTGAAGGCCACAGTGTCTTTGCCACAACACTGACATATCTTTGTGTCATACCACAAGAGGCATTGTAATTTTATTATGTTGGACCTGTGATCAGAAACTGTTGTACTGCTCTCTGCCTGTATCTTGGTTTATGTGGTGTTTGATTACTATGTTGTGGTATGTGATAATCTTCAAGCTGGTGAAGCCATTAATTTCTCTGTTTGCTTATTCTACAGGCCCTTCCTTCTTTGGTCTGGGACCATACATCTACCTTGACACAATACGAGTCAGCCATTCATGGCTATGACAGTCCAGACATATAGACAGCCTAAGTGCTGTAGAGTGAAATAAAATGTTAGGTGTGACCAGGCACTTGTACCAATGTGTTTATGTTAGTTAGTTGTAATCCTTAGCAGGACACTGCACCTGTAACACATCCCTCCTTGCAATAGTATCTTGTGTCTTCATCATTTGCTTCACAAGGTTTTACATTTCTATATAACAACAATTGAAACAGTAGCAAGCAGACACAAACTTTCTGCTAGGTGGTATTAATTGTGAATTTGTGCATGGAAAAAAGAAAATGACATGGCAGAACAGGAAAGTGAAGGGTTTAGTCATGATCGATTAAATCATTGTAGTAGATGCCACAGCATTGGAAGTCCAAAGTCGAATGTACTCCTTTCATAGGAAATGGAGGGTGGTTAAAGACCATTCAACAGAGTGAATATGTGACTCACAAAGGAGTTCCTTCAGGAAGTTATCACTTGCTGGCAGTTGTCAATGTTTGGCTATATTGGCCAACTGCACCTCCTGGATTCTTAGCTGGACGTCCTGGCTTGTGTGGGAGGGAACTGCTGCTGCAGAGGCAGGGGTGTCTGAGGTGGGTTCTTCCCCTGACAAGGCCTCCCTTCCAGTGGCTGGCACCAATGAAGAAGGGACTAGTGTTGCTGGCCAAAAATAAGGTGTAGAGTATTGCTGATTATCCCTGATCAGGGTACTTGTACTGTCCCTCAACACCCTTGTTAGGAAGGCCAGGTTGGTATTGGTGACTGTTAGAAATATGGCCTTTGGTTGGCAGCCGGGTTGCCTCCTGTCCAAGCAAGGACCCTCACTCTAGTTAGGGCAAATGAGAAACACACCTGGTTAACCCCCACTCACACCCTTGGTAGCTTGGCTTGAGCAGGTAGGCTTCACTCAGAAGCAATGTGTAAAGTATTTGTACTAACACACATAGTAATACAGTGAAAACACTTCAAAATGGACACCACACCAGTTTAGAAAAAAAGGTAATATTTTTCTAAATCAAACAAGACCAAAACGACAAAAATCCAACATACACAAGTCAATTTATGAATTTATAAACTTGAAAGAGTCTTACTCCATAGAAAACATTGGAAACGTTGTGTCGTTTCTTCAGCCGCGATGGAGCTGATTCGTTGATTTCAGCCAAAATGCAGGTGGCGTGTCGCTTTTACAGCTGTGTTGCAGGTGGTGCATCAAAATTTTCCCTGTGCAAGGATTTCTGTCCTTGTTCTATCATCTTCACCTTTCAAGGGCCTGGGGACTGGATAGGGTACTACTTGGCAGGGTTGGAGTCTCAGCAGAGAATCCAGGTGCAGGTAGAGGAAGTCTTTGATGGCCCTGAGACTTCAAAACAGAAGGCATGCTCAGTCAAAACCCTTGGAGATTCTTCAGTAGAAGAAATATACCACAAAGTCCAGTCTTTGTCCCCTTTCACAGACAGAAGTAGCAACTACAGGCTAGCACAACAAAGCACAGTCACAGGCAGGGGCAGCATTTCTCAGCTCTCCAGCTCTTCTCCTTGGCGGAGGTTCCTCGTTATTCCAGAAGCAAATCCAAAATTCTGGGGTTTTGGGTCCTCTACCTTTGCCCCTTTCTGCCTTTGAAGTGGCCAAACTTCAAAGGAAAATGTCTGTTGTTCACAAGTTCCTGTCTTTCCCAGGCCTAACTCTAGACACACCCCAATGGGATGGGGACTGCACTGTGTGCGGGCAGGCAGAGCCCATTCAGGTGTAAGTGACTACTCCTCCCTCCTCTCTAGCCCAGATGGCTCATCAGGATATGCAGGCTATACCCCAACTCCGTTTGTGTCACTGTCTAGATGGGATTCACAAACAGCCCAATTGTTAGTCTGAACAGACAGGGAATACAGAAGCAGACAGAGCCACGGAATGGTTTAAGCAAGAAATTGTCTACTTTCTAAAAGTTGCATTTTCAAACAAGCAATTTAAAAAACAACTTTACCAAAAGGAGTGTTTTTAAATTGTAAGTTCAGGGACCCCAAACTCCAAATTTGAATCTGCTCTCAAAGGGAAACTGCACTGATATTTAAAGGCAGCCCACATGTTAACCTATGAGACAAATAGGCCTTGAAACAGTGAAAAACAAATTTGGCAGTATTTCACTGTTAGGACATGTAAAAAACAACAGTATATGTCTCACCTTTAACATACACTGCACCCTGCCCATGGTGTTATCTAGAGCCTACCTCAGGGGTTCCTTACACGTATAGAAAGGAAAGGTTTGGGCCTTGCCAGTGGGTACACTTGTCCGGTTGAATTGGTAATTTAAAACTATACACACAGACACTGCAGTGGCAGGTCTGAGCCATGGTTACAGGGCTACTCATGTGGGTGACACAACCAGTGCTGCAGGCACACTAGTAGCATTTGATTTACAGGCCCTGGGCCCTCTAGTGCACTTTACTAGAGACTTACTAGTAAATCAAATATGTCAATCATGGAAAACCCAATTACAGATACACTTTGCACAGGAGCATTTGCACTTTAGCACTGGTCAGCAGTGATAACGTGCCAGAGTACCAAAACAACAAAAACAAAGTCAAGTACACATTCAAAACATGGGAAGCAGGGGCAAAAAAAGACAGGGGAGACTTTGCCAAGGATGCCAGGTCTAACACTTGAGAAATGTCATCCCACTTCTTATGGTATTTCCCAAACAGGAGTGTTTGGAGAATAGGACACTAAACTGGTGGTTGGATGACAGTGAAAGAGCCTCCTGTGAGATGCAGTCATGTAATTCCCTGTACTACACCACATTGTACAAATTATATCTTCACATGTCAGTTCACTTCAATTGAGAGATAAGACACAGGGGCCCCTGGACAAGAGAACAATGTCTTGGTATTTGGTTTTCTAGAAACAGGGTCTCCAGGAATTAGCAGTCATGGAACTCCCTGTACTGCACACACATTACAAATGTTTTTCTCCCATGTAAGTACACTAGAACAGAGAGTTAAGACAAAGGGGTCTTTGAGGAGAGGACACTGGTCTGGTGTTTTGAGATGAGGAAACAGTGGCTGCTAGGATTTGCAGTCCTGCCACTCTCACTAGTCCCCAATAATTGACAAATGTCATCCCCCAGGTGAGTAAACTACCTTTTGTAATTGACAAACAGTGGTCTTTGGAGAAGAGAACACTGTGCTGGTGTTTTGAGTTACAGATACAGGGCCACCTATGAGTTGCAGTCATGTCACTCACTCTAGTACACACACTTTACCAATGTTCTCCCCCTAGTGAGCACACTTCAATTGAGAGTTCACTAACATATATATTTGAGCAAGTGACACTGTTCTGGTGCTTGGAGTTACAGAAACAGTGCCTGCTGGGAGTTGTAGTCATGTCAGTCCCTGTACTACACACAAATGGTATCCTCCCAGGTGAGTACACTCCAATTGGGATTTGACAAACAAGGGTCTTTGGAGCAGAGGACACTGAGCTGGCTGAGTTGTGTAACAGTAACAGTGCCTCCTAGCCTTAGCAGTCATATCAATGCCTGTACTACACACACTAAAGAAATGTTATCCTCCCAGGTGAGTACAATGCAGATGGGAGTTTACATACAAGGGTGAAGGAAAGACTGGTCTGGTTTTTGAAGTTACGGGAACAGTGCCTGGTGGGAGTTGCAGTCATGTCAGTCCCTGTACTACACATACTATACACAGACATAGTTCCCCCAGGTTAGTCTACTTCAATTGTGAGATGCCAGACAGGACAGGGGTCTTTGTACAGGTGGCCACTGTGCTGCTGAGTAGAGTGACAGTGAAGGTGACAAAAGGTGAGTAGTGAGCATGCATGACATAACATTTTGGTGACATTCTTATTGTTGTAACTTATCAGACTCCACTCCCAGGGTATTCCTGTCAAGCCCTCGGGATACAGGATGGCTAAGACCTTCTCCTTCCAGGTATGGAGTTGTAAGGATGGAGTGGGAGGGCCACCACCAGTCTTCTTGACCGGTAGCTGGTGCCTGGATACCAAGGAACACACCTTGCTCCTGAGGTTGTTCCACCTCTTCCTGATGTCCTCCGTTGTGTGCAGGGTAGGGTCTACAGCATTCACTCTATAGACTATCCTAGCCCACATTTCTATTTTCCTACTTAGAATAGTGTGCTGTACTTGGGCTCTGATCAGTTGTGGCTCTTCTCTTATAATTTCATCCCCCATGACTCTTAACTCTTCATGAGTAAAACTGGATTTTTAATATTTTTAATATGTGTCATGGTAGAAAAAAAAATATTACAGGTGACAGTGACTTGCTAAAGAGGGGAATTACAAAAGGTTGTGACTGGAGAAAAGTGTGTGCAGGGTGTGGTATGGGATTTTAAAAAGAATTTACGGGGTGCCTATTCTATGGAGTTTAATTTTTTATGTGTTCTGTCTTGCTGGCTGTGAAAATGCAGATGATTGTGGTGTGTGAAGGGGTGTGTTTTATAGTGCCCTTTGCTGATTTGTCTGGGGTGGCAATGTGTGTCAGCTGTGTTGTTTTCAATTCCATCCAATGTGCAGTTGTGTATTACTTTGTTAACTGCCGACAGCTGTGGTTCGGACTGTCATTGGCTGACTGCCATGGGTGCCCGCCACTGCGACCTTAGACTTGCAATATGGTCAGTGGTTCAGCCACTTCAGACATGCTGAATTGAAGTTTAGCAAAGACTGTCAATAAATATTCTATGGTTGTCATCTGGCAAGAAAGATTTATTCAAAATGATGAGGAGGTGTGTAAAGGTTAGGACGGAAAGAGGAGCACTAGGGGAAATTACAGGCATGAAACGTTTGTTTACCAATTAAGAAAGAATGAAACAATAGGAAAGCGCAGTTTTTTTGATCCCCAAAAGTATAGTTCATTGAATAAGTGATTAATGAAGTCAGTGTGAAAAATGTTAATTGTACAGATATTAAAATCCATTACAATTTAAAACCAAGAACGGTCAAGTAGTACAGTACACAGTTGAAAAACACAAGTTACCAATGAACATGGGATTAAATCAGACATAAAATACATGATAAATAATTAATTGATTTGTCCATATTGACAGTAATTTATTAACAAACCCATAATAGAGGCGATCCATTAAAGAAAGTATAACATTGCACATAATTATGATTACATTTGATGCCGGGCACACTGGCAGCCCTAACGCCCACCTGGTAAATAGAGAACATAAAAAAGAAAAAGAAAAAAAACAATTGTCATGGCCCTTAAAGTGCTTACGTGCATTGTTAATTCTGCTTTAAGAAAGTGTCAAACTCTGTCCTTAAATCCATATGAAGGACAGTAGGTCCACCACCTTGGTCCAGAATGGCGCAAAGATCCTCTGTAACTGCCAATTTAACTATTTTGGTAATGAAGGAATGAAGAAAGCTGGCTTTTACAGAATCAAGCAGATGATGGAATCACATAGTTAAGCTGACTATTCAGTTCCTTTTACAGGAATTTGCCACAAGCTGTTATGTAAGATAGGTCTGAAGTGACTTGGGATCGAAGGATCAGATAGATTGGCTCCACTAAGCAGCAACCTTGCCAATTGCTATGGAGTCATGGAGATGTGGAGAAGGCATTGCATTTTTCCTGAGACTGAGCAATCGAAGTAGAAGAACATTTCGGTATAGCTGTGCTAATTCTTTAACAATCTTATTAAGTACTCTAAGAACATGCTCAGCAGCCTCACATTTATTGGTGTAGAAGACTTTTCTGAATGCTGTTTGACTTTATCTGTGAAATTATAGCCCTCATAGACCTTTAAGATGTTTTGATTTGTTGATGTCATCGGTAGGTGTGATGGGCCGATGCTGCCGCAATCGGACCCGCCATATCCCGAGGGAGTTTCCACCAGTGACACTTCCAACCCGGAAGTGCACCGTGTAGCCACCTATCCCGAAGCACATCCGGGTGATGGCAGGCAGAGGGAGCCGTTTTGCACCGTCTTGAAAAGGACGACTTGAAGGCAGTGAAGGCGCGCAACATGGATTTCGGAATGCTGATCTGTGGAGACGCGAATGAGGACAATGAAAGTGAGGACAGCGGTGGACCTCTCTGCAAGGATGGCCCAGCAGACCCCTGCAACGATGACTGGACGTCACGAACCAGAAGCGCAGGAGGGGCCCAGCGCAAGCTCCTGCCACGCTTGGGGAAAAGCGTGGCCCCTTTAGGCGCGTGCACTTTGTGAGCAAGAGGGAGGGCAGGAGAACCAAAAGGAGGGGAGGGGAGGAGTGGAATACGAATCACTATATTAAGGGGGGGGGGCGAGGAACATATATTTTTTTGTTATATTTTACTTAGTGGCTCTGTTCTTTGTTTCTTTTTTTGGCGTTTGGTTCGGGTACGAACCCTGCAAACAGTTGTTTTTTGATTTATAACCCTATCAGGAGGCTATATTTTGGTTATTCCTGAGACTTACAGACTCCAGGAAAGTCAAGGGGGGTGTAAAAATATTCTTACAGGCAAAAGAATATAAAGCAATGTACAGTGCAACTAGATCAGATCCTTAAAGAGAAAGGAATGTGAACAGTGAGGAAAGAAAAAGAAAGCCAGGAAAATCTAGAAAGATAAACCTGCAATAGCCCAAGAAAAAGTGGAAAGAAATGGAGCCAGGAGAGTGGAAAGAGAAGAGAGAGAAAGAAGAAGGAGAAGGAGTCAGCAAGTACAGGAAACATAGAAACTGAAAGAAAACAGACTAGGGAAGGGGAGGAGAGAAGTCAAATAAAGGACAGTCCACTTACCTCTATCTGTTTCGCTCTTTTTCCCACATGTGCATCCTGAGAGCCCTATAAAAAGAAGATGACGAGAAGAAATCAGAAGGAGCATTCACCATCCACACTTATAAAACAGGAACTATTTGGAAAATTCTTACACCTAATAAAAATCACCATAGCATCTGACCACTAGCTATTTGTCATCATTGCGCCACCCTGTTACAGTAGGGAAGTGTATTTATTTTAAATATTTTTATGTTGTTTTATAGTTTCCAAATTGCTTTTGTTATATAACAGTTTGGAATAGTAAATCTGACCCCCACAAAGCCCAACTCTTGTCCTACTGTTTTTCTTTTAGATTGGTCTGGGACTATTAAATGTGAACCCTCCAAAGTCCAATGCTTGCACTAACATTGCTTATATTGAAGTTGGAATAGTAAATCTAACCCCTCCAAAGTCTGATGTTTTCCCTACTGTTGCCTTGTCTGCAAATTTCAACATTTTCCCAACTGAGGGTTAGATTGAAGTGGGAATAGTAAATATATCCTTTCCAAAATCCATCACTTCCCCTTCTTGTCTCTATGTGTGAGTGGGTGCAGTAAATCAAACCCCTCCAAGGACTAATGCATTCCATAATTTTATGTATTTGATGTCAGAATAGTATGTTTGAATGGGAATAGTAAATCCATCCCCCCCCCCAAGGACAACAGTTTCCCTTATTTTCTTTCAAACTGAAGTAGGAATAAACATGCTGACCCCTTCAAAGTCCAACACTTTTGCTAGTGTTATGTTGTCTATTTTGGATTGCTGTTATTTGTTATATTTGTTCTGTTTTTTATTAAATATTTTATTAGTTATACAAAAGTACTTATTAATTAATGTGTGTTTTATTACATTTTTCAAATTAGTTTTGATATTTCTTTCTCATGTGTTAATTTTTTTTGTTATTTTTAATTCTAATATGTTATTTTCAAAATTGTTTAAATATTGTTGTATATTATCAACATCAAAAATAAAAACAATTTTTGTGTTCATTCTATATTTAAATTGTTTGATATATTTTGGGGTTTACAAACGTGTTTCTAAAATTTAATTATGAAGATAATGGAAATACGTTGTTTAATTATTTTGTCATTGTTTAAATATGTTTATATATGGTTTAACCCCATATATATTGATATATACATATACATGTACATATATATACACACACACCTTATTTTATAGTTCAATATTTTAAATAAATTACATGTAAGGTTACATATATTAATACTTTGATATGCTTACTTTTACAGTATTCTGTACCACGATATTCTGTGATACGTTTGTTGACAATATTTTATTTTCATAAGAAATTTGTGTGTCATGATATTTTGGTTGACAATATTCTGTCACAAGTCCATGTATGACACCACGTGCTAGTTTGTGTGTTCCCCATTTATATTGCTTAGTAGCAGATTCACAGGCATCAAAATAAAACAGAAATTAGATTAAGAACGGCAGAGCTGAAAAGGAAGTGTGAGATTTTTATAAAAAAGAAAATAATTAAAACTCAAGGCACGTGCAGAGAGGAGAAAAGTGAATACTAAATATGAAAGATGTATGACTGGTTAGGAGTCAAAATGACAGACAATTTTACAAAAGAATGATGGTGTTTTCCAAAAGACGTTAGAGCAGTTAAAGGGTGCTGTTGTGAAGATGGAAGATGAGCTAATGTGGAGCAAATGGAACTGTCGTTTGTTCCATGCAGGACTGTGCAATACGGTATGTAGATAATTAATAGTGACCTCTCAACCCTAATATTTGAAGGACTATGATGTATCCTAATATTGAAACATTTATATATAGTTATTTTGTAATCTAGTCTGTAATCTTTAGTTTTTCCAGAATGTGTGGTTATGAGTGTTCTGAGAATGATAATGGTGAGGTAAATTGCTGCTAAATTCCAGATGCTGGCAGTCGCCACCAACCTGAGGTGCATGTCAGTTGTGCACTGTCTTTCTGAATAACACAGTTTGAAAAAATCATATGTATTAGACTCACATTTGCATACCGATGAAAAAAACTACAATGATCTTGAACACGGGAAAAACATGAAACAGCTACAGATGACAGTGGCACATCCGGTGACTTGAATAATCCACAGAGAGTACTGAATCCTTAGAAGGGAACAATGATTAAAAATAAATAAAAACTGCAATTGATCATGGTTAGGAATATGCAAAAAGGATGCTTACCAACTTAACTTGAATTCGGAGGCATGATGGTGGGCAGTCATCAAAAATTTAATTATATATTAAAAGTCCACTTATGGCATTTCACTTTCTATGCTGTAGGTGCACTTTGGGTACCATTTACAATGGACTAATAGGGAAGTTAAGCAGAGGCGAAAAGGGACTGTTTAGCAGTAGTAAAATTCACAGTCTTTAAGCCAGCAAACATAAGGTCCGGAAAAAGTTGAAAAATCTCAAGTAACTATGCAGAAAAGGCAGATTTGCTGCATCCCGATATCAGTAAAACATCCATCTGAAGAATCTCAAAGTTTGTTTGCCTAAACTATCCCCAGAGAAACTGATGAATTATCAAATTGAAATAAATTAATGGTACATAACGGGTAACCTTGTAGTTTGGTACAATATTGTTATTGAGGGGGTCTAGATACATCATACACTACAAGGCCAAGGGCCAAGTCATTTACAAAAGTCACCAGAACCATGAGATAGCAATATATGACTATATTACACTTGTTACCCCTTACGTATTTTTCATATTAGGTTTATTTTTGGGTAGCTAGCTTGAAAAAGCAGTTTTTTCAGAGTGCAGGTATCAATGGTCACTGACTGGAATTGAAATGTTTAGGAGTACCTTTCCTGAATAAATCATTAATAAAACAATGGGCAAAATAGTGAGTGGCAAAGCATTTATGTTATTCTGTGGCTGCTACATTTACCACATAATTATGTATTTACCACGTTTGCCAAATAATTTTGCCTGTAATTTATAAAATTTTCGGATTTCACAGTGAGAAGGGATTAAGGGCTACATGTATCTATACCGGGAACAGTGATTTCCTCATTGAGATTACCTACTAATCACAATTAGGAAATCACTATTTCTAATGTATGAAACTCTTTTGGTTTTGATTGATTTGTGATTGCTAGTGGGTATCATACCTCATGAATATTAATGATATAGGTTGCAACTTGGGACCCATTAGGAATGATCACCATGTCTGTGATTGCTTTTAAATAAAGCATTTTTTTTAAAACATAGCCCATATTTCCTAAAGGAGAAAGGGATGCATTTATAAAGCAAAAAAATTAAGGCCCTCATTACAACCCTGGCGGTCAGTATTAAAGCACCGGTAACTCCGCCAACAGGCCGGCGGAAAAAAATTGACTGCGACCATGGCGGAAACCGCCAACATAGACAGCCACTTTAACACTCTGACCGCCACAACGGTAGAAACAAACACCGAGGCGGTAATCGCCAACAGACAGGCGGAAGACAATGTATTGCCCACACTATTACAAGAGGCCTATCCGCCACCTTTTCCGGGGTGGTACCAATGCGATCAAAAGCACGGCGGAAACAGTACTTGAAAGGGAAACCACTCACCTCTCGACACCCAACGAGCAACCAAGAAGCCATGGTGCCCGAACTACACGTCCTGCCCATGCTGGTCTTCCTCCTTCTGTTTCAGGAGCATGAAAGACGCCGTTGACGACCACGGTGAGTACTGCACCTACTACACAGGGGAGGAGGGGGAGGGAAAAGAGAGTGACACACACACGCAACACGCAATACCCCCACCCCCACCCTCACCCACAACACCATACACACAAATACATGCACCAACATTACATATACACCCCCTCACCCCCTGGAAGAACGCAAGGACAAAATTAAATGATTGTAACAATTGTAATCAATAAAAATCAAACAGTGCAAGTTCAAAAATCAGTATATACAAATATGTACACCAACTACACAAGTCCGGATATTAATCAAACATCGTCCGTGGATCAGTGTCCCAAAATGCATGGGCAAAGCCCACACAAGATACCTGACTCGAAACGGAGAGAACACTGCAGGGGCATCAGATCAAAATGAAACAGACACCTCAGGGGGAAGGGGAGGGGGGCACCTCAGCCAGATGAAAGCATGACGCCACTGCTCCACGAGGGGGCTCCATGCCCACTGCTCTATCCAGGGGAGTGCAAAGCCACAGTCTCACAAGTCTTTCCAGTGGGTGGTTTGCCCACTGCACTATCCTGGGGAGTGCAAAGCCACAGTCTCACAAGTGGATAACATTCTCCACTGGTTCTGGAAGGGGCTTGGTGCCCAGAGTGCTTCCTCCTGCGAAGGACTGAGGAAGTGGATGTGATTTTCCACTGGTTCTGGAGGGGGCTTGGTGCCCAGAGTGCTTCATCCTGTCAAGGACTGAGGTCGTGGATGTGATTCTCCACTGGTTCTGGAGGGGGCTTGGTGCCCAGAGTGCTTCATTCTGCCAAGGACTGAGGTTGTGGATATGATTCTCCACTGGTTCTGGAGGGGGCTTGGTGCCCAAAGTGCTTCATCCTGCCAAGGACTGAGGAAGTGGATGTGATTCTCCACTGGTTCTGGAGGGGGCTTGGTGCCCAGAGTGCTTCACATGCAGTGTGGCTGGTCCCATTCCCTCACAAGGGTGTGTGTGCCACGAGATTGCCTGGGAACAGGTAGCATGATACGCCACGGAGGCAGAGACATACCCCACCCTGCTGCGGCTTCGCCTGCCACCTGCAGGTGCAAACAGTGCTGAGAGTCATGCCTCATGGAAGCTGGGCAGAGTCCAGGACGTCTGCTGCAGCCTCGGACGGCTGCCCACTGGGGATGATAGCCATGTCAGCTGTGGTGGCACTGTCTGAGCATGTCGTGGGGCTAGTGGTGGTGCTTGCGGCGGTGTCTGTGGCTGAGGTGCTGGCGGTGGTTCATGTGTCTGCACCTGTTGAGGGACACAGCAGGATGTCTCCTGCAGCCTCGGACTGCTGCCCACTGGGGATGATTCTGGGGACTGTTGCTGAGGCAGCAGACGTGCAGGTGGCGGTGGTAGTGCTGGTGGCGGTGCAGATGACAGTGCAGGTGGCGGTGCTGGTGGTGGTGCAGGTGACGGTGTCCACCGCCATACAGGTTAAGTAGTGGTTGACAGAAGGGATGACTCTAGCCCCTCAGTCGGAGTCACTGTGCCCTGTCCTGACCTTCTCTTCAGCTTGTGTCCCTTCCCCACCTTTGATGTTGCCGCTGGTGTCTTGCCACTTTCCCCTTTTGGTTTGGAGGAGCCCTTGCTTGCTGGTAGGTGCAGCTTCTCCCTCCGGGATGTGGGCACCTTCTTCACCTTGGCAGGTGGCAGAATGGCCTGCACCTTGGCCTCGCTAGGTGGCACACTGGCAGCACTGATGGGTGGCGCACTCAATAAGACCAGAGTTGCTGGCCCCACTTTGCTTGGGGATTTGGTGGCTGAGGTGCTGGGCTGGGACCTGGAAAGCCTGGCCGTAGGGGAAGGACAGGGGGGGAGGTGTAGGGAAGAGGTCAATGTTAGCCAGGAAAAGTTTCTTAGACACACTGGGATGGGAAGATGAAGGGGGTTTGGGAGTGGAGGAAGAGGTAGTGGTTGTTGGAGGTGTACTTTTGCTGAATTTGGGTGAAGGTGCATGGGCCGGAAGCTGTTTTGAGGTGGATGACTGTTGGGTGTGTGTGTGTCTGTGTTTGTGTACTTTGGGCGGAGGGCTCACAGACACACTGGGAGAGGACACTGGGGATGTGTGAATGTTAGTGGGGGTGGTGATTGCACATGAGCGGTATGTGGTGATGGGCATGCTGGTGATGGAGGCAGTGGCTGAGGATGTAGTGCATGCAGGTGTGAGTGGAGACGAGACAGAGAGGGAGGAGGAGGACGTGGAGGAGGGGGACACAGTGGAGGCAGTGGATGTTGGTGTGTCTGCATGGTGATGGTGCTTGTGTGAGTGCCTGTGGGATGTGTGGTGCTTATGTTTGCCATGTCCACTGTTGTGTGTTGATGAGTGTGCATGCTGGTCTGATGGTGTGCTTGGGATAGGCTGCTGGGAGGGCGGTGCTGGTAGGGGGGTTGGCAGCTGTACCTGTTGATGAGGTGGGCACAGAGGTGCCTGCCACCACAAGGGAGCTCCACAGATGAGGTCAAGCGCCCATCCAACTCCAACTATTTGGAAATGCTTTTTATAGCTAGCCCTAACTTTGGAAAATAATTTTTCAAAAAATTCATCCAGCTCATCATCACAGTATGGCATGCCTTACCGGCACTGTTTCTGCCTGCTAAAAGTGCTCCTGTCATGTCAGAAAAAATTGGAGTACCACACGAAGGCGAAACGTACAGCAGACTAGTGGGGAAAAAAGGGCTACAGCGTGTTACAATTAACAAGAAATTGCAAGAAGTGCATTTACAGCTATATGAAATGTGCTCTTTTGGGGAACAACATGAGGAAATAATAAATGTACTCTTTACAACGCTCTGGTATGCAATCTAATGTCGCTGCGTACATGGGTGTAGGTAGTGGGGGGAATATGGGGGACAAGGGTGGGGGGACTAAATAATTTCCCTTTTTGTTCTGTGTTTTGCAGGGCCATTAGAGCGTGAACGTGCTTCCTATACTGGCCCTGCACTTGACCAGTGACCTGGCTCCAGGACACTCAGGGGGTCATTCTGACCCCGGCGGGCGGCGGGCACCGCCCGCCGGGCGGAAACCGCCCAAACACCGCACCGCGGTCAGATGACCGCGGCAGTGATTCTAACTTTCCCGCTGGGCCGGCGGGCGATCTCAAGAAGATCGCCCGCCGGCCCAGCGGGAAAGCCCCTGCAAAGAGGAAGCCGGCTCCGAATGGAGCCGGCGGATTTGCAGGGGTGCGACGGGTGCAGTTGCACCCGTCGCGATTTTCAGTGTCTTCAAAGCAGACACTGAAAATCATTATGGGGCCCTGTTAGGGGGCCCCAGCACTGCCCATGCCAGTGGCATGGGCAGTGCAGGGGCCCCCAGGAGCCCCACGACGCCCGTTCCCGCCAGCCTGTTCCTGGCGCTGTAAACCGCCAGGAACAGGCTGGCGGGAAGGGGGTCGGAATCCCGATGGCGGCGCTGCAAGCAGCGCCGCCATGGAGGATTCCCTGGGCTAGGGGTAAACCGGTGGGAAACCGCTGGTTGCCCTTTTCTGACCGCGGCTTTACCGCCGCGGTCAGAATTGCCCATGAAGCACCGCCAGCCTGTTGGCGGTGCTTCCGCGGCCCTCTGCCCTGGCGGTTTCAAACCGCCAGGGTCAGAATGAGGGCCTCAATGTCTGCCTTTTTGATGTGCTCCAGCACACAAGGGATTCTTTCTCACCTTGCCGGCACAGCTGCCTGCAGTCTGCACTTCTAAGAACAAAGGGAGACGAGATAGGCCCTTTGTTGATTGCTGTCTGCTTACTGTCCTCCTGAGCCCTACCCTTACTGCCCTTGAAGATCGAACCTTGAAGACAGCAGCAAGATTTGAGAAGGTAAGGAGGTTTGGGTAATTAAATAAAGTATTGCCAAATATATCCCTTTCTTTTTAAATACAGTGTTGTGTTGCCAAGTATCTCCCTTTTTAAATACAGTATTGTTGAGTTACTGTGAGATATGAGCAGGGCAGGCTTTAGCGTGCTAGTGGCACGCTGTGTGACAATGGGGGTCATTCTGACTCCCGCCGGCGGCGGTAACCGCACGCCCAGCGGGAGCCGCCGAATGACCGCACCGCGGTCAAATGACCGCGGCGGTCATTCTGAGTTTCCCGCTGGGCTGGCAGGCGACCGCCAGAAGGCCGCCCGCCAGCCCAGCGGGAAACCCCCTTCCACAAGGATGCCGGCTCTGAATGGAGCCGGCGGAGTGAAAGGGGTGCGATGGGTGCAGTTGCACCCGTCGCGATTTTCAGTGTCTGCCACGCAGACACTGAAAATTTATGTGGGGCCCTGTTAGGGGGCCCCATGACACCCGTTACTGCCATCCTGTTCCTGGCGGTGAAAACCGCCAGGAACAGGATGGCGGTAACGGGGTCGGAATCCCCATGGCGGCGCTGCTTGCAGCGCCGCCGTGGAGGATTCCCTGGGGCAGCGGGAAACCGGCGGGACACCGCCGGTTTCCCGTTTCTGACCGCAGCTGTACCGCCGCGGTCAGCATGCCCATGGAAGCACCGCCAGCCTGTTGGCGGTGCTTCCGAGGTCGTTGGCCCTGGCGGTCCATGACCGCCAGGGTCAGAATGACCCCCAATGTTTGTAAGGGCCCCTGTTTCTGTTGCCTCTCTCTCTCTCTCACTCTCTCATCTCGTCTGTCTCTTCTCGAGCTTGCCTGCCACAGTGCTAATTATTGTCGCCTAAGGCGACATCCTGCCCCCCCAACTTCCTGTCTCTCCCTCAGCATTCCTGGCATTTGTGATAGCCCACTCTGAAGGTAAAGGGTTGTCTGCAAATTTAATTCCTTGCCAATGGCCTGTGGATGCGAAGACTGCACTGTGGCAACTCACAGGCTTTACAGGACTTCACAGGCTGCAGTGGAACAGAGCCTGACACTACTGGATAAACAGCGGAGAGACAAGCACACAGCACGGGTCCCAGGAAGAACCAGATGGCCTGAGAGATGGACAGGGTCAGGTAAGGCAGCAGGGCCGGCTCTAGGGTGGTGCGACCGGTGTCACCACACCAGGTGCTGACTTAGGATGGGGGCGCTGTGTTTGCAAGTATATTGTGGCGTTAAAAGCACCTTCTGGGTATTCCTTGCCACCAACAGTTTTCAGGCAACAATAAAAATCTCAAGATAATTTTGTGGTGATTAATGATCTTCCTGGTGAGAGAATGAAGTTTCGTCTAGTGGAGGTTTTGACTCATCATAACGTGCAGGGTTAATATGCCTGATGCAAAGAACATCTACATGCAGATCACAAAGTGCATATAATGTGAGTAGGTCAGTGGGTTACTGCTTCTGTACCCTCTTTTTGACATGGTTACCCCCACTTTTTGCCTGTTCTCAGTATGTTTTGACTGTGTTCACAGGGATCCTGCTAACCAGAACCCCAGTGACTGTGCTCTCGCCCTTTAAATGTGGTTGCTTGGACCACACACAACCCACATTTGGCATAACACTGCCCCTTATAAGTCCCAAGTATATGGTACCCAGGGCATTGGGGGATCAGGGGTTCCCCATGGGCTGCAACATATATTATGCCACCTATGGAAGCCCATGCAAAGGGTTCTGCAGGCCTGCCATTGCAGCCTGCGTGAAAAGGTGCATGCACCCTTTAACTTCACGTCACTGCACCAGGTCACTATAAGTCACCCTAATGGTAGGCCCTCCTAGCCCAGAGGGCAGGGTGCAGATATCTGTGTGTGAGGGCACCTCTGCCAGTGCAGAGGTGCCCCCATGAACTCCAGCTCCATTTTCCTGGACTTTGAGAGTGCGGGGATGCCATTTTACGTGTGTACTGGACATGGGTCACCACCTATGTCCAGCTACATAATGGTAACTCTAAATTTCAGACAGATTTCTGCCCTCCTGCTGCTTGAGCAGCTCAAGTCCAGGAAGGCAAAACAAAGGATTTTCTTTGGATGAGGGAGGCAACACCCTCTCCCTTTGCAAATAGGTGTTACAAGGCTTGGGAGGGGTAGCCTCACCAAGCCACTGGCATGTTGTGAAGGGCACATTTGGTGCCCTCCTTACATAAACCAGGCTGTACCAGTTCAGGAACCTCAGTCCCTGCTCTGGTGCACAACTGGACAATCTTTAATCCAAGGTAGGCAGAGGCCTCTGGGAGCATCTGAGTGGCCAGGTCAGGCAGATGACCTCACAGCCCCTCCTAGGTGGTCACACTGCTAGGTGACCAATCCCCTTTTCTGGGCTATTTAGGGACTCCCTCTTGAATGGGTCCTCAGATTCGACACACAAGATTCCAGCAGGACTCCTCTGCAATGTTTACTTTGACTCCTGGCCACTGAAACCACAACTGGACTTCACAGGAACCTACAATCTGCAGCTCCAGCAACAACTTAGCCCAGCAACAGTTTTTTTCTCTGGCTCCTTCTAGCAACTGAAACATTTCCCCAGCTATGCTTCCTCTGAGGGCAGAAAGTCTTTAGTCTGCATGAGGAGAAAGGAGGACTCTCCTTTGGAATCACTTACTTGCATCCACAGGCACCAACTACAACGATGACTGGCTTCGTGGGTCTCCTCCTGAGCTGCATAGGTCCTGCATCAGGGGTGGTAGTCTGGAGTGGTCTCCTTGGTCCTTTCTACCAACTATCCACCTTTGGAGAAAGTAGGCTCTTGCCTTCCCATGCAGGACAGTTCCCACATGCAAAGTGTCTTTTGCAGCTTGCAAAGCTTGTTGGCATCTCCTCCAAGAGATCTTCAGGCTCCATGTAGCCCTAGCCCCCAGCACTCTTCCCTGTGATGCACAGCCCTCTACATGCTTCTCCTGCAATGTGGGACCTCTCTTCAGGTGTGCTGCGTGGGCCTCTCTGCGACTCCTGGGCTCCTTGCCTGTAGGTCTTCTGTGGGGGCTGCCTCTCTTTCTCCAGACTCTGTACACAGGTGAGGGTCACCTGGGACTCCCCTCCATGGGTTGAGGCCCTCTGGAGCTTGCTGGTCCCTGGCAGCTCCACTTTTTTTCCTACTGCAATATTTGCCTTTGCAAGGCTTGTTGGTGTGTTTTTCACACCACAGATTGACTGCAATTCTTCATCCGGCGTGGGCATCGCCCAGGAACTCTTTATCTGCTCCATTGCTGACCATCTTTGTCTCCCCATCGACCAATTCCTGCATCCACAGACGGGTGGATAGGGACTCCTGCCACGACCAGACACTCCAACGTAAACTGGACTTGGTCCCCTTCTTTTCCACGCCTTCCTCTTCCAGGATACGCCTCTGGCTTCTTGAAGTCTTGTCTGCGTCTTGCAATATCCTTCTCAGAAGTTCTTTTGTTGGTTTGGGGAAAAAACAGTAACTTACCTGTTTTCTCCGGGTCGCTGGGGGGCACTCTGATACTTACCTTTGGGGGTTTCTAGTTCCTCCAAGTGCCCTCTACCGATTCCACTTCCTTGGGTGGGTACCTGACTTTCGCATTACACGTTTTTAGTACATGGGTGGTCCCCTTTAGGCCTTAAGTATTTCCCATTGCTTTTTACTGTTTTCTGTTGGTTTTTATGCCAATTTCTGATTGCTCCTGTACATATAATAGTGTGTTACTGACATCCTATTGGAGTATTGCCTACCTAGTGTTTTAGTCTTTGAGTTACTGTAATAAAGAACCTTTATTTTTGTAATACTGACTGTTTCTTTCATGTGTGTAAGTGCAGTGTGCCTACAGTGGTATTGTATGAGCTTTGCATGTTTCCTAGGTAAGTCTTGGCTGCTCATCCACAGCTACCTCTAGCGAGCCTGGCTTCTAGACACTGGCTACGCTTCACTAATAAGGGGATACCTGGCCTGGTATAAGGTAATAATACCATAGGTACTCACCACACACCAGGCCAGCTTCCTACATCAGAGAGCTCCTTTTTTGTCCCTTGTAGTTTATAAATTAAAACCAAATATAGAACAGTGAGCAATTAACTCATCAAATAGCTGCATGCAAACTTCAAGGTATAAATTACAGCGTTATGATTTCCCCCCACTTTTTCATTAACTTAATGTTGCAAAACAGGTTAATTTGAGCACAAATCAATTTTTATTATTAAAGAGAGCCCCCAACCATGGTGTTATGTTTTAAATTCTGAGTTTGCACTTCTCCTGACAAAGCACTCTTAAACTATACCTGCTGCCAGTATGGATGACCTGCAACTCCTACACCTTGTAGTCCTCTGTCTTATGTAACATTTCCTATTCACTGATTTACACACATATAATGTATAATGTTTATGTGATGTAAAGTGCTCTTACTCCCCAGACTGGTATAAAGGATGTATGATGGAACAACACATGCGTATATCATGCTTACCTTAACAACGCAGTCTCAACAGCAACTGTGTCTTTACCATGCATGCCTTTACAATGAAGTTCGTTGTAAAGGCATGTTTCGTAAAGGAACATGCGTGGTAAATTCTCCCCGCCCTACCCCTTTACACTTGATACTATACTCCACCCCACCCGAGCACTTAAAACTGCACCGGCCCTGAGCCCTAAACTCCCCTGCCCTAAGCCCTAAAAGTAACCCTGCCCTGTCCTAAAAACGACCCTGCCCGCCCCCAACCTGAACCCTTAAAGCTACCTGAACTGCCCTAAAAATAACATATTCCCCACCCTGTACCCTAAAACTACCCCAAGATGTCCTAAAAGCTACTCGACCCCCCTGCCAGTACCCTAAAACCTACCCTGCACTGTCCAAAAAACTACTCCGACCCCTACACACTCGTCCTGAACCCTAAAACCTTCCCCACCCTGTCCTAAAAACTACCCCGACCCTACCCTGTCCTAAAAATTACCCCAGCCTCCCACCCTAAAACCCGACCCCAGCCCTACTTTCTTCTTCTCTCTCCTCTGCTCTTTCCTGTTCCACCCGGAGCTCTCTATGCTGTAACCACGCATATGCCTTGTAAAGACATGTTTGGTAAAGGCATGCATGCTAGACCCATGTGTGTGGTAATGGCAGCGCGGTCAATGCATTGCATTGATTGCATTGTAAGTGATGTTTTCCGGTATGAGTGGTGCTATAAAACTAATGAAATGCATCTGAGAGAGAATGGTGATGGATGGTAGAGAGGAAATACATGGAGGAGGTGATCATTGGGGAGTGCGAACAAACAATGCACTAAGGCCGGCCATTTCAGACAGCACAACAGTTCACAGGAAGGCAGCAGCACAGACTCTGCCAGTAGACAGTCAGACAAGGACCTAGCAGCAATTGAAGGCCTTACTGGACATCATAGGCAGGCGGGGGCCCTGAGACTGACACTGCCTGACTAGTAAGAAAGCTCCCAATAGGCAGCACAGTGCATGGCAGGCAGCACAGGAATCAACAGGAAGCACTGTGCCCAGCAGACAGCACAGGCCTCTTAGGACTTCACCGACAGACAGCAGCACAGAGCCTTTTGCTTCCTAACAGGAAGCAAAGGACCCAGCAGACAGAGAATTGCAGGCTGCACAGGGCTCGACTGGAAGAGCTGGACCTGGAAGGCAGCGCAGCCTTTTAAGGACATCATAGCCAGGCACCAGCACACTGCCTGCCACCGCCTGACAAGCAGGAAGGGCCCAACCAGTGGAACCACACATGTCAGGCAATGCCTGCCAAGCAGCAGTTAACAGGAAAGATTCACATTGCTTGGCAGACAGCAAAGGACATAGGGGGTTTCACAGACAGGTGGAGCAAGGCAGCTTGACACTCCCTGGAATTTAGCAAAGGGCCTTACAGTCAGCAGCACTGTGCGTGGTGCACTGCCATAGACCTTACAGAAGTCCCAATCCTTGCAGGCAGAATGGGGCCTGATAAATAACATAGGGTCACACAGACTCGGCCACAACAAATGGCTTCACCAGTGCCACAGGGTGCTTCTTGACACAATCTTTTTTGAGTGATGCCGAGTTAGTCTGGCTGGCTATGTCTGTCCCTGACCTCTCAACCCTCTCTCTCTCTCGCTTAATATGACCAGGTACTGCCGAGGCCTCCCGTCCATCCCATATTTTTCCCTCTCACATGTCCCATTACAATGTTTTAGTCAATAAAACACACTTCTTGGGTTAGGGGTCATAAACCTGTGGCCATATTTTGTTTGTGAAACTACAAATTAAGATCAATCATCACTTAAAACATTTATACACAGTAACTCCATCATATTTACAGCTTAATTTACATGTGTAGATGTCTAGCCTTAACAGAGGTGCTAACAAATCTGATTTCCTATGACTGCGGATGAGATCATGACTGCCCGATGAGTCCCAGGCTTGGATCCACCCCTCTGTTTAAGTGGCCCTCGGGTAGTTCCCTCCAAATGTGAGGGCATCCCCCCCAGTAACAACCCCTCTCCCACCCATTCCGAACTACCCCCACGCCACAGCAACCCTTCTGGGTGCAAACTTTGTGCAGGGGTCCCACCTCAAGGTTGTCCCTGTCCCCCCCAAGAAATTTAGGCCCTCATTACAACCCTGGTGGTAAATCCCCCTTACCGCTGTGTCCACGGCCGACAACATACTGTGACTGTGGCGGTATTCCACTATGGGTATTATGACCCACACTACAGACACTCTCAAAAGTCCGCCAGACCAAAGGTCAGTGATAAACTGGCGATAGCAAAACCCACACCATTATGCCAACAGGAATACGCCCACAGTATCATGACCCACGAATCAACCTGGCGGTCTTTCAACCGCTGTAAACCAGTGGCGGTACACACTGCCGTGCTCAAAATACACACACACTTACAAAACTACACCACATTGGACAATTCAAAACACACACACCTGACACTCATACACACACCACACCCACACACTCATACCACTATAAAACACAAACAAAGAGACCAAGCACAGAGAGACAATCAAAGAGCACACACTCACTCAGAGGCACAGAACACCATCACTCATACACCATCTACGCACATCACATCATACATCCCAACACATCACCCCACCCATCACCTCACACATATCACTCACACCACATCATGGCACCTCAAAGACACACCAGGTTTTCTGAGGAGGGGCTAAGGGTCATGGTGGAGGAAATCATCCGGGTAGAGTCACAGTTATTCGGATCACAGGTGCAGCAGACGTCCATTAAAGGGAAGATGGAGCTACGGCAGAGAGTCGTTGACAGGGTGAATGCCGTGGAACAGCATTAAAGAACCAGGGATGACATCAGGAAGAGGTGGAACAACCTACGGGGGAAGGTGTGTTCCGTGGTATCAAGACACCAGATATCAGTACATAGGACTGTCGGTGGACCCCCCACCTCCAACCCAACAACTAACAACATGGAAGGAGCAAGTCTTGGCGATCATGCATCCTGAAGGCCTCGCAGGAGGACTGGACTCTGGTAAGGCAAATCTTAACTACTTTATCCCCCTCACCCTACATGCATGCTATCACATACCCCCGTACCCTCACTCCATTCACTCCATCACCTCACATCCACCCCAACATCACAACCCACACATCCCAAAACCAAGCCCTGCATGCAACAACAATGCATGGACACCCATCACAGCCCTGCATGGACACCCATCACCACAGCATGCCCAGTAGAGAGACTCCCCCAGCCCACACAATCAGCAATCACACATGCCCAAGGCGACAGGGAAAGCACAATTCTATAAGGGAAACACACCCATTGCACAAGATGGCACACACAGATACAATAACAATGCATTTGCATCCCAACAGGACCCCTATCCAACAGCACCAGACAGGAGATGCCAGCTACATTCAGTCCCCCCCAGAAGAGGCCCACAGTGATGACAGCAGCTATGCACGCCTGGATCACGATGACCAACCTGGCCCATCTGGGACCTCTGGACAGTCGGTTACCCTGCCACAGTCCCAAACCACCACAGAGCCTCCCCCTCAGGAAACACCACCACAGCACCCACCCAGTGGGCCCATGCCACTGTCCCCAGGACACGTCAATCAGCAGTGTGTCCACCACTACAGGGACCCCAGGCAACCCCACTAACCCAGGACGATCAGGGACCTGGGGTCAGTGGCACAGGACAGAGGCACAGGGCAACAGGGAAGTTGGGAGGACTGCTGTGCAACAGGGGGAGGACAGGCACAGGGAACTGACCCTCCACGAGGGACTCTCAAACATAATGGGAGCATACGACCATTCCCAGGAGACCATGGGCACGGTACTGGCCAAGTTTCAGGAGACCCAGCTGCTGCAGGAGGGACAATACATGGGGATCAGAGATGACCTCACAAAAATCAACACCATCCTGGTCACCATAGCAGGGGTGCTGGCTGATATGGCCAAGACCATGAGGGAGGCAATGGCACAACAAAGGGCCCCTGACACTAGCCAAACCGAGGAACAGCCTTCCACCTCCGCCGGTGCTAGTGGACATTAGGCCCTGCCACAGGACCAACAGGCCACCAGCACCTCACCCCCTGCAGAAGGAGAACCACTCCGCAAGAGGTCCCTGCGAACCAGGCATAAGACAGAGAACATTGCCAAGACACCCCCCCCAGGAAATAGGACCCACCTGATTGTCACCCTGCTTTCCCACTCTGTTACCCTGCCCACCTTGAACTGCCATTGCTCCCCTTCCTATGCCCCCTTGGACAATGCACCTGCGATGCCATGAGACTGGACTCTACCATGGACCTTCCTCCACCATCACCCCAGCTCCTTGCACATACCTCTATACCTATTAGCACCTAAGTAAACACCCTTGAAACAAATACCAATCTGGAGTCAGTCTGATGATTCACAAGTGTATTAGTACAATATTAGCAAAGGATTGCAAGGTATATGTTCATTTACTCATACCAATGTATGACAGTTTTTGGGCAGCAGTACACATAGAAGAAGCCTGAATGGGGTACACAGATCTGAAAAAAGGAAACCCAAAGGAACAGTCAGTATCCATAGACCGAGGGTAAGAGGCTGCCATGTACAATGTCCTAAAGTATACTGAAATGTGAAGAGGTGTTACAGTCTCTTACCTGTGTGTCACTGGAAGTACTGCAGGATAATGTTTGTTCTGTTGTCAACATCTTCTTCCTCTGCTTCCTCTCCCTCACTGTCCACAGCCTCCACCGCTGCCACAAGACCATCACCAGGCTCATCCTCCAGCAGAAAAGGCATCTGGCGTCTCAATGCCAGGTTGTGCAACATACAGCATGCCACGATGATCTGGCACACCTTCTTGGGTGAGTAGTACAGGGAGCCACCTGTCAGATGGATGCACCAGAATCTGGCCTTCAGGAGGCTGAATGTCCTCTCAGTAATACTCCTAGTTCGCCCATGTGCCTTATTGTAACGTTCCTCTGCCCTTGTCCTGGGATTCCTCACTGGGGTCAGTAGCCATGACAGGTTGGGGTAACCAGAGTCACCTGCAAATATCGAGGGACAATTGTGAGATGCACACTAACCCTTAGGGACAACCCCATACCCAGACACCTACTCATACTGTGTGGGAACCTTGGGCTCATCTATTAGCCACACCCGGTGCCTCTGGAGTTGGACCATCACATAAGGGATGCTGCTATTTCACAAGATATAGGCGTCATGCACAGAGCCAGGATATTTGGCATTCACATGGGAGATGTACTAGTCGGCCAAACACACTATTTGCACATTCATCGAATGATAGCTTTTTCTATTATGGTACACCTGTTCTTTTCTGTGGGGGGGAGCAAATGCCACATGTGTACCATAAATGGCACCAATGATGTTGGGGATATGTCCCAGGGCATAGAAGTCAGCTTTCACTGTTGCCAAATCCTCCACCTGGGGGAACACAATGTAGCTGGGCATATGTTTCAGCAGGGCAGACAACACCCTGCTCAACATGTTTGAGAACATTGGCTGAGACATCCCTGATGCCATGGCCACTGTAGTTTGGAAGGAGCCACTTGCCAGGAAATGGAGCGCTGACGGGACCTGCACTAGAGAGGGGATACCTGTGGGCTGGTAGATAGCTGACATCAGGTCTGGCTCCAATTGGGCACACAGTTCTTGGATTGTGGCACGATCCAGTCTGTATGTGACTATAATGTCTCTGTCCTCCATTGTCGACAGGCCCACCAGGGGTCTGTACCCCAGAGGATGCCGCCATCTTATCATATGCCTCAGCGGTAGTAGCCTATGGAGGAGAATGGTGACCAGAAGGTAATTTACCACATAGATAGCACAACTGTGTCTGAATTAATGTTACAGAAGCAGTGTGTGAAATTGAGAGTCAGTATATGTGCTAATATGTGCTGTGACGCAGTTAGGTGCCATGCAATGTGCCCCCCTGAAATGGCAGCTGCCTGACCTGTGAGGAGGGACAAGGGGAAATGAGGTAACTGCGCAGGCGTTGTGCAGCATTGCGGTAGGCAGTCGAAGACCGCCGTGCAACTCTGCATTGGTTATCATTGGGCCCTATGGGTTTCAGGAGCCAATGGCGATGTACACCGACGGTGACGGTACACACCGCCGCAGACGTCACCGCTATTTTCTACCCATTCACTCACTTGATACCTGACCATCAACAGGAGAGGACCTACACTGAAATGTGCTGCTGTGACCTGTGTCTGGAAGCAACAATGGCTCATGTGTCTGGGGAAAGGGCCCATACCTTCACTGCAGGAGGAGTTGGAGAAACTGGTGGATGGGGTCCTCCCCCAGTACACGCTAATTTACGGTCCTCCAGACAAACAGGTGAGTACACTGTGAGCATGATGCGTGGGTAATGCATGTTTGGAGTGGTGTGGATGTAAGCCACATGTTGAGGGGTGCTAAGGCGTCCTGGCCTGACTGCTACATGAGAGGTGGTCAGTGTATGTGCATCAGGGCATGGGTGGGAACTGGTGGGCAATGAGTATGACGGTCCGGACGGGTGAGTAATCATATTTTCCACTGTCTTTACCCTCTAGATTAGCACCCACCAGAATAAGGGTATTTGGTGTGCCATCGCCAAGGAGGTGCGGACCCTGTGGGTCTGTCACAGGCGGAGCACCCACTGCCACAAGAGATGGCAGGACCTGCGCCGCTGGACCAAGAAAACGGCGGAGGCCCAGCTGGGGCTGGGCTCCCAATGTGGAAGGGGTGCCCGTCGCACCATGACCCCCCTGATATTTTGCATTCTGGCGGTGTCCTATCCGGAGTTGGATGGGCGCTTGAGGGCATCACAGGAGCTACAAGGGGGTGAGTACAGTTTCAGAAAGCTGACTTTGCGCGCTTTAGGAACTAGACGGCGGGGGGATGTGGGCTGTGGGTGCCCCTAGGCCAGGGCAATCATGCCAGGGTAGGCCCCTTGTTTGCAGGCTCAGTAGCACGCCTAGCCCAATGGGACAAGTGGCCAACTACTACTGTGCAGGGTCCTGTGGGTGTCAGGTGTGCAGGTGCTGGCATTAGGCATTGTACCCCATGGGCTGGTGACTAGCTTAGTAAGTGGTTGGGCATGGCCTAGTGCATAGGGCAGCTCAGTGTGTGTTGTGTATGCCAACGGCAGTGATGTTGCTGGCATTGACCATGTGTGTCCTCTGTCTATCCTCACCTTCTTGTTTTGTCACCCTGTCCTTGTGTGCATTAGCATCATCTGGCGGAGGAGCAGAGGGACAGGCGACGGAGGGAGCTGCATCCCACATGGCCCATGAAGGTGAATCCACAGAGGGTGAAGCCACGAGTGGGACTGAGGGCAATGGGAGCTCCACGACGGGGACAGGAGGGGAGACCAGTATCAACAATTCCTCCTCTGATGGAAGCTCCCTGGCGGTGGCGGACACCTCTGTGCCCACCCCAACAACAGATACAGCCTCCACCCCCCCATACCAGCACCGCTCTCCCAGCAGCCCCTCAGCGTGTTTCCCGTGCCCACTCACCCAGGAGGGTGGGTATCTCCTTTGCCCCAGGCACCTCAGGCCCTTCCCCAGTCAGCCCTGCTGCCCTCAGTGAGGAGGCTATTGACCTCTTGAGATCCCTCACTGTTAGCCAGTCAACCTTTCTGAATGCCATCCAGGGTGTCGAGAGGCATTTGCAACAAAAAAATGCATACCTGGAGGGCATTATTTCTGGCGTGGCAGCCCAACAGAGAGCATTTCAGGCTCTGGCCTCAGCATTGATGGCAGCCATTGTCCCTGTGTCCAGCTTCCCCCTTCCAACTTCCACTACCCCAACCCAATCTAACTCAGCCTATCCCAAGCACACCTTCAGACCAGCATGCACACACATCAACACACAAAAGTGGCTCAGGAAAACATAGGCACCACACATCATCACACAGACACTCACACAAGCATCATACCCATGCACACATACCAACATCCACTGCCTCCACTGTGTCCCCCTCCTCCTCTTCCTCCACCTACTTCCCAGTATCGTCTCCACTCACCTGCATGCACTACATCATCAGCTCTGCCTCCATGACCAGCATGCCCATCACAACACACCCCTCACAAGCAATCACCACCCCCCCACAACCATTCACACGTCCCCTGTGTCCTATCCCAGTGTGTCTGTGAGCCTTCCTCCCAAAGTACCCAAAGTACACAAATGCAGGCACACACCCACTCAACAGCCATCCACCTCACAACAGCCTCAGCCCATGCACCTTCATCCAAACTCAGCAGACATACGCCTCCTAGAACCACTAACTCTTCCTCCACTCCCACACCCCCCCATCTTCCGTCCCAGTGTGTCAAAAAAATGTTTCCTAGCTAACGTGGACCTCTTCCCCATACTTCCCCCGTCCTTCCCCTAGGGCCAGGATGTCTAGTTCCCAGGCCAGCACCTCAGCCACCAAATCGGCATCCGCTGTGGTCCCTGTAAGTCCAGGAGTAATGAAGGGGGCACTCGTCAGGGCTGCCAGTGTGCCGCCTACAGATAGTAAAGATCACCCGATTCCGCCACCTTCCAAGGTCAGGAAGAGGCCAGCATGCAGCAGGGAAAAGTCACACCAGCCACCCAGCAAGGCCTCATCCAAACCCAAAGAGAACAGTGCCAAGGCCCCCGCGACTACCAAGGTGGGGAAGGAACATAAAAGCAAGAGCAAGTCACCTAAGGTCACGAAGCCTCCTGGTGAGGGGCTGGTGACCACCATTTCCCCAGACAGGCCAGCAATCTGTACCACGGTCAGCACCGCCGTAATGACCGCCACCTGCACCGCCACATGCACTGCCACCTGCACCGCCACCTGGCCCGCCATCTCCACCATCCCTTGCACCACCGCTGCCACAACGACCGTCACCAGCATGCTCCACAGTGATCAGCCATCCGAGGCTGCCGGAGACAGTCTGGTGTCTCCTTCCACTACTACAGACACCTGCACCAGGGGCAGCACCTGCAGCGTCTCCGCAGCAGACACCGCTGCAGCCACCGCCACCTGCACCGCCATGTGCCCAGCCGGTGCCACTACATCGGACATCAGCAGCATCCCCAGTGGGCAGCTGTCCGAGGCTGCAAGTGACGTCCTGGATTCTGCATACACCACATGAGGCACCACCACCAGCACTGGCACTACCAGCAGTTTGCAGCCTAAGTTGCCGCAGGATGGAGGGTGGCTCTGCCCCCAAGGAGTATCATGCTACCTGTTCCCTGCACATCTCATGGCTCAGACACACAGGTGGGGGAATGGGAACTGCCACACCCCAGCTGCAGCGTCACTGGGCACAAAGCCCCCTCCAGAACCAGTGGAGAGATGCATCCACTCACCCCCTCCTTGGCAGGATGAAGCAGACTGGGCACAAAGCCCCCTCCAGAACCAGTGGAAAAAGGCATCCACTCACCCCCTCCTTGGCAGGATGATGCAGACTGGGCACAATGCCCCCTCAAGAACCAGTGGAAGAAGGCATCCACTCACCCCCTCCTTGGCAGGATGAAGCACACTGGACACAAAGCCCCTTCCACAACCAGTGGAAGAAGGCATCCACTCACCCCCTCCTTGCCAGGATAAAGCACACTGGGCACAAAGCCCCCTCCAGAACCAGTGGAGAAGCCATCCACTTGAGAGACTGTGGCTTTGCACTCCCCAGGACCAAGCAGTGGGCAAACCACCCACTTGAGAGACTGTGGCTTTGCACTCCCCAGGACCAAGCAGTGGGCAACCCACCCACTTGAGAGACTGTGGCTTTGTACTCCCAGGACCAAGAAGTGGGCAAACCACCCAATTGAGAGACTGTGGCTTTGCACTCCCCAGGACCAAGCAGTGGGCATGGAGCCCCATCGAGGAGCAGTGGCATAGTACCATCCACCGGCTGAGGTGCCTCCCCTCCCCGTCCCCCTAAGGTGCCTGTGTTTTTCTGACCTGATGCCCCTGCAGTGTTCTCTCTGTTTTGAGGCAGGGGTCATGTGTGGGCTTTGCCCATGAGTTTTGGGCCCATTGGTCCACGGACATTTACAAGAGACAGAGTACGGACTTCTGTACATAATGTAAATATTTGTATATACAGATTTTTTTTTCATTCGACTGCTATATATGAATGTTCCAAAATATCACTGGTTAAACTCATTTGCTTTTGTCCATGCGTTCTTCCAGGGGGTGATGGGGTGTATCTGTAATGTTGTTGGATGTGTTAGTGTGTATGGTGTTGTGGGTGAGGGTCAAGGTGGGGGTGTTGCGTGTTGTGTGTGTGTGTCACTCTCTTTTTCCTCCCCCCCTCCCCTGTGTGCTAGGTGCAGTACTCACCGTCGTCACCTTCTTTTTACTTCCTGGTGTATTAGTAGATACACCAACATGGGGAGGACCTGCTGTTCGGGCTCCATGGCATCCTGGTGCTTCGTGGAGTGTCGGAAGGTGAGTGGTTCCCCTTCAGTGTACTGTTTCCGCCATGCTTTTGATGTCATTGGTACCGCCCCGGAAAAGGTGGCAGATTGGCCTGTCATAATAAGGTGGGCGGTACATTGTCTTACGCCTGTCTGTTGGTGGTGACCGCCGCGGTGTTTGTTGCTACCTCCCTGGTGGTCGGAGTGTTAAAGTGGTTGTCTATGTTGGCGGTTTCCTCCGTGGTTGTAATCCCATTTTTTTTACCGCCGCCTGTTGGCAGTGTTACCGCTGCTTTAACACCGACCGCCAGGGTTGTAATGAGGGCCTTAGTGTCTTCTTCGCCCCTGGCTGCGTATGTCATTCCTTCGTCTCGTCAGTATTCAGCATTTAATAAATAATTATTTTTCCAATAAAAAATGTATGTGCTCAGCAGAAGGATTACAGAATTATTAAATCAATGAAGCTATTTATGCAAGCATGCAACGGAGCTAGTATTAATGCAATAAATCTCAGCTAATTGTTATTGCCCTTAGTTTAGTATACTATTTTGATAAAGAATTGTTTTTGTAATCCTTTTGAAAGATCCCGTGTGCGTGTGTTCATTTTACTGGACATAGATTACCTAATCCACATTTAAGGCAACTCTGACAGAATGAGGACATTTTGAATTAGATCCTCGGTGCATTGTAAGAGCATTACTTACCCTGCTGCAGTCTTGATAACAGGCCGCTGTTCATTTTCATATCGTGTTGGAAATAACAGGCCTCACCTAAAATATTCACACATGAATCGAACCCCTTACGACATTAGGTGAAAGAGCAAACTTGAGCCCGTCTGCTGGTAAATGACAGCTTTTAAACAATATACTTTGACATTTTACTCAATATTACTGCTCTCAGAAATGAAGACAGAATTATGAACAGTACATGAGTTATTTTCTTCCATTTTACCTATTAATGTGTGTTTTTATTTAAAATAAATATTGTGAGCTTTTTCAATATATCCATTAGAAAAAACAAATGCACTCTATACCAGTATTTTCCACCACAAGCTGAAATGTCATGCCCTAATAACATACTAACAACACGTATAACAAGATCTGAAATGCATAAAGGACATAAGCACTCTGGGGCACATTTATGAGAGTTTTGTGTCATGCTTGCACCACTCAACGTGGGACACGCGGGACGCAAACATCTAAATCAGATTTTTGAAGCATGCAAAGCCACTTTGTGTGACTTCCAATGGCTTTAAAAATCTGGCAGAATACACCGCAGTGCAAATTGGTGTTGCATTACCGTGCAAATGGGAGGAGTTCTATGGGCACTGCACAGGTGTTCCCAAAAAACTCCATGTTTTTTTATGCATTTCCAGATTTACCAAACCTGGAAATGTGCCAAAAAGATAAGCCTCCCAGAAGAGGCATAAGTTACTTTCTCTTTCCATAAGTGCTGCATTCCCAGCACACATAGATAGAGAAATGTGCCTCTAAGGATTGTTTTTGCGCAGGAAGGAGCTCCTCACTGCATAAAAACTATCTTGCATGTAACACAGGCACCCTTGGACCATGGTGCAAGGGTGCCTGGGTTGGTGTTAAGCAGCCCATTGTATGCCTGCACAGGGGGAAAGGACAGGAATGTGCTGTATGCCTTAAATATGGCATATTCCTGCCGTTTCCCAGTGATGCAGTGCAGTGCAGCAAGGAGGCTTAATGTGCTGCACTGCACTACTTTACCATAAATATGGTCCTCTGTTCAGAACCTATTTAATCTTCATCAGTGTCACAGTAAGTATTTTCATTTTACTACTCTTTATAAATGAAAATATTTTGCGTAGTGAAGAAAATTATGAAAACGAGTTTGAGTGAATTTATTATGTACACATTGTGTTACAATGAGCTCTTCAACGTTAACCCTTACACAGAATTTAGCAAATAGTTTGGGGCATATTTACGAGTTTAGTGGCAGAGGGCAATGCGGAAAGTCACCTTGTTGCGCTGCCCTGCATCACAGGGAAAGGTCATGAATGCACCATATTAATCCAATATGTTGCATTCCTGTCCTATCGTCTTGCTCTGGGGCCATTTTGGCAGCCCAGCACCAACAGGGGTACTCTTGCACCATGGTACAAGGGTGCCTGTGTTGTAAGCAGGATTGTTTTTGTGCAGGAAGGGGTACCTTCCTGTACAAAAACAGTCATGAGAGTCTTTTTCCTCTTTCTCTGTGTGCTGCAGAATGCAGCACGCATAGAAAGAAGAATAAACAAGGAGAAAGAAGCATATTTCTCCTTATTATGCCTTCCCTGTGAAGGTGTATCTTTTGGCATACTCCCAGGTGTATAAGTTCTTGTAAATCCAGGACTGCATCAAAAACTATGGGAGTTGCAGGGAAACACCCACACAGCACCCATAGGATGCCTATTCAGGGCAGAATAATGCAACACAGCAATTTGTGCTGTACTGTGTTACTCCATAACGTTTTAAAAAAAAGGTAAATGCAATAATACGTTCTTGAATTTATGATTCCTGTGGGAGCTGCCCAATTTGAATGAGAGAGAGTTTACAAATGGTCTGAGGCTAGATACATGGACTTCCTGGGTTATTCAACAGCCATAGGACCCATCGGAAAAAAAGGAGACTAGGTTCAGTGTAAAAACCTCATGGAAAATCACTTTTAATAATGGGGCAAATATTTCATTACTGACACAAGGCTGTACAATGTGGCATTCTGTCAGAAATGTTTGCACTCTTTTGCAGCATTTCCCTGTGCCAATATGCACGGTAATTATGGGACAGCCACAAGGACCAGAGATGTGTTGTGATTTTTAAGGCAACAATGTTGTGAATGGTACAAAGTGCCACAACGCAAATACTACCTGCATGATTCAGAGTTGATATGTGTCGTAAAGCATCTACATGTGCAGGAAGTCAGCATTACATTACATGGCAGTGCTTAGTGAAGCAGACGTGCTGCAAAAAGTGATACAATCTACACAACAATACTCCTCAAGTCAGAGAAGCATAGAAGGAGCCCCAAGGACACAGGAGGATACTAACCCCAACTCAAAAGGCTTTCCATTAGCCCTGGGGAAGAGGTCAACCAACTTCAGTGAGGAGGTATACCAGATAGTAATCAGTGAGGTGACAAAAAATGAAGATATGTTTTTTGTTACCTCAAATTGCCATGCAATATGGCAAACTATAGTGGACAAGATAAACTGTGTTGCACTAAGAGGACAAACCTGGAGTGTATGAAGAGGTGGCAGGATTACAAGCATAGGACAAAAGAAAAACTTGCCAGGAACCTTAAGGCAGCCATGAGAACGGAGGAGGACCTGATGTCCAGGAGGAGTTGGACCCATTGAAGGAGCAGGGGGCATCCCTCATCCCAGTGGAGTTGGAAGCTGGAATGGAATGTTCAAACAGAGTTGAAGTAGAAGACCAGCTGGAACTACAGGGTGAGTGAAGAAAAGGGACCATATTGTTCAAATTGTCATGCAGTGCAAAGCAGCAACACACTATGCTACGCTGTGTGAAAGGGAAGGGGCAGGAATGCCAAAACAGGTTTACTCATACATCACATTGTTTCTTTGAGCTGTAACAGTTTATCCAATCCAGCCCAGCCCTGCCAAGCCTTCCATGTCTATGCATGATGGACTGTCTCATCCTAGGTTTTTCATTTGAATACTGGGACTTGTAGTGTAAAGTGTAACATTATAAAACAAGTCTTCATGTCCCAGAGACAAAGTAAAAAACCTAGACTGGAACAGCACATCATGCATGGACCTAGAAAACTTTGCAGATATGCCAGTGACAATGCAGGCCCCCTCACACCATGACCCTTGTGTTGTGTCTAGGCAACCAAAAGTGTACTGCAATTGAAAATCTTTTTTTTTGGTCTTGTGGAGGGTCAACTTGTCTCCTGAGAGGGTATCCAGGTGCTGAGTAGGCGCATGCTCTAAAGGTAAGATCGATTCAAAAGCCGGGTATACAGTTACTATATCAAATCCATAGTTGATGTAGCTGTCCTGATGTGCTGGGTGAGGCTGTTCAAGGTACAGATTACCATGTAAGAGAACGCCCTACCCCATATTTTGCTCATATGGATATTGGTAGTTCGGGTGAGTGCAAGTTTTGCAGAGAATCGTGATTGATTGGTGGAAGTGTAGATGGTGTGTGATCTAGGTGGGTCCCAGGTAGTGCTGTGCTTTGTAGGTGTGACTGAGCATCTACAACTGGCAGTGTGTCTGAATGGGGAGGCAATGTATTTTTCTGAGGTAAAGTGTGATGTGCGTGCTGCAAGGTAGGTTGAGAAATAGTTTGGCATTGGTGTATTGGATAGTTTGCCTCTTGTGTAGCAGGTGTGCATAGATGTTGTTGTAGAGTGCATTGGTGTAGTACGGTCTTCATGTGATGAGGGCCTGGGTGATGATCTTACAGGAGTTAGGGGGAGCCATATGAATAAATGTATGAGGATGTTAAATATATAAAAGCAGGTGGGAGTGAAGGTGGTTATACTGAAGTCTCATTATGAATTTGATGTCCAGGATTATGGCCACGTTTCTGTGTTGCTTTGAAGATGATTGATCTGCGCCTAGTTCTCTGGGCAACCAGGGAGAGTTTATGTTGCAGAATATCATCACTTCTATTTTTTCAAGTTGAGAATGAGCAACTAATCTCATATAGTGCAAGCCATGCTGGTTAATGGCATAACGAAAAAACATTTGGTGATGGTGTCCCTTGAGAGTAAATGTATAAACTGGTTGTCATCAATGTAAGCAATGATGTAGAGTCCCTGCGTCTGAATTATTCTTGCAAGGGACATATGTTCCCCATATTCCAGTGTACTTGAAATTGAACACAAATACACTCTGAATGTAAAAATATTCTCTCATGTCATATACAATTATATAATCTTTGTTACAGCTTTCTATTTCTTTCCAGATAGTCAAAGAACATTTCCTGGAGATCTGCCTGTCTGTGATGCCCAACCTATTGAGAACAGCATCTTGCTCCCCATGTAAGAAGACACCTTTCAACAACTCCTGGGCAGTAGTGAAACTTCTCCAACAGCACTAGCAAGGGAAGACAACGTTATTAGGTCTACAGATGATCCACAGAAACTGGACATGGACCATCAACCATTCACATAACACATAACAACCCGAGGACTCTTAGGACCCCCAAGTTACTTTTCAATGGCGAATGGTAGGAGTCCAGAAGCACATCACTGAGGACGTCTGGTTGGCGATGGAGGCCATAACGGGCACTCTTGAAGGAGTTCATAGGTATTTTACCCCTAATAAGGTGTTGGCTAAGGCAATCATAGACACCTACTCTTAGCTTTGTGGTATTGATAAAAACCTAGCTAACATCACTGATGTCATGATTCAAAAGGAAAAACAACAATGCACAGTGAAGTCATCAGGCGGCAGAGAGCCATGAATACATCCATCCAGTCTCTGAAGGCCAATATTGACTCCTTCATAGCATCAACGAGTGCCCTCAACAGCAATGTTGTTGTTTTGTTGGCTAAACAGCAATCCCTTGCAGGGACTATCATGCTGCCTTACTGGCACTCACAAATGTTGTTGCAAACATGTGATTGACATCTGCTGCCTCTGAAGTGTGTGTGCCTGCCTCCCATTCCAAAACCACAACTTTGAGAGGAGGCAGTACATGCTTCATGGAAGGGAGATGTACAGTTCACCAGTTTCTGATGAATAACATCCTGATAAACATTTGTAAATGCCATCTTGACAGTTTTTCTATCTGTCCTGAGTAGGACACCATGCCACCTTCTTTTGAATCGGGCACAGTGTTCTTTATTTGTGCATTAGTTATCTTGTCAAATTGTGCGACTGAATAATATGCTACACCTGATAATGGTGATGTGTTCCTCCTCACTGATCTCACTTCACACATATAAATGTGAAGCCACGTGTGTAACCAAATGTATTTTGAGGCATAATACATAATAGCTTGCCATAAGTGTTATTTTCCCAAACAATTCAAGTACTCGCATGTCATAATGTGGGATATGAACTTCTGGAATAATAAATGAAATAGTTTAGAAACCATTATGAGATTTGTATCGTTGTTCCTCAAAAGAAGAAGAGTGAGCTCAAGATAATTGCATACGTTGTCTCTGTATGTTAATTACATCCTTTTGCAATGTTATGATGAGCAATGTGTAGCTCGTCAATCCAATGTTAAAGTATATCAACCACCTGAATTTCCTTGAGAGGCACACAGTGATAAGGTTTTCACAAAGTAGACCAAACCTTACCACCTCTAAATAGGATTTGTGAGGCATGTGAATCCAAAACACTATTGCAATGATCCACATAAAAGCTGCAAAGTAAAGATGACAACCTCATTACCTAATATGAATACATCACTGCTCACACAAAAGATAAGCAACAATACATAACTCTGGATGGTTGTACCAATACTAGCCAGAACCCCATGGCCATATTCCTCATGAACATCAATTGCACTTGTGCCCCACAGGGATGAACAAGGACAACCCAATGCCGCCAATGATGGTAAACAAGACGTGCAAGTGCACCTTGCCTCACCCTGTGTATACTGATAAATATTGAGTAATGAAACACAGGCCAAAACAGTTGACCTATTTTACCCTGTCTCAAAAAAGCCTCACACGCATTGAGTATGAGTGCATCAACACATAACATCATGTGCACGTTAAAGTTTGCAGTAGTGGCAGACCACGGAAACTGCAACAATGCTACACCTCCCCTGGGGAGGGGCAAATTGGAGATATATGGTCAAAAATTATTTTTGTTACCTTTTTTTCTAAGTGAGCTGCTTAATGTGGCACACCTAGCATGAACTATATGCCAATGCTGATGGATGTTGTCCAGGCAAGTGTGATTTCTTCCACAATTACAAACCAGCTAACAATACAGATACCTTTGCACAATGGTCCAAGGGTGTCTGCGTTAGTGTTAGGCAGCATTTTATGTCCCCACTCAGGCAGGGAGCAGCAACCTTTAGTAAAATGTCAATTCCATCACTTACCTGCCCTCTCCCTATCACACAGGGCGCTACCTTAAAGATAATCCCTATCTTGTTCTGTGTAAAATCAAATACTGAGCCCCACTTACAGTGTCCAATGCTTGGCAATGGTTCCAGACATAACTCTTATATGAGGAAGACATACAGTTGTCCAGAGTACTCTGACAATGCAACATATTCCTACAATGCACTCAGGACAAATTGAACATTGTGTACTCACCTAACACAATAGTAATTAAGCATGACAAATGAATAATATCCAACTAGAGAACAATGATCAATTTATTTAAAAGTCAAAAAAAATACCTAAGAACACTAACTAACCCTAATTAACCTACTCTAACATTAACACCAGCCTATACTACCTCATGTAAAACTTCACCTATCTTGACCACTATTGACACAAGAGAAGTTAAACGGCAATTCCCACCCCCCTTAACACACGTAGCTCAGTACAATATAAACATCAGCTACATCCTGAACATATACTAACTACATATAGAAGACTAAACAAATATATATTCTTGTTATTTATGTTTTTCAAATGTTTAGATTTTTTTAACAAATACAAAACAGTAACTCCACCGCACTTAAAAGCCTATCATAATAAAAGCTTACTAAAAAGAATACATCAAAATGTCTTACTGATCTAAAACTAGCCCAAAGTCTTCCTACACCTACAATAAACACTATCTATAACTATGCTCATTAAAAGTTACAATAGCACGTTATAAAAAAACAGGGAAGGGGATGTCCAGAGGGTGAGTCAGATTTGAGTGACAATCCATTTCAGTGCCTCTTAGCATGTAAGCAAAATTTTATAAATGCTGGCCGGCTCTTTCTCTATTCTGGTCATCCTCCTGTCCATTCATCACAAATGTTGGACCTGCAACAAGTTGAACCTGGAGGGTGCTGCACATTTGTCCCTCTCTTGCCCTGTTGCCAGCCAGCTGCTGACCACTTGATGGTCTTGGAGTGGGCTGTGATGTATGTTGGAAAGTGTTTTATTAGTAAGAGCAGGTATATACCTACACTTGGTAATAGCAACACAATCACAAATAAGGTTCAACTAAGGTCTCAATAAATTTACCCCTGCTCAACCCTTGGCAGCATTGCTAACAAGCAGTCAGGCTTAAATTAGGAGACAGGTGTATAAAGCATTTAATATCAACATAACAGTCAATAAGTAAAACACAACACAGTTAAAAGCTAACACCAATTTATAAAAATAGGAAATATTTGTATCTTTAAAATTACACCACAACAAAAACAATCCAATGTAGGCAACTGGAGAATTGAGTTTTTATAGACTTTTATTTAAAATGTGCTTTCTAGTGCCTAAAAGTGAAAAGTGCCAACCACGGCTATCTGGTCATACATGACAGGGTCAAAGTCAAAGTTTGAGGCCGACGGTAATTGAGCCCAGGTTGAATATACTGAGAAATAGGCCTCTGTCAAAATGTTACCTTCTGACTTACAGCAGTGTTTCTCAAAAATCCAAAATGAAGAAAATCTCTCATGGAGGTTCAGGTCTGGCTAAGCCTAACTACAGGTGTGGCTAACTTTACCCTGCACTCCCCTTCCAGACACTCTGCTAATCTAATTTAAAGGCTCCTACCTGATAGGGGTGCAGGAAATGGGGAGGTCTAGTTTCTTTCTCAATTATGTTTCCCCCTTTGAAGACCAGTTTGGCTACCCAGTCCCCTTCCTGCTCTGTCATCTGCTACTGCAGATCTCATCCCACTAGATGTCTCCTTTGCCTCATCCCAGGCCACTTCACACCTCATTAAGGCAGCTTGGCTCAGTCTTTCAAAGGCTGACCAATCAGGAAAGGCTACTTCATTTCACTAAATTATTCTGACATTGTTATGCAATCATAAGTTTAAGTTCACACCTACACCCAATCCTGGGATAGAGAAATGTACAATATACCTTCAGACAATGACTTCTCCAATAACAATATGTCAAACTGACCCAAGTAAGGTTAGTGCTGGCATACAAGGTATCTATTTAGTCACAGTATAAAAACATACATTTTACTCATACCAGTGATCCCCACTCATTCAGTCAATTGCAAATGATACAGTTGGCACAGGTATGTTTAATTTTCATCATGCAAGGGGGGCAAGGTCATGGTAAAACCTTCATTAGATGTGCAAAGGTAAGCAAGTCCACCGATGTGGCTATGAATTTCTTAAATAATCTAGAGCTAAGCAAGGCATGACACACATTGCTGACTTGCCTTACTCTGCGGCAGGAAGCCGGTCCATAGACGAAGGGTGGGTGTCTCACTGCCTCAACACTTTTATTTTGATGGCTTTACAGAATTAGCATCATTGCTAGCACTGGAAACGTGTTATAATGCCTCATGTCCACAGCTGAACCAAAACCAGGAGAACCATTCTCTATGTGCTGCATTCTGCACTACACAGAGAGAAAGCAAAAGGCCTCACAGGAGTGTATGTATGCAGACAGAAGTCCTCATCTGGCCAAGAACTATGTTGCTGACAACGCAGGGCCCCTTGCACCATGCAAGGGTGCCTGAATTAGTGCTAGGCAGGCACGAGTGCCCAACCTGCAGGAAAGGACAGTAATGCACAGCATTACCAAGAAATCAAGAGGGCCCAAGCTGCTTTTATTGCCAGTAAAATTATTATGTCAAAGAACAAACCTAAATAAATTTTTGTTATTGCAAAACAATTCTCAAATCCAAACCCTTTGGCACAGCCCCTAGAAGCCTCTGCTAAATTTTACTCTGAACTGTCAGATTTTTTTGATAACAAGATTAAGGGTATTGTCAATACTTTAGCTCTGTCAGGAGCAGAACATTCTGTCAGCATCGAAAGTGAGAGGAATAGAACTTGTTCAGCTCTTTCAAACTTGTTCTGTTCTTTATCTACTTTTAATACTAGTTTTCTGGAAGATTTGGATAAATCTTTAAAAACTTGTAAATCTGGTTCTCCTGATGATCCATGCACCCCCTACAATAGGTGGCCAACTACATGGCTATCAATCCCACTCTTTATTCCCTTCTAAATGAGTCCCTCCACCAATCAATTGTGTTGGAAAAAACCTAAGCTTATTTCACTGCTGAAAAAACCTTCAGCTGATAAGTCTATCCTGGCCAATTAAAGGCCTATTTCTTTGCTTACCATTCTTCATTAAAATTTGAGAGAAACTGGTAAAGGCTCTATTGTCCAGGTATTTGGGCTCCAGTGGGTTGCTGCATCCTTCTCATTCAGGTTTTCGACCTGGACACAGCACCGAAACTCTGTTGGTAGATGTCTCTGATGTGATTAAACTTGCTTTGTATTAAAGGAAGCAAGTGACCCTCCTACTGCTAGATTTATCAGTGGCATTTAATACTGTTGTTCACCTCATCCTCTCAAAAGAACTTGGCAATATCTGAATAGGAGAGGCTGACTTAGCGTGGTTATAATCTTTTGTTTCTGACAGATGCCAGTCGGTTCGGATGCCACCTTTTGTGTCCAATCTCAAACCATTGAGGTATGGCAATCACTAGCCCTCTGCATTGAGTCCTACACTGTTCAATGTGTATATGACTCCTTTGGTAGTCCTGGTTGTTCGTTGATCACACACAGATCCTCTTTACTGGGGATGGTAACACCCCCAATATGCAGAACAGATCTGTTGTATGTCTTTGAGCAGTGATTCAGTGGATGTGTGAGAGTACTCTACAATGTAATACTAGTAAAAACTGCAATACTACTTTTTGGTTCCACCACTTCTATGTGGGGAGGCAATTTTTGGCCTAGCTTGGTTACTTCTTCACCTACTCTGGCCTTGGTTGTATGTAACCTTGGAGTAAAATTTAAGAATAAGTTAACGTTTGTCCCTCAAGTGGACAATGTGGTGGTAATGTGCTTTGTCCTGCTACATTATTTAAAACAGTTTCTATTTTTGCTTCCCTTAGATTGCCAGAAGACTGTAATCCATGCTCTTATCACCTGATGTTTTAACTATTCTAATGCCTTGTATTGGGTCTTCCAGCATACCAAATGAAGAGACTCCAGTTGGTGCTGAGCACAGCAGCTCGTTTGCTGTTAAGACTCTGTAAACACAATCATATCCGTGTACACATAATGCAGTTGCACTAGCTACTGATCTGAAAGCAAGTTCATTTAAGAGTCTAGTCTTAGCGCATAAAGCTTTTTAGCAGTCTGGTCCTAGCTACCTGTTGCACTTTATCTTCCCACCAGAACTTTGCATTCCTCTGATGCTTTGTTGGTGGTAGTACCAACAACTAAAACAAAGAAATGGGGTGGATGATCTTGAGGGCCATCAAAGATGAAGGTTCTTGAAACGTAGCCTGAAACCATGGCTGTTTATACACGCTTTCTGAAATGATTTCCTTCAGATCAGTGGCTACCAATCGACCAGCGCCAAGACACTCTTCTGAGTAGCTGTGCACTTTCAAAAAACCCAATAACAACAATATAACGGAATCACTGTGTAGTCCTGCACTTTCATGGAGTGCAGCAAGGTGGTTTGCGACTTGTATTGTTTGGAAGCCTGACCTAAATGCCCCATAGGGGAGAATCCGCCATGAGCCTGGCATTGATATGCCAATCAATGGTAAATCTGGTATATGTCCTCCTGGCCACCCTTAGGCCAATGACAATGTATCCATACAGTGAGGCCTACTGGAGCTGAATAGGTTTTACAACAATGTGACTGCCACTCTGTGCTCTACAGATACCCAGATGACTGAGATATACAGACTGTCATCCACATTACAACTGTCGTGTACATTTACCGTTACAATGTGCATTAAACAGGTGGGGATCTATTAAGTGTAACCAAAACTTTGATCAATATATCAGGTGCCCTACATCCATGAAGCCTCTAGAGCATCAGTGTAAGGGGTCAACTGTCACTCCATTATACATAGGTATGACTTGGACACAGGCTCAGTCATGAGTGCTTTCCGTGCCACGGACTCATGAGTAGAGTTTAAGGCAACTTGTTATCTTTTGCATTGTTTTGCTGACAGTACGATGATATGTGGGTCATTTTGATCATACTTCTGATCCTTTTCTTGTTTACAGCTATCAGCTGGGTGCTAGCCTTCAACCTCGACCTATGGGGCATGCTTTTTTCATCAGCTAGGTTAAGAAAAGCTACACTTCCGCAAGGCTTTTATTTTGTTCCAGATTTGAGATTATATTTATTTTATCCACGTGGCGTGCATGCCTTTTCTGAGTATTCACTAAAACAATGATATGAGGCGACCATGGGTCGCACCTATGGCACAATATGAATCTTTGGATCTCAATGTGAAGTGAATGCCGACTGGTAGTCTGATGAAAGTCACTGCACCAGAGTTTTTATGGCATTTTCTTTTCTGTTTCTTTGTTCTTTTTCTGTACATGTTGGATTGTAACTCCTATCCCTACCCTACACATGACAGTAACCACAACTAAAGTGATTTCCACTTACAATTTGTTGAGCCTTGAGTACCAAAGGTAGTCCCTTAGTGTATATTATATATTTTTTTGAACTTTCACATTGGTGACACAGGGATCACTTACACGCACTCCATTTGTTTTTGGTCCTGAAGAAGTGCCACAGACCCGGTTTAGTTCGGCCACTAGGCCCGAAACATGTTGACCTTGTGTTTTAGGCTACTTAGGCACATTGAACCCTTGGTATAGCCTTGACCCGCTTTTGGTTGTGCTTTTAACCCCGCCAAGAGTGCCACAACATTAGGTGCCAAAGGTGGACAATGTTGGATAGTTTTAACCACCTCTCTTTCCACTCATCTACCCCCCACACACTTGACCCCACACTGTTAGGACACCCGCACACTCTCCGCCTTCATCAAATGGCAAAAAACAAAAGGTCTCTACTAAAGTGACCTGTCAAGGGGCCCATAGGCCATTGCAGTGTCAGTCCTATGAAGAGCAGCCTGATCATAAAGCATGACATCCCTATGGGATGTGTCAGCACACTGTATGACTACTTATAGAACTCTCTTGTTTCAGCACTAAGTTTATCTCTCCATTCTGTTTTAGTTATTCTGTTTAGGAACAGTATCTCTCTTTGTAACAGATAAATAACTATTACCCCCAAATTGCACAAACACCCAAGAATACAAATACAAATATAAATACAAATACAAATACAAATACAAAATACAACTCTTAGGTACCAAAACCACACAATATATAGGTAACAGGGACAGACCAGACACAGACTTCAGACAGACCAGACACAGGCTTCACCAGAAACAGCCCAAAACTCCTCAAAACATGCAGAGCACTCATAAAACCACCAGCTCCAACCAATCAACACTGATAGAGTGTGAAAGTAATATCTGCACTTTCTAGTATACAGCCACACCCATTGTATAATTTCCTGTGTGAGACAGGCAGCTTGCAGTAATTTGCGTCTATTTTTCTGATGTATTGCTACACATGTCCATTGTGCGATGCACTAGTCACATAACACACATGTTTTCTAGTCAATGGCCTGTATACAGCACAGCAAATAGTCACACAATGGCCTACAAACAATGGCCAAGATATTGCACTGCAAATACCCACGCAACACAGATGTTTACTTGTCAATGGCCTACATACTGTAGAATGCAGCAAATAGCCCAGCAATGCATATGTTACCTAGTCATTGGTCCATATAGAGTGCAACAAATACACATGTAACAAAGATGTTCACTTGTCAATGGACTATATAAAATGCAGCAAATATCCATGCAGCCCATATGTGACCTAATCAATGACCCATAGAGAATGCAGCAAATACCTACCCAATGCATACATTTACTTGTCTATGACCTATATTGAATGCAGCAATTAACCACACAACACATATCTTATCTAATCAATGGCCTATACAGAGCATAGCAAATACCTATGCAACACAAATGTTTACTTATCAATTACCTATTTAGAACACAGCAAATACCAATGCAATGCATATGTTTACTTGTCAATGGACTATTTAGTGTAACAAATTGGCACGCAGTAGCACCTATGCAGCTACACAAAGGGCCATTCAGTGGCCCATCTGGAGCAACGCAAAAGGACCACAAAACTAATATGTTCATGGTGTCCAATTTACCAGGAAACAATAACATGCAAAAATGTTTTTTTGAAATATGGTTTAACAATGATGCATGAAAGTGGCAACATACATGTGTATATATATTACAGATGGGCATGTGTGCCCACACAGTAATGCTCTAATTGACCAATATGTTTGATACATACATGAAACACAACAGTTAAGGGATCTGGGCTAAATCATTGCCATGCTTTGTGCACAAGTGTATGCATTTTTCACAGGTTTTCATGTAGCTGACCATTTCATGGTTCACAAGGGGTTCTGGTGTTACACATGCTATTCTGACAACATGTGCATAAGTGTAATATCTCACAATCCACACATAGATACAACTATGGAAGGAATTTGTGACTCAGGGTTTTAGAGTATGTCCATATGTGTGTGTTCACCTTTCACTAGCCTCGGAGTTTGGTTCTTGATCACTGTGAAGTTGACATCACCCTCCTTCGCTAAGTGGACCTCAAGCATTCACTAATACCAGCCTTTTAATGTGTCACAGATAAATCACTTGTCTTACGTGTACTATCCAGGTATTCATTGCAACTAAACATCACAAAATGTGTGACATTAACATTTCTAAATGTATAGTTAAAGCAACGACTATGGCACAACACAATATATATTTCTGTGTTCTTCTATGAGCAATATGATCAGATAAGGGTATGTAAAGATTGCCATGACTGACTTGAATAGCTTCATCCATTTCACATCTGACTCCTTTGCACTCATACAAGATTCCTGACTGTTTCTAGTAAGTGGTACTGTTGTGGATGATGTACCTGTACAGTGGAATTTGTAGGTTCTACAAACGTAACTTAGTGGTAGACTTTAGACTGAGATGTTTTTGGTTTGTTCTTCTGAGTCCCTATGTTATGTCATCACTCTTTTTACAACTTGTTATTAGTTTAGTTTGATCACCAGTATGAACCTTCCATTGATTAAGAATAATTTGATATTCACTAAATCATGTCTAGCTTTGTTTCGCAAAATGCTTGATGCATTTGTAATTCACTGATTAGTTGCATAGTTGCGGGACACAGCTGTAGTGGTATTCTGTGCCTTTTAAGTAGATGTTGTGAGTGATACCCCACTATTGTAGATTTTGAGACCATACATTGTCCTCATACCTTAGTGTGCTAACCATTACATGTTAATCTTCAACATGGATATGCACAGATAGATGCACACACACCCACATTACTCACTGGGTGAAAGTGCCTCGCATCTTGCATCTTTATGACTACCACTACAGTTCACAGTTGATTGTTGCATATTTCAAGCTGAGTGAGACCTGATTTTCTTTGGGTGTCATATGTTTGAAAGTTCACATGGGGACTTTTTGGTACTTGTCATCCAATGGGAATGGTTCAGACAGACAGTCATTTACCATTGTGAAGTTCAATGATGCAAATGGTACTTGTATGTTTAAGTAGTACAAGTTTAACAACATGGTGATGTGATGGGATTATGTTTTATGTGATATATCCATTGAGGGTGCTATTTTATATTTGGTTCATATATATGGACTCATATATATTGGAGTATGGGTATCTGATGTCACACATATCCAAGTTCATCACTTACAGATCTTGGTTGTACAAGAAACCTGGTATGTCACAGGTCAGTCAGGTATGTGTTCACATATTTTGAATTGAGTGTCACAGTGATTAGCAAAATATTTTCAAACTTATCTTAATGATACACACAAGAAGATCATATGTGTTGTCAATAATGATTTAGTTTTGGACTAAGACTGCATGAATATGTGGTAATTCTTTTTATCAGTTTCAGTAAAAAATGATCAACTATTTTATCCCGTCTCTGACGACCGGGGGCATTGTGGACAATCTCTCACTCAGAAACTTCATCCCCTTCCTAGTCAAGTGTGATTGACCCTTCACAGTCCCATGGATGTTTCTCCTTAGGCAGGTATTATGTAGTTTTGAATAGACTAATGTGATTTTGCTTACCATTGTATGTGAATACAGTAGCCTGCTGCCTGATTTGTCCAGGCACCTGAAGTGGGACTTTAATACTGCAAATGTACACTCCACCACATTTCTAGATTTGAATAGAGCTGCATTGAATTTCTACTGCCCATCTGTCTGGGGATTCGTAAATCAAGTCATCAGCCATGGCTGGAAACCATACCCCTCTCACCTAGAAGGAGAGAACATCACAAGTCAATGACTGTAATCTTTGTGACTTTTTACAAATTCGCCTATGTGTTATGTGTATGCAGGTAATATCAAACACATTTTATTTATTTAACACAGATATATCTTTGATGTTGTTGAACATTGCATTGTATATGTTTGTTTTTAAATTTTGGTTAATTGTACAACATGTAAGGGATACAACATATCAACATGAGGATTGTTGTGTTTAGACAGAATATTGGCATGATAAGCAAGTTGGAGTATTTGGATCAGGTAAGTGTGAATAGGACACAATGGCCCTCATTACAACCTTGGCGGTAAATGCCACATACCGCTCTGCTGACTGCCACCAAAATACAGTGACCGCGGCGGTATTCCGTATGGGTATTATGACCCACACTGAGAAATCCACCACTATACAGACACCCATACAAATCCACCAGACCAAAGGTCAGTGATAAATTGGCGGTAGCAAAACCCCACACCGTTACACCAACAGAAATACGCCTACAGTATCAGGACCCACGAATCACCGCAGCGGTCTTTCAACTCTGGTAAACCATTGGCGGTACACACCACGCGCTCAAAATACACACACAGTTACAAAACTACACCACATTAGATAATTCAAACTACACACACCTGACACACATACACACACCACACCCACACACTCAGACCACTATAAAACACACACCCACGTTACCCACATCGCTTTCAATGAAAAAAAAAAGATTGCCAACAGAGAGAGACACAAGCCAGGAGCACCCACTCGATCTGAGCCACAGAACACCATTACCCATATACCATCCACGCACCTCACAGCACACACCACAACACATCACTCCACACATCACCCCACACATCCTCACACATATCACTCACACCACATCCATGGCACCACAAAGACACCCCAGGTTTTCAGAGGAGGAGCTAAGGGTCATGGTGGAGGAAATCATCCGGGTAGAGCCACAGCTATTGGGATCACAGGTGCAGCAGACGTCCATTGCTAGGAAGATGGAGATATTGCGGAGAATCGTGAACAGGGTCAACGCCGTGGAACAGAAACCCAGAACAAGGGATGACATCAGGAAGAGGTGGAATGACCTACTGGGGAAGGTGCGTTCCGTGGTTGCAGGACACCAGGTAGCTGTACAGAGGACTAGCGGTGGACCCCCACCTCCTCCCCCACAACTAACAACATGGGAGGAGCAAGCCTTGGCAATAATGCATCCTGAGGGCCTCGCAGGAGTAGCAGGAGGACTGGACTCTGGTAAGTCAAATCTTTACTACTATATCACCCACCCTACCTGCATGCTATCACAAACTCCTACCCCTACCCTCACCCCATCACTCCACCACATCACATATACCCCACTATCACAACCCGCCCATCCCAAAACCAAGCCCTGCATGTAACACTAATCCATGGACCCCCATCACAGACCTGCCTGGACACCCATCACCACAGCATGCCCATTAGAGAGAATCACCTAGCCCACAAAATCACCACGCACTCAAGGCAAAGCTGACAGGGCAATCACAACCATACAGGGAAACACACCCATGCACAAGGTGGCACACGCAGATACAATAACACTGCTTTTTCATCCCCACAGGACCCCTACTCAACGTGACCGGAGAGGAGTTGACAGCAACATCCAGTCCCCCCAGAGGAGGTCCACAGTGATGACAGCAGCTCTGCATGCCTGAATCACGATGACCAACCAGGCCCATTTGGGACCTCTGGACAGTCGGGTACGCTGCCACAGTCCCAACCCACCACAGAGCCTTCCCCCTCAGGAAACACCACCACAGCACCCACCCAGCGGGTGCATGCCACTGTCCCCAGGACATGTCAATCAGCAGTGTGTCCACCACTACAGGGACCCCAGGCAACCCCACAAACACAGGGCGATCAGGGACCTGGGGTCAGTGGCAGTGGGCACACGGTTCAGGGGACAGAGGCACAGGACAACAGGGAAACTGCAAGGACTGCTGTGCGACAGGGGGAGGACAGGCCCAGGGAACCGACTCTCCAGGAGGCACTCACCAACATCCTGGGAGCATGCCACCATTCCCAGGAGACAATGGGCCAGATACTGTACAATTTGCAGGAGACTAAGCGGCTGCAGGAAGGACAGTACCTGGGGATCAGGGAGAACCTCAAAAACATCTACACTGTCCTGGTCACCATTTCAGGGGTGCTGGCTGACATGGACAACACAATGAGGGAGGCAGTGGCACAACAATGGTCCCCTGACACTAGCCACACCAAAGAACAGCCCTCCACCTCCACCAGCGCTAGTGGACAGGAGGCCCCACCACAGCCCCAACAGGCCACCAGCACCCTACCCCCTGCAGAAGGAGAACCACCCCGCAAATGGTCCCTGCGATCCAGGCAGAAGACAGATAACATTGTCAAGACCCCTGCCAGGAAATATGACTCTCCTGATTGTCACCCTTCTGTCCCACTCTGTCACCCCCTCCACCTTGAGCTGCCATTACTCTCCTTCCTATGCCCCATTGGACAATGCACCTGTGATACCAAGAGACTGGACTCTAACTGGACATTCCTCAACCATCACCCCAGCCCATTGCACATCCCGTCTATGTATGAGCACTTAAATAAACACCCTTGGATCCAATACAAATCTTGAGTCTCTCAAATGATTGAAATATGTATTAGTACAATGTTCTGAAAACATTGCAAGTCATATGTACAGTTATGTATACATTGGTATGACCTTTAGTGGGCAGCAGTACACATACCAGGAGCCAGAGTGGGCCACAGAGATCTGAAAATAGAGATGCCAAAGGGTACAGTAAGTGTCCATAGATATAGGGAAATCAGGCTGCCATGTACAATGTCCAACAGAAAACTGAAATGTAAAGTGAAGTTACAGTGTCTTACCAATGTGTGTCACGTGAGGTACTGCTGTATTATATTACTTCTGTTGTCCACATCTTCTTCCTCTGCCTCCACTTCATCACTGTCCACACTCTCCACCGCTGCCACAAGACCATCTCCAGGCTCATCCTCATGCAGAAAAGGCACCTGCCATCTCAAGGCCAGGTTGTGCAACATGAAATGATGATCTGGCACACCTTCTTGGGTGAGTAGTACAGGGAGCCACTTGTCAGATGGAGGCATCAAAACCTGGCCTTCAGGAGGCCGAAGGTTCTTTTAATTATCGTCCTTGTTCGCCCATGTGCCTCAATGTAACGTTCCTCTGCCCTTGTCCTGGCATTCCTCACTAGGGTCAGTAGCCATAAGAGGTTGGGGTAACCAGAGTCAACTGCAAATATCGAGGGATACCTGTTAAAAACACACTAACCCTTAGGGGCAACCCCATACCCAGACACCAACTTATACTGGGTGGGGACCTTGGGCTCACCTATTAGCCACACCCGGTGCCTCTGGAGTTGGCCCATCACTTATAGGATGCTGCTATCCCTCAAGATAAATGTGTCATGCACAGATCCAGGCTACTTGGCATTCACATGGGAGATGTACTGGTCCGCAAACACACCATCTGCATATTCACAGAGTGATAGCTTTTTCTATTCCTGAACACTTGTTCATTTATCTGAGGGGGGACAAATGCCACATGTGTACCATCAATGGCACCAATGATGTTGATAATGTCTCCCAGGGAACACAAGTCAGCTTTCACTGTGGCCAAATCCTCCACCTGGGGGAATACGATGTAGCTGCGCATGTGTTTCAGCAGGGCTGACAACTCTCTGGTCAACACGTTGGAGAACATTGGCTGAGACATCCCTGATTCCATGGCCACTGTTGTTTGGAAGGAACCACTTGCCAGGAAATGGAGCAGTGACAGGACCTGCACTAGAGTGGGGATACCTGTGGGCTGGCGGATAGCTGACATCAGGTCTGGCTCCAATTGTGCACACAGTTCTTGGATTGTGGCCCGATCAAGTCTGTATGTTAGTATAATGTGTCTGTCCTACATTTTTGCAAGGTCCACCAGGGGTCTGTACACCGGAGGATGTTGCCATCTCATATTCATCCTCAGCGGTTGAAGCCTAAGGGGGAAAATGGTGTGAAGAGGGTCATATTCACACATTAATTGAAAGAATGATGCATCTTTTCCTTTACAGAACCTGTATGTGAATCCAAGAGTCAGTTGCTGTGCCAATGTCTGCTGTGATGCAGTTAGGTGCCATGGCCTGTGCCCCCCTGAAATGGCGACTGCCTAACCTCTGAGGAGGGACAAGTGGAAATGAGGTAATTTCGCAGGCGTGTGCACCGTTGCAGTAGGTGGGCGAAAACCGCCACACAACTTCGCATTGGTTATCATTAGGCCCTAAGGGTTCCAGGAGCCAATGGCGATGTACGCCGGCGGTGACGGTATGCAGCGCCGCAGACGTGACCGTCATTTTCTATCTATTCACTCACTTGCTACCTGACCTTCAGCAGGAGAGGACCCACACTGCAGGTGCTGCTGTGACCTGTGTCTGGAAGCGACAATGGCTCATGTGTCTGGGGAAAAGTCCCCTGCCTTCACTGCGGAGGAGTTGGAGAAACTGGTGGATGGGGTCCTACCCCAGTACATGTTACTCTACTGTCTTCCAGACAAACAGGTGAGTACACTGTGAGCGTAATGCGTGGGCCATGAATGTATGGATTGCTGTGTGTGTAATCCACATGTGGGGGGGGTTGAGGCGTCCTGGCCAGAGTGCTGCATGTATGGTGGTCAATGTATGTGCGTCAGGGGATGGAAGGGATCTGGTGGGCCATGAGTGTGACGGTCTGGACGGTTAACTAATTCCCTTTTCTGCTGTCAGAAAAAGGGTATTTGGTGTGCTATCGCCAAGGTGGTACGGACCCTAGGGGTCTTTGACAGGAGGAACATCCACTACCGCAAACAGTGGGAGGACCTACGCCGCTGGGCAAGGAAGACAGTGGAGGACCAGCTGGGGCTGGCTTCCGAACGAGGAAGGGATGCCCGTCATGCCCGTCATGCCCTGACTCCTCTGATGTTCCGCATCCTAGATGTGGCCTATCCGGAGTTGGATGGGAGCTTGTAGGCATCACAGCAAGGGGGTGAGGACAGACTCAGAATCATGACTGTCCGCGCGTTAAGGTTTACCTAGGTGAGGGATTTTGGCTGTGGGTGCCACTAGGCCAGGGTGAACATGGCAGTGTAGGTCCTTTGTTGGACAGGCTCTGAAGCACTCCAACCCCAATAGTGTTAGTGGGCATCTACTACTTGGCAGGATCCTGTGGGTTTCAGGTGTGCAGCTAATGGCGTTAGGCAGTGTACCCCAGATGACTATCTTAGTAACTGGTAGTGCATGGCTTAGTGCATAGGGCTGCTCCCTGTGTGTTGTGTACACCAATGGTAGTGGTGTTGCTGGCATTGACCAAGTGTATCCTCTGTCTCTACCCCTTTTTGTTTTGTCACCCTGTCATTGTGTGCATTAGCATCATCTGGCGGAGGAGCAGAGGCACCGGCAATGGAGGGAGCTGCATCCCACATGGGCCAGGAGGCCGAATCCAGTGACGGTGAGGGCACCACTGGGGCGAAGGGCGAGGGGAGCACCACGACGGGGACAGGAGGGCACACCACAGACAGCGACTCCTCCTTCAATAGAAGCTCCCTGGTGGCGGCGGACACCTCTGTACCCATCCCAATGACAGGTAAAGCCACCACCCCCCTACCAGCACCGCCCTCCCAGCAGCCCCTCAGCATGTTTACTGTGCCCGCTCACCCAGGAAAGTGGGCATTTCCTTCACCCCAGGCACCTCAGGCCCTGCCCCAGTCAGCCCTGCTGCCCTCAGTGAGGAGGCTACTAACCTCATGAGAACCCTCACTGTTGGGCAGTCAACCATTCTGAAGGCCATCCAGGGTGTTGAGAGGCATTTGCAACAAACAAATGCATACCTGGAGGGCATTCACTCTTGCGTGGCAGCCCAACAGAGAGCATTTCAGGCTCTGGCCTCTGCACTGATGGCAGCCATTGTCCCTGTCTCCAGCCTCCCCCTCCAACTTCCTCTACCCAGTTCCAATCCCCTCAACCCCAGCCTATCCCAAGCACACCTTCAGACCAGCATTCACCCAAACCTACACACAAAAGTGGCTCAGGCAAACACAAGCACAACACTTCATCTCACAGGCACTCACACAAGCACCATCTAGATTCAGACACACCAACATCCACTGCCTTCATTGTGTCCCCCTCCTCCTCATCATTCACCTCCCTCCCAGTAGCGTCTCCACTCACACCTGCATGCACTACATCCTCATCCACTACCTCCGTCACCAGCAAGCCCATCACAAAACACCCCTCACTGACAGTCACCCCCCCACATCCATGCACATGCCCCGTGTGTCCTCTACCAGTTTGTCACCTCCTCCCAAACTACACAAACGCAAGCACCCACCCACCCACCAGCCATCCACCTCACAACAGCATCCAACCCATGCAACCCATGCACCTGCACCCAAACTCAGCAGACACCTCCTACAACCACTCCCTCTTCCTCCACTCCCAAACCCTCTCCCTCTTCCCGCCCCAGTGTCTCTAAGAAGCTATCCCTGGCAAACATTTACCTCTTCCCTACCCCTAGTCCTTCCCATCGGGCCAGGGTGGCCAGAACCCAGCCCAGCGCCACCAAGTCGACGTCCGCTGTGGTTCCTGCAGCTATCAGAGGCTCAAAGGGGGCACCCATCAGCCCAGCCATTGTGCCACCAACCCCTGCCAAGGACAAAGCCATTCCGCCACCTGGCAAGGTGAAGAGAGGGGCAGCATCCAGCAAGGGGAAGGAGCCACAACCAGCCAGCAAGGCCACCTCAAAGATTCCAGCTGCCAGACCCAAGGTGACACCTCCATCTGCCAAGGTGAGGAAGGGGCAGAAAACACCAGGCAAGGCACTTCAGCCGTCCGAGACTGCAGGTGAAGGCCTGCTGGCTACCAGCACAACCACCAGCACCGCCAGCAGCCCCGCCACTAGCACCACCGTAAGCACCGCCACCTGCACCGCCGGAAACACCACTACTGTCAGCAGCAGCAGCCCCAGAGGGCAGCCGTCCGAGGCTGCAGGAGAAGGGCTGGAGCCTCCCTCAACTACTGGCAGCACCGCCACCTGCACCACGGCCAGCACCGCCACCTGCACCACTGCTAGCACCACCGCAGGCACCTCCGCAAGCACCGCCACCTGCACCACTGACAGTAGCACCACTACCGCCAGCAGCAGCCCCAGTGGGCTGCCATCCGAGGCTGCAGGAGAAGGGCTGGAGCCTCCTTTCACCACTGGCAGCACCCCCATCAGCACCGGCACTACCACCAGTTTGCAGCTATAGCCACCACCGGATGGAGTCTAGCCCTGCCTCCATGGACTATCATGCAACCTGGTCCCTGCACATCTCGTCCCTCAGACACCCAGGTGAGGTACTGCCATACCCCAAGTGTTAAATCACTGAGCACAAAGCCCCCTCCAGAACCAGTGGAGAAAGGCATCCACTCACCCTATCCTTGGCAGGATGAAGCACACTGGGCACAAAGCCCCCTCCAGAACCAGTGGAGAAAGGCATCCACTCACCCTATCCTTGGCAGGATGAAGCACACTTAGCACAAAGCCCCCTTCAGAACCAGTGGAAGAAGCCATCCACTTGAGAGACTGTGGCCCTGCACTCCCCAGGACCAAGCAGTGGGCAAACCACCCCCCTGAGAGACTGTGGCCTTGCACTCCCCAGGACCAGGCAGTGGGCAAACCACCCACTAGAGAGACTGTGGCTTTGCACTCCCCAGGACATCGCTGTGGGCATGGAGCCCCCTCCAGGAGCAGTGGCGTTATTCCATCTTCCGGCTGAGGTGCCCCCCCTTCCCCATCCCCCTGAGGTGCCTGTGTGTTTTTGACCTGATGCCCCTGCAGGTTTCTCTCAGTATTGAGGCAGGAGTCAAGTGTGGGCTTGGCCTATGAGTTTTGGCCAAGTGGCCCACGGACGTTTTGAGTGGACAATGTACCGCCTTATGTACATATTGTATATTTTGTACAATACTGTTTTGTACAGTACTGTTGTATAATACTGTTTTTAAAATTATTACGTATATCTGACTATTTCTAAAATATCACGGATTTGATTGTATTCCTTTTGTCCTTGCATTCTTCCAGGGGTTACGGGGTGTAAATGTAATGTTGATGCATGTGTTTGTGTGTATGGTGTTGTTGGTGAGGGTGGGGGTGGGAGTGTTGCGTGTTGCGTGTCTGTGTCACTCTATTTTTCCTCCCCCCTCCCCTATGTACTATGTGCAGTTCTCACCCTGGTCGTCTCCACCGCCTTTCGTACTCCTGGTAGATGAGGAGGTAGACTAGCATGGGGAGGAAGTGCAGCTTGGGCTCCATGGCATCCTGGTTCTTCGTTGAGTGTTGAGAGGTAAGTGGTTCCCCTTCTGGGTAATGTTTCCGCCGTGCTTTTCATGGTGTTGGTACCACACCGGAAAAGCTGGTGGATGGGCAGGTTGTGATGGGTTGGGTGGTACATTGACTTCTGCCTGGCTGTTGGCGGTTACCGCCGTGGTGTTTGTTGCTACCGCCGTGGCAGTCGGAGTGTTAAAGTGGCTGTATGTGTTGGCGGTTATTGCCGTGGTCGTGATTCCATTTTTCTTACCGCTGGCCTGTTGGTGGTATTACCGCCACTTTAACACCACCCGCCAGGGTTGTAATTAGGGCCTAAATGTGTTTAATGTATCCAACTTTAGATAAAACATTCTTGCAGTCATTTAGAGATCTATAGGTTAGAATAGTGACAGTAAGTTTGACACTCACATATACATTTGTCGTATTTACTACTATGATGGGCCTGCTTGCCTGTATGGTATTGTGCAAACTTATATAGTTAGCTACAAGTTTGCATGTGTAGTTGCTTATTAAAAGTTTCTATTATTTAACAAATACCATATATATTTAACTTTAGATCAATCATCCTTCGGGTAATGTTTTTTCCATGACAAATTGTTTTGATTAACTCAGAATAACATAGAAGAATTGAAATGGAACCCTTTTCTGTATGAGACCAAATTATGTTTGGAAAACTGACCTGATCCAAGAGGCCTGTACTGAGTTTCTGTCAGGAAATATGCACATATGTTTTTTCTAAGCCTGTGATGCAGTACTTATATGCCTTGATTCTTACGCAATTTCTTTATCATAAGAATGTTCAATTGTTTGTGGTAATTACACTATGATACCTTATCTTGGTCATAATATGACCTAGGTTTGTTCCTACTGTGTGACTTTTGTCAAGGCCTATTTAATTATTGTGTGATAATTACTTTGATTAAGTTAGATGCAGCACATGTAGGCAACTTGTGGCACGAATGTGATCATCAATTACATGAATGAAGAATATCAGTGTGCCTTAAATATGTGTATATTTTGACTTTGAATGTTGTAATGGCTGGTATATACCCACCATTTGCTCTTTTAGTATTACATATATACCTAGAGTACATATTTTCTGTGAATGACAGTGACTGATATTTGGGCCCATATTTATACTTTTTGACGCTAAACTGCGCTAACGCAGTTTAGCGTAAAAAAAATTTGCGCCGTCTAACGCCATTCTGAAGCACCATGCGGGCGCCGTATTTATGGAATGGCGTTAGCCGGCGCAAGCAGACCGGCGCTGCCTGGTTTGCGTGGAAAAAAGCCACGTACACCAGACAGCGCCGGCGTAGGGGGAAAATGGCGTATGGGCGTCTTAAAATGGGGCAAGTCAGGTTACGTCGAAAAAATCGTCGTAACCCGACTTGCGCCATTTTTTTTCGACGCCCATCCCCCATCAACATGACTCCTATCATTGTAAAGATAGGAGTCATGCCCCCTTGCCCAATGGCCATGCCCAGGGGACTTCTGTCCCCTGGGCATGGTCATTGGGCATAGTGGCATGTAGGGGGGCACAAATCAGGCCCCCCTATGCCACAAAAAAAAAAAAGAAAAAAAACTTACCTGAACTTACCTTAATGTCCATGGGATGGGTCCCTCCATCCTTGGGTGTCCTCCTGGGGTGGCCAAGGGTGGCAGGGGGGGTCCCTGGGGGCAGGGGAGGGCACTCTGGGCTCATTTTGAGCCCACTTGTCCCTTAACGCCATGCCTGACCCAGGCGTTAAAAAGCGGCGCAAATGCGCCGTTTTTGGCCACGCCCACTCCTGGGCGTCATTTTTGCCCGGGAGTATAAATACCACGTAAAGGCCTGGGAGTCATTTTTTAAGACGGGAACGCCTCCCTTGCATATCATTAACGCAAGGAAGGGGTTCACGCTAAAAAATGACGCACACTCCGGGCACTTTGGCGCCCGAAGCGTCTAACGCCATAGTATAAATATGGCGTTAGTTGGCGTTAGTTTAGCGTCGAATTTGCGTCGAAAAAATAGACGCAAATTCGGCGCAACCAGAGTATAAATACGGCCCTTGATGTTCTTCTTATCCCATTTGTGGTCCTAGGAAATTGATCAGCCTACAGATATACTGCCATGTATGAAATATTTACTTAAAATAACATGATTTGGACAACAACATTTTGAAATCAAGGGAATTATCAAATATTTTCAACTTGATACATCACTGCACAGACACACATCGCAAACATTTTTGAGGGTGGTCCTTTTTTCTTTCCTTAAAGAATTTGTCAACCACTTGATTTGTCATTTGCTGTAAATGAAATTGATCAAATTAAGATTCTGACTGCTCACTCTATTTGAGCTGGCCCAATACTTAGCACTGAGTGTTTTGTCTCCCTTCTATTGCGGAATCAGTGAGGGAATCACACAGTGGGCCATAATTGGCTCCATGCTTTAGAGAAATACTACCACTAGTTGCACATCTCACACGATCCACACACAAATACAGAGAATGGATTCTGTCATTCATTACAATTTACACAAACTTTAGATAATTCCACTTTCCTTACCAATTAGTAGGGCATTTTCATACCTGCCAGTCGTAAACCGCTCATTGATGGTACTGTGGTAGAAAATGTCGGCATCATGGGCACTTGCAATGTATTTTGCAGGATATTTATGAACACTCTCTGATAGACACTATAGCCTGGACAGTTATGGCATAATTATGTTTGTTGTTCCTACAGAGGTGTGCAGTGGCTGCACAGGGCCCAAATTGCACGTGTGCAATCCATGGCACCAAGCACATGGGGAATCCTACAATATTATACTACCCTTGCTTGGTAGCCAATTGTTGTTGGCTAGTTTTCAGAGATAGAAGGGACTGTGGGGTCAGTTTTATTATGGCATTCAACACAGATAGCAGAAAAGCAGAAAATGTGCCCAGTGAAATGGCAGCCAATCTTGCCAATGTTGTTTGGAGGGATCCAGAGGCCAACATGTGTAGCACGGACATCAATATGATGCTTGCTGGAATGGCATGAGTCCTTGCAGTTCCTGGCTGGAGACTTGGTGCTATCTTCTCCAAAAATGTCAAGATCGCTCCCTCTTCATTCTGTAAAACTGAATTTCCCCCTCCTCCCTGAGGTCAATGAGGGATATGCATTGACAGAAAACATGTTCCTTCCTTCTTCCCAGCTTACGTGGTTGTCTCCAAACTACTCCCAGTTGCAGTAGAATAACATCTATGGCATAGTTGAGCTTCCTAAACTGTTTTGTGATAATTGTACTACAGCCACTATATTATTTTCCAAACCTTAGCTGCTGATACGCAGCAATTCTGATGCATTTCTATCACTGCATGGCACAAAGCCACGATGCGTCACACTGTGATATGATGTAGAATACCACTGCTGTACGGTTTCACCAGATTTTGTACAGCAATGCCTACATTGCATAAATTAATTCCTGCGAGATGCAGCAGGATTCAGTGCAGCTTTTGCAGTATTCAATTTACAACAACCTACGTATTTATGCTGCTGCGTCATTTCATAAATATGACTTACAGGTTGTGTCTCCCTTGCTTCACATTATGGCCCTCATTATGACATTGGCAGCAAATCCCACTTATCGCCATACTGACTACCGCCAACATACCACTGCCACAGCGGATTACTGCCACCCATATTATGACCCACACATAGCAATCGGTCACTATACAGCCACACACACAAGTCTGCCAGCCCAAAGGTCAGTGATAAACTGGCAGTAGCAAAACCCACACCGTTACGCCAACAGAACTACACCCACAGCATTATGACCCACGAATCACAGCAGCGGACATTCAATGGCGGAAAACCATTGGCAGTATATACCGCCGCTCTCAAAATACACACACACTAACAAATCAGCACCACATTAGACAATTCAAACTACACACACCTGACACACATACATGTACCACACCCACACCACTATAAAACACACACCCACATTACCCACAACCCTTTACCTTTACAAACAGTGACACAATAGAGATAGCAAGACCACAGACACACACCACCATCACCTATACACCATCCACGCACCCTACATCACACACCCCAACACAGCACATCACACACCCTCACCCACACCACTCACAATACACCCATGGCACTGCTACAACACCCCAGGTTCTCTGAGGAAGAGCTAAGGGTCATGGTGGAGAAAATCATCCAGGTAGAGCCACAGCTATTCGGATCACAGGTGCAGCAGAAGTCCATTGCTAGGAAGATGGAGCTATGGTGGAGAATTGTGGACAGGGTCAACGTTGTGGGATAGCACCCCAGAACAAGGGATGACATCAGGAAGAGGAGGAGTGACCTACGGGAGAAGGTACATTCACAGCAGCAAGACACCAAACAGCTGTACAGAGGACTGGAGGTGGACCCCCACCTCCTCCCCCACAACTAACAACATGGGAGGAGCAAGTCTTGGAGATCATGCATCCTGAGGGCCTGGCAGGAGCAGGACTGGACTCTGGTAAGTCAAATCTCTATTACTATCACCCCCCCCACACCTGCATGCCATCACAAAACCCCACCCTTACCCTCACTTCCATCACTCCACCACCTCCCACATACTCCACCATCACAACCCACTCATCCCAATACCAAGCACTGCATGCAACACCAATGCATGGACACCCCTCACAGACCTGCATGACATCTATCATTAAAGCATGCACATTAGAAATCACCTAGCCCACAAAATCACTACTCACACAAGGCAAAGCTGCCAGCGCAATAACAACCATACAGGGCAACACACCCATGCACAAGATGAAACACAGAGAAACAATAACACTGCATTTAAATCACCACAGGTCCCCCACCCAACGTCACCGGAAAGGAGGTGCCAGCAACTTCCAGTCCACCCCTGGAAGAGGCCCACAGTGAATACAGCAGCTCTGATGCCTGGATCGGGATGATCAACCTGGCCCATCAGGGATCTCCGGACAGTCTGTAACCCAGGCACAGTCCCATACCACCACAGAGCCTCCCCCTCAGGAAACACCAGCACAGTACCCACCCAGCGGGCCCATACCTCTGTCCCCAGGAGATGTCACTCAAGAGTGTGTCCACCACTACAGGTACCCCAGGCAATCCCACAAACACAGGATGATCAAGGACCTTGGGTCAGTGGCAGTGGGCACATGGTTCAGGGGACAGAGGCACAGGACAATAGGGAAGCTGAGAGCACTGCTGTGCGACAGGGGGAGGACAGGCCCAGGGACGGACTAACCAGGAGGCACTCACCAACATCCTGGGAGAATACTACCATTCTTAGGAGACGATGAGCCAGATACTGGACAAGTTGCAGGAGACCCAGTGGCTGCAGGGGGAGCAGTACCTGGGGATCAGGGAGGACTTGAAGGACATCCACACCACCCTCGTCACCATTGCAGAGGTGCTGGCAGACATGGCCAACACCATGAGAGAGGCAGTGGCATACTGGTGGGCACCTGACACTAGCCAAACCGATGAACAGCCTTCTACCTCTGCTGCCACTAGTGGACAGGAGACCCCGCTACAGGAACAACAGGCCACCAACACCCCACCCCCTGCAGAAGGAGAACCACCTCGCAAATGGTCCCTGCTATCCAGGCAGAAGCCAGTGAACATTTCCAAGACCCCCGCCAGGAAATAAGACTCTCCTGAATGTCACCCTTATGTCCCACTCTGTCACCCTGTCCACCTTGAACTGCCATTGCTCCCCTTCCTATGCCCCTTTGGACAATGCACCTGTGACCTATGATACAATTAGAATGGACTCCCCCCTCTCATCATTAGCACTTAAAAACACCATTTGAATAAATACAATTATAGAGTCTGTCAAATCATTTGACCATGTATTTGTTTAACAAGCTATTAACACTGCAATATAACTGTACAGTAATGTATACATAGGAATGACCTGTAGTTGGCTGCAGTCAACACACCAGGAGCGATAGTGGGGCACAAATATCTGAAAATAGAGATGTCAAAGGGTACAGTAAGTGACCATAGAAGTGGGAAAATCAGCCTGCCAGTGACAATGTCAAATACAAAACTATCAATGTGAAGTGCAATTACAGTGTCTTACCTGTGTGTCATTGGAAGTACTGTTGTATTATAACACTTCTGTTGTCCTCATCCTCATCCTCTGCCTCCTCATCTTCACTGTCCACAGGGTCCACTGCTGCCACACGCCCATCTCCAGCCTCATGCTCCTGCAGAAAAGGCAACTGGTGATGTAAGGCAAGGTTGTGCAACACACAGCATGCCACGGTGATCTGGCACTCTGTCTTCGGTGAGTGGTACAGGGACCCACCTGTTAGATGGAGGCAACAAAACCTGGCATTCAGAAGGCCCAATGTCCTTTCTATTATTCTTCTTGTTCACCCATGTGCCTCATTGTAATGTTCCTCTGCCCTTGTCCTGGGATTCCTCACAGGGGTCAGTAGCCATGAGAGGATGGGGTAACCAGAGTCACCTGAAAATACCGAGGGACAACTTTTAGACACACACTAACCCTTAGGGTCCACACCATACCCATACACCAACAATCCCTCGGTGGGAACCAGGGCTCACTGATTAGCCACACCCAGTGCCTCTGGAGTTGAGCTATCAAATATGGTATGCTGCTATTCCTCAGGATAAAGGATCATGCACAGACCCAGGATACTTTGCATTGACATGGGAGAAGTACTGGTCCACCAGGCACACTATCTGCACATTCATGGAGTGAAAGCTCTTTCTATTTCTGAACATCTGTTCATTTCTCTGGGGGGGAACAAATGCAATATGAGTACCATTAATAGCCCCAATAATTTTGGGGATATATCCCATAGCATAGAAATCAGCTTTCACTGTGGCCTAATCCTCCACCTGGGGGAAAACGATGTAGCTGCACATGTGTTTATTCAGGGCAGACAATACTCTGGTCAGCACTACTGAGAACATTGGCTGATACATTCCTGCTGCCAAGCCCACTGTCACTTGGGAGGAGCCACTTGCCAGGAAATGGAGCACAGATAGGACTTGCACAAGAGGGGGGATCCCGGTGGGCGGACGGATAGCAGATATCATGTCAGGTTCCAATTGGGCACACAGCTCTGTGATTGTGGCCCTGTCCAGTCCATAGGTGAGGATAATGTGCCTGTCCTCCATTGTTGCCAAGTCCACCAAGGACCTGTACACGGGGGGTGTATCCATCTCCGATTCATCCGCAACGGTTGCAATCTAGGGGCAAATGGTGAGTAGCTGGTCACTATCCCATATTTCAAAACACCACACCTGCAGTGCATGTTGTGACTGCAACACAATATTGTTGTATAGGCCCAAATGGTGCCTATGTGTACTGTGACTCAGTTAGGTGTCATGGCCACCTCCCCCGTGAAATGGCATCCGCTTGACCTGTATGGAGGAACAGGTGGACATGAGGTAATTCCACTGACGTTGTGCGCCGCTGCGGGAGGCAGTCAAAAACCGCAGTGCAAATCCTCCTTGGATCCCACTGGGCCCTATGGGTTACAGTGGCCAATGGTGATGTAGGGAGGCGGTGACGGTACGCTCCGCCGTGAGCGTAACGCCGTTTTCTATCTGTTCACCCACTTGCTCCTCCCCGTCCGTCAAATCAGGCCAGGGTGAAGAAAACTTAGGCAAGCACCTCAGCCACCCAGTCCAGGTACACAGTAGTGTTGACAGCTACTGCAGGTGGGGGAGGATCCCGGGCACCAGGCAGCAACACTGACAGGCTGCCTGCACCAGGTGCATCAAGGAAGGGCAAGGAGGCACCAACAGCTGAGACTAGGAATGGCAAGGAGGCACAACCAGCTGCTACAGGGAAGGTCAAGGAGGCACCCCCAGCTGCAGGTGTGAAGGGAAATTGGCAATCCCCGGATGCTGACAGGAAGGGTAAGGGACCTGCTCCAGCAGGAAGAAAGGACAGTAGGCCTGGTGCTGGGAATTATTCAGAACCCCCACCACCAACGATGGTGGTTCATCCATCTGAGACTGCAGGGGATGGGCTGGAGCCTCTGCCCACCACTGCCAGCACCACCACCAGCACTGCCGCCAGCACTGCCGCCAGCACCGCCACCAGCACCACTGCCAGCACCTCCACCAGCACCACTGCCAGCAGCAGCAACCCCAGTAGGCAGTCGTCCAAGGCTGCAGGGAATGGGCTGGAGCCTCCCCCCACCACTGCCAGCACTGCCACCAGCACTGCCACCAGCACCACTGCCAGCAGCAGCCCCAGTGGGCAACCATACGAGGCTTCTGCGGATGGGCTTGAGCCTCCCCCCAACCACTGCCGGCACCGCCACCAGCACCACCACCACCAGCACCACCACCGGCACTGCCACCAGCACCACTGCCAGCAGCAGCAGCCCCAGTGGGCAGCCGCCCGAGGCTGCAGGGAATGGGCTGGAGCCTCCCCCCACCACTGCCAGCACCAACACCAGCACCGCCACTGCCACCACTGAGGAGCCGTCACCGCTGGCGGACAGTGTGTAGTCCTGCCTCCATCGGCTGTTGTGAGTCCTGGCCCATGGAAATCCAGTGGGTCTGACACCCAGGTGAGAGACTGTGACCTTGCACTCCCCAAGATCTGCATCACAGGGCACAATGCCCCCTCCAGAACCAGTGGAGAAGCCATCCACTCACAGCATCCTTCCCAGGATGAAGGACACTGGGCACAATGCCCCCTCCAGAACCAGTGGAAGAAGCCATCCACTCACAGTGCCCCCACAGAACCAGTGGAGAAGCCATCCACTCACTGCATCCTTCCCAGGATGAAGCACACTGGGCACAATGCCCCCTCCAGAACCAGTATAAGAAGCCATCCAGTCACCACGTCCTGTCCAGAATGAAGCACACTGGGCACAGTACCCCCCCCCCCCAGAACCAGTGGAGAAGCCATCCACTCACTGCATCCTTCCCAGGATGAAGCACACTGGGCACAATGCCTGCTCCAGAACCAGTCGAGAAGCCATCAACTCACCGCATCCTTCCCGGGATGAAGCACACTGGGCACAATGCCTCCTCCAGAACCAGTGGAGAAGCTGTCCACTAGAGAGACTGTGGCTCTGCACTCCCCAGGACCAAGCAGTGGGCAAACCACCCACTAGAGAGACTGTAGCTTTGTACTCCCCAGGACCAAGCAGTTGGCAAACCACCCACTAGAGAGACTGTGGCTTTGCACTCCCCAGGACCAAGCAGTTGGCAAACCACCCACTAGAGAGACTGTTGCCTTGTGCTTCCCAGGACCAAGCAGTGGCCAAACCACCAACTAGAGAGACTGTGGCTTTACACTCCCCAGGAACAAGCAGTGGGCAAACCACCCACTTTGGATACTGTGGCCTTGCACTCCCCAGGTCCAAGCACAGGGCATGTTGCTCCCTCCAGAGGCAGTGGGCAGACCACCCACTTGAGAGACTGTGGCCTTACACTCCCAGGACCAAGCACAGGGCATGTAGCCCCCTCCAGGACCAGTGGTGTTGTACCATCTTCTGGCTGAGGTGCACCCCCATTTTCCCGTCCCCCTGAGGTTCCTGTGTATTTTTTACCTGAAGCCCCTGCAGTGTTCTCTCCGTGTTGTTGCAAGAGTGAGGTGGGGCCTTGGCCTATGTGTTGTGGCCCTGTGGCCCACAGACATTGAAGCAGTGTCCTTCCATTTGTAAATATGTATGTACATTTGTAATTTAATGCACTTATTCATGTTCTTTAATCGTATTACACTCACTTTCTTCCAATGTTTTTGTCCTTGCTTTATTCTTGAGGAGCATGGGGTGGATATGTAATGTTATTGCATCTGATTGTGTGTATGGTGTTGGGTGTGGGGGTGTTGCGTGTTGCCTGTGTGTGTCACTCTCTTCCCCCCTCCCTTGTGTGCTAGGCCATAGTACTCACTGTGGTCGTCTTCACCGGCGTTGGTGTTCGTAATGCAGGAAAAGGTAGACGAGCATGGGAAGTATGTGCAACTCAGGCTCCATGGCGTTGTGGTTGTTCCCTGTTTCTCCAGAGGTGAGTCCTGTGACTTCTGTGTTCTGTTTCCGTCGTGCTTTTTATGTCATTGGTACTGCTTCCGAAAAGCTGGCGGATAGGCTGGTCATAACGCAGTGGGCGGTACATTGTCTTCCGCCTGGCTGTCGGTAGTTACAGCCATGGTGCTTGTTGCTACCGCCGTGGTGGTCGGTGTGTTAAAGTGGCTGTCTGTCTGAGCGGTTTCCGCGGTGGTCATAATAACATTTTTGTTACCGTCTGCCTGTTGACGGTATTACTGCCGCTTTATCACCGACTGCCAGTGTTGTAATGAGGGCCTATGTATCGTAAGGCGGGCCTAAGCCCATAGACATAGGTTAAGAAGGGGGTTAAGACAAAATAGTGAATGGCGCTCCTACCTTCTAATTATATATATTAATACTATCTAGATGCACGGAGCCTAAAACTAAGGTTAACCCCTCCAAATACCTCAACTGGTAACATAAGTTACCTATAACATATAAACAAAGTAATGGCTCACGTGCTAAGTCTCATACGATTAACATATATTTAAAACCGATCACAATAGTTATACTTTAACAATAGCAACTTCAAATTGAATTTTAGAATTTCAAGAAGACTAACAAACCAGTTAGTAAATTTTATGTATTATAATTATGCACAAATTATATAGAATCAGTATAACATAAATTCAATAACAAATTCATTCAACATAAATTCATATCCAAATATTTGAATCCATATTATTTCAGTGTATCGTGAATTCAATAGTAAATTCATTAAACATAGGTGCATATCCAATTCTATGAGTCCATGTTGTTTCCCTATTCCAGATATGTGTCCAAAGTTCCAAGATCCCAAAATATAATCAATATGGTTCAATCCGATTCAAAATTATCCACATACAATATGTCCGTCCTGTAGTCAGTCAACACGTGTTTCATCCGGGGGGTGCCCCTGGATTTCATCAGGACCTCCCTATATAGTGTCTCCTTTTATTACATATATAGTCGAACTTCGTTGATATTGTTACCCGATTCTTCAATACTCCATAGCGACGCTTAGCGAGTACGCGAAGCCCATAGACTAATATGCCCCTAGGAATTTTATCTACAAACAAGTGAACATAGAAGTGATGGAAGATTGGCAGTTGTAGTTTTAGCCCTGCATCTGGGAGGACTGTTCTTCTGGTATAATTTGAACATGAACGTCTTCTTTGCTATAGTCCAGCACCCAGGAGCAGCCTGGATAAAACATAGCACTATCTTCAAATCCAGCATACATAAATAAATACATTAATTAATTAACAAATACCTGTACAGAGCAGGCGTTAAAATGAGGCCCCCATTGTTTTCAATAAGCCTCTAGGTGGCATATTTAATAAAAGTGGTGGCCATAGTTAGGGAACTAGCATCAACATTTTTGATGCTAGGTTGGTGCTTTGCCAGATTAATGTAAAACATTTTCACGGTAATCCTGAAAAGCACATAGAGGCCCATTGAAAACAATGCTGCCTCATTCTAAGACCTGCTCTGCGCAGGAGTTAAAAAGGCAAAAAAAAAATGATGCAAAGAAATCTCTTGGATTTCTTTGTGCTATTTATTTTAGACCTCCTAACGGGGAAACACCCCTCTAACATACATTATACCTGACGGAGGCATAATGTGGAGGAAGAGGTTACAAAGTAGCGCAATGCATGCATTGACCCATATTGTAAATATGGGGTGGAAAAAGCCACTTTAGCGCTGCCTTAACATAAAAAAAATGACACTATGGTGGTGCTAAATTGGCACTAGGGGCTTTTAAATATGCTCCTAGGTGCTTGGCAGGATTAGTATCGAACTTTTTTATGCTAATCTGGCAAAGTGCCAAACTGGCATACATTTTTTTCCATACTAGTTCCCTTACTACTGCCATGGTGCCCTATATGTTAAATACTTTGCACACATGGTAGCATTAAGGGGGTGCTAAGGTGTTCGAGGAAAGTGGTGCTGCACTGGGTGCCATGCCACTTTTCATAAGTATGCCTCTAAGTCTAAAGGTAAAAATCTTCACCATGGCTTCACTCCGTGGTTGTCCAAGGACGACACTCCCTCCTGCAGCCTTGTCCCACTGAACTACCTTCTCAGAGACTTTTTCTTCAAAAACATTTTAAGTCTTCAGGTAAGCGCTGACTGGGCCAAATCCTCTTTGTGTATCCAAGCTGCGTCCCATTGCGGTTGGCCATTAACTTTTGACCTTGCCCTGGCCTAGTGTAACCAGATATCTGCAGTTGGCACTGTTTGCTTTTAAGTGCTATTTTGAAATTTTAGTTTTAAAAATTCATAACTCTGGTTTGACCGATCAGATTTTTTTGTTCTAGTCTCAAATAATTTATTAACATTTTCTCTATTTTTCCAAAACCGATTTGCAATTTTTATTGTGTTGTGTTTTCACTTTATCACTGTTTGTGTGCCTCACAAATACCCTACACATTGCTTCTAAGTTAAGCCTGACTGCTTGTTGTGCCAAGCTACCCAGGGTTAAGCACAGATTAATTTAGAGACTTTTTGTGGTTCATCCGGTAAGAGATTGTGACTGTTGCTTGACCATGGCCCAACTTCCCAGTCAACCAACAACCCAAGTTCTCACAGCTTCCTTAGATTGTTTATGTGCAGGAAGGTGCACCTGTTGAGCACAAAAAACAATCCTGCCCATAATGTAGACAACCTTTGTTAGACCTGACAGCCTTAGGGTTGTCATCCCCCAACTTTCTGCCTGCCTCCCTCCATTTTTCTGACCCTGCTTTTGTTGGTTTTAGGACTCTGCACCCTTTACCACTGCTAACTGGTGACAAAGTGCATGTGCGCTCTCCCCTAAACATGGTAGGTAACATTGGATTCCTACCCAACTGGCACATTTAATTTACTTATAAGTCCCTAGTAAAGTGCACTACATGTGCCCAGGGCCTGGTAAATTAAAGGCTACTAGTGGGCCTGCAGCACTGATTGTGCTCCCCACCTAGGTAGCCCCTTAACCATGTCTCAGGCCTGCCATTGTAAGGCATGGGTGTGCAGTTTCACTGCCATTTCGATTTGGCATTTAAACTACTTGCCAAGTCTTAAACTCCCCTTTTTTAACATATAAGTCAACTTTGAGGTAGGGCCTAGGTAACTTATAGGGCAGGGTGCTTTGTAGGTAAGAGGCAGGACATGTACTGATTTATTTTACATAGTCTGGTAGTGAAAAACTCATACATTCATGTTCCACAGCTGTGTGACCTGCTTCTCTCTAGCATTAGAACTGCCCTCATATACTTCTGAGTGGTAGATTCTGATCTGGAAGTAGTAACCCTGTCATGTCTAGTATTGCCAGAATGTTATTAGAAAATATTGCTTACTGGTGAAGTTGGATTTAATATTACTATTTTAGATATGCCACTTTTAGGAAGTGGGCATTTCTCTTCACTTACTGCCATCTGTGACTTACAGCCCAGTCTCCCATCCACGTCTAGTCTGTGCTGGTTGAAAGCTCCCCTTGTGCATTCCAGTCAGACAGCCATAAACAGAGGACACTCAGCCACATCTGCATCCATCTGCATACTGAATGGGGCTCCCTCTTAGATTTCAAAGGCTAGTTGGCTGCCCTTACACAAAGGGCTGATTACGCCCCACATGGATCTTGGCGGACCTGACTGGGCTGAAAGGAGACTTTGTGCACTTGAAAACCACTCCTTGAAGTTTCCCCCACTTCAAAGAAATTTTTGGGTATATAAACTGGGTCTCTGACCCCACCAAATCAGACATTTCTGGATCTACACCAGCACTCTGTCAGAGGAACTGCCTGGCTGCACAAACTACGTATTGGTACTGCTTTGCTGAGGACTGCTACCCTGCATGTTGCCCTGCTACAATGCTGGCCCCTGACTTTGCTGGAAGGACTCTGCCTTCCCCAAAAGTGCTGTCCACGGGCTTGGATTCAGCTTGCCTCCTGTTCTGAAGTCTCAGGGCCAGCAACAAATTCACCAGCTAGCTTTCATGTAGTTTTCCGACTTTAGCGAAGTCAAGAATGACTTCAGCGACACCAGCACCAATGCCGCAGCTGCTCCCACTCCGTGGGCATCGCTGCACATAACGACCACGACCTGCAATGTAAGTCAGACATTGCCGCAATGCCTCTCACATCATGCAGTGTGATTGCGACACTGCAAAGTTGACTCATCACTTCTTGATCGACTGGATTCAAAGACCCCGCTGGGTCAGAAGCAACAGATGTCACACCACCAATGCCGCACCAGCTCCCTCTGAAACCAGATGGAACCGACGCCTCTCTTCCCCTGCCTTGCAGTACGGAACTGACACCTCACCTCCCAGGAAGACGTAAGGGTCTGATCCCGCACCAGCACTTGCAACACTTCGTCCCCACGAACTCCATGCCACATCTTTGTTTCTTCGTTTCCAAAGGTACTGTGCCTGGGGGTCCGTTGGACTCCGTGACCGGTGCCTGTGAAGTCAGATTATTGGGAGCATGTCTGTCAGCCCATGAGTTTCTAAGCACTTTACTGGGCTTTAGGGGGTCATTGTGAACATGGCGGTCTGGTCCGCCACACTAGCAGTGGTGGTCATTACCGCCAATGGCAGGCCAGCCCAGACCGCCATATTCTGAACATAGAAGTGAACTGGCTGCAAAGCAGCCAATTCACTACCACCCACCGCCAGGCCACAGTCCACCGCCGGGCCGACTGTGAGCACATTCGGCCCGGCGGTGGAGGCAGGACAGATGGTGGGATTACAATCCCTATTCCACCAGGGATTCCATTGCAAATTACCCTGCCAGGGAATCCCTGGTGGAATGCAGATGGGTGACAGGAATAAACATTCCTGTCACCTGTATGTGATCTGCCTGGCCCATCCCCCTCTTCCCACTACACCTACCTACCCCCCAGCCCCTAGAACAGACACCACCCAAAACCCTGAAAACCGACCCTCCATCCCCAAAACCCAATGCAGGCCCCCCACCCAACCAACCACCATCCTCCAATGTCCACCCCTACATACAGGTGCCCCCAAACCCCAACCCCCCACATCCACATCACCCATTCACAGACATGCACACATGCATACATGCACCCAGACATGCATACCCCCTACAGACACCTACACACACCCCCCATGCACCCACATACTCACACACACACACCTTCCCCCCTTCCCTCTCGGACAGCACTTACCTTATCCTTCACACTGCTGGGGGGGGAACGGGCTCCCTGGATGCTACTCCGCCAGCATCGCTGCGCCTCCATACACCGCCACGCCAATAACTGCTTCAAAATGGGAGTGGCAGTTTAGGGAATGACGCAGCGGTGAGGGTGGAACAGCATCCACCCCAGCCACCGACCACCAGCATGGCGCATGGCGGGCCTCACCGCCATCAATGGCGGTGAGGCACCATGCTTCATTATATGGTGGGATGCTGGCCTCCAACACTGGCGGTCTTTGGTTGACCAACCGTGTTCGTAATGAGTGCCTTAATCTTTAAAAATTCATAACTTTGCTTGTGTACATTTGATTTTCATCATTTTGACCTTATTTTATTCAGATAGATTCCATCTATTTTGCTTCACCTGTGCAGTGTATTTTTGTGATGTTTTCACAGTGTTACTGTATGATTTATTGCACAGATACTTTACATATTGCTTTCTAAGCTAAGCATGGCTGCTCAATGCCAAGCTACCAAAGGGAGAGCACAGGATAATTTGTGTTGTGTTGTGACTTGCCCTGACTACGATTGTGGTGTATACCTGGACAAGGGTGTATACCTCTGCCCACTAGAGACTCAATTTCTAACACCTTTGCATTATGATGCAAGGTTGTCTGCATTGCTGCTAGGCAGCACACAATGCACCAGTGCTAGGAGAGAGCAGTAAGTATGGAACATTGTTGTTTTATCACTTTTTACCCCATGCAGCAGTGCAAGCTCCCTTTCTGTGCTGATTTGTATGAAATAATATTAATAAAAACGCCCCTGTATTTGTATTTCTTGTTGGACTAATTTAGAGCTTCACTTTAGTTGATGTACCTCGCAATCAAATAAAGATAGAAACAGATTACATAATTAAAAAGGGTACTCATTTGTTGAATCATGGGAAGCTTTTACTAAGTTATCTTTGTTTTTTGGCTCCTCAGAAACTTAAAGGTATTTTACAAAGCACTAAATAAATTGCAGACACACAAATTCTTGGGCAACAGAGAACCAAATTGAGTGACACCGGGCATGCCAATCTGGATTATGCTGATGGCCTTGCCAAGGACAACCATTGCAAATGCAAAAAATTTGAGGTAAACTATCTGAAAATCAAACTATGGGCCAGATGTAGCAACCAGTTTGCGAGTCGCAAACGGCGAAAATCGCCGTTTGCGACTCGCAAACGTGGGTTTGCTATGCAGAAATGCATTTTGCGAGTCGGATCCGACTCGCAAAATGCATTTCAGACTCGCTAATAGGAAGGGGTGTTCCCTTCCTATTAGCGACTCGCACTGGTATGCAATTCCATTTGTGGCCGCGAAAGCGGCCGCAAATGGACTCGCAGTTACCATCCACTTGAAGTGGATGGTAACCCAGTCGCAAACGGGAAGGGGTCCCCATGGGACCCCTTCCCCTTTGTGACTGGACCAGATATTAATTTTTCAGGGCAGGGAGTGGTCCAAGGGACCACTCCCTGCCCTGAAAAACCGAAACTAAAGGTTTCGGATTTTTTAAAAGTGCAGCTCGTTTTCCCTTAGGAAAAACGGGCTACACTTTAAAAAAAAAAAACCTGCTTTATTGACAAGCAGGTCGCTAACATGGAGGCCTGCTGACGTCAGCAGGCCTCCATGTTAGCGAGTGCCTATACTCGCAATGGGGCCGCAATTTGCGACCCACCTCATGAATATTCATGAGGTGGGTCATTGCGACCCCATTGCGAGTTGCAGTCGGTGTCTGAGACACCGTACTGCATAGCAATTTGCGAGTTGCAAATTGCGAGTCGCAGGGACTCGCAATTTGCAACTCGCAAATTGCTTTTTTCGTACATCTGGCCCTATATGATGGCATTGATTTGTGAATTAGGAGCCTAAGTCAAAAGGTAAATTTACACTTTTGTGTATGTTTAGGATAGTTTGCTATTCACAAAGGTATCTGTAAAATGCGGAGTCTCCGCACATATAAATATAGGACAATCATATCTTTTTATGAGTGGAGACTCCAGGGTCATAAAGATACTACTAGTAAAATACCTTTGTGAGTAACAATCAATCCGAACCGTACACAAAAGTGTGAGTTTACTTTTGTGAATCAGACCCTCTATGTACAGGATGTGCAGCACAAATATTGCATTGGAAGGTTGCCAAAAGTAAACCAATATAGTGTTATGCACAACCTTCAATGGCTTTTCATCAAGGGGTGGTACATGGGCATTTCCTTGCTGCCACCTACAGGTTTTTGCACAAATCCCCATGTAATAATATTCAAAGAAAAGGAGGTAGTGCATAATATTGGAGCAACTTTTAAAAGTAATTTTTTCAACTTTGAATGTGTGTTGTACTGCAAGCACACATACTAAGTGGAAAATGTATTAAAGTATAGTTTGTATACTGGAATGGTCCCCTTCAAGTACAAAACCCATGCTCACAGAACATATTTGGGGGTATATTTTCAAGAAAGTGGTGCATCGGTCCTGATGCGCCCTTTTTCTTGTGTCACCCCTGCACCACCTAACGACACCATGGTTGTGCCTGTGCACCATGGAGGTCGTTAGGACAATAGTGTCAAACCTTTTCATGTTATTGTGCCACTTTGCTGCACTAGCGTCAAAAATGTTGATGCTAGTGCAGCAAAACACAGGGAGGCCCATAAATTAAAATGGATGTGCCATTTAAACGGCTGCTCTGAGCAGGCACCATTTTTTCAAGCCGCCCTTGCATACATTATGCCAGGTGCATTCCTAATGTGATGCAAGTGTTTAAAAAGTGGCGCTATGCAAACATTGAGCCATTTTGTAAACAGGCACAGGAGAAAACTGATGCTGGGGTGGCACAAGTTGGCATTAGGGGCTTGTAAGTATGCGCCTTTGAATTTTGATATAAAAAGTGTGCGAGTTTGTTCAAATCTTGAATCTTTTTCGTTTTTCAGTGTGTTCGACACAGTGGTATCTGAAAATCAGTTCCCACCATTGGTAACTCTTTTTGAGGAGATTTTACTGGAATATTTGCATTTGTTCAAGACCAAATAAACCACCCGTTTATATACTGACTTCATGTGTAGTTAAGTTTATAGAATTCTAGTTTTTACACAAATAAAATAGAGGCTGAGATTTCACTTCGACAACGGTGGCAAAGCATCTGTGGTTGTGCCTATTTTGTGCTCCAGTTTTTATGCTCAATGGAACATCTCTGGAGTGATTAGGAAAGCATAATTGGTGTAAGTCTTGACCTTGCAACATTGATGCTTAAAAGTGGGTAACTCCCATTTAATTCCCCAGAAATTAACACTTTTTATCTACCTGGGTTTTTAACTTTTACTGTGCGTGAGTCTCACCTCCCGAGTCTAACTCACTGTAAATTCAGTGAATGGACTGAGATTGCTGACCACTAGTGTCTGCCCTTTAGGATAAGGTCAGAGTTCTGCTATGATATGAGTATCTGGGTGCATTACACATGAAGATGGGGTGAAGATCTTGCATAGTAAAGTAGAAAGAAAAAGAAAACATTTATTTAACTCCAGCATAAATAGTAAAAATATGTGTTGTTGAATAATACTGGACATTATATTATAAACATATGTATTATAGTATTTGCTATTTATTTTAGTCTGTCGGATAAAAAATATCCATCACCAGATAAACAACAATAAAACGTCTTAAACACATCACATGCAAATTAAAAAAATACAATTAGAATCCAATCCATCAATTTATTGCAAAGAATGCATTTGCATCAATTCTTTAACTAATTATGCACTAAAAATACACAAACTGGCTAACAAGATTAAAAAGCAGAAATTTTTTTTTTTTCATTTGCCTGCCCCCTTAGCGTTAACCTTTTTACGTCACGCCACTTTGAGAAACACCGAAACAGAAAAACTACTCAGTACTAGTCTTGGTTTTACATATCCTTAGGGCAAACTGGTAGTTTCTATTTCCCACGACTTGCCAGAGGGACAATCCAGAGTGTTTCTGATCTATACTACAAAACATAATAAACTTCCTCACTCTCAATCGCCTGACACCACATTGGGCACAGTTTGGATGAATTATTTCTAGTACCTCATAAGCTAGTGCACAAAGCAAATGAGAGAACACCCAATCAGATTTGTATGTATAAAACCCTAGTCGAGGGATGGTTATTAACTCCCCAGATATAAAATCACTCTCAAAAGATAGAAAACGGTTGGAGAGGTTTCCAGACAGAACACTATTTAACCAGCAGGCAAGCACAAAGTGCCAGTACCTATTTTTCACAATTGTATATGCAACAAAAATGATTAAGGAGGGTTTTAGCCAATACTTCCTAACCCTATGTTGGCCAGCTAGCCCTTAGTATAACTTAGCCATGGGATCTTTGATGCCAGTGGTCTATCAAAAAGATGCTGTAATGCCTCTCTATAGGGAGTCAGATCCATTGTTGTCCAAATGCAGATCCAATATAAAACAGGGATCAAACTTCCAATTCGTACAACAGATTTCAGGTTTAAAGTGTTGCCTTTAGGGAATCAGCAGGGGGCTCAAGAAGAGTTTACTGAAGATCTAATCAAGCTGTTCTCAAGTTAGGTAGAGCATCTAGGTTGCAGCATCCCCATTACTCAGAGCAATAGAGGGCAGCACCACCGCTCTATAGATTTCCAGGACTAGGGATACAGCATGGAAGAATAATGAGCAAGTCTGAGAACAGCAGGAACCCAACGTTTCAAGGCAAGAGAGCTGTTCACAATTTAGGCCTGCAATTAATGTGAATCTGAACATCTGCCATTCTGGAACCCTCTCTAGTACTTTGTCTTGTAGGAGGAGCGTGCACCTATCTCTTTTGTAGCTATTTAAAAAAAAAACATTTTTGAAATGTTATCCCGAGTGTGTAAACAATAAGCAGCTAGTGTTGTTTTTAGTGATATTACACTTTTATGGGGCCTCCTCACAGAGCACCGTTAAGTGTTCAACCCGTGCTCTTGCATGAATGTGAACTTCAGGCCTTGTGTGATTCTTACCACCTCCGGGCATCACTATACACCAAAACCCTCGCATCATTATACACCAAAACCATCTAGCATTTTTTAGTTTAAAGCATCTAAAAGATGAAATTGTATTCTCCTTATTGGTTTTACTTAATTTGATAGCATTTATATAAATCATACTATAATCTAGTGGTGGCTGCTGTATATGTCAAGGAGGGTGTGGGGAATGACTGGAATGGGGGAAACAATCAAAAAATCACTTACCGTTCAGCCATTCCTGCCACCGCCACCTCCTGCCGCATCGCTCCTCTGCTCCTGATGGTCTCCCAGCATGCACTGGGACATCAGCATAGGCTCTCCAGAAATCTTGGTGCTGCTCTCATGCTGAACCTAGAATGAGAGCAGCACCACGATTGGTCTGAGTGGATTGAAATGCCGCTCAGACACTTCCCTGGGGTCTGTGCAGTTTCTCCAGCCCAGCTGTGCAACACAGCCGGGTTGGAGAAACGTAAGTGCACATGTGTGCTTGGCTGGCCTAAGGTGGCTAACCAAACACCCACGCGCATTTAGTTGCACTCCACTTTCCCTCCTGTGTTCCCCCTCCCATGGCCCAGGCCCACCCGCCCCTCCCTGCACTGCTGACTGAGCCAGCAGATGAAAAAAATAAAACAATAGTAAACTATCATTTTATTTTTCATCTTAGTTAGGGGTCGATGCTCCTCCACCCTTGCGGAGGAGCTGCCCCTGCTGTAATCGGCTATTCTGCCCTAAACTCTTCATGTAATAGCCACAATAAACACATTTTAAGCCGCTCTACAATCAGTATTGAACCATTCTTGATTCTTGTAACCATGTCTCTGTGGTTTTGTTTCCTTTGAAAAATAAAATGCCACAGCTGGCTAAATGATGCCTCAGATATGTCAGTTATTGCAGGTATGCAAGACGTCATATCAGCCAAGGAAGCCAATGCTGGAATTAATCATTTATGTATGCCTTGAATAGTATTGCATTTGGAGATTGCGTCTACCCATTTCATAATATCTGTTAATAGTGACTACAGTATGTTGTGCTAGTGGAGAACTGGGGCTTAATAAGTCTCTGATATTTTTACGTTTTAACAATATCACATCATGATCTCTCTTGGGTCTCTGAATAACAGCCACATCCATCATTTGTTGCATTATCTTAAAACCTGGAATAAAACATGGGGAGACACTGTGTTTCTCAGAACCTGGCTTCTATATGTTATATCGCAAAAAAATTATTCTGTCAGACTCACTTTATATACAAGAAAAGAACATATTTATAGTTTCTTCATGTTAGAAATGGGGTTTTTGGTTGGCAGTCAGGTTACCCTCTGTCCAAGCAAAAGCCCTCACTCTAGTCAGGGTAAGTCACACACTATCCAAGATTATCCTGTGCCCACCCTCTGGTAGCTTGGCACGAGCAGTCAGGCTTAACTTAGAAGGCAATGTGTAAAGCATTTGTGCAATAAATCATACAACACCATAGTATAACACCACAAAAATACACCACACAGTGTTTAGAAAAAATATAGAATATTTATCTGGGTAATTGTAGGTCAAAACGATCAAAGTTGCAATACGAATTTGTAAAGATATCACTGAAAAGTGATATTAAGTGTCTTTAAGTCTTTAAAAAGCAATAAAGTGTCTTTCAAGCACAGAGTACCTGGTTTCTGGTGGGAAATCTCCTCAGAGGGCCACAGGAGAAGAGATGCGTGGAAAAAGGGGTGTGTGCGTCGATTTCTCCTCAGCACACACAGACTTGCGTCGTTCTTTTCCACGCGGGGAAGTCGGGCGTCGTTTTCCGGCGCGCAGACAGTCTCTTTTTGTGGATCGCGGGGATTACCAGATGTCCCGGGTCTGTGCGTGGATTCTCCTGCTTATTTTCCGGCTGCGCGTCGTTCTGCGGGGCTGTGCGTCGAAGTTTCGATCTCACGGTAGGCGTCGCGTCGATTTCTCCTTGGAAGTCGGGCGGCGTTGTCCTTGCGAGGCCGTGCGTCGAAATTTTGGTCTCACGGCAGGCGTCGCGTCGATTTCTCCTTGGAAGTCGGGCGGCGTTGTCCTTGCGAGGCCGTGCGTCAAAGTTTCGCGCTCACGGTAGGCGTCGCGTCGATTTCTCCTTGGAAGTCGGGCGGCGTTGTCCTTGCGAGGTTGTGCGTCGAAGTCTCGATCGTCCCGATGGCGTCGCGTCGATCAGCATCGGTGTGCGGCGTTTTTTCTCGCCGCGAAACAAGCTGTGCGTCGAAATTTTCGGCGCACGGAGCGTCCAAGTGAAAGGAAGAAGTCTTTTTGGTCCTGAGACTTCAAGGAACAGGAGGCAAGCTCTATCCAAGCCCTTGGAGAGCACTTTCACAGCCAGACAAGAGTTCAGCAAGGCAGCAGGGCAACAGCAAGACAGCAGTCCTTTGTAGAAAGCAGACAGGTGAGTCCTTTGAGCAGCCAGGCAGTTCTTCTTGGCAGGATGTAGTTTCTGGTTCAGGTTTCTTCTCCAGCAAGTGTCTGATGAGGTAGGGCAGAGGCCCTGTTTTATACTAAGTTGTGCCTTTGAAGTGGGGGTGACTTCAAAGAGTGTCTAAGAAATGCACCAAGCCCCCTTTCAGTTCAATCCTGTCTGCCAGAGTCCCAGTAGGGGGTGTGGCAGTCCTTTGTGTGAGGGCAGGCCCTCCACCCTCCCAGCCCAGGAAGACCCATTCAAAATGCAGATGTATGCAAGTGAGGCTGAGTACCCTGTGTTTGGGGTGTGTCTGAGTGAATGCACAAGGAGCTGTCAACTAAACCTAGCCAGACGTGGATTGAAGGGCACAACAAGTTTTTAGTGCAAAGAAATGCTCACTTTCTAAAAGTGGCATTTCTAGAATAGTAATATTAAATCCGACTTCACCAGTCAGCAGGATTTTATATTACCATTCTGGCCATACTAAATATGACCTTCCTGCTCCTTTCAGATCAGCAGCTGCCACTTCAACAGTGTATGAGGGCAGCCCCAATGTTAGCCTATGAAGGGAGCAGGCCTCACAGTAGTGTAAAAACGAATTTAGGAGTTTTACACTACCAGGACATATAACTACACAGGTACATGTCCTGCCTTTTACCTACACAGCACCCTGCTCTAGGGGTTACCTAGGGCACACATTAGGGATGACTTATATGTAGAAAAAGGGGAGTTCTAGGCTTGGCAAGTACTTTTAAATGCCAAGTCAAAGTGGCAGTGAAACTGCACACACAGGCCTTGCAATGGCAGGCCTGAGACAAGGTTAAGGGGCTACTGAGGTGGGTGGCACAACCAGTGCTGCAGGCCCACTAGTAGCATTTAATCTACATGCCCTAGGCACATGTAGTGCACTCTACTAGGGACTAGGGGCCAGATGTACGAAAAAAGCAATTTGCGAGTTGCAAATTGCGAGTCCCTGCGACTCGCAATTTGCAACTCGCAAATTGCTATGCAGTACGGTGTCTCAGACACCGACTGCAACTCGCAATGGGGTCGCAATGACCCACCTCATGAATATTCATGAGGTGGGTCGCAAATTGCGGCCCCATTGCGAGTATAGGCACTCGCTAACATGGAGGCCTGCTGACGTCAGCAGGCCTCCATGTTAGCGACCTGCTTGTCAATAAAGCAGGTTTTTTTTTTTTAAAGTGTAGCCCGTTTTCCCTAAGGGAAAACGAGCTGCACTTTTAAAAAATCCGAAACCTTTAGTTTCGGTTTTTCAGGGCAGGGAGTGGTCCCTTGGACCACTCCCTGCCCTGAAAAATTAATATCTGGTCCAGTCACAAAGGGGAAGGGGTCCCATGGGGACCCCTTCACGTTTGCGACTGGGTTACCATCCACTTCAAGTGGATGGTAACTGCGAGTCCATTTGCGGCCGCTTTCGCGGCCGCAAATGGAATTGCATACCAGTGCGAGTCGCTAATAGGAAGGGAACACCCCTTCCTATTAGCGAGTCTGAAATGCATTTTGCGAGTCGGATCCGACTCGCAAAATGCATTTCTGCATAGCAAACCCACGTTTGCGAGTCGCAAACGGCGATTTTCGCCGTTTGCGACTCGCAAACTGGTTGCTACATCTGGCCCTTACAGGTAAATTAAATAGTCAATCATGGATAAACCAATCAATAGTACAATTTACACAGAGAGCATATGCACTTTAGCACTGGTTAGCAGTGGTAAAGTGCTCAGAGGTCAAAAGCCAACAACAACAGGTCAGAAAAAAATAGGAGGAAGGAGGCAAAAAGTTTGGGGATGTCCCTGTCAAAAAGCCAGGTCCAACATGACCCTCTACCAGCCTAAAGCCAGGGGAGAACAATCACTATCCTGATGTACTTCCCTGTTTGAGGCGACAGAACAAGGACCCAGGCCCACAACAGCAGGGGCATGCTCCAGTTCTTCGCCTTCCTGACTCCAATTGGATCCCTCTGTCCATACTCTCAGGGCCCACTAAGCCCATCCATGGGGAACCTTTCTCCTTTCCTGCGGGTCCCATCTGTGCAGCACCTAACCTTACATTGCTCACAGATGTATCCCAGGAGCAGGATCGTACCACCAGGACCGACACCGTGGTGTTGCCCATTCTATCCCCGGGGTGTGACACTTGTCCCCTCCCCAGGGATAACTCTGTCCACCCGGACAGCAAGCCACTGTGGTTACTGACAGTTGTCAGGGATGAGAGCCAGGCCCCAGGCCTCTCAAAGCTCTCCCACCACTGTGGCTGTGGAGAGTGGGGGGCGGTAGCCCCAGGTGCTGGGCACCCTTTAACCACTCTCCCTTCCACCAGGTCAGGGATGACAGCCTGAACCTGGTCCTCCCCTCTGGGGCTCTGTACCCTCCCTCCTGGAGCGGTACCCCCAGAGTCCACCATGGTCAGGGTGCTTATAGAAGTCGCCCTGTACCATTCCTCCACCAGTGCAGGGCTGTTAACCTGCAACTGGCCCTCCAACCTGGGGTCTGTACCTTCAGGTTGGACTAGGGCCCGGGGTGAGGCTTCCCTCCCCCTGCCCTCCCTTCTGGGGTCCAGCACCCTCCAACTAGGAGTGGCCTCCTCAGAAGATAATAGGGTAGGGCCACTGTTATCAGTAGCCCCTCTCTCCAGGTCCGGGGGGACACCCTGAACCTGGTCTTCCAGCCCAGGGTCTGTACCCTCAGACTGGATCACTGCCTGGCAAACCAGGACTTTCTGGGAGGCACACCTACCCCCCACCAGGTCAGAGTTTAACCTCTGCACCTGACCATTCAACTCAGAGTCGCCACCCTGAAGTTGAACAATTGCCTGGCACGCCAGGACTTCCTGGAGGGCACACTGACCCTCCACCAGGTCAGAGTTTAACCTCTGCACCTGGCCATTCAACTCAGAGTCACCACCCTGAAGTTGACCAATTGCCTGGCACACCAGGACTTCCTGGAGGGCACACTGACCCTCCACCAGGTCAGAGTTTAACCTCTGAACTGGGCCATTCAACTCAGAGTCACCACCCTGAAGTTGAACAATTGCCTGGCGCACCAGGACTTTCTGGGAGGCACACCTACCTCCCACCAGGTCAGAGTTTAACCTCTGAGCCTGGTTCCCCAACCCAGGGTCACCACCCTGAGGTTGGGCAATTGCCTGGCACGCCAGGACTTTCTGGGGGGCACACCTACCCCCCACCAGGTCAGAGTTTACCCTCTGAACCTGGTCATCCAACCCAGAGTCACCACCCTGAGGTTGGACAATTGCCTGGCACAGCAGGGCTTCTTGGGAGGCACACCTACCTCCCACCAGGTCAGAGTTTAACCTCTGAACCTGGTTATCCAACCCAGAGTCAGCACTCTGAGGTTGAACAATTGCCTGGCACGCCAGGACTTTCTGGAGGGCACACTGACCCTCCACCAGGTCAGAGTTTAACCTCTGAACTGGGCCATTCAACTCAGAGTCACCACCCTGAAGTTGAACAATCGCCTGGCACGCCAGGACTTCCTGGAGGGCACACTGACCCTCCACCAGGTCAGAGTTTAACCTCTGAACCTGGTTCTCCAACCTAGGGTTACCATCCTGAGGTTGGACAACTGCCTGGTACACCAGGGCTTTCTGGGGGGCACACCTACCCCCCACCAGGTCAGAGGTTAACCTCTGAACCTGGATATCCAACCCAGAGTCACCACCCTGAGGTTGAACCATTGCCTGGCAGGCCAGGACTTTCAGGGAGGCACACCTACCTCCCACCAGGTCAGAGTTTAACCTCTGAGCCTGGTTCTCCAACCCAGGGTCACCACCCTGAGGTTGAACCATTGCCTGGTATACCAGGACTTTCTGGGGGGCACACCTACCCCCCACCAGGTCAGAGTTTGACCTCTGAACCTGGTTAGCCAACCCAGAGTCACCACCCTGAGGTTGGGCAATTGCCTGGCACCCCAGGACTTTCTGGGAGGCACACCTACCTCCCACCAGGTCAGAGTTTAACCTCTGAACCTGGCCATCCAACCCAGAGTCGACACCCTGAGGTTGGACAACTGCCTGGCACGCCAGGACTTTCTGGGGGGCACACCTACCCCCCACCAGGTCAGAGTTTAACCTCTGAACCTGACCATCCAACCCAGAGTCAACACCCTGAGGTTGGACAATTGCCTGGCACAGCAGGACTTCTTGGGAGGCACACCTACCTCCCACCCGGTCAGAGTTTGACCTCTTCACCTGGTAAGCCAACCCAGAGTCACCACCCTGAGGTTGAACCATTGCCTGGCATTCCAGGACTTTCTGGGGGGCACATCTACCCCCCACCAGGTCAAAGTTTAACCTCTGAACCCGGTTATCCAACCCAGAGTCACCACCCTGAGGTTGAATCTTTGCCTGGTATGCCAGGACTTCCTGGGGGGCACTCTCACCCCCCACAAGGGACACGCCGTCCCCAAGGGCCACACAAGAGTCTGGTTGGCGCAGGTCTCCCGACCTCTGCCCATCCGGCAGAGTCTGGGTTTCCCCCAAACCAGAAACGGTCTCACCTGGGTCATTCCTGGGGGGCTCTGCTCTCAGAGCTGACCCCTGACTTTCAAGATCCTCCACTGGGGTCTGCCACCCCCTCTCAACCCTATGTCTGGACTTCTGCACCCCCTCACTAGGAGTGGTACTGCCAGACACCAGAACTGTTGGGATGCTGTCTACAGTCATCCCCCCAAGTCCTTCTGACACTGCGGGGCTTCCCTCAAAAGGTGGCCCTACGGTACAGGTTAGGCTCTGAGACCTACCTGGGACACTACAATCCTCTCCCACCTCACTTGGTCGGGAACCACCTAGACCACTCCCTTCCGGAGCACCCCCAAATGCCTCTTCAGACTCTCTGGTACTCACCCAAAAGTCTGCCTCCACTGTAAGTTCCCTGGGGTCAGAGAACTCACACTCCACCTGGTGTTGGCGTAGCTCTGGAAAATAAGGACCAGACATATGCTCTCCAGCAATTACATCACTCTGCCCTTCACATGTATTAACCACAGTACCCTTCACCCAACCACCCAGTAACTCAGCCTTGGAAAAGCACTCTATGACACCCTCTTGAGACTGGTGAGACAGTATCTGCCTGTCCCTGACACTCAACCCATACTATTCTGGGATGTCTCTACACTCTATATCCAGGACGTCCACCAGGGGGGAACCCTTTTCTCTGTCACTCTCTGCTAGAGTCAGTAAAGTGTCCCTCCCCCCAGTAGGAATATGACTCCCTGTGCCAGTTCCCCAATCCTTCTCAGGGACCCTGTGCATAACGGGAACTACTTCATACTCTTGAACCACCTGGGGTGTGTCAACTCCCTTCTTCAAGTTGGGCACCACATCTCTGGGCTTGTGCCCTTCTTCAGCAGTACTGGATGCAAGATTTTTGCTGCCACCATCTGAACTGGACTCAGCCCTTCCGGCCTCCAGTTTCAGCTCTTTACAGCTCAGCTCCTGAGCTGCAATCTTTTCTTCTTCCCGGGCTAAGAGACTTGTTGCCTCAGCCCTTTCAAGAAACTCATCTAGCTCTTCCATCCACCGTGCTTGAGCTATGAGCCATTCATCTCTCACTGGGTCTCTTTCCTCGTCTGAGTAGTCTTCCTCCTCATGTGAGCAGTCTTCCTCCTCATGTGAGTAGTCCTCCTCCTCATCTGAGGGGTACTTAGTCATTTGGTTTCTTGCTGCCTCTCTCTCTGCCCATCTTTCTTCCCCCCAGACTATGTAGGCATGTAGCAACTCCGCTACATGCCTCCTTAGTAGATCTCCTTGCTACAGGAAGGCCCCATTTTCTGCAAAGCGTCCTTAGGTCAGCCTTAGTGAGGTGGTCAGTACGAACAAAGAATGAGTAGGTAAGCAATCCCATTCTGATAGGATCTTACCAGCAGAAACCAAAATCCAAAGTCCAAAATATCAATAGTATATCCAGGAGGACATCAGAGAACCAAAAGCAAAAAAGATGAAAAATCAAGTTGACCTTCCACTGTGGGTAGGTAGTGAAATACTTAGCTACTGTATGTCACTGCACAAACACAAGTCCTATCCTCACCGCTGATAACCAATGTTAGAAATGGGGTTTTTGGTTGGCAGTCAGGTTACCCTCTGTCCAAGCAAAAGCCCTCACTCTAGTCAGGGTAAGTCACACACTATCCAAGATTATCCTGTGTCCACCCTCTGGTAGCTTGGCATGAGCAGTCAGGCTTAACTTAGAAGGCAATGTGTAAAGCATTTGTACAATAAATCATACAACACCATAGTATAACACCACAAAAATACACCACACAGTGTTTAGAAAAAATATAGAATATTTATCTGGGTAATTGTAGGTCAAAACGATCAAAGTTGCAATACGAATTTGTAAAGATATCACTGAAAAGTGATATTAAGTGTCTTTAAGTCTTTAAAAAGCAATAAAGTGTCTTTCAAGCACACACAGACTTGCGTCGTTCTTTTCCACGCGGGGAAGTCGGGCGTCGTTTTCCGGCGCGCAGACAGTCTCTTTTTGTGGATCGCGGGGATTACCAGATGTCCCGGGTCTGTGCGTGGATTCTCCTGCTTATTTTCCGGCTGCGCGTCGTTCTGCGGGGCTGCGCGTCGAAGTTTCGATCTCACGGTAGGCGTCGCGTCGATTTCTCCTTGGAAGTCGGGCGGCGTTGTCCTTGCGAGGCCGTGCGTCTAAATTTTGGTCTCACGGCAGGCGTCGCGTCGATTTCTCCTTGGAAGTCGGGCGGCGTTGTCCTTGCGAGGCCATGCGTCAAAGTTTTGCGCTCACGGTAGGCGTCGCGTCGATTTCTCCTTGGAAGTCGGGCGGCGTTGTCCTTGCGAGGTTGTGCGTCGAAGTCTCGATCGTCCCGAGGGCGTCGCGTCGATCAGCATCGGTGTGCGGCGTTTTTTCTCGCCGCGAAACAAGCTGTGCGTCGAAATTTTCGGCGCACGGAGCGTCCAAGTGAAAGGAAGAAGTCTTTTTGGTCCTGAGACTTCAAGGAACAGGAGGCAAGCTCTATCCAAGCCCTTGGAGAGCACTTTCACAGCCAGACAAGAGTTCAGCAAGGCAGCAGGGCAACAGCAAGACAGCAGTCCTTTGTAGAAAGCAGACAGGTGAGTCCTTTGAGCAGCCAGGCAGTTCTTCTTGGCAGGATGTAGTTTCTGGTTCAGGTTTCTTCTCCAGCAAATGTCTGATGAGGTAGGGCAGAGGCCCTGTTTTATACTAAGTTGTGCCTTTGAAGTGGGGGTGACTTCAAAAGAGTGTCTAAGAAATGCACCAAGCCCCCTTTCAGTTCAATCCTGTCTGCCAGAGTCCCAGTAGGGGGTGTGGCAGTCCTTTGTGTGAGGGCAGGCCCTCCACCCTCCCAGCCCAGGAAGACCCATTCAAAATGCAGATGTATGCAAGTGAGGCTGAGTACCCTGTGTTTGGGGTGTGTCTGAGTGAATGCACAAGGAGCTGTCAACTAAACCTAGCCAGACGTGGATTGAAGGGCACAACAAGTTTTTAGTGCAAAGAAATGCTCACTTTCTAAAAGTGGCATTTCTAGAATAGTAATATTAAATCCGACTTCACCAGTCAGCAGGATTTTATATTACCATTCTGGCCATACTAAATATGGCCTTCCTGCTCCTTTCAGATCAGCAGCTGCCACTTCAACAGTGTATGAGGGCAGCCCCAATGTTAGCCTATGAAGGGAGCAGGCCTCACAGTAGTGTAAAAACGAATTTAGGAGTTTTACACTACCAGGACATATAACTACACAGGTACATGTCCTGCCTTTTACCTACACAGCACCCTGCTCTAGGGGTTACCTAGGGCCCACATTAGGGATGACTTATATGTAGAAAAAGGGGAGTTCTAGGCTTGGCAAGTACTTTTAAATGCCAAGTCGAAGTGGCAGTGAAACTGCACACACAGGCCTTGCAATGGCAGGCCTGAGACAAGGTTAAGGGGCTACTGAGGTGGGTGGCACAACCAGTGCTGCAGGCCCACTAGTAGCATTTAATCTACATGCCCTAGGCACATGTAGTGCACTCTACTAGGGACTTACAGGTAAATTAAATAGTCAATCATGGATAAACCAATCAATAGTACAATTTACACAGAGAGCATATGCACTTTAGCACTGGTTAGCAGTGGTAAAGTGCTCAGAGGTCAAAAGCCAACAACAACAGGTCAGAAAAAAATAGGAGGAAGGAGGCAAAAAGTTTGGGGATGTCCCTGTCAAAAAGCCAGGTCCAACACTTCACATAACAAACACATACCTTTAATAGTGGCCAAATATGACTCATGTGCAGTATGTTACCATTTATGTCACCGCATGTTTCATATTTGTGTTTTCTATACCACCGCTTGAGTACTTTTTAATTTTTGGCTGCGTTATTTGTTGTGAGCTTTTGAATTATTATTATTATTATTATCATTACTTTTGTTCTCCACTTTGGTGCTGGGATAGCTCCTTCATTGTCAGTACTTGCTGAGCATCCTAGCACAAATTATAAGTGTCTGTCATTTTCTGCTACTCCTCTGTCCTTGAACTCTAACTCGCACCCGCCCTCTTGGAAGTAGGCATTTGGCTCTTCCCACCTCCTTGTGCTCATTGGTGTGGCGTGTGCTCATTTAGATACGCTGCCCATCAGTGCATGTATACCCTATAGCCTACAACAGTCTCTATCTCTCATTTTGGAGTAGGCCCCTCGCTATACCTTCTCCCGCGAGCATGTTGACATATTCCTTGTCTATACATGGGCAATCGGAGCGTGTTTCAAAACACTGTGCAAGAGACAGAGAAGTGATGGTGCATTTTAGATATGAGGCAGCTGATATTGTTTCCGTACTCTTTTAATTATATGAGTGTTTTCTCCTTGGTTAGTAAAATTCCATATTTCTTCCAGCTCTCTTTTTGGATGTGGCCCTTACTGAGTTTCTTCACAGCTATTTTGTGCATCCTTATGATGAATGCACCACCTTATAATTCCACATACAGTTCATATAGTATTCACTTTATTTTTGACCAGCCATGGACAGGGTTTATGTTTTTTGATTCACCTTTTGGATTAACATGGATATTTTAGCACTGGGTTTATTTTCAGATCATTTCCATTCGGGAACCATTCTAAAAAGGATGACTTGGTGAGTATTTTTCCTCCTTTTTTGTGAGTTTGTCAACAACTATATGTCAACTCTAGGCTTTCAATTAATGTAGCCTGGCATTTTCCCTTCCATGATGCCTTTCCTAATAATTTCAAGCACAACAACAGCTAACAGTTTTTTATCAAGATGAACTGGTGAGTCGCATTTTTTCCCTGCCATTGAGGGTGGTGATTGATTCATATTCACCCGAAAGCTGGACTAATGCTTATTTATTATGCAGGGTGTTCCATTTGATTATCCTGATGTATGTCTGTATCGTAAACATCACAGGGGGGCAACAGCTTTGGAAATCAAGTGGACAGTCCCAACTCCAGGTACTTCTATGAACTTTGAGCCTCATTTATGAGGTTTTGGTGCAGGGCAGCACCCCAATGAATCTTTCTGCACTGCCCAGCACCAAAATAAAAGGGCAAGAATGCACTGTATCTATGAGATATAGCACCTTCCTGTCCTTTTCCCCTGTGCTGGTGCACAGTGAGCTGTTTCGTGCCAATGCAGGCATCCTTGCAGCATGCCAGGGTGCCTGTGTTGCAGGGATGATTGTTTTTGTGCAGGAAGGGACACTTTCCTGTACAAAAACAATTACAGAAGGTATTTTCCTCTTTCTATGTGTGCTGCAGAATGCAGCTCACATAGAAATAAGAAAACAAGTAGAAATTAAGGTATTTCTCGGTGTTGGGCATCCCTTATGCCTCCCCTGGGAAGGTGTAGGCTTTTGATGCATTCCCAGGTTTACTAAATCTTGTAAATCTTGGAATGTGTCAAATCCCATGGGTGTTATGTGGGAACTCCCACTGTAACACCCATGGCATGCCTCCCTGTAGCAGGGTGAGGCAACGCAGCAATTTGTGCTGCATTGTCGCAGTCCTTTCTACAAGACCATGAAAAGCCACGCAGTGTGGCTTTACGTGGCCTTCTAGATATGGCACTGCGGTGTGCGTCGCTGGACTTTCCCGAAAAGCGATGTTCCAATGGTGCACAGGGACTTGTAAATAAGCCCCTTTGTGTTTTGACCAGGAGTTTCTGAAAAACTATTGCTGACGCTTCTCATTTAATCTTTTTATTTATGTATCACACACGGGGTCACCCACTGCACAGTCACTTTTGCACCAAACACAGAGCACCTTTTTTCAAGATTATTTTAAATAGCATCAATATGTTTTTCTATAAATTGATAACTTTCTACTTTTTACTTTTGTGTGTGTCATATGAGTAAAATATCAATATGCTTCCTTCTTGCATATGAAGTGAATCTGAAAAAAAATCTTTTGCGATGTAGCATAATCTCAAATCCAGCATGATGTAATCAATATTGCTCTTCTATTCCCGTTTCCTAAAAGTTGGCCAAGCACAGGAGTCAAAGGAAGAATGACTATTGCTAGGGCTTAAGCCATATATCAAATTTAGATCAATAAGCTGAAAGGCCACCATGCATATATGTTTCCAGCCACAGTTGGTTAAAGGTGGTATTCCCCGAATCACATTTTCTTCCTTCTCAAGGATTATCATTGTGCCAAATGGCTTAAAGGTGGTATTAAAATCTCCCACAAATATAGCATGATATGCAACACAGTTAGAATTTAGGATGTTATTAAGAATTTGGAGAGTGGAGAATATTTATTGGTCTTCCCTTGCTTTAGATTTTAATTAAGAGAAAGGGATTCCAACTCTCAGGTGTCAATCTCAAACCATGTATATCTGGGAAACCTGTATTGATCTGTTTATTTGAGCATACAAAAGAAGCTCCCACCCAAATAATTAGGCTGCCAAGTGGTTGCCTGCCTTCCTGTAGAGAGCCTTGACACCATACACATTGAAAACCCAATGTATCAAGGGGGATAGTAGCCCAATTTTCTTGATAAATGCATAGATATAAATGATCTATAAATTGGTCACTGTCACCTAGTTGTGCTGTAATGCCAGTTATATTCCAACTTATTAGAACTATGTGTAGGATAGATGTTAATTGAGCAGTATCACCCTTATCCAAATTTCCAGGTGGAACATTTCCACCTAGGGGAAAAGAAGTGTCACTTGAGGAGGTATAATAAACTTCAAGAGCAAAGCCTGGGGCATCTTCCACCACTAAAGAATGTGGTGGTGTGGTAGGATGGTCAATGGTAATGCATAACACCCAGGGGGTGTGTGAAGCCATACCTATCATATTTGTGACTTTTTCTGACCTCTCATGAAGGTACATTGACATAAGTTCCTGAATTGATCTAATACAAACCAATCAAAAGGTTTGTAGGATCTCACAAAATTGGGAAATATTCCTATGGTAACCTGAGGGAGCCTTATACACCTTTTGGTGTTTTGTGGATTTTGGAGAAGGACCCACAAAAAGTAGTCTTAATCCACATTTCTTAAGGCCATTACCCACCCTGATTCCTGACCCCAAAAGTTGCCCAGGGTTCTCTGCACGAGGCCCCATGGGCAAAGAATAAGGTTCAGCTTTATTAGGCCTTTGTATATATTTATTTTAAATATACAACAATATAAAAACAGAAGCAACATTGTTAACCTAATTTTAAAATACATCTTCAATTAAAGGAAAGATATAAAATGAAATAAAAATAGTTTTTCTGATGTTTAAATTTAATAATGAATTCCCACCTACAAATGTTTTTGATTATGCATTGATAACGATTAATGTGATGCATAGAACTAATTGAAATTAATGTATTTGTATTTGAAGGAAATACTGTTACATCAATTCCTAAATTCAAAATAAGATACTGCAATATTTTCTAAATAAATATGTACTATATGTATATATTTTTCAGATTACATTATATTTATTTATATGCATTTCTATTTTAAATAATTAATTGAATTTAAGTTTATTTCCTAAGGAGTTTCATTTAATTTCCTACTCCGATTATCTTCTATGGAAATTGTTGCTTTACCAGTGGTTGACCATGCATCATCGTCAACATACTAGTGTTTTTTTTAGCAGTAGCTTACCTTCAAATTTTGTTAATAAACAAGATTTAGCAAATGTACTCAAAAGCCATGTTTCTGTAAGATGCATGCCTGTGCCACGTACAGTCCACATTTCCTCAGTTCACAGAGGCTCTCTGTGACCCCACACATCTTTCCCAAAGAAAGTGAAAGACTTTGAAAGGTGCCCATTTATAAAATGATCAGACCAGTACAAAAGGAGTTTCTTAATTGATGCGTAGCAGTGTAGGAGCACATCTGTGCCTTGCAAAAATGTAAATACGACTGCTCCACCTGTTATGAAAAGCAGATTCTTAAAGTTAGGTGGGAGACAGAGGCGACAAGCTTATATTCTGTGCCTGTGGCAAAGAATGGCATGCTGGGAATAGGACTTCCACATAACCTGCTCCACTTCTTGTGGAATATGCTTTTTGCTGGGGCTAGGCTCCTAGCAGATCCCCTGCAGATCATCCAGCAGCACTGTTTCTATCACACCTTCTCACTTTTGCCTGTGTTCCCTAACCCTGCCAGGGATGTGGCTGATTGCCAGGCTGCGATTGGCACTATGGGATGGGTCAGTCTGCATGTTTGCATAGCCTTCACTATGGGGTGCTCAGTGTCCTGTCATGTGCTGAAGATTCATCGCTTTCCAATAATCCCATCAGGTATTCCCATCAGGCTTTAGTGTTGGCAGCAATGCCTTTGGGTTTAGCCTGACAGTAGCCTGTGTTTCCTTAAGTGTTGTGTATGGTTTCAGTTTACCACTCAGGTACTTCAAGCGCAGTAATTGCCAGCAGCAGTGTGAGATATATTGGCATGAAAACTGTCCAGGAGTCTGATTGAACTGGCAGTGGCAGCTGCTGTTCCCCATGAACACTTGGGTCACACAACTCTGCTGATGCTACCTGCCAAGTATCACCCTTTATTTAGACATAAAACACATTCTCTGGTACATGAAGGACCATTTAGAAAGACATGTGCTGAAGATTGGCAGAGATGGTACAGGAAGCGAGAGGCCTGAAGGGAGAGGTGGCATGCACCTGGAGTGATATATGGTAGTTCGGAAATGTATCAGCATACTTCAGCAAGTGTGTTAGAAAGCTGGTGAAAAGCCATTTTCCAGGAATTAATTTGCTACTCTTTTATGGATATTTCTAAGGCATGTACTGAAAAAAATGCCTTTGTGGCACTTGAGGGGTGATTTATATGTTAGTAGTAAGGATGCGACTGAATCATTGGTTTGATTAAGGCAGTGACTACTGCATCATTGCCACAGCCATGCCTCTCTTACAGCCCGACGGAGTAAGGGCAGCCAGACAATGGCTATATGTCTGCCCACCCACTCAAGATGGATGGACATATAGCCTTTTTTTACTGTCTGTTACAACTAGGCAAACCCTGGTGGTGAGGGACAGTAAAATGCTAATAATGCTCCCCTCACTATGGGAGATGACTGCCATTGTGAGGGGATCATTACGTTTCTTATTTTCAAAAAGAAAAACTCATTTCGGGATTTCTGTTTGAAAATAAAAAAAAGTAAACTGTATTGTGCAGAGCTGTGTCATGTTGACACATCCCTGCACCAAAGAGCGAAATGCATTATGCTGACAAGCATTTTAGATGACCATCTTCTTGATGGTCATTTATACATTTGGTGGACAGTCCGTCTGCTATTGGGACAGAATAATTCACTCCGTCACTCAAGAGGGATGACGGCCATCCGCCAAATTATAGATGAGGCTCTTAGTCCTTTGTTCTGGGGGAGTTCATCACTATCAACAGATAAGTCTCAATTGTTCAACAGAGCCTCTTTTGGGTGAAGTTACATCACTATTTTTACAGCACCATGTTAGATACTGGTCTTCTTCACAGCGCTGGATGCCACCTCTCATTTGCAACATTTTCTTCCATATTGTGTTCTACTTTTTAACCCCACCTGTTTTACTCCAGGCTTTTTGCTGGTTTCATTTGGAAATGTTATTCACATCCTTTACTGTACAGAGTAGGTGTTATTAATAAGCAGAGATAGGGTAACAGGATAAAAATGCTTACAAGGGTTCTCAAAGGTCCTTGGACATTGAGCCTATTTTTATGTAGTAAGTTCAACAATCAGGCAGAATAATATTACATGAATGCAAAGTGCATGTTCTCTAGCTCTCACTTATCTTCCTGCCACTATACCCCTAGGCACAAATAACCAAGACAGGATAAGAGCATCATTTTGGTCAGACACGCACACCAAAATGCATGCCCAGTGTAACACGTTTCCAACCTACTGAGGCCCACATTTATTATTTTTTTGCGCCACTTTTTGATGCAAAAGCGGTCCAAACTTACAAAATACAATTGTATTTTGTAAGTTTGAGCCGCTTTTGCGTCAAAAAATGACGCAAATGTGGCACTAAAAAAGTATAAATATGGGTCTGAGTTTAACAAGCTACCCATGTGCTAATGCAGTTAGACTTGCCACGAGGCAGTGTACAGAGTGCTATGTAAAGGGAACTACAACACCATGTCAGCTGGATGACCCTTGAGAAGCCTATCTGACTTGTGAAAGGGTGCACATGTGCTGATCCATCAAGCTGGGGTCAAGACAAGAGGGGTGATCCAAAACATTGATTTGATGTGTTATTTCCCATGGGAAAATTCTGTCGCATCTATAGAAAAAAAAAAAAAATGGCTGAATGGAATTACACTACATTAGGCAAAAAGTTAGAAGTTTACTCAAAAAGCAAGCTTTTTGTAATTTGTATAAAAACAGTTCAGCCTTTTCAAGAATGTTGTGTTTGAGGGGGTTTCTGAGTTATATGAAGGGGTACAAAAACAGGTAAATCAGCATTTTTGGTGCCCAAGTATGCTTCGATTGGCCCTATCAAATAGACTAGATTGGATAGCCACTACCTAAACAATATCTTGTGACAGCCAATACAGGTCTTATGGCCTCATTTAAATCTTGGGGGAGAGGAATACTGCATCACAAACGTGACAGATATCCCCTCCTTCGTAGTAAAATCTCATTATATCCTATGGAGAGCGTAATACGATGGACGGGACATCCGTCACATTTGTGACGGAGTAGTCCATCCACCAAGATCTAAATCAAGCCCTTAGTGACCATGCTTCCTGTTGGAAAATAGCCCTCTCTGAAGGGTCACAGCAAACATTTTGTCTTCCTCCTCCTCTTTTTCTGACCTCATTTTTGGTAGCTCTAGGTCTCTGGACACTTTACCACTGCTAACCAATGCTAAAGTGTATGCACTCTCTCCCTAAAACATGTTAACATCGGTTTCTACCCAATTGGCATATTTAATTTACCTGTAAGCCCCTAGTAAAGTGCACTACATGTGCCCAGGGCCTGTAAATTGAATGCTACTAGTGGGCCTGTAGCACTGATTGTGCCACCCACATAAGTGCCCCTTAACCATGTCTCAGGCCTGCTATTTCAAGGCCTGTGTGTGCAGTTTCACTGCCATTTTGACTTGGCATTTAAAACTACTTTCCAAGCCTTACACACCCCTTTTTCTGCACATAAGTCACCCCAAAGGTAGACTTTAGGTAACCCGTAGGGCAGGGAGCTATGTAAGTAGAAGGCCGGACATATACTGATGTGTTTTACATGTGCTGCTAGTGAAAAATGTATAAATTCATTTTCCACTACTGTGAGGCCTGCTCTGCTCATAGTGGTAGATTCTGCTCTGGAAGGAGTCACCAGTATGGTAATAGAAAATCCTGTTTACTGGTGAAGTTGGATTTAGTATCACTCTTTTAGGAATGCCAATTTTAGAAACTGGGCATTTCCCTGCACTTACTGCCATATGTGCCTTATAGCCTGTCTGCAGTCCACATTTGGTCTGTGCTGATTGACAGCTCCCCTTGTGCATTCCACCTAGATAGCCATAAATACACTACACTTAGTCACATCTGCATACTGAATGGGTCTCCCTGGGAACGAAGGGTGAAGGGGCTCCCTCTTACATTTTAAAGGCCAGTGGGACTGATAACCCCCCACAGGGATGCTTGCAGACAGGAGTGGGCTGAAAGGGGACCATGTGCACTTCAAAACTACTCTTTGAAGTTTCCCAAACTTCAAAGGTATTTTTGGGTATATAAACTTGGTCTCTGCCCTCCCCTGCAAATCAGACACTTCTGGATCAACACCTGCACTCTGTCAGAGGAGCTGACTGGCTGCCCAAAGGACTCATCTGGACTGCTATGCTGAGAAGGACTGCTGCCCTGCTGTTGCACTGCTGCCCTGCTGGCCTCGGGCTTTGCTGGAAGGACTCTGCCTTCCCCAACAGTGCTCTACAAGGGCTTAGATTGAGCTTTCCTCCTATTTTTAAGTCTCAAGGCAGTAAAGACTTCACCAACTAACTTTGATCTAGTTTTCCGACTTCAGTGGTGCCAGGAATGACTTCAGCAATGCCAGCACCAACTCAGCAGCCTACTCCCGCTCAGTGAACATCACTGCATGCAACAACCATGGCCTGTAGTGCAAGACCGACGTTGCTGCTACACTGCTGACGTCACACAGGGTCGTTGCGACACTGCAAAGTTGACACATCACATCTTGACCAACTAGATCCATAGACCCCGCCTGGCAACAAGGGACTGATGCATCACCACCGACACCGCACCAGCTCCCCCTGCAACCGGACAGATCCGACGCCTCAACTCCCCCTGCCTCGCTCTGTGGAGCCAACACCTCATCTCTCCGGATGCCATAAGGAACGGATGCTGCACCGGTCCCAGCGACGCCTCATCTCCCAGACTCCGTGCGATGACTTTGCTTCTTTGTTTTCAAAAGGTACTGTACCTGGGGGTCCGTGCGACTCCATGACTGGCAGCTGTGGTGTTGGATTATTGGGAAGGACTCTGACAGCAACGCTGTGATAGCCCCAGTTGGAGCTATTGTGTTTTTAAGTGCTTTAGTGGGATTTTATCTTTCAAAATTCCTACCTTTGCTTGTGTACATTGGATTTTCATCATTTTTACCTTATTTTATTCAGATAAATATTATCTAGTTTTCTAAACATGTGTTGTGCAAGTTAAGCCTGCCTGCTCTGTGCCAAGCTACCAGAAGGTGATCACAGGATAATTTGTGTTGTGTTTTGACTTTCCCTGACTAGGATTGTTGTCCCTACTTGGACAAGGTAGATACCTCTGCCAACTAAAGACCACATTTCTAACACTTCCTGAAAACAAATTAAAAAATATATAAGGGTGAGCACACCTTACGGCCATAAAATGTTTTGGAGGGGTCTCCAATGCCCCCACCCTGAGAGTGGCTGGCCACAATGCGGACAACATATTGTGACAGCCAAAAAGGACTCAGGGACATAACCCCATTTGAAATGCATGTAGTTAAAAGCTTTTCTGTAGATGACAAAAAGAAGCACATATAAAGGGTGATAACAGGCTTTAGAAACAATAGAAATCATTTCCTGGGGGTGCCATACTGATTTTAGGAATATGGTGAATTCTAACATAAGTTTACCTGAGGAAAGTGCTGATCCTCTGCTGTGATTTGATGAACAATGTTTGACAGAAAACTGTTTTCCCTCATGATTTTCTCAACTGGATTATGGAAGGTACCCGGGAAACTAACATGAGAGCAAATTTTCTATAAATTCAAGTCATCTTCCTCATCCATTGTACGAATAGATTCTGACATTCTGAGTAAAACATCTGTTTCTTGAAAAAGACAAAGGTTAAAGTGACATTATGGTTAAGTGATACAGCCCTGCCTCACCCCACGATTCATTGTAAAACTATCCGTGCAAGCAGAATCATTTGAAAATGTAGCTGAGGACATGGTATCTGCATGGAGATCTTAAAGAAAATAAACTATGTTGGGATCAACTCCCATACCCAAGAGAATCTTCCACAACTTTCCTTGACTAACCTGATCAAATGTAGTTGTGAGATCCATAAAACTCATTTACAAAATGTCAGAATGGGCAATGGTGTATTTACTGATTACCATCAATAGATTCAACACTGATCAGTGGTGGATTTACCCGGCTGAAAAACCATATTCACACTCACCTATAATATTATTGTCATCTGCCCCAGAGCACAATCTATCCAGTACCACCCGCCCAACAACCTTCACTGCCAAGTCCATGAGTGAAATTGGCTTGTAGCACCGGAGTTTGTCCTTATCTCTCTTTTTAAAAATTGGCACTATAACAGATGATGACCAAGAGGGAGGAGAACCAATCACAGCATTCAAGATCAGGTGAACAATGATGCCCAGACATCCAGGAGAAAAACTATTATATCAGGCAGAATGCCATCAGGGGCCAGGGCCTTATGCATAATAAGACTGTTAGGGGCATATTTATACTTCATTTGTGCCGAATTTGCATCATTTTTTTAACGCAAATTCAGTGCAAAACTAACTCCATATTTTTATTTTGACTTTAGACACGTCTAATGTCAAAATATTGGTTTGCATAATTTTTTAGATGTGTGAACCTACCTTGCGTCAATGAGATGCAAGGTAGGTGTTCCATTCTCCAAAATGGTGCTAACCCCATAGCCCCATATTTATCCCCCTGTGCTAAAATGATGCATGGGTGGGAGGAGGGGCTAAATGATGACGCAAAGCTTGCTTTGAACCCATATTTAAAGCCTGGGTCAGACCAGGCATTAGGGGACCCGTGGACCCATTTTCATGGTTAAACACCTTGGAATGGGTCCACAGATGCACTCCTCAAGCCCCAGGAACACCCCCACCCACACCAGATGGACTTCAGAGGATGGGGGACCCTATCTCAGGTAAGTAGGGTAGGTATAAGTAAGTATTCTTTTTTTTAAATTAAAGTGCCATTGGGGCCCAACTTGTCTACCCTTGCGTGAAACAGGATGCAATTGCCATGCCCAGGGGACACTGTTCACCTCTGCTGGCAATTAGGGTGGTGGGCATGACTCCTGTCATCAGAAAATGACGCTAGGCTGGTTAGAGGTGTTTCTTTTTGCCTCTAACCAGCCTAATGTCATTTTTTGGTGCAAAACCCCCACCCGGCTAACATAATTTTTTTTTTTTACGCTAGCTCACCCTTTGCACCAGCTTGTGCCATTCCATAAATATGGCGCCCGGCTGGAACCCAGGAATGGCGCAAGCCGGTGCTAAACTTTATGATGCAAAACTGCTTTAGTGCAGTTTTGCATCAAAAAGGATAAATATGCCTCTTAAAACCCTGTCTAACGTCTTCCAGGGTGAACACCAGGATTGATTTTTCCTGCACTTCCCAGCCCTCTTAATTAGAACTATCTGACCTGTGCAATTATAAATACCTCAAAATGGTGTTGTGTACCCATTTTTTCTATAGTTTTATTCAAGTTATTTTAGCAAACTAGGCCTGCCGCTGTGCACTTTAACACTTTTTGTTCATCTATTTGGGATTACCCTCTGAAAGACTTCAAAGAACCTGCAACTTTAAGATAACTGGTTGGCAGGAATACATTTATCACTATAAAAAAACCTTTCTGTTGGCCTCTAAATAGCTGTTGCACTTTTGCAGGAATTGAATCTCCGACATGCCACTGAATAGGAGCAGTGTCCAAGGAGTGGGAAATTCTCTTTATATCAATTGATAAAGGCCATTATAAGATTGACAAATTACAAGGCTCAGGACACTAGATAGAATTTCAAGAAAACAATATGATATATTAAGGGAACCCATTTCTGCAGCACTTAGGGGGTCATTCTGACCCGACCACGGGAGCACCGCCAACAGGCTGGCGGTGCTCCCACGAGCATTCTGACCGCGGCGGTTCAGCCGCGGTCAGAAGCGGAAAGTCGGCGGTCTCCCGCCGACTTCCCGCTGCTCGGGGGAATCCTCCATGGCTGCGGAGCGCGCTCCGCAGCCATGGGGATTCTGACACCCCCTACCGCCATCCTGTTCCTGGCGGGTCTCCCGCCAGGAACAGGATGGCGGTAGGGGGGGCCGCGGGGCCCCTGGGGGCCCCTGCAGTGCCCATGCCAATGGCATGAGCACTGCAGGGGCCCCCGTAAGAGGGCCCCACTGTGTATTTCAGTGTCTGCAATGCAGACACTGAAATACGCGACGGGTGCAAACTGCACCCGTCGCACCCCTGCAACTACGCCGGCTCAGTTCTGAGCCGCCGTCCTCGTTGCAGGGGCATTTCCTCTGGGCCGGCGGGCGCTCTTTTGGAGAGCGCCCGCCGGCCCAGAGGAAATGTCTGAATGGCCGCCGCGGTCTTTTGACCGGGGTGCGGTCATTTGGCGGCTCCCTCCAGGCGGGCGGCTCCCGCCGCCCGCCGGGCTCAGAATGAGCCCCTTAGTCTGGTTTGTAGAAAGAAACAAAGAGTCATTGCTATCCCGTACAAAAAAATAAACTATAATTTAAAAAATAAATTAGAATAATAGTGCACCGTAGCACTATAGAATGCCTTTAAGCCTTCTCCTTTTATCACCTAAATCAAGTCATATTCCACAATATTGTCAGAAAGACTGATTAGAATGTCTCCGCTTATTATACATAATGATAAGCAAAGATTGTTGGATCATGCCATTTTGGAAAAACATTGCAGAGCTTTATAAATGCTCGATGCATTAAATGAATTTGGATCACAGTTTTCAGGATGATTATGATCTGTGACCACTCATTTTTCTCTTTACATTAAGACCTTATGATTTAAATCATGGAAGGATTATAATATGCCAGAATATCAGACAGAGTGAGCCATATGCAGATTGGTATTTAATCCAAACCTGTGATGGTGAATATTGCCACTTGGCACCATATATCACCGAATTTAGAGGAGTTGATTGCGTTTTTGGATATTGAATTAATTCCATAGTGTGAGTTCCCTATGTATGTAATGTACAGGCTTTTTAATTTTCTAATGGCCTTCAAGTGTTGTTAGCCTGTAAACCAATTTGCTAGGCCACAGACTTGTTTATACATTCAATATGGTGCATATTGTCTGTGGTTTAGGTGTGAGGGTTGCGTACTGCATCAAGCAATTTAGGTGTACTGGTACAGTAGGTGGGACCTAATTTTGATGGCTTATGTTTTTTATTTGGGGATGCTGGGCATTTTCCCTGCATCCTGAAATAATTGCAGCCAGCACAACTTTTCTCTTGCAGCTAGCTGATCAGTGCTTTTCAGATCTGCAGACCAAACTATGGTTCCAAAGACCCAGAAATCTCAATTAGGAAAAAAAAGGTCTGTCAAATAATGGGAGGCCTTTATATTCTGAATTTTAAGTAGGTGGATGGCAGAAGTCTTAGTCCTTGAAAATCAATGGACTGAACAGTGGAGACTTTAATGGGCTAAGCATGGACCAAAACAGTCAAGATATACAAAAGTGTTTTACCCATCAAGCACCTCTCTAAATTACTAGATCTTAAAAAGTGCAGAATGGATTTTCTGTAAACTAACAAAAGGAAATTGCTTAAATATATTACATTCAGGGCCAAATGTATAAAAGGTTGAAATAGCGAGTTTCTAATTGCCATTTCCTGTGAATATCAACTAGGAAATTGCTATTTCAAATGTATGAAACTCTTCTGAGCTTCATTTGCGATTCACAGTGGGTCACAAATATACCTACCTCATGAATATTAGTGAGGTAGGTCTTGTTTTGCGATCCATTGTGAGTCTCTAAAATCACAGGGATGGTGGCCTGCTGGAGTCAGCAGACCACCATGTCTGTGATTCCTATTAAATAATGCGTTTAAAAAAAAAAATTAAGTGCATCCCATTTTTCTTAAAGGAAAATGGGACACATTTAAAAAAACAAATGAAATGTTTGTCTGTCAGACCACTGCCTGCACTGAAAAACATGCTTTTACAAAATTTCACAAAGGGAAAGGGATCCTTCCCATCTGCGAATGGGTTACCACCAATTTGAAACTGGTGGTAAAATGTGAATGTTTTATGACTGCATTTGATACACAAAACGTTCAGACATATCTCTGTGATTCGGTATAGGGAAGGAACGCCCTAACACTCCCCTTCCTAATACTGAATTGGAAACCCAAATTGTGATTTGGTAACAGGTTACTGAATAGCTGATTCGGTTTGGTACACGTCAAAATGCCACTTTTCATTCTGCAAATCAACTCGTTTGTGACCTCAAAAAGGATAAGTGAAGTTGGTCTATATCTTTTACATCGCAATATGGATCTCCATACATTGTTTTACAATATTACATGCAAAAATCTGATCCTGAATCATTGCAATGTAGTCGGAGTACCAATTACCGAGGTTGTAATGGAACAAACAGAGGCGTATATTCAGGGCCAGCCTTAACACTGGTGGTGTCTTAGATGCATCTAATTAGTTTTATAGCGCCACTCATACCAGTGTAGGGTGTCATAGCACTTTACACTGCACACATATTACACAGAGACAATCAATCATAGGTTTGTAAATCAGTTTATAAGAAATGTTACATAAGACAGAGAAGTACAAGGTGTAGAAGTCACATGTTATCCATACTGGTAGGCTGTATAGTTTAGGAGTGTTTGGTCTGGAGAAGCACAAACTCTTTAATAAGAAGAATTGATTGCTACCCAAATGAACCCTTTTTGCATCATTAGGATAATGAAAGGCTGGGGAAAAATATCATAACGGTCTACTTTGTACCTTGCAGTATGCATGCATGATGACAGTTAATAGCGAACTGTTTTATATTGGGATTTTAACTTATAAACTGCAAGTGACAAAATAACCTCTCTGACAAAAGTAGTAACCCGCTGACCTATTTACATCATATGCCTTTGTGATCTGCATGGTACACATTCTTTGCAGCAGGCATATTAACCCACTGCGCTACCTTAAAACTTCCACTAGAGGAAACTCGTCTCTCTCTCCAGGCAGAACATTAATCACCAGAGTTATCTTGACATATTTATCATTGCCTGAAAATTGCTGGAGGCAAGCAACGCAATGCAGAGGTGCTTTTAAAACCATATATACCTACAAACATAGCGCCCCTACCCGAAGTCAGCATCCGGTGCGGTGGCACCAGTCGGCCTTCTGTATATTAGTAAGAACATTTCAATAGATTTCTTGAGAAATGTGAATCTTTCTCTTTTTGTATTTGAAGAAAATGGCAAGCTACCAAAATGGGTCCAGACATCATTCTTAGCTTCAACACAAAAAATGGCTCGCCAAATTTCAGGGAATTTCTAAGATGGAACTGATACTTGTTGGACCTGGCCTTTTTTGCAGGGTCATCCCCAAACTTGTTGCCTCCGTCCTCCTATTTGTTCTGACCAGTTTTTGTTGGCTTTAGGACTTAGGGCACTTTACCACTGCTAACCAGTGCTAAGGTGCATTTGCTCTCTGTCTAAATTATATTGGTGATTGGTTTATCCTCGATTGGCATTTTTGATTTACTATTAAATCACTAGTAAAGTGCACTAGAGGTGCCCCGGGTCTGTAAATCAAATGCTACTAGTGGGCCTGCAGCACTGATTGTGCCACTCACATGAGTAGCCCTATAAACATGGCTCAGACCTGCCACTGCAGTGTCTGTGTGTGCAGTTTTAAACTGCCAATTCAACCTGGCACGTGTACCCAGTCACCAGGCCCAAACCTTCCCTAGCTGCATGGACAGCATGCAGTGTATGTTAAAGGTAGGACATATACTAATGTGTTTTACATGTTCTGACAGTGAAAAACTGTCAAATTTGATTTTTACTGTGGCAAGGTTAACATGGGGACTGCCTTTAAATATCCTTTAAGGGCAGTTTCCCATTGGGACCAGATAGAGATACGGAGTTTGGGGGCTATGAACTCACAATTTAAAAATACACCTTTTCTTAAAGTTTGTTTTTAGATTGCTAGTTTGAAAAAGCCACCTTTAGAACATGTGTGTTTTAGTGCTTAACCATTCTGTGCCTCTGCCTGCTTGTGCACTCCATGTCTGCATCAGACTGACAGTTGAGCTGTTTGTGAATCTCCACTAGACAGGGACATAAAAGGAGCTAGGGTGTATCCCACATATCCTGATGAGTCTCCTGGGCTAGAGTGGGGAGAGAAGAGCTGATACTTACACCTGAAATAACTGTGCCTGTCCTCACACAATGCAGTCTCCAACCCCCTGGTGTGTGTCTGGGCCCAGACCTAGGCAAGACAGGATTTTGTCACCAACAGAGACTTTCCTTTGAAGGTTGCCTACTTCAAAGGCAGAACGGGTATAAGTAGTAGTCCCAAAACCCCAGACTTTTAGATTACTTCTGGACTCAATTGGAACCTCTGCCAAGGAGATGAGATGAAGAGCTAGAGGAGGAGAGCTGCACCTTTGCCAGTGACTGTGCTTTGCTGGGATGGCCTGCAGTTGCTGCTTCTGCCTGAAAGAGGACAAAGACTGGACTTTGTGGTATATTCATGGTTGTGAAGTGTCTCCAAGGACTTGGACTGAGCTTGCCTCTTGTTTTGAAGTCTCAGGGCCTTCAAAGACTTTCTCTGCCAGCACCTGGACTCTCTGCTGAGACTTCTACCCTGCCAGGGGAAGTCAGCCCACTCCAGTCCAGGGGCCCTTAAAAGGTGAAGCTGGTGGAACCAAGGCGGAAGTCCATGCATAGGAAAAATGATGCACCACCTGCATCACGGCTGAGAAATCGAAGCACTGCCTGCATCATGGCTGGAAAATAGATGCATCACCTGCATCGTGGATGGAAAAACAACACAACACCCACTTGCGGCTGCTGAAATTGATGCAACCCCCATGTAGTGCAGTTCTCCATCACTGTGTGGCTGGGTTTCGCAAGCATTGTCAATGGGTGTCAAAATCAGCATCAACCTGTTTGGATCCGAGGTGCCCATCTGTAAATCGTCACTTCGCTCTCTTGCAGAGAGAAAAACAACACATCAACTACCGGACTGAAAAAGAAGCGACCCACAGCCTCACTTGTGAGTCAGGAATTGATGCATTGATGACATTTCTGACACACGCTCACCCGTGCGGCTTTTTTTTTTTACACAAACTAGGTACTTTGTGTAATATCAACTCATCCATTGTTTCCTATGTAGTAAGACTCTTTTTAATTTAAAAATGTATAACTTTCCATCTGTATGTTGGATTTTTGTTGTTTTGTTGTCTTGTTTGAATTGAATAAATATTGGCTATTTTTTATAAACTGGAGAGATGTCCATTTTGTAGTCTTTCACTGTATTACTGTGTGTGTTGGTACAAATATTTTACACGTTGCCTCTGAGATAAGCCTGACTGCTGTGCCAAGCTACCAAGGGGGTGAGCAGGAGTCATCCTATGTGTGTATCTCAGTTACCATGACTGGGGTGAGTGTCCCTGCTTGGACAGAGTGCTTACTGACTGCCAACCAGATACCCCATTTCTAACAATAATTGTGATTGACTAATGGAAGCAAGAGAAATAAAACCACTGAAGCATTATCAACATTACACAAATTGTAAGCAATCTAAACACACCAATCAGTTTTGTAACCCAATGAGTTTAGGATATGAAATACAGTTAATTTGTCAGAAAGGGGACAAGTAAGTTGATTCTTCTTGAAGCCAACCAAAAATAAATCACTGAGTAATAAAAGGAGAGCCTGGCCTCATTGATTAAAGCATTCCTAGTGAGTTTAACTAAATGGAGCACAGAACTTTCCGATAATGAATCTCAAGGTCACAGCTACAAAGAGGCTGTGGTAATCAAATAATGAGTGTACTCTAAATTAAACTGGAAGGAGCAAAACCAACATTGATAATTGGGCCTTGAGAGTTTACCAGAAGGGGTTTAGAAGAAGAAGCCCAGTACGAATGAGTCCTAGGATTATTTTTATAACTCAACTAAAGTGATTGTGCTAACTTAAATTACTGATCATCTGTGGATGCATGACATTCTAGGTAATGCATATGAGGACATAACAATAAAACTAGAAAAATATAACATGTCATAATGCAGATAATGGGACTAATTTTGTCCATGATGTTGGTGAAGCTGAATGAGTTCTAGCAGGCGTTCTTGTGTTACTTGGGCATTGGTACTGAAGGCACAGCACTAGTTATTTCCGAGCAATATTGTTAGTGAAGCAAAATGAATAACCGTACAATATTTCTAAATTATAAAGAACTGAAAAATCTTACTGTTCATCCTACTCATCTAGCTAATGTGTGCCTTTGCAAGCTAGTATCTGAATATATCCTGAGGAGCTCTGATATTGTGCATGCTACTGACAAATTGCCTTTCTAGACAGAACAAATCAGAGGTCAAAATTGCCCTCACATGATGTATATATTAATGTTAAGGTTAATATATGTAGTCTCAGTTAAGATAGATTTAACTCATACCACCTTTCAGACATAAGTGAACCATATATTGGCTCGTATGTCGAGTACTGTTTGCTTATCAAGGTGATATTATCTGATTTGTTGTCGGCTGGATAGGATACTTACAGCCTCTGAGAAATGTATTTCAGTTATATTGGCATGTTAACATTATGTCACCCATGGGCACTAGATAGGTGAAGAGTGTTTCCAATGTATTTAGTATAAGATTCAGGCTGAAGTTGGACTCTTCTAAGGCCCAGGATTATGTCTGATATTTCTGCTGCATGGATGGAAAAGAGCAGCAGGAGCTGGCGTAGAAGAATTCCTAAATCTCACACTTAACTTTGTAAAAGATGTCCATAAAAGTAATTTTGACTAATGATTCATCGGAGGGATTGAAGAATTTAAAGGATATTGTTGGTTGTGAAATACTAGGAAAGGTATGGTAGCAAGTTATTATGAATTCTTCGTACAGTGAAATGTTTTGTGTTCATATAGATACCTCTGACCTGAGGACTGGGATAAGCTTTCCAAACAATCGTCAAAAGGAGAACATTCTCAAAGTTTTTAAAAAACATTTAAGGATGCCCTAGAGTGAGAAATTAGCCAATTTGTCTCTCAGTATCTGTGCAATTTGCTTATAAGCAGGGGATCAATTAACCACACAAATCAATTTCCCTGAGATACATTTGGAACATGAAAGGCATAATGCAGAGCTTCTAAGATCTAGTAGAGTTACCTCAGATCACAAGCCTGACTGAAAGCAGGTAAATTCTGGTCATTGCTTGGTCATTATTGCCTCTAGTGGAAAAGTCAGTGTACTGAGGCGAACACTTGAGTGTAGTTTTTACCTCAATAAGGATGGCTCAAATTTAAGAAAGGGTGATGATGCTTTAAAACTTTCTTTAATGATTCTGAGGTCTATATCCATGACTGTTGAAATAGTACAGGGTATTACTTTATTAATGGCTAGTTTGACCCCCTTAAATTATGCACAGTTTTGAGTCCTTCTAGGTATTTTCAAGAGGAAATGTGTTAGTTAAAGGTTTCCATTGTTCATCTGCATTCAGTTCATGATGGGCCTTATAAGGCAGCCAGCTGAGTACCATCCCTCCAACTGCATTGGTAATTTCATTTTCCAGGGCATCCACAGTGGCGGATGTTGGGTAAGGCAGGAAACATTGAAGGAATCCATTTAAGTGTGCCCAGAGGAAGAACTGTCAAAAGTTACCCTTCTCCTCTCATTAGTGAAGACCTTTTGTTCCATAGGAAGCCTGATGAATGCTTAAGATCCATCAAACCCTCCTAACTATTCCAATGTAAAGATGAATTAAATCAAAAATCCATGTGAAGGTTTTCAGTCTGAATACACATGTGGAGGTTTTCAGTCTGAATAAACATTCACTGTAAATGCTGAGCACTCCTCTCAAAAGGCTCCAGATGACTTTCAGGCACATTACTAGTGTGATCCAGGACAACTAGCGCCCACTCTTGATCCACAGGAATCAGCATTATCTGTCTGCAGGCAATTGAGTTAGAGAGAAGTGGTAACACTTTCTGATTGTCATTGTCTGTGACAGTGGCCCTCATTCTGACCTTGGCGGGCGGCGGAGGCCGCCCGCCAAAGTCCCGCCGTCAGGTTACCGTTCCGCGGTCGAAAGACCGCGGCGGTAATTCTGACTTTCCCGCTGGGCTGGCGGGCGGTCGCCTTCAGACCGCCAGCCAGCCCAGCGGGAAAGAGCCTTCCACGATGAAGCCGGCTCGGAATCGAGCCGGCGGAGTGGAAGCTGTGCGACGGGTGCAGTTGCACCCGTCGCGTATTTCACTGTCTGCGCAGCAGACAGTGAAATACATGTAGGGGCCCTCTTACGGGGGCCCCTGCAATGCCCATGCCAGTGGCATGGGCACTGCAGGGGCCCCCAGGGGCCCCACGACCCCCCCTACCGCCATCCGGATCTCGGCGGTCCGACCGCCGGGATCTGGATGGCGGTAGGGGGGGTCGGAATCCCCGCGGCGGTGCAGCAAGCTGCGCCGCCGCGGAGGATTCAATGGGGCCGCAGTACACTGGCGGGACCCCGCCAGTGGTGCCGGTCCGACCGCGGCTTTACCGCCGCGGTCGGAATCCCCATTGGAGCACCGCCGGCCTGTCGGCGGTGCTCCCGCGGTCCTCCGCCCTGGCGGTCAAAGACCGCCAGGGTCAGAATGACCACCAGTGTGTTGTAATACTGGTGGTGTTGTTGTGCCATTCACTGTGACCAATTTAAGCAGTTCCAGAAGCCATGAAGTATGTCAGTCAACTGATATACAGATTTTAACCACAAAGATTTCTTTTCACATGCACCCATTAGCTTAACACAATGATTTACACTAGGCTACACTAGGCACAAAATGGAACTGCAGTGACTTGACTTCCCCCGGCTGGGCTCCTACTGCTTTGGATTCTGTGTTTTATGCAACCACAGGTATATTATCTATGGCTTATCCTATTGCTCTTTTAGTTCACACAAGGAAACAGAGAGATCATCAAATAAGTTATAAAGTGAGTTTGTGTATAAGAAATGTAGACATAAAGTTCCACAAGAACCAATGCATCTTCAAGATTTATCTGAAGAGGAAGGATAGCTGAGAAGAATTTTTATGTACATTAAAGGATATAATAATTCTTTGAAGGGGCATGGCTTAGCCACCCAAGATGGTGGACCACTGTTAAGTGAGCTTTGGGCCGGCAGGCAGCACAATTCATCAAAATCCTGCTGACCTGGGGCACAACAGCCATTGACATATTGCTGTTATAGCCCCAAGGAACTGGGACATCTGTAGGGACCAATTGTGGCTGCCAGGGCCCAGCATGTGAGCTGCTGTGCATCAGAGGGCTTGCAGCCCGGTGACAGTGTTACTCACCCACGGGGCTAGCCTTCTTCAGATGCCCTTGCACTATGACTGGACTGATTTGCATGCAATAAACACACAACAGAGTGTCGGACTCCTAGATTCTTGGGGGTTGTGCCAGGCAGATGTAGCAGCACAACACTTGCAGCAGTATAGCATGGTTCAGGCCATGGGGTTGTCACCTGTGGGGCCTGTCTACTTCAGCAACCCTCACAGTGCAACTGGCCCAATCAGGGTGCAGTTTGCATTCGCAACAGAGCACCTGTCCCCCAGATTCTAGAGGATGAGTCAGGCAAATGGCCCACTGTGGTGCTAACATCACACCAGTGTGGGAAGACGAGGAGGCCTCCACTCTGATTCCTCAAGGCTGCTTGATCCTCTTTGGCATGGAAAGTCATTGTTGTGAGGTGAAGAGCCATCCTACATCAGCTCCACTGTAGCCTAACACCTGCTCCTTGGAAGGAGTCTGGGCTGACCCTCCTTTCCCCACGAAGAACCCTGAGGTGAACTGGGAGACCTGGGCCAAGACCAACACTTTAGGACCCCACTGTTAGAAATGGGGTCTTTGGTTGGCAGTCAGAATACCCCCTGTCCAAGCAAGGACCCTCTCTCTAGTCACAATCCAAATTATCCTATGCCTACCCTCTGGCAACTTGGCACTGATCTGTCAAGCTTAACTTTGAAGGCAATGTGTAAAGTATTTGTGAAATAAATCATGGATTAACACAGTATAAACACCACAAAAAAACAGCACACAGGTTTAGAAAAATATAGAATATTTATCTAAGTAGAATAAGATCAAAGAAATCAATATTTGATAAGAAGACGTTAAAATATCACTTTCGAGAATGATAAAAAAGAGTCCTAAGTTCTTAAAAGCAATAAGTAACTCTTGCAAGCACAAAACACCTGGTTTGGTTCTAAATTATCCACAAGGGACCACACAGGAGGAGATGCCTGGAAAACGGAGAGGTGTGCGTTGGTTTATCCAGGTGCACACAAGCGATGCATAGATATTTTTCATGCAGCCAGGTCCTTGCATCGATTTCCGGCATGCAGACTTGGATCTTCTTTGGGTTGCAGGATATTTGGATGCCCCCAGGGACAATGCAGAGAAATCCTGGGTATGCAGGACGAGGTCACAGGAACTGCGACAATCCGGTGGGCGATGCAGGGAAATTTCTGTTGGACAGCAGGTGCTGCATTGATTCTTCTCAAAAGAAGTCAGGCTGCGTTGTTCGGGCTCAGCTATGCGTCGATCCAGTGAGCCATCTGTCGAAGTTCCGGTCGCAACACTGGGTCTGCATCAATCTCCACTCGAGGAACCGGGCTGCTTTGTTCTGGTTTGGCATGCAGTGATTTCCTCACCGCGATGCAGGCTGTGCGTAATTTCTGGCAGGCTGCGTGCCAATTTTTCACCGCACAAGGAGTTCTTTTCAGAGATGAAGTCTTTTTGGCCCTGAGACCTCAGAAAACAGGAGGCAAGCTCAATCCAAGCCCTTGGAGAGCACTTCTCTGCAGAGGTGGAGGGCAGCAAGGCAGCAGGGCAACACCAAGGCAGCAGTCCTTTTTAGCAAAGCAGTCAGGTGAGTCCTTTGGGCAGCCAGGCAGCTTCGCTTGGCAGACTGCAGGTTCTGGTTCAGAGTTTCTTCCCTAGTAGTATCTTGTCCAGAAGTGTCTGAGTTGATAGGGTCAGAGGCCCTGTTTAAACACCCAAATATGCCTTTGAAGTGGGGCAGACTTCAAAGAGTGGCTTACAAGTGCACAAGATCCCCTTTCAGTTCCATCCTGTCTGCTAGGGTCCCAGTAGGGGGTTTGGCAGTCCATTGTGTGAGGGTAGGCCACTGTCCTTTGACAGGCCCTCCACCCCCTCAGCCCAGTATGCAGATGTGTGCAGGTGTGACTGAGCATCCTGTGTTTGGGGTTGTCTGAGTGAAATGCACAAGGGAGCTGTCAACTAACCCAGCCAGATGTGGAATGAAAGGCACAAAAGGATTTAAGTGTAGAGAAATGAGCACTTTCTAAAAGTGGCATTTCTAAAATAGTAATATTAAATCCAACTTCACCAGTCAGCAGGATTTTGTATTACCATTCTGGCCATACTAAATTTGACCTTGCTACTCCCTTCAGATCAGAATCTTCCACTTAAACAGTATATGAGGGTAGCCCTACTGTTAGCCTACGAAAGGAGCAGGCCTCACAGCAGTGTAAAACAAATTTAGGAGTTTTATACTAACAGGACATATAAACTACAGAGGTACATGTCGTGCCTTTTACCTACACAGCACCCTGCCCTATGGGTTACCTAGGGCCTACCCTAGGGGTGACTTATATGTAGGAAAAGCGGAGTTTAACGCTTGGCAAGTACTTTTAAATGGCAAGTCGAATTGGCAGTGAAACTGCACAAAAAGGCCTTGCAATTGCAGGCCTGAGACATGGTTAAGGGGCTACTTATGTGGGTGGCACAGCCAGTGCTGCAGGCCCACTAGTAGAATTTACTCTACAGGCCCTGGGCACATGTAGTGCACTTTATGAGGGACGTATGAGTAAATTAAATAAGCCAAATGGGTATGACCCAATATCACCATGTTTTAAGGGAGACAGTGTATGCACTTTAGCGCTGGTTAGCAGTGGTAAAGTGTGCAGAGTCCTAAAACCAGCAAAAAAGTGTTCAAGAAGTGGAGGGAGGCAGGCAGACAAAAGGTTATGGGTGGCCACCCTACGGCTGTCAGGTCTAACACCCACTATGAGGTGTTTGCTGTTGAGCAGAATGGCCATGCATCACCTTGACCAGTGGGGACCTAGCCGGCAACCAGTGATACGTGCAGTGGCCCACCTTTTCCCCTCCTGCTATGAATATAGGGCCAAGTGAGTGTGCTAGCCTCTGCTGCATCACAGAAATAGCAGTTGCAGATGAAGGGTGATCAGGGGACTCGTCCTAGTTGTTGAAGGCACCCTCTGGGATGCTATGACACTTTGATTTTCAGTGTGGTGACACCAGGGCCCCGGAGGACTTGCTAGAAACTGACCTGAGGGGAGACTACTGACTTCAGCTTCAGGGTGTGATCCATCGGGTGTAGCAACTCTGCCCGGTTTGAGCTTCTGGGGGGGGGGGCGGAGGAACATTGCCAGGCAAGGGACAGCACACCCTCACTGGGGGCAACTTGCCTCATCCAATCCTTGGTCGACGTCATCTACCCTTCAAAGAGGGGTTCGGTGTGTCCACATTTTATAGCCACCTCTGAGAGAGTGGGGATCACCAGCCCTCACCAGATAGCTACACCGAAGGGTCCTCGTCCTAGCACACTACATATGGTGATATCCACAGGGAACAGATCAGCTGACAACCCAAGGACACAGAGGCAGACACTACCGGAACCTGATCTCATTGCTCCCCTACCAGCCTCTCATTAGTGGGCCTCCACCACCACCAACAGGAACGGTCCATCAGAAATTAACTAAAGGACAGTTCCAGCCCCATATCACCTGTCCCCTGGTCCACAGACTGAATAGCACCAGTAACCCATGTGCTATCCTGCACGAGGGAGACCTTTCTGTACTGCCATGGAATGTAGAATAGAAGAGCTTTAAGATGAGTATGGTCTGTTTCATGATGATCAGCAGAAACTAGCCTCTAGGGTTACAGACACAGAACGGTCCATTGTTGACATAAAGCCCCAGCTATAAGACCAAGAAAAATGCATGCAGATCCTCCTAGAATGAGTGCAGAGTCTGGAATACCAGATGCCAAGGGGAGGGCTTGACAAAATAAACTATGAGTTTTTGGTCTGCAGGAGGGGGCTGAGCACTCCCACTCGATGGTTGAGTTTGTGGAAAAATGGGTGAAGTTCTTTACTCCTGCCCAATCACTCTTCCCCTACTTTTCCATGGAGGGAGTACATTGTGTACCGGTCCATTGCCACCCACCAGGACCACCAGCACCACTTCATCCCATAGACGCCAAACTCCTTCATTAAAAAGATAGGGATGCTATCCTCCAGGCTGCTAGGAAGACAGCCCCACTTGACTATAAGAATAATCGGATTCCAGTTTCTCCTGATTATACAATGCTGACTCAACGTCAACACTCCTTCTTTCCCAGCGGAAGTGGTGTCTCCAAGACCTTTACATCCAGTATTCATTGATCTATCCAGCGAAGCTAAAAGTCATGTCCAGTGAACCTACTTATTCACAGAGCCCTCATAAGCATGGGACTGGGTGGAAAACCAACTGGGTTCTCACCCCATCGACGGAGAGGGACAATACATCTTTCCTCGGTCAGCGATCGTGTCAGGGAGGCTGACCACAAGACAAGACTGGGGTAGCTCACTGGACGCCCTTGCAAAAAGAACTGAGGTGGAACTAATAGTCAGCCATTGCAGCAGTGTTAGACCTGACAGCTTTAGGGTGGTCTGCCCCCAACTTTTTGTCAGTGTCTCTCAATTTTCCTGACCACGTTTTTGCTGGCTGTAGGACTCTGAGCACTGTACCACTGTTGACCAGTGCTAACGTGCTTGGGGTCTCTCCACTAAACCTGATAATAATGGCTCATACCCAATTGGCATCTTTCATTTACTTGTAAGTCCCTAGTAAAGAGCACTACATGTGCATTGGGCCTGTAAATTAAATGTTAGCGGTAGGCCTGCAGCACTGATTGTGCCACCCACCCTTTACCATGTCTGAGGACTGCCATTGCAGGGCCTGTGTGTGCCGTTTACTGCCACTTCAACTTGGCATTTAATCCGTCTTGCCAAGCCCTAAACTCCTGTTTTAATCCATATGTCACCCCAAGGTAGGCCCTAGGTAACCTATTTGGTAGGGTGCTATGTAGTTAAAAGGTAGGACACATTCTTTTAAGTTTTACATGTCCTGGAGTTGAAAACTCCCCAAAAAAATTTTCTCTAATGTGTGGCCAACTCCTCTCATAGAGTAACATCAGGAATTCCTCAATATACTTTTAAGCTGTAATTCTTGATCTGAAAGGAGTTGCTGCATCATGTTTCATACTTTTAGAATTGTAATGATAACTCCTCTTTACCGGTAAAGTTGGATTTCACAGTACTGTTTCAGAAATGCCTCTATTAGAAAGTGGACATTTCTCTGCTCCTACAGTTCTGTGTGCCTGCAGCCTGTCTTCAATACATATCTGGGGTGTGTGACAGCCACACTTTGTGCATTCCTTCTAGACAGCCACAAACACAGGATAATTAGGTGTGTCCGAGTACTTATCTACATTCTTCTGAATTGTAATGGCTCTTCCGGGGCAGGAAAGGCGGGAGGGGATGACACTTAAATAGGAAGTGACTGTCCCCACACAAAGGGCTGATTACTCCCTACTGATAGTCTAGAGCCAGGGCTGGTAAGAAAGAGCTTCTGTTCCCTTTCACAGATCCTTCTTTGAAGTCCCCCCTACTTTAAAGGCACACATGGGTATAAGTACTGGGTCTCTGACCTCACCAAGTCAGACACTTCTAGACCTACAGCTGGACTCTGTCAGGAGAACTGCTGTGCTGCAAGAAGGACTATTTCTCTGCTGGACTGCTGACTTGGAAGGACTGCTTTTCTGCTGTACTGTCCTGCTGCCTGCTGCTCTTTGACCCTGCAGAGGAAGAGTTGCACCACAAGTGATCTCCAGGGGATTGTTGGCTTGCCTCTTGTTGTTTGAGACTCAGGGATATCAACGTCTCCACCCCAACTCCTGTGCCTGGTTTACTGAAAGTGGACCCAGATACTTTCATCACGGAAATCAACGCATCTCCTGTCTGTGTCTAGCAGAACTGCTGCATCAACCCCGTTGCAGGAGAAGAATTGACACATCACTCTTGCGACCAACGCATTGTCTTTAAACCGCGATGCATCCAAACTGAGCTTTGCTGCCACAGCAGTCTACAGAGATCGATGCATCCCTCAACTGCGTGGAGAAAGCAGGTGCATCGCACTTTGGAACTAATGCATCTGACTCCAGTGTTTGTCTATGGAACAGATTAATCGTCATCACTGCGTGGGACAGATCAATACATTTCTCCATGCATCTCGTTCTTGTGACCAGGAAATATACTTTGTTGCCCCAGGGCCTGTGTGGGTCTTGTTTACAGCCTGTGCTCCGCTGCCCGATGTTTGACTTTAACCTGGTCCAACGCGACCTAAATTAATCTCTAAAGTCACTTTTTGCTTCTAAGCTGTATTTGCATTTATTGTTCAAAAAACCATATCTCAACTTCTATGCATTGTTTTTTTTGGTCCGATCATATTTATAAAATCATAATCTATTTTTTATTACCTGGTGTGATGTCTTTTTATGGTATTTTCACCGTGTTACTGTATGAGTTACTGCACAAATACTTTAACATTCCCTCCTAAGTTAAGCCTGCCTGATCGGTGCTAAGCTACCAAAGGGTGAGCACAGGATAATTTAGGTTGTGTTGTGACATACCCTGAATAAGATTGTTGTCCCTACTTGGACAGGGTGCATATCTCTGCCTACTAGAGACCAATTTCAAATGAGCAGAGCTTGCAATTCGCCAATCTCCAAGCCTATGGGAAACCGATTCCTCCTCAGCCATATAAGATGTCACTGCCTCTGGCATTTCAGGCAACAGGGGACTGCTTGTGTCCCCTCAGTTCAGCTACAATCAGTGGATGACATGATCTAATGCCCTTTTCCTCAGCTAAGCTGCATACTTTATGGCTGCTTCCTGAGGTGGGAGGGTCCCCAGGCCAAGGAACCCCCGTCCCCACCCTTCCCATTAGTTCCTGGAACACTGACACCCCACTGCACCACAGATCGTAGATGAACTACTTACCCAGCTGATGCATTGTATGGATCTACTGCCTGCCACCCACTGCCTTCTCCCCTCTGCCACGCAGCTCTTGCTCCCCAACATGCCCAGATCCACAAACAGGTTTATGAGAGACTGTTTGGGTGTATAGCCACCAGCTGTAGGTTCTTGTTATTGTTAGAACATTTTTCCCTGTGATACATGGTTGTTTTTCCCACAGTGTGAGCTGGCTGTTGAGGGGAGGCTATAACAGTGTACTTGATCTTTCCCTCAATTGCTCCCACCCCTTCTTCCCCTATGGCCCCACATGCCAGCATTCACAGCACTTCTCCAACTGGGCTCAGCAATGGTCCTGGATGCCTAGAGGGCTCTCAAACCAAACCTCCATCAGTATTTCCACTATTCAGTCTCACATTACCTATATGACTATCTGGACTGTTTTCTCTGTTTCCCAATGGTGCTCTCTCATCTCACACACTCAGACTACTTAGGCCTTGTCGTCTCCAATCATGTGGCCCATATCGTGGACATGAAGTGGGGAGCATCACACCCTCCATTTCCCACCCCGCAGCTTCCTTAGGATACACTGGATGATCCACTGTTCTGCAATACCCAACTAACCCATATGAAGTAGTACTTTGCATAAAACCACACCTTGGCCTCCACCTGTGCCACTAAATGGGATTCTTTTAACCCCTTCCCCGCCACGGACGTAATGGTTACGTCCATGGCAGCGCCCATGTGGCGCCATGGACGTAACCATTACGTCCTGAATGCTGCCCTCGGGAGAAGCGCTAGCGCTCCTCCCGAGGGCCGCCCCCCCACACCCCTAGGTCAGGGCTGACAGGGGAATCCCTTCCCCTTCAACCCTGACCCCCCCCCACCCCCCGTGACGTCAGCGCGCGAGCGCGTGCTGACAATCACACAACCTCCCCCATCGTGCTGGAAGCAGAGCTTCCAGCGCGATCGAAAGAGAAATGCTCAGCATTTCTCTTTCGATCACGTGGGGGAGGCCCAGAGGGGCTTCAAAGGGAAGGAAATGTATTTCCTTCCCTTTGAAGTCTCTCCGAGGGTTTCAAAAGCCGGATTGCTTGCAATCCGGCTTTTGAAACCCCACTAGACACCAGGGATTTTTTTTTTTTTAGATGAAATTGACAGAAGCGAGCGACCCCTTGGGCAAGGGTCGCTCCCAGGGGGTCATTTTTTTTTAAGGCCTTTTCTGCCTAATAATAGGCCGATCTGCCCCCAGTGGGGGCAGAAACCTCTAGACACCAGGGATACTTTTTTTTTGTTTGTTTTTTTATTTGTTTTCTTTTGTTTTTTAGGTGTGGGATGCGACCCCTTAGGCAAGGGTCGCTCCCATAGGGGGAAATTATATTTAGGCCATTTCTGCCCCCTTTGGGGGCAGATTGGCTTATTTTTATGAGGCCAATCTGCCCCCAAGGGGGGCAGAAACCACTAGACACCAGGGAGTTTTTTTTGTTTGTTTGTTTTTCACGTAAGGGGAGCGACCCCTTAGGCAAGGGTCGTTCCCTTGGGGGGCAAATTTATTTTAGGCCATTTCTGCCCCCCATGGGGGCAGATCAGCCTATTTTTATTAGGCCGATCTGCCCCCACGGGGGGCAGAAACCACTAGGCACCAGGGATTTTTGTTGTTGTTGTGTTTTACAGATGGGGAGCGTCCCCTTAGGCAAGGGTCGCTCCCCTGGAGGGGCAAATTGTATTTAGGCCATTTCTGCCCGCTTTGGGGGAAGATGTTAGATCAATCTGCCCCCAAGGGGGGCAGAAACCACTAGGCACCAGGGATCTTTTTTTTGCGCCGTCACGCAAGGGGAGCGACCTTGTAGGCAAGGGTCGCTCCCCGGGGGGGGGTGAGGGGGGCAAATTTATTTTAGGCCATTTCTGCCCACAGGGGGGGCAGAAACCTCTAGGCGCCTGGGCAAATAGTTTTTTTGTGTTTTTTTTTTGTTTGTTTGTTTTTTTTTAGATGGGGAGCGACGCATTAGGCAAGGGTCGCTCCCCTCGGGGGCAAATTGTATTTAGACCATTTCTGCCCCCCTTGGGGGCAGATTGGCCGATTGTAGGTCAATCTGCCCCCAAGGGGGGCAGAAACCACTAGGCACCAGGGATCTTTTTTTTGCGCCGTCACGCAAGGGGAGCGACCTTGTAGGCAAGGGTCGCTCCCCGGGGGGGGGGGAGGGGTGAGGGGGGCAAATTTATTTTAGGCCATTTCTGCCCCCCCTGGGGGCAGATCGGCCTATTGGTATTAGGCCGATCTGCCCACAGGTGGGGCAGAAACCTGTAGGCGCCTGGGCAAATAGTTTTTTGTGGGTTTTTTTTTGTTTCTTTGTTTTTTCCGAGATGGGGAGCGACGCATTAGGCAAGGGTCGCTCCCCTGGGGGGCAAATTGTATTTAGACCATTTCTGCCCCCCTTGGGGGCAGATTGGCCGATTGTAGGTCAATCTGCCCCCAAGGGGGGCAGAAACCACTAGGCACCAGGGATCTTTTTTTTGCGACGTCACGCAAGGGGAGCGACCGTGTAGACAAGGGTCGCTCCCCGGGGGGGGTGAGGGGGGCAAATTTATTTAATGGCCATTTCTGCCCCCCCTGGGGGCAGATCGGCCTATTGGTATTAGGCCGATCTGCCCACAGGGGGGGCAGAAACCTCTAGGCGCCTGGGCAAATAGTTTTTTTGTGGTTTTTTTTTTGTTTGTTTGTTTTTTAGAGATGGGGAGCGACGCATTAGGCAAGGGTCGCTCCCCTGGGGGGCAAATTGTATTTAGACCATTTCTGCCCCCCTTGGAGGCAGATTGGCCGATTGTAGGTAAATCTGCCCCCAAGGGGGGCAGAAACCACTAGGCACCAGGGATCTTTTTTTTGCGCCGTCACGCAAGGGGAGCGACCTTGCAGGCAAGGGTCGCTCCCCGGGGGGTGGGGGGGCAAATTTATTTTAGGCCATTTCTGCCCCCCTGGGGGCAGATCGGCCTATTGGTATTAGGCCGATCTGCCCCCGGGGGGGCAGAAACCTTTAGGCGCCAGGGCAAATTTTTTTTTGTGTGGGTTTTTTTTTTGTTTGTTTGTTTTTTTAGAGATGGGGAGCGACGCATTAGGCAAGGGTCGCTCCCCTGGGGGGCAAATTGTATTTAGACCATTTCTGCCCCCCTTGGAGGCAGATTGGCCGATTGTAGGTCAATCTGCCCCCAAGGGGGGCAGAAACCACTAGGCACCAGGGATCTTTTTTTTGCGCCGTCACGCAAGGGGAGCGACCTTGCAGGCAAGGGTCGCTCCCCGGGGGGGTTGGGGGGGCAAATTTATTTTAGGCCATTTCTGCCCCCCCTGGGGGCAGATCGGCCTATTGGTATTAGGCCGATCTGCCCCCGGGGGGGCAGAAACCTCTAGGCGCCAGGGCAAATTGTTTTTTTTGTGGTTTTTTTTTGTTTGTTTGTTTGTTTTTGTAGAGATGGGGAGTGACCCATTATGCAAGGGTCGCTCCCCTGGGGGGCAAATTGTATTTAGACCATTTCTGCCCCCCTTGGGGGCAGATTGGCCGATTGTAGGTCAATCTGCCCCCAAGGGGGGCAGAAACCACTAGGCACCGGGGATTTTTTTTTTGGCACCAATGTCACGCAAGGGGGGGGGCGACCCCATAGGCAAGGGTCGCTCCCGGGGGGGCAGGGGGGTTGGGGGGTGGGGGACAAATTTATTTTAGGCCATTTCTGCCCCCCCTGGGCCCGGCTGAGCTAGAGGCCAAAATCCACAGGTAGGCACTGTTTTCTATGAAAAAATGTGATGTGTCCACGTTGTGTTTTGGGCCATTTCCTGTCGCGGGCGCTAGGCCTACCCACACCAGTGAGGTATCATTTTTATCGGGAGACTTGGGGGAACGCTAGGTGGAAGGAAATTTGTGGCTCCTCTCAGATTCCAGAACTTTCTGTCACTGAAATGTGAGGAAAACATGTTTTTTTAGCCAAAATTTGAGGTTTGCAAAGGATTCTGGGTAACAGAACCTGGTCAGAGCCCCACAATTCACCCCATCTTGGATTCCCCTGGGTTTCTAGTTTTCAAAAATGCGCTGGTTTGCTAGGTTTCCCCAGGTGCCGGCTGAGCTAGAGGCCAAAATCCACAGGTAGGCCCTGTTTTCTATGAAAAAATGTGATGTGTCCAGGTTGTGTTTTGGGCCATTTCCTGTCGCGGGCGCTAGGCCTACCCACACAAGTGAGGTATCATTTTTATCAGGAGACTTGGGGGAACGCTGGGTGGAAGGAAATTTGTGGCTCCTCTTAGATTCCAGAACTATCTGTCACCGAAATGTGAGGAACATGTGTTTTTTTAGCCAAATTTTGAGGTTTGCAAAGGATTCTGGGTAACAGAACCTGGTCCGAGCCCCGCAAGTCACCCCTCCTTGGATTCCCCTAGGTCTCTAGTTTTCAGAAATGCACAGGTTTGGTAGGTTTCCCTAGGTGCCGGCTGAGCTAGAGGCCAAAATCTACAGGTAGGCACTTCGCAAAAAACACCTCTGTTTTTTTCCAAAATTTAGGATGTGTCCACGTTGCGCTTTGGGGTGTTTCCTGTCGCCGGCACTAGGCCTACCCACACAAGTGAGGTATCATTTTTATCGGGAGACTTGGGGGAACGCTGGGTGGAAGGAAATTTGTGGCTCCTCTCAGATTCCAGAACTTTCGGGCACAGAAATGTGTGGAACATGTGTTTTTTTAGCCAAATTTTGAGGTTTGCAAAGGATTCTGGGTAACAGAAACTGGTCCGAGCCCCGCAAGTCACCCCTCCTTGGATTCCCCTAGGTCTCTAGTTTTCAGAAATGCACAGGTTTGGTAGGTTTCCCTAGGTGCCGGATGAGCTAGAGGCCAAAATCTACAGGTAGGCACTTCGCAAAAATCACCTCTGTTGTCTTCCAAAAATTTGGATGTGTTCACGTTGCGCTTTGGGGCGTTTCCTGTCGCGGGCGCTAGGCCTACCCACGCAAGTGAGGTATCATTTTTATCGGGAGACTTGGGGGAACGCTGGGTGGAAGGAAATTTGTGGCTCCTCTTAGATTCCAGAACTATCTGTCACCGAAATGTGAGGAACATGTGTTTTTTTAGCCAAATTTTGAGGTTTGCAAAGGATTCTGGGTAACAGAACCTGGTCCGAGCCCCGCAAGTCACCCCTCCTTGGATTCCCCTAGGTCTCTAGTTTTCAGAAATGCACAGGTTTGGTAGGTTTCCCTAGGTGCCGGCTGAGCTAGAGGCCAAAATCTACAGGTAGGCACTTCGCAAAAAACACCTCTGTTTTTTTCCAAAATTTAGGATGTGTCCACGTTGCGCTTTGGGGTGTTTCCTGTCGCCGGCACTAGGCCTACCCACACAAGTGAGGTATCATTTTTATCGGGAGACTTGGGGGAACGCTGGGTGGAAGGAAATTTGTGGCTCCTCTTAGATTCCAGAACTATCTGTCACCGAAATGTGAGGAACATGTGTTTTTTTAGCCAAATTTTGAGGTTTGCAAAGGATTCTGGGTAACAGAACCTGGTCCGAGCCCCGCAAGTCACCCCTCCTTGGATTCCCCTAGGTCTCTAGTTTTCAGAAATGCACAGGTTTGGTAGGTTTCCCTAGGTGCCGGATGAGCTAGAGGCCAAAATCTACAGGTAGGCACTTCGCAAAAATCACCTCTGTTGTCTTCCAAAAATTTGGATGTGTTCACGTTGCGCTTTGGGGCGTTTCCTGTCGCGGGCGCTAGGCCTACCCACACAAGTGAGGTATCATTTTTATCGGGAGACTTGGGGGAACGCTGGGTGGAAGGAAATTTGTAGCTCCTCTCAGATTCCAGAACTTTCTGCCACAGAAATGTGAGGAACATGTGTTTTTTTAGCCAAATTTTGAGGTTTGCAAAGGATTCTGGGTAACAGAACCTGGTCTGAGCCCCGCAAGTCACCCCTCCTTGGATTCCCCTAGGTCTCTAGTTTTCAGAAATGCGAAGGTTTGGTAGGTTTCCCTAGGTGCCGGCTGAGCTAGAGGCCAAAATCTACAGTTAGGCACTTTGCAAAAAACACCTCTGTTTTTTTCCAAAATTTAGGATGTGTCCACGTTGCGCTTTGGGGTGTTTCCTGTTGCCGGCGCTAGGCCTACCCACGCAAGTGAGGTATCATTTTTATCGGGAGACTTGGGGGAACGCTGGGTGGAAGGAAATTTGTAGCTCCTCTCAGATTCCAGAACTTTCTGCCACAGAAATTTGAGGAACATGTGTTTTTTTAGCCAAATTTTGAGGTTTGCAAAGGATTCTGGGTAACAGAACCTGGTCCGAGCCCCGCAAGTCACCCCTACTTGGATTCCCCTAGGTCTCTAGTTTTCAGAAATGCACAGGTTTGGTAGGTTTCCCTAAGTGCCGGCTGAGTTAGAGGCCAAAAACTACAGGTAGGCACTTCGCAAAAAACACCTCTGTTTTTTTCCAAAATTTAGGATGTGTCCACGTTGCGCTTTGGGGTGTTTCCTGTCGCCGGCACTAGGCCTACCCACACAAGTGAGGTATAATTTTTATCGGGAGACTTGGGGCAACGCTGGGTGGAAGGAAATTTGTGGCTCCTCTCAGATTCCAGAACTTTCGGACACAGAAATGTGAGGAACATGTGTTTTTTTTTAGCCAAATTTTGAGGTTTGCAAAGGATTCTGGGTAACAGAACCTGGTCCGAGCCCCGCAAGTCACCCCTCCTTGGATTCCCCTAGGTCTCTAGTTTTCAGAAATGCACAGGTTTGGTAGGTTTCCCTAGGTGCCGGCTGAGCTAGAGGCCAAAATCTACAGGTAGGCACTTCGCAAAAATCACCTCTGTTGTCTTCCAAAAATGTGGATGTGTCCATGTTGCGCTTTGGGGCGTTTCCTGTCGCGGGCGCTAGGCCTACCCACACAAGTGAGGTATCATTTTTATCGGGAGACTTGGGGGAACGCTGGGTAAAAGGAAATTTTTGGCTCCTCTCAGATTCCAGATCTTTCTGCCACAGAAATGTGAGGAACATGTGTTTTTTTAGCCAAATTTTGAGGTTTGCAAAGGATTCTGGGTAACAGAACCTGGTCCGAGCCCCGCAAGTCACCCCTCCTTGGATTCCCCTAGGTCTCTAGTTTTCAGAAATGCACAGGTTTGGTAGGTTTCCCTAGGTGCCGGCTGAGCTAGAGGCCAAAATCTACAGGTAGGCACTTCGCAAAAATCACCTCTGTTGTCTTCCAAAAATTTGGATGTGTCCACGTTGCGCTTTGGGGCGTTTCCTGTCGCGGGCGCTAGGCCTACCCACACAAGTGAGGTATCATTTTTATCGGGAGACTTGGGGGAACGCTGGGTGAAAGGAAATTTGTGGCTCCTCTCAGATTCCAGATGTTTCTGCCACAGAAATGTGAGGAACATGTGTTTTTTTAGCCAAATTTTGAGGTTTGCAAAGGATTCTGGGTAACAGAACCTGGTCCGAGCCCCGCAAGTCACCCCTCCTTGGATTCCCCTAGGTCTCTAGTTTTCAGAAATGCACAGGTTTGGTAGGTTTCCCTAGGTGCCGGCTGAGCTAGAGGCCAAAATCTACAGGTAGGCACTTCGCAAAAAACACCTCTGTTTTTTTCCAAAATTTAGGATGTGTCCACGTTGCGCTTTGGGGTGTTTCCTGTCGCCGGCACTAGGCCTACCCACACAAGTGAGGTATCATTTTTATCGGGAGACTTGGGGGAACGCTGGGTGGAAGGAAATTTGTGGCTCCTCTCAGATTCCAGAACTTTCGGGCACAGAAATGTGAGGAACATGTGTTTTTTTAGCCAAATTTTGAGGTTTGCAAAGGATTCTGGGTAACAGAAACTGGTCCGAGCCCCGCAAGTCACCCCTCCTTGGATTCCCCTAGGTCTCTAGTTTTCAGAAATGCACAGGTTTGGTAGGTTTCCCTAGGTGCCGGATGAGCTAGAGGCCAAAATCTACAGGTAGGCACTTCGCAAAAATCACCTCTGTTGTCTTCCAAAAATTTGGATGTGTTCACGTTGCGCTTTGGGGTGTTTCCTGTCGCGGGCGCTAGGCCTACCCACGCAAGTGAGGTATCATTTTTATCGGGAGACTTGGGGGAACGCTGGGTGGAAGGAAATTTGTGGCTCCTCTTAGATTCCAGAACTATCTGTCACCGAAATGTGAGGAACATGTGTTTTTTTAGCCAAATTTTGAGGTTTGCAAAGGATTCTGGGTAACAGAACCTGGTCCGAGCCCCGCAAGTCACCCCTCCTTGGATTCCCCTAGGTCTCTAGTTTTCAGAAATGCACAGGTTTGGTAGGTTTCCCTAGGTGCCGGCTGAGCTAGAGGCCAAAATCTACAGGTAGGCACTTCGCAAAAAACACCTCTGTTTTTTTCCAAAATTTAGGATGTGTCCACGTTGCGCTTTGGGGTGTTTCCTGTCGCCGGCACTAGGCCTACCCACACAAGTGAGGTATCATTTTTATCGGGAGACTTGGGGGAACGCTGGGTGGAAGGAAATTTGTGGCTCCTCTTAGATTCCAGAACTATCTGTCACCGAAATGTGAGGAACATGTGTTTTTTTAGCCAAATTTTGAGGTTTGCAAAGGATTCTGGGTAACAGAACCTGGTCCGAGCCCCGCAAGTCACCCCTCCTTGGATTCCCCTAGGTCTCTAGTTTTCAGAAATGCACAGGTTTGGTAGGTTTCCCTAGGTGCCGGATGAGCTAGAGGCCAAAATCTACAGGTAGGCACTTCGCAAAAATCACCTCTGTTGTCTTCCAAAAATTTGGATGTGTTCACGTTGCGCTTTGGGGCGTTTCCTGTCGCGGGCGCTAGGCCTACCCACACAAGTGAGGTATCATTTTTATCGGGAGACTTGGGGGAACGCTGGGTGGAAGGAAATTTGTAGCTCCTCTCAGATTCCAGAACTTTCTGCCACAGAAATGTGAGGAACATGTGTTTTTTTAGCCAAATTTTGAGGTTTGCAAAGGATTCTGGGTAACAGAACCTGGTCCGAGCCCCGCAAGTCACCCCTCCTTGGATTCCCCTAGGTCTCTAGTTTTCAGAAATGCACAGGTTTGGTAGGTTTCCCTAGGTGCCGGCTGAGCTAGAGGCCAAAATCTACAGTTAGGCACTTTGCAAAAAACACCTCTGTTTTTTTCCAAAATTTAGGATGTGTCCACGTTGCGCTTTGGGGTGTTTCCTGTTGCCGGCGCTAGGCCTACCCACGCAAGTGAGGTATCATTTTTATCGGGAGACTTGGGGGAACGCTGGGTGGAAGGAAATTTGTAGCTCCTCTCAGATTCCAGAACTTTCTGCCACAGAAATTTGAGGAACATGTGTTTTTTTAGCCAAATTTTGAGGTTTGCAAAGGATTCTGGGTAACAGAACCTGGTCCGAGCCCCGCAAGTCACCCCTACTTGGATTCCCCTAGGTCTCTAGTTTTCAGAAATGCACAGGTTTGGTAGGTTTCCCTAAGTGCCGGCTGAGTTAGAGGCCAAAAACTACAGGTAGGCACTTCGCAAAAAACACCTCTGTTTTTTTCCAAAATTTAGGATGTGTCCACGTTGCGCTTTGGGGTGTTTCCTGTCGCCGGCACTAGGCCTACCCACACAAGTGAGGTATAATTTTTATCGGGAGACTTGGGGCAACGCTGGGTGGAAGGAAATTTGTGGCTCCTCTCAGATTCCAGAACTTTCGGACACAGAAATGTGAGGAACATGTGTTTTTTTTAGCCAAATTTTGAGGTTTGCAAAGGATTCTGGGTAACAGAACCTGGTCCGAGCCCCGCAAGTCACCCCTCCTTGGATTCCCCTAGGTCTCTAGTTTTCAGAAATGCACAGGTTTGGTAGGTTTCCCTAGGTGCCGGCTGAGCTAGAGGCCAAAATCTACAGGTAGGCACTTCGCAAAAATCACCTCTGTTGTCTTCCAAAAATGTGGATGTGTCCATGTTGCGCTTTGGGGCGTTTCCTGTCGCGGGCGCTAGGCCTACCCACACAAGTGAGGTATCATTTTTATCGGGAGACTTGGGGGAACGCTGGGTAAAAGGAAATTTTTGGCTCCTCTCAGATTCCAGATCTTTCTGCCACAGAAATGTGAGGAACATGTGTTTTTTTAGCCAAATTTTGAGGTTTGCAAAGGATTCTGGGTAACAGAACCTGGTCCGAGCCCCGCAAGTCACCCCTCCTTGGATTCCCCTAGGTCTCTAGTTTTCAGAAATGCACAGGTTTGGTAGGTTTCCCTAGGTGCCGGCTGAGCTAGAGGCCAAAATCTACAGGTAGGCACTTCGCAAAAATCACCTCTGTTGTCTTCCAAAAATTTGGATGTGTCCACGTTGCGCTTTGGGGCGTTTCCTGTCGCGGGCGCTAGGCCTACCCACACAAGTGAGGTATCATTTTTATCGGGAGACTTGGGGGAACGCTGGGTGAAAGGAAATTTGTGGCTCCTCTCAGATTCCAGATGTTTCTGCCACAGAAATGTGAGGAACATGTGTTTTTTTAGCCAAATTTTGAGGTTTGCAAAGGATTCTGGGTAACAGAACCTGGTCCGAGCCCCGCAAGTCACCCCTCCTTGGATTCCCCTAGGTCTCTAGTTTTCAGAAATGCACAGGTTTGGTAGGTTTCCCTAGGTGCCGGCTGAGCTAGAGGCCAAAATCTACAGGTAGGCACTTCGCAAAAAACACCTCTGTTGTCTTCCAAAAATTTGGATGTGTCCACGTTGCGCTTTGGGGCGTTTCCTGTCGCGGGCGCTAGGCCTACCCACACAAGTGAGGTATCATTTTTATCGGGAGACTTGGGGGAACATAGATTAGCAAAACAAGTGTTATTGCCCATTGTCTTTCTCTACATTTTTTCCTTCCAAATATAGGAGAGTGTGTAAAAAAGACATCTATTTGAGAAAAGCCCTGTAATTCACATGCTAGTATGGTCACCCCGGAATTCAGAGATGTGCAAATAACCACTGCTCCTCAACACCTTATCTTGTGCCCTTTTTGGAAATACAAAGGTTTTCTTGATAGCAATTTTTTACTCTTTATATTTCAGCAAATGAATTGCTGTATACCCAGTATAGAATGAAAACGCACGTCAGGGTGCAGCTCATTTATTGGCTCTGGGTTCCTCGGGTTCTTGATGAACCTACAAGCCCTATATATCCCCGCAACCAGAGGAGTCCAGCAGACGTAACGGTATATTGCTTTCGATAATCTGACATTGCAGGGAAAAGTTACAGAGTAAAACGTAGAGAAACATTTATGTTTTTTTCACCTAAATTTCAATATTTTTCTTTTTCAGTTGTTATTTTCTGTAGGAAACCCTTGTAGGATCTACACAAATGACCCCTTGCTGAATTTAGAATTTTGTCTACGTTTCAGAAATGTTTAGGTTTCTGGGATCCAGCATTGGTTTCATGCCCATTTCTGTCATTGACTGGAAGGAGGCTGAAAGCACAAAAAATTGCAAAAATGGGGTATGTCCCAGAAAAATGCCAAAATTGTGTTGAAAAATTAGGTTTTCTGATTCAAGTCTGCCTGTTCCTGAAAGCTGGGAAGCTGCTGAGTTTAGCACCGCAAACCCTTTGTTGATGCCATTTTCAGGGGAAAAACCACAAGCCTTCTTCTGCAGCCACTTTTTCAATTTTTTTTGAAAAAAACAAAATTTTCCCTGTATTTTGGCCAATTTCTTGGCCTCTTTCAGGGGAACCTACAAAGTCTGGGTACCTCCAGAATCCCTAGGATGTTGGAAAAAAAGGACGCAAATTTGGCTTGGTTAGCTTATGTGGACAAAAAGTTATGCGGGCCTAAGCGCGAACTTCCCCAAATAGGCAAAAAAAGGCCTGGCACAGGAGGGGGAAAAGGCCTGGCAGAGAAGGGGTTAAAGTAGTCACCAGGGGATAATGTATCCAGAACATATCTGGGTCTGCCAAGAACTAGCTAGGGAGTTTAAAGATGCAGGAGAGGTGCTAACAGAACTTGACAGACACAAACCCCAGACAATGGTGTGCGCCCTGCACTGATAGATGCTAAAACACAGCACTCTGCTCAGAGACAGCACTTTTGCATTTATAATTATGCTGACTACACTGCCTGAATTCACAACACAGATGATACAACTGGCCCCCTATTGGCATAGATCACCCACCATGAGACCCACATAGCCCCAGTAACAGAAATAGCCCTGGATGTAGACCATATCTTATGCTCCCAATTGGCAACCTTACAAATGTTCAGTCATTACTACTCAAAATTGTATAGGGCACCTCCCGTTCCGCTCCCTGGAGTAATTGATTGATTCCTTGCCCCCTCCACATACCCTCCATTAATGCCATAGAGTGCAAAGAACTAGATTAACTAATCACAGTGACCCAGGGGAAGATGGCAATACCTGAACCAGCGTGTAACAAGACCGCAGGGTTGGACTGCCTCCCAATAGAATACTATGATCGCTTCTCAACTCATCTTGTCCTTAAACTGGTTGAGGTCTATCAAAGCACTCAGTTCTGGAGCGCTCCCAACCTCACTCTAGAAGTCCCTCATCGTCTCCCGCCTAAAACTGAACAGGGACCCCACCTGGCTGTCCTCGTCCCACCCGATAGCAATTCTGGGCACAGAATAAAAGATGCAAAGCAAAACCCTTGCCAAGAAATACTTGCAAGTGTTACCCGCCATTGTGCACTGTGACCAAAATGGGTTTGTCACAGGCTTTAGCCTATGTAATATTATCAGAAGGCTTTTCCATGTCATGGATCAAGTGTCACTGTGCTACCCTCAGTCAGAATGCTTAATATTGGACCTCAAGAAGGCCTTTGATTCATTTTTTGGGACTACCTCTTTGAGGTCCTTTGGACGGCTGGCCTCGGCAGGCATCTTCTGGCATGTATGAAGCTACTCTACACCATCCCAGTCTCCATAGTGCATAATGGACACCTGAATTCATTTTTCCCCCCTATCAGCCGTGGTACACGTCAGGGCGGCCCCTTATCCCCAATCCTTTTTACCATTGCCATGGAGCCATTGGCACACTGTCTTGCGTTGGAAGGCCTGCGCTTGGATATTCCTATAGGTGGCACCACACATGCGAAGTAATCGTACACTGATGACCTACTGCAGTACCTCTGGGATGCAGCGGTGGACATTGAGTCAATTTTCATGACTATCAGGGACATTGAGGAGGCAGCAGGCCTTCAATTAAACCTGAGGAAGTAGAACTTCTTCCCGTTGTGGTGAGACATGCCCCCCCGAATACGGCTGCTCCTGCCCAAAAAGTCTCTGCAGAAGTAGAAAGAAGACTTCCAGAGACTTATCTTGAATTGCAGCGCTTGGGGTCATACAGCATAGACTGCAGTGCCTTTCTTACTGCTGTAGAGCAGTCCTTTGAGGCTATTTTAGATGCAATGAAAAAGCACACTTGCTGATTTTTGTTTCAAATTTTTCTTTTCTTTTTTTAGGGGGATTGTGTTAGGTTTTTGTTCCTACTGTTGACATTGTGTTTAAGAAAAAGTAAGTGAGTGCATGAGTGCATATATGGGTGGCTGAGTGAGTGCATGAGTGAGAGCGTGAGTGCATGAGTGCTGTATGGGGGAGTGAGGAAGTGAATGACTGCTGTATGCGTGAGTGAATGAATGTATGATAATGTATGGGTGAGTGAGTAACGCTATGAATGGTGCATGGGTGACTCAGTGTGTGTATGAGTGCAGGTTTAGGTGAGTGGGCAGTGCATATCAATCAAATATTTTTAAAGTGCAGCTAATCACCCTTAGGTTCTCAAGTCGCTGTATATGGGTGTGCTGCTCAGTCAAAGAGCCAGGTCTTGAGGTCCTTCCTGAACTACTTCAGTGATACGATCTGCCTGAGCTTGAGAGATAGTGTGTTCCATGTCCGGGTTGCCAGGTAGGGGAAGGATCTTCCTCCTGCTGTGCTTTTCTGAATCTTGAGGACAGCTGCAAGGTTAAGCTGAAGGAGCGGAGATGTCTTTTGGGTACATAAGGCAAATCGGTGGTTGAGATATTCCGGTCCAAGGTTGTGCAATGCCTTGTAGGTGTGGATCAGGAGTTTGTATGTTAATGTGCTTGTTGACTGGGATCCAGTGTAGGTCTCTGAGGTGGGAGGAGATGCAGCTGTGTCATGGGATGTGCAGGATGAGTCTGGCTGCTGCATTCTGGACTCTTTGTAGTCTTGATTGTAGTTTCTCGGTGATGCCGGCATAGAGTGCATTGCCGTAGTCCAGTTTGCTGGTGACGAGTGAGGGGGTGACTGTGTGTGAGGGGATCCACTTGAAAATCTTCCACAGGAGTCAGAGGGTGTGAAAGTATGATAAAGAGACGGCTTTGACTTTGCGGATCATGGAGAGAGAGGAGTCCAGTTTGATGCCCAGGTTGCATGCATGGTCCGTGGGGGCAGGGGCATTACCCAATGCAGTGGGCCCCCAGAAATCGTTCCAGGCAGTAGAGGTGGAGCCAATTATGAGGATCTCTGTCTTGTCTGTGTTGAGGTTGAGGCAGCTGGCCTCCATCCAGGCAGTGAATGCTCTTATACCATAGTGGAAATTTCTCTTGGCCTTTGCAGGGTCCATGGACAGGGAGAGGATTAGTTGGGTGTCACCAGTGTAGGAGACTATGTTTAGCCCATATTGTTTGATGATCTTGGCAAGCGGGGCCACGTAGATGTAGAAAAATGTCTGGCTGAGTGAAGATCCTTGGGGAACTCCACAGCATGTGTCTTTGGGAACTGACGTGAATGGCAGTAGTCGGACACTCTGCATTCTTGAGGTGAGGAAGGACCTGATCCAGTCCAGTGCCTTATCTAGGATGACAGTGCCCTGTAGTCTGTCACAGAGAGTGGAGTGGGAGACAGAGTCAAATTCAGTGGAGAGGTCACAGAGGATGAATGCAGCTGTGCCACTGCTGTTCAGTATGATGCACATGTTGTTGGTGGCTGCTAAGAGTGTGGTTTCAGTGCATGAGTAGTGCATTGATGACTGAGTGTATGTGTGTGTCTATGGGTGAATGAGTGTGTGCATAAGTGGTGTATGGGTGATTCACAGAGTGCATGAGTTTTTGTATAGGTGACTGAGTGAATGCATGAGTGGTGTATGGATGAGTGGGTGATGCTAGCAATGGCGCATGGTGATTCGCTGTGTGTATGAGTGATTGTATGGGTGAGTAAGTGAATGCATGAGTCATGTATGTGTGATTGTCTGAGTGTATAAGTGTTTGTATTGGTGAGTTAGTGAGTGTATGAGTGTTTTTTTAGACTGACTGAGTGCATGAGTGTTGTGTGAGTAAATGAATGCATGGATGGTGTATGGGTGAGTGAGTGACAGTGCAGAGTGACACATTGTGTTTATGAGTGCATTTATGTATGAGTGAGTGAGTTCATGAGTGGTGCATTGGTGACTAAGGCCCTCATTTCAACTTTGGTGGTAACTGCCGTCTACTGCCACGGCGATGGGCGCCAAAATACCGTCGCCGTGGCTACCAGCCGCCCACCCGCATTATGACCGTAGACGGAATTCCGCCAGAAGGCTTGCGGAATTCCATCGACAGTCATGGCGGCGGATGGCGGTGTTTTGCTGGAGGACTCGTCTGCTGACAGCCGAGCCGTATCCCGTCTCCAGTCGGAGGACCCCCTGCAAGCAGGTAAGTCAGGTTCTCCACCAGGAGAGGGGGTGGGGGTGTTGTGTACGTGTGTGGGGGTGTTGTGTGTGTGTGTGGGGGGTGTCTTTTAGTATGCATGCATGCAGGTGTGAGTCGCGTTGAATGAGTGTGTGAATGACTGAATGTGAGTGTACGTGTATGTTGTGTGTTGTAAATGCATGTGTGCGACAAGGTATGTTAGTGTGTGTTGCGGTGTGTGGGTATGTATGTGTGCATGCATGGGTGGATGTGGCTATGCGTGTGTGTATGTGTGTATATGTGTGTGCGTGTGGGTGTGTAAATGTGTGGGGGGCAGGAGAGGGAGGGGGAGAGTGGGGGAGGGCTTTGGGGGTGGAGGGGGGCAGGGGAGACCCCTATCTGTGCCAGGGAAGGAATTCCCTGGCAATGATCGTGCCTACTGTCATAGTTTTCATGGCGGTACGCTTGCCACGAAAACCATGGGGGTGGGCAGAGACATAATCCCGAGGGTGGGATTGTGATGGCCGACTGGCTGGAGATCGAACTCTCCAGCCCAGTGGCCGTTACCACCCTGGCGGTCAGAGTGATACATTAGCGGTTTGGCTCGAGCCAAACCGCCAATGTCATAATTTGGGAAAAGGTACCGCCAGCATGTTGGCAGTACCTTTCCCCAAATTACCGCCGACCGCCATGTCGTAATGAGGGCCCAAGTGCCTGTGTGTATTTATGGGTGAATGAGTGAGTGCATAACTGGTACATGGGTGATTTACTGAGTGCATGAGTGTATGGGTGAGTGAGTGAATGCAAGAGTGGTGTATGTGTGAGAGAGTGTGTTCATGAGTAGTGTATGGATGAGAGAGTGTTTGCATGAGTGGTGTATGGGTGAGTGAATGAATGTATGGGTGAGTGGGTGAGGGTATGAATGATGCATAGGTGACTCACTATGTGCATGAGTGCATGTGTTGATGAGTGAGTGAGTACATGAGTGGTGCATGGGTGATTCAGTGCATGAGCGCATGTATAAATGAAGGAGTGAGTGCATAAGTGGTGCATGTGTGATTGACTGAGTGCATGAGTGTTTGTATGGGTGAGTGAATGAATGCTTGTATGGGTGAGTATGTGAGTAAGTGTGTATAATGTTTTTGGAAGATTGACTCAGAGGATGAGTGTGTATATGGGTGATTGAGTGAGTGCATGCGTGCTGCATGGGTGAGAGAGTGAGTGCATGAGAGGAGTATGGGTGAGAGAGTGTGTGCATGAGTGGTGTATGGGTGAGTTAATGAATGTATGGGTGATATATGGGTGAGTGGGTGAGGGTATGAATGATGCATGTGTAACTCACTGTGTGTATGAGTGTATGTGGATAAGTGAGTAAGTGCATGAGTGGAGCATGGGTGATTGAGTGCATGAGTGTATAGATGAGTGAGTGAATGCATGAGTGGTGTATGGGTGATTGTCTGAGTAAGTGAGTGTGTGAGTGGTTTTTGGGAGATTGACTGAGGGGATGAGAGTGTATCTGGGTGATTGACTGAGTGCATAAGTGCTGCATGGGTGAGAGAGTGAGTACATGAGTCCTGCATGGGTGAGTGGTTAAATGTATTGGTGATGTATGAAAGAGTGAGTGAGTGAAGACACAAATGGTGCATGTATGACTCATTGTATGTAGAAGGCCATATATGGGCAGTGAGTGAGTGCATGAGTGGTTTATGGGACACTGAGTGAGTACATGAGTGTGTGTATTGGTGAGTGAGTAAGTGCAAGAGTACAGGTAATTGAGTGACTGTGTGAGTTATGCATGTGTGAGTAAGTGAAAAGAAGAGTAGTCTTGTGATTCACTGACTGAATGACGGCCTGTTTGGTGATAGTGTGTGACAATGGTGCACAGGTGACACAAGGAGTGTTTAAGTGTGCGTATGGGTAAGGGAGTGAGTAGATTAGTGGTATAAGGGTGACTGACTGAATGCACTAGAGAATGTATAGACAAGTTAATGAGTGCTAAATACAGTGCTAAATACATGCATGGATGATTAACTGATTTCATAAGTGCATATATAGGACAATGACTGAGTATAAGTAGGGCTTTAAATGGGAAAAAATAAGTGCAGGTACTCATTACCATATACTAGTAGTGTGGTGGGTGGGGCTAAGAGCAAAACATGAGGATACTTTGACTTATATACCAGTTGCAGCACATGCCAAGGCCCATGAGAAATGTGTTTGAATAAACAAAACAAGTTAACTTGTTTAACGAAATGTAAGCAAAACACAATGCTATTTATCTTACTGGCATACTGTTATTTGCTGTTGTTTTGTACAATACTATAATTTCTTGAACGTGTGCACACAGAAAGAAACAAGCAGACACGCACACCCAAAGCATTCCACACAGTCCTCCTTAAAGTGTTCCAATTCTCTCCCTCTTTCATTCGCTTTTCTCTCACACAAAGACACACACATACAAGCAGGCAAACACGCAAACATAAGCAGACCCTCGTTCAAGAGACTCAGGTGGGATCAAAGCCATTTTAAACTTTCTTCCCATGGCTTTCTTAGTTGTCACTGTCAGCGGGGCTGCCTCAATTCCTGTGTTTACACAAAAGCACACGGGTGTGTAAATGTGATTGACAGCACAGGGCCTGAATGGACCCTGTTCTGTCAAACACAGAGTGATTGTGAATATTCAGACATTAGGCACATAATCCCCGCTGAATAGCTCAGCGGGGGTCAGTTTAGGGCAACAGAAGCACCTTCACTGTCAGAGGTGGGTTCAACTCTGAGAACCTAGTGCTCACCAGCACTAGCAGCTAATGAGCCTACCTTTCATGAGTACCGGTACTCTCCTTGGCAGCAGAGAAGTGCCGGTACTCAGAGTGAAAACAAAAAAAGAAGTGCCGGTACTCAGTACCTGTGAGTACCGGCCCATTTAAAGCACTGAGTATAAGTGAATTACTAAGTGAGTGTATGAGTGGTGTATGGGTGCCTCAATTGAGTATATGAGCAGTGTACGGGTGTGTAAGTGAGTGTATGAGTGACTTAAAAGTGGTATGACTGCTTCTATGACCTATTAGTTTAATTATTCATTAATCTGTTCTGTACTTATCTGAACAATGTTTGAATTACACTGAAACTTTTACTATAAAATTGGAAGAAAAAATAACACAGCACTTTCGCAAATATATACCAGTCTACATGATATCTGTCTGCAATATGTATATGCTTTAGAACCCCTTTTGAGATACCTAACATTTCTGGACTGCAGCAACTATTGGGAAAAAAACTAAAGAGAAAGATATGGTAATATAAAATCTTCACAGTTACACAAGCATAATATTATTTATTGCATTACTGTACAGCATTACTACAATGTAGTTAACAGATCAATTTTATTTTGGCACATTTCTCAGCTTTTATACTACTTCACCATATAACGATGGCTTGTATAAAGCATCATCTTTGAACAGTGGGGGAAAACAATCAATGGACTGTAAAAGAAAAGAAACCCCAGAGGTGCACAGTAGATGGCTACAAATAAGTGACACTATGCATTGCATTCACTACATTTCTTTAATTAGTGTGTTTCTGCCTAGTTACTAGAGTAATTAAAACAAGCAGATTGTTATATTTTTATTGAACAAAAACCTCTGGTACAATATTAGACGTAAATGTGAAGTAGTTTTCTATTTTAGAAGTCTTTTTGGAAAACATCATCCCTTGTAGGCCAAATTATGTTTAAGGTGTTGATGATATATGTGTACAAAATTGCACTCAATAGTTGTTCTCCTTAATTAGAATGTAAATGTTTTGTTGGAGAAATAAAAGGGGAGGTTTTTTTTTGTTTTGAAGAAATGTTATTCTTTCAACTTCAAGCTGCAGTAATTTGAGTCTATTCTTCCACTTTTACAGTATATTTAGAGAGCGTTGTAAAGAATTTAATATGTTAACTCCTCTGTAGAATATTAAAAGGACACAACATTCAATGATGTTTTCTAAAGACATTACCCTTAGTAGGCTGAATAATGTCTAAACAGCACATGAACCATGTAGAGGATACATGGAACGCCACTTTTACAATCATAACTTTTCCTTAGAACTTGGTTGAAGAAAAAGAAGATATGAGTTTTGTAGTTTAAAGGGAAGTGTTTGTCGGTATTTTAGGTTGCTGTTGTAGCATTCTGTCCATCCAGTTTTACTTTTTTTAATATACAGTGTAGTGTCCAGAGGTTGTTGTTACTCCTTCATGAAGGATGATAGCCAAGGTAGTAAAAGTTGTTCCTGAAAGTGATATTTGTCCAGCTTTAAAGTTTGTAATTTGAGTTCCAATTTATAAGCATCTGGACTACAACGTTGCAGCATTACTATAATATACTTTCCTATTCTTGGTAGAAATAGTGTTGAGAGAAGTTGAGATCTGCAGTTTGGGCAGGTCGTAGTTTGGTTACCATTTCTGTATAGCTTGCCAAAAGGTACAGTTTCAGAATCTGGTAATGTTAAGTAGAGAAATGGTTCAGAGTTGATTCAAGTGCTTGATGTAAAAGAGCTGTTTTCACACTCATGGGTCTCAGTGGGCCTATGAAACTAACTGTTTTGTGAAGTCTGAAACTTATGTATTACTGCAAATATCTTACTTGTATCACATGCTGTAGGCATGCCATCAAGCATGTTGCAATGTGGTTAAGTGATTGGGAAACTTTTTTAATTTTAGAAATGTACTCATGCACTTTCAGACCCCTAAGCCAAGTACTCACCAAGAAACTGACATTTATGTTTCCAAAGCATGGATTTTGTGTCTCAGCCACTGACAAAGAAAGAGAGACACTTGTACATTCACTATCACACTCAGAAATCATTTATATTTGAAGCAATAACAAAGGCAATTTGAAATACGCTCACATAGCCCGGTATTCCTTAACAGAAGCACTGAGGTTTAGGTTCAGCCACTTATGTACCGATTTACAGAGTCATTGAGGTACTAAAACTGGCAATCACATACCAGTAGGTGTACTAAAATTTCTCATGTTGCTACTAGAGGTAGACAGCTACATTTACTCAGATATATAGGGAAGTACTCACATACTCTTTTCATGTATCCAGGAAAATACTGCTTTTTTGAAGGCTGTAACCTAGTAGTGTGAGTAGTGTGGTTTGTCTGTGATTTGCCATTGGCCACTGAAATTGGCTTGCAAAACTGGGTTGTGAAGTCTAAAACTCACATCTCTGTGCAAATATCTCACCTCTTTAACATGCTGTATGTATGCCATCAAGCAAGTTACAATGTGGTTAAGTGATTAGGAAGCATACTTTTCAGTTATAGAAACTTACGTATGCACTTTCGGACCAGTAAGCCAAACACTGCATAGAGTATACCACTCACCCAGTAACTGACATTCATGTTGCCAAAGGATGAATGCTGGGGCTCAGCCACTGACAATGCAACAGAGACACTTCTACATTCACTACCATGCTCTGAACTCATTTATATATGCATCAATAACAAAGGCAATCACAAAAATACTCACATACCCCTGTAGTCCCCAACAGAGGCACTGAGGTATAGGATCAGCCACTTACATACAGCTTTAGAGAGACACACAGGTACTAAAACAAGCACTAACATACTGGCAGATGCACTAAAATATCTCATTGTGCTGATAGAAGTAGACAGATACAATCTGTTAGATATATAGGCAACTACTCAGACAATCTTTTCATGCATGTAGACAAATACTGTTTTTCTGAAGACTGAAGGCTAGTAGTGCCAAGTAAGTCTGTGCTTTCTCACTGGCGACTGAATATTGGCCTGTAAAACTGCTTTGTGAAGTGTCAAACCGGTGCTTTGTGAAGTGTCAAACTCATGTGACATGCTGATGGTATGCCGTTAAGTATTCTGCAATGTACTTAAGTGAATAAACTTACTTTTCAGTTTTACGAACTTAAAGATGCACTTTGAAGACCACTAAGCGTAGCCCTGCATTGAGTATACCACTCTCCAAGAAACTGACCTTCATTTTTCCAAAGCATGGATGCTGCGCCTCAACCACTGACAAAGAAACAGACACACTTCTACATTCATTATCGTACTCGGGAATCATTTATATATGTAGCAGTAACATAGGCAATTGCTGACACTTTCACATACCTCTGTATTCCCTAACAAAGGCACGGTGATATAGGTTCACCCACTTATGTACAAATTTAAAGAGTCATACAGGGACTAAAAGAGTCAGTCATATACCTGCAGAGGTCCTAAAATATCTCATGGCGCTAATAGAGGTGGGCAGTTACATTCACTAAGAAATACAGGCAAGTACTCACAGAATCTTTTCATTTATCCACACAAACACTGCTTTTCTGAAGGCTGAGGGCTAGTAGTACACATTCTCTGTGGGCTTTATCACTGGCCACTGAAATTAGCCTGTGAAACTGGTTTCTGAAATCTCTGTGTCACATTTTAGTGCAAATCTCTCACTGTTGTGACATGGTGTCGGTATGCCTTCAAGCATGTACTATGTGCTTAAATGCTTATGAAATGTACTTTTAAGTTGTAGAAATTTACTTGTAATTTGAAATTAAATATATATTTCTAATTACTTTACAGGTGGAAGAATCTTCTTAGCTAAACAGAGTTGCATTGCCGTCACAAACTGAACAAAAAAAGAAGGAAAGACAAAAATTCGACATCCTTACTCCTGAGAATCAAAAGGGGTAAAATGGAGAAAAAGATGCAAAGGAAAAAAGAGCTGATGTTAAGGAGGTCAAAGACATCTCTTACAATAGTACAAAATGAAGTGCATAAGGGCGAAAGTTTGACATCTACTAAGAGAGGAGTAAAAGTACGTAATATGACAAGTGAAAAACAATCCTAGAAAGTTGCGCAGTTTAAGTAGAAGACAGTGGACGTTCAAGGAAATATGAGTTATAATGTTCCCTAGCAGAGTCATCAAAAATCTAATGAGAACTATGAAAAAGTATAAAAGAAGGTGAGAAGCTGTGAGATAAAAGTAATGTGTTGCGAAAATAGTTGAGAAGGCCTACTCATCTTGATTTTGAACAGGATGAAAACACTAGATAAAATAGTGTTGAGTATGAGGAGAAAAAGCCTAACGAAAAGACTTATAAACAGAACCAACTTTTGTAAAGTTTTTAATGAGGAATGAAGGCATTCATCTAGTACTGAGCCTTTCTTTAATGAAGAAAGCTACTTGCAAGAGAAAAGACTAGTCCATACAGTTGATCAATCTGGACAGTGTTATGAGGTGAACAAAGACTTTCTTGTTGAGAAAGAGAAAGTGGGACCTTGAAAAGTAGAGTAAGTCATAGCAAGAAAGGTTCAGGGAAGGCATAAACAGGTTCCCCTATATATGTGGAATTGTAGGAGTATTTGTTATTTTCGGCTGGAATCAATTGACATAGTCAGAAACTTTTTACTTAAGTTTTAATGCAAATGTTTTAAACAGAAAATGTTTCTTTTGCAAAGACTAGATCCATGCAAAGTAAAAAAGTATACAAATCTACAGGGACATTTTAAAAATATTTCAGCACACCTGGTTATATGTGACTGACTTCTAGTACATGTAAGAGACTCTAAATCTGTACATAAGTGGCTGAACATATACTTCAATACCTCTGTTATGGAATACATTGGTTATTGCTGCATATATAACTGCTTAGCTCAGGGGTCTCCAAATGCATCACTAAGTTTCTAGCAGTGTTTATGTCAGTTATGTTCTTGGTGGCATGCTCTATGAAGTGCTTTGCATAGGACCTTTGAACTGCATAAAACACCTTTTGACCTCAAAAAGAGATCTTCCATTGTTTAAGCACAAAGCACCATACTTTATAACAGCACATCTCAGAGATGAGTAATATCAACTGATACACAAGATTGTTACTTCAATAGTAGCTTGTATATGCGAGAAGCAGGCAGTGTTCTACCACAAACTGAGTATGCACTAGAAAACCTAACTCACATTTAAACACTGCATGTTCAAGTACACCTATCAGTCTAGCACTACACATCTACCTCTGTATTACATTACACACTAGGCCCTCATTAGGCCGTTGGCGGTAAATCCCACTTACTGCCATGGTGACGGCCGCCAACATACCGCCGCAGTGACAAATATCCGTTCTCCATATTATGACACACGCACACCAATCTGACAGAATACTCCATCATACACAAATCCACCTGACCAAAGGTCAGTGCTAAAGTTGCGGTACCAACACCCATACCATTACACCAACAAAACAACGCCCACCACATTATGGCCCATGAATCACTACGGCAAATATTCAATGGCGATAAACTATTGGTGGTACATACCGCTGCGCTCAGAATGGACACCCACATAAAAACCAACACTACATTGGCCAAAACTGAATTCACACACATGACACTCACACAAACACCAGAACCACCCACCCACAGCACCATAAAACACACACCCATATTACCCACAACCCTTTACGAACGCCAATTACTGCCAGGAGATTGACACGAACAGCACAAAGACAACTAGACACACTCACCACATACACCCATTAATCCCTCATGCACCCCACATGACACACACCACCACATCACTCAACACACTCTCAGAAACACACACCACACAACACCCGTGTCCCCACAAAGGCACCCCCATTTCACTGATGAGTAGTTAAGGGTCATGGTGGAGGAAATTGTCAGGGTAGAGCCACAGCTGTTTGGAACACAGGTACAGCAAATATCCATTGCCAGGAAGATGGAGCTATGGCGGAGAATCGTGGACAGGGTGAATGCTGTGGGACAGCACCCAAGAACAAGGGACGACATCAGGAAGAGGTGGAATGACCTACGTGGAAGGTACGTTCCGTGGCAGCAAGGCACCAGCTCACCATACAGAGGACTGATGGTGGACCCCCAACTCCTCCCCCACAGCTCACAGCATGGGAAGAGCAAGTCTTAGCATTCTGAGGGACATGCTGGAGTTGCCAAAGGACGGGACACTGGTGAGTCAAGATTTACCAGTTATCACCCCGATACCTGCATGCCATCACACCCCCTCTCCCTCACTCCCATCACTCCACTCCATCCCACACACTGCACCTACACATGACTAACTCCAACGCCAAATCCTGCATGCCATACCAATGCGTGGGCAGTCCTCCCAGCCCTGCATGGACACCAATCACTAAATCATGCACAGCATAGGGAAACTAACAATCACACAATACATCACCATAAACAAACAAAGATGGCAATGAAACAGCAACAATAGAGGGGAAGCCAGGGATGTACAATATGTCACAGACATGAAGCATAATACATCACTGACATCCCCACAAGGGCCCCAGCCAATCCCAGCCAATCCCAGTGGAGAGGGATGCCACGACTATCCAGTCCCCCAACAGAGGATGCCTCCAGTGATGACAGTAACTCCGGACTTCAGGATCTGGACCATCAACCTGGCCGATCAGGGACCACTGGACAGTCGGTCACCCCTGCCCAATCATAGTCCACCAAAGAGCCTCCCCCATCAGTATCTAACACCACAGCACCCACCCAGCATACCCACACCTACGTCCCCAGGACATGTCAATCAGCAGTGTGCCCACCTGTACAGGGACCCCAGGCCACACCTCATACCCCAGACAATAAGGGACCTGGGGTCAGTGGCAGTTCAGGGGACAGAGGCACAGGCCAACAGAGACGCTGGGAGGATCGCTGTGCACCAGGGGAAGACAGGCCCAGGGAACGGACTCTTCAGGAGGCACTCATCAAGATCCTGGGAGCCTACCAACATTCCCAGGACACGATGGGCCAGATCCTTGACAACGTGCAGGAGAACAGGCAGCTGCAGGAGGAACAGTATCAGGGGATAAGGGAGGACTTGCAGGCCATCAACACCACCTTGATCTCCATAGCAGGGGTGCTGGCAGACATGGCCAACATCATGAGGGGAGCAACAGCACAGCAGCGAGATCCTACCACTAGCCAGTCCATTTGTTGAAAATGTGCATTTATGGAAACAGTCACATCTAGTGAAAATGATCTGAACACTGTGAGAGCATAGAAATAATTACCTATTGCTGTCTGTACTCATCACATCAATACATAGTTGTTATCTCACCAACATCTGTAAAATGACAAGCCATTGGTGACAGTAAAGTGAAATGCAATGGAAGTTAGTGCCATCATGCTACAGCCACACAGGAAACATCAATAGTCAGTGGAATGGTCAGTTGCACTGTCTCACCTATGTGTCACTAGAAGCATTGACGTATAACTGATGTTCGTTTGTCCTCATCCTCCTCCTCTGCCTCCTCATCCTCATAGTCCTCGGGGTCCACTGCTGCCACAGGGGCATCTCCAGTCTTCTCCTCCTGCAGAAAAGGTGCATGCCATCTGACGGCCAGGTTGTGCAACATACAGCATGCCACTACTATCTGGCAGACCTTCCCGGGTGAGTAGCACAGGGATCCACCTGCAGATGGAGGCACCGGAACCTGGCCTTCAGGAGCCCGAAGGTCCCCTCGATGATCATTTCTGGTTCGCCCATGTGCCTCATTATAACATTCCTCAGACCCTGTCATGCATTGCTCACAGGAGTCAGCAGCCACAATAGGATTGGGTAGCCAGTGTCACCTGCAAGTATAGAACACAATGCTATGGGGATGACACCTGAAGGCATACACATACAGTTGGTGGAGACCATGGCTCACCTCTTAGCCATACCCTGTGCATCTGTAGTTAGGCCCTCACATTTGGGATGCTGCTATTCCTCAGAACAAAGGCATCATGCACCCACCAAGAATATTTAGCATTGACGTGGGAGATATACTGGTCCGTCAGGCACACCATTTGCACATTCAGTGAGTTGAAACTCTTCCAATTCCTGAACACCTGTTCATTCTGGCAGGGGGGACTAACGCAGAATGTGTCCTGTCAATCGCACCAACAATATTGGGTATTTGTCCCATTGCATAGAATCTGACCTGCACAGTGGCCAGATCTTCCACCTGGGGGAAAAGCTAGGTAGCTGCACATATGTTTCACCAGGGCAGACAAAACTCTTGCCAGCACGATTGAGAACATTGGCTGTGACATTCCCACTGTCACTTGGAAAGGACCAGTTGCCAGGAAATGGAGCACTGATAGCACTTGCACAAGAGGGGGTGATCCCAATCGGATGACGGATAGCTGAGATGAGGTCAGGCTCCAATTGGGCACAAAGCTCTGTGATTGTGGTCCTGTCCAGTCTATAGGTGAGTATAATGTGCCTGTGCTCCAGTGTAGCCAAGTCCACAAGGGGTGTGTACACTGGGTTTTTTCTCCTCCTCCTATTCATCCACAGTGGTAGGTATCTAAGGGACACAAGAGTGGGTAGGTCACAATTTGAACAATGGAACCACACCTTCAGTGTACATAGTGCATTTATGTGATGGGACAATGGAAATGGCGAGGTATGTGCTCATCTAGGCTGTAACGCAGTTAAGGTTGATATGACCGTTGTAAGCCACCATAAAATGGTGACCACCTGTCCTGTATGTGCGGACAGGTGGAAGTGAGGCACCTCTGCTGACGTCGGGCATCGTGGCGGATGGTGGTCTTGCACCGCTGTGCAATTCCTCATTGGATAATATGGGGCTCTATGGAGTACAGTGGCCAATGGAGATCAGCACTGTTATGCCGCGGCGCGCACCGCAGCGCTCGCCGCGGGCTCAGGTTGCCGCGGCGCGGCACGTTAATCTCGCCGTGGCCGACGCCCGGGTCGCGGGGAGCGCCGCGGCCAGCGTTCGAGTTGCGGTAAACACCGCGGTTGACGCTTGGGTCGCGGGGGATGCCGCGGCTCAGGCGAGAACCAGGGAGGCTCCAAGGAGCCGGTTTAAGGGTCGCGGCACCCGCCGCCTCCCTTATTATAAATTTTACCATAAAGGCAGACGCGGCATGGCCGCTTACAGCGCATGATGCGCCTTACCGTTTCTTGCTTGCCTATACATCACCTGCCTACCGCTTACCGATATCCTGGGAACGAAACCGAACCCTTACACATGGTGCACTTTATACTTGCCCCTTTTCTTCCCAGCATGCTGACCACTTCCTCTCTGCCCAGCATGCATTGTTAGACGCACATAACTGATTCACCATTGTTTTCTTTTCCCCAATCCAAGATGGTGGTATTTCTACTTCCTGTTTTCTACTTCCTGTCTAAGGGTATATAAAGGGATCTCAACTACTTGTCCATTGCGTTGCAACACTCCTTGGTGGTAGTCACGCTCCGATTGATCTCCTCCTGCGAATCCTGTCTGTTCCTGTCCTGCCTTGTTTTCCAGTCTTCCTGATCCTCGATCTTAACGCCCTGGAGTCCTCCTTTCATTTCAGGGAGTTCCTGTGGAGGTTTTTTACCCTACTGGGGTTTTTCCTCTGGGACTCCTTCTGGAGGGCACGGACTGTAGTGGTTTGCTCATACCAAACAGCACCGTGGCTACTGGAAGGGGTCGCCCCTACCTCGGCCAGAGCAGAACCTACCGGAACAAGGATCGTTCCCCTACGCCTCTCAGCTTCGACGGTAAGACCATTGAAAACCGTGACAGATTGCAACGCCAAAAATTCCAGTTGCAGTCCGGTACTATGGATAACCCAGTGGCAAACATGGAACCTACTAACCAGGACCTACTGGCGACGCTACAACAACAGGCTCAAGAACTCCAGCAATTACGTACTGAGAATACTGTTTATCGACAAGCCTTTGCCTCCAGGACCACAGATGTCCCTGCAGTAGCCGCCTCTACACCTCGATTTTCCAGGGATCCCACCACATTAAAAGAATTTCTGGACGCCTTGACATTGTACTTTGCCTTTCGCTCCTCGCAATTTGTACAAGATAAGACCAAGGTGGGGTATTTGATTAGTGCCTTATCAGGGCCAGCCTTGGCTTGGGCCACACCTCTAGTAACCAGAAACGATCCCTGTCTATCTAATTATTCCACCTTTATCACTACTTTTAAACAGATGTTTGAACGCCCTGGACTCGAGGCGTCAGCAGAAGAGGCTCTTTGCGAAGCCCAACAAGGGAGTCAAGATTTATTACAATACATCACCCGTTTCAGACAATTAGCAGCAGAAACAACCTGGGTGGAACGTACCTTGGTGACACTCTTCCGTAGAGGTCTCAGAGAGGACATCAAGGATGAACTAGTGCATTCTGCCAGAATAGAAAATCTCAAAGGATTGATGGACCATGCACTAACGATAGAATATCGGTTGAATGAACGAAGAATGGAGAAAAAGAAGAGTCGTTTGCCTTCTCACTCAGTACCATCTCGTCCCTTCGCCCATCGTACCGAGGAAGTCCGTCCTGAATCCAAAGGGAATACCGAGGAAGAGCCCATGCAGATTGACACAGCTCGCGGACCTTTATCCGCCAGTGAAAGGGAACATAGACGAAGGAAGGGGCTTTGTCTATATTGTGGTGCAGCTGGTCACCTAATTCGCGCTTGCCCCATTCGTCCAACCAAGCCCTTGGGAAACGCCAACTCCCGTCCTCAGTAAGAAGGGTGAGGACGGGATATCGTGATATACCTTCTATTTGCTCTTCCAGGGAGGAAGGAACTGCTCTTTTTCTCTTACCAGTTACCCTCCATTTAACTGATGGCCGGGAAGAAAGAACTTTGGCCTTATTGGACTGCGGAGCCAGTGGCCTCTATTTAGATGAAACCTGGGCCAAAGAACGACAGATAACACAAATACCCAAAGAAGTACCAGAACAGGTGCATACCCTTGATGGGTCACTCTTGGCCTCTGGACCTGTACAATATACCACCCCTACCTTCTGTTTACAGTTTGGAAAACACCAGGAGATTCTCTCGTTTGACTTAATTTTCATCACCACACCACGTCATGATCCTGGGGATTACATGGCTTGTACGGCACAATCCTTACATCAACTGGGAAACGAAAACCATTTTGTTATCCTCCCATTTTTGTCAACACCACTGCTATCCGGCCGGGGATTATTGGTCCCCAAAAAGTCTCTCAACAGCACCTTCTCAGGTGGGAGGATCCATTAATGTCCTACAGGGAGTTCCCAGACATTATCAGGACTATATTGATGTATTCCAGAAGCCAGAAAGGCCTGAACTGCCACCCCACAGAGAATACGACTGTGCCATTCCTTTAGAACCAGACACAGTAGTTCCTTTTGGGGGGATGTACTCTCTCACAGAACCAGAGAAACAAATTTTGAAAGAGTACCTAGATGAGAATCTACAAAGTGGGTTGATCACTCCCTCCTCTTCACCCGCCGGGGCTCCTCTTTTCTTTGTACCAAAGAAAACCAAAGATTTGCGTCCCTGTATTGATTTCAGAGGGTTAAACAGGATCACTATTAAAGACGGGTATCCGTTACCCCTCATAAAGGACATCTTAGAAGCAGTCAGAGGAGCCAAGAGGTTCACCAAGTTGGACCTCCGAGGAGCTTATCATCTACTACGAATCAGAGAAGGTGATGAGTGGAAGACCGCCTTTAGAACACCTTTTGGTCACTACGAATATAGAGTAATGCCATTCGGACTCACTAATGCCCCGTCCATCTTTCAAAGATTCATGGATTCTATCTTTTCTGATCTTTTGCATCAAACAGTGGTGGTGTATCTTGACGATATCCTAATCTATTCGGTTCATCCACAGGAACATTCCAAGCACGTTCGCCAAGTCTTAGAGAGACTCCGACGACATCATTTGTTCTGTAAGCCTGAAAAATGCGAGTTTGATCAGATAGAAGTAAAATACCTGGGATACTGTATAAACCAGACCGGAGTTGCCATGGACTCAGACAAAGTACAGGCTATATTGAATTGGCCATCTCCTTCTTCCATCAAGGAGACTCAATGTTTTCTGAGGCTAGCCAACTTCTACCGACAGTTCATAGCAGACTTTGCCCAGAGAACCAGTTTCATTACTCAAACCCTCAAAAAGGAACATCTAAAGAAAGGGTTTTGTTGGACACCAGGCGCTGAGTCAGCCTTTCAGGACTTAAAGAAAGCCTTTATTCAAGCCCCCATTCTTCGACACCCAGACACCAGCAAACAATTCATTGTTGTCACAGACGCCTCAGAAAGAGCCATTGGGGCTGCCCTGTTACAAAAACAAGACAATGATGACCTAGAACACCCTGTATTTTAGCTATCACACACTCTATCTGATTCTGAGCGAAACTATTCCGTGCTAGAACACGAATTACTCGCCTTAAAAGTCGCGTGCTCCGAATGGAGACACTTCTTGATGGGATCAAAGGAACCCTTTGAAGCCCGGACCGATCACAGAAATCTACAGTGCTTAAGAAATTTTCAGTGCCAAAATAGCCGGCAGGCTCGATGGGCCTTCTTCTTCAGCCACTATGACTTCTATATCACCTACATCTATGGCTCTTACGGTTTCCATCCCAGGGCCTTCCCAACTCCCCTGAGAGACAACTCCAATCTTCCCACCATCTCCTCCTACGTTCGACAGCTACGGGGTATACAACGTATTATCCATTCTAACCTTGTGTCCTCCAGGTTCCGCATGAAGAAGATAGCAGATAGGAGACGCTGTGCGGCTCCTCTATATCAGGTCCATGGTAAGGTCTGGCTCTCCTCTAGATTCCTACCTCTCCGACTCACCCAAAACAAATTCAAACCCCGCTTTTATGGTCCCTTTCTAATTCTCAAAAGAATCAACCCAGTGTCTGTGCGTCGTCGCCTACCTCGGACATGGAAGATCCACCCGGTATTTCATGTCTCGCAATTGAAACCTTACCGTCCTGATCTTTTTCATAGGCAGTTGCCCTGTCCCCCTCCTCTGTTGGTTGACAATGTGCCTGAGTACGAAGTTCAGGAGGTCTGTGACTCTCGGTTTTTCCATGGGCGCCTCCAATATCTTATTCATTGGAAGGGATACCCTATGAGTGAGTGTTCCTGGGAGGATGCCTCTTCAGTTCATGCTCCTCTTTTGATCCGCCGCTTTTTTCAGCTCTTCCCTCACAAACCCGGGGCCTCGGGGGGGGGGCATACTGTTATGCCGCGGCGCGCACCGCGGCGCTCGCCGCGGCCGCGGGCTCAGGTTGCCGCGGCACGTCAATCTCGCCACGGCCGACGCCCGGGTCGCGGGGAGCACCGCGGCCAGCGTTCGAGTTGCGGTAAACACCGCGGTTGACGCTTGGGTCGCAGGGGATGCCGCGGCTCAGGCGAGAACCAGGGAGGCTCCAAGGAGCCGGTTTAAGGGTCGCGGCACCCGCCGCCTCCCTTATTATAAATTTTACCATAAAGGCAGACGCGGCATGGCCGCTTACAGCGCATGATGCGCTTTACCGTTTCTTGCTTGCCTATACATCACCTGCCTACCACTTACCGATATCCTGAGAACGAAACCGAACCCTTACACATGGTGCACTTTATACTTGCCCCTTTTCTTTCCAGCATGCTGACCACTTCCTCTCTGCCCAGCATGCATTGTTAGACGCACATAACTGATTCACCATTGTTTTCTTTTCCCCAATCCAAGATGGTGGTATTTCTACTTCCTGTTTTCTACTTCCTGTCTAAGGGTATATAAAGGGATCTCAACTACTTGTCCATTGCGTTGCAACACTCCTTGGTGGTAGTCACGCTCCGATTGATCTCCTCCTGCGAATCCTGTCTGTTCCTGTCCTGCCTTGTTTTCCAGTCTTCCTGATCCTCGATCTTAACGCCCTGGTGTCCTCCTTTCATTTCAGGGAGTTCCTGTGGAGGTTTTGTACCCTACTGGGGTTTTTCCTCTGGGACTCCTTCTGGAGGGCACGGACTGTAGTGGTTTGCTCATACCAAACAGCACCGTGGCTACTGGAAGGGGTCGCCCCTACCTCGGCCAGAGCAGAACCTACCGGAACAAGGATCGTTCCCCTACGCCTCTCAGCTTCGACGGTAAGACCATTGAAAACCGTGACAAGCACTGGCGGTGACTTTGTACAGAGCCGTGGACATGACCGCCATTTTCTATCTAATTCCTCACTTTTTTCCTGACCTTCAACAGGAGAACACCTACACTGTGTGTACTGCTGGGACCTGTGTCTGGAACATACTATGGCCTGTGTGACTGGGGAAAGGACCTCTGCCTTCACTTCAGAGGAGTTGGAGCGAATGGTGGATGGGGTCTTACCCCAGTACAGACTGCTGTATGGGCCTCCAGACCAACAGGTGAGTACACCTTGGGCACAATGCATGTGCGAAGGATGCATGGCGATGTGTGTGGGCAAGCATCGTGTCATTGGGGGGATGTAATGAGGTGGTATACATGGTGTGCCCCAGCTGATGTGTGTGCCAATGATGACAGAAACAGGATTGGTGGGCCATTTGTATGACAGGCTGGATTGTATATATAATGGTGTCATCCTGTCTGTATTACCTCTGTATGTCAGCGCCCATCAAAAGAAGGGATTATGGCGTGCCATTGCCATGGACATGCGGAACCTGGGGTGATCACCCACTGTTGGAAACGGTGGGAGGACCTGTGATGCTGGGCACGGAAGACCGTGGAGGCCCAGCTGGTGTTGGCCTCCAAACAAGGAAGGGGTGCCTGTCGGAACCTCACCCCCTGATGGCCATCATACTGGCCGTGGCCTACCCAGAACTAGATGGGCACTTGAGGGCGTCACAGCAGCCACAAGGGGGTGACTACAGTGGGCATTACTTCAATAATTGGCAGGTGGCATGGGATCCGGGTGGTGGGTGTGAGTTAGTGGGTGCCCCTTAATGCCAGGCCAAACATTGCAGCGTGATCCAGCTCAAGGGTAATGGGTGTATGGCAAATGCAGGTAACCTAGCTTGTTAGCATTTCTTGTCAGTGAGGGCTTTGTGGGTACCGGGAGGGGTCCAGTTGGTGGTGTGTCCCTCATCTTGCTGAGGCATCTAGCCAAATCACTTGCAGTACAATGCATAGTGCTCAATCCTGATCCCTATGTGTGATGGTGCTGGGTATGCCAACTGTGGTGTTGGTGCAGTAATTGACCCAGTATTTCCTTTCTCTCTCTCCCACCTTTTTTCTTCTGTTATCCTGTCCATGTACATTAGCATTATATGGCAGAGGAGCAGGCGCACCAGCAATAGAGGGAGCTGTAGCCCACAAGACCCTGGAGGCAGAGTCCACTGACGCCGAGGGAACCAGTGGGACGGAAGGCAAAGGGAGCACCACAGCGGAGACAGCACTTGCACAAGAGGGGGGATCTTGGTCGGATGACGGATAGCTGATGCCGAGTCCACTGACGCCGAGGGAAACCAGTGGGACGGAAGGCAAAGGGAGCACCACAGCAGAGACAGGAGGCGACAACACAGACTCAGATACCTTCTCTGATGGAAGCTCCCTAGTGGTGGCGGACACCTCTGTGACCACCCCAGCTGCAGGTACAGCCGCCACCCCCGTACCAGCACTGCCCTCACAGTAGCCCCCTCAGCGAGTTGCCCTTGCCCGCTCACCCACGAGGGTGGGCATCTCCTTTGCCCCAGGCACCTCACCGCCAATTGAGGAAGTGCAGCCTACTGCTTCTACAGACGATGCACCTATACATGCTGAGACAATGCAGCCCTCACCTACTGCAGAGGCTGCCCAGGAGGCACCTTCACCTGCTGAAACAGTGCAGCCCTCACCTCCAGATGACACCGTGCAGCCATCACCACCAGCGGAAGTCATGTAGTCCACCCTCCAGGGACTGCTGTACAAGGGGCCCCCTCCAGAACCAGCGGGCATGTTCCCCACCTGAGAGACTGTGACCTTGCACTCCCCAGCATAGGTAATTGGGCATGGAGCCACCTCCAGAACCAGTGGGCAAGTCACCCACCTGGGAGACTGTGGCATTGCACTCAACACCATAGGTAACTGGGCATGAAGCCCCCTCCAGAACCAGTGGGAAAGTCATTCACCTGAGAGACTGTGGCCTTGCACTCCCCAGCATAGATGATTGGGTATGGAGCCCCCTCCAGAACCAGTGGGAAAGTCACCCACCCAAGAGACTGTGGCCTTGCACTCCCCAGCAGAGAGATATGGGCATGGAACCCCCTGCAGAACCAGTGGGAAAGTCACGCACCTGAGAAACTGTGGCCTTGCACTTCCCAGGACAGAGATATGGGCATAGAGCACCCTCTAGAAACAGTGGGCTTGTTCCCGTATTCGGCTGAAGTACCCCCCACACCCATCCCCCTGAGGTGCCTGCCTATTTGTAAACTGATTCCCCTGCAGAGTTCTATCCAGATGAAGTCAGGATTCAAGTTGGGCTTTGGACTGTTACCTGTGGCCATGTGGGCCCTTAGTACTTAGACTGTTTTTCGTTCAATTGGTTCTTTTGGTATCTGTTTACAATCAATACATTCTCATTACTGCATACTTGTTGTCCTTGCATTATTCTGCTGTGTATCGTGTGTCATTGTTTTTCATCTGCAGCTGGTTGTGCATATGGTGTGTGTGTGTCGGGTGTGTGTCATGCATGTGTGTGTGTCACTCTCTGTTTTTTCCTCCCTCCCTCCCTTGTGTGCTTGGCAGCTGTACTCACCATCCCCATCTTTTTCGGCGTAGGAGTTCCTAGTTGAGCATAACGTAGATGAGCATCGGGTTGACTTGCAATTCCGTGGCGGCATTGTTCTTCCCTGTGTCTCCGATTGTGAGTCTTTGGTCTTCTGTGTTCTGTTTCTGCCAGGCTTTTAATGGCATTAGTACCACCCTGGAACTCCTGACGGATTGCAGGGTACTTTGTCTTCCGCCTGGCTATTGACGGCTATCACCATGGTCAGTGGTGTTAACACCCTGGCTGTTGGTGTGGTACATTGGCTGTCAATGGGCGTTATCCCCGCCATGTTCATAATTTTATGGTAATTACCACCAGCCGGTTGGCGGTATTACCGCCACTTTATCACTCACCGCCAATATCACAATGAGGGCCTATATATTTCCATCTAAGCAAATACAAACCTGCCTTACAATTTAGTAACACCTACCCTAAAAGGTACGTAATACAAAGTTATGCAGTTTTCAAGATTAATGGTTCTCATACAATTGTAGTAATTATTTTCACCTTTCAATTCTTAGTCTTGTAGTCCTGTGATAACATGTAATAAATAGGACTACAATTCCCAGAAAACTTAGAAATACATTCTTTCTTAGCAGCACATCATATATAAACATGTAAAACTTTCACATCTCATATACACTGTAAAGTTTGTTTAAAACTTAACATACATATTTTCTGCCAATAGGAGGATACAGTAAATTTCTACATTTAGAATATGCATTTGCAAAGAAACACATTATAAACTCAGTTGTCACTGATGAACTTTATATCTTAACCAAACTGTGTGTTAGTTATCCAGTGATAAATATATACAAATACTCACACTAATTTATACATTATTTCAGCTAGTTTCAATACTGTACTAAATACTAAATATCTGTTTTAACACCCTAACATACAAAAACATACTTCAAATTAGTTTACACCTCACTGTTAAGCATAATTCACACACCTGAAAAAAAGATTATTGGTAAAGTTTTAGTTTTTGGCTCTTATCAGATAGATGCAATTCTCCAGAAATTGCCAGAACTATGAATAGGAATGGGTCAGCACTCTTCCACATAGGAATCATAAATGGCAGGGTTTTCAACTTTGCACTGTGTAAAAATGGAAAAACTAACAAATAGAAAATACACCTTTCATTTTTGTAAGCTCAGTTGTGAATGGTTAGTACATGTTAACCCTTTCATACACTTTTTTAGAGATGCCCAGGATGCTAGGCTTTTTACCCATTATTCCGAGTAAAACATGACCATTGCAACATATTTGTGAATAAGAAGAGTGGCCAAAAAGATATTTAGCTCAGTAGTTTTATGAGTAGAAGAGCGGACTGCACTTCATTACCAATGCCTCTCTAGGAAACCAAAATGTTAATGCACAAAAATCAATACAAACACTTTTAATTTTCAGAAAGACAGAATTCTCCCTTTAAGACCCTTCCCCCAATACAGCCTTAGCACAGTGTCTATAGCAACCCCCTATAACCAGTAGGCCACATTCTAGAATGGGTGTGTTAGCTACAAAATGAGCAGCAGCTGGTGTGGTTTACTGTACAGAATAAGCACCATATCTAAGCCTGCAGTACAATTTTTATTTTTACTATGGCCAATCAAAAAACTGCTTATATATCCTTTCATTGTACCACCTAATTTCAGTTACCAGCATATTTACAGTACACAATCAAAATTATATTTTTTTAACCAGGAGCACACCTCAATTTTAACTGCATCCCCTTATTTAAAACTGCCTCATTCAGCTCTATCCTTCTCCTGAGTGCTACTGCTGCTTCACTTCACAATGGTTAGAGTGTGGATCGTTGGACACAGCTATATGTTTTGGGCTAGAGAGGCTGCTAGAAAGAGTGGGATTCACACGGACTTGGTTTTGGCTAATGTGCACATTAATTGGATTGGCAATAGAGGGCCAAAACGGAATCAATTGCTCCCTTTGGTTGAAAGTATTAAAGATTACCAACCCCCTGACCTCATGATTGTGCAATGTGGTGGTAATGACCTGGGCATACAGACTGGGGTAGGACTGGAAATCCTAATGAAGGATACCTTTGCACAGTTGATGAGACTTTTCCCTCAAGCTGTCTTTGTCTACTTCAACACATACCAAAGGAAAAAAGGGGCGTCAAATCAATTTTTTCCACAGATTGATAAAGCCAGGAAACATGTTAATAAAACAGTTTCTGCATTCCTCAGAGAAGTACCATGGGCTGCATATATAACAACATTTTTCCCTTTGACATGGATGGTATATATAGAAGTAATGGTGTCCATTCAACAGAAGAAGCCAACAGAGGTTTTATTTCCAACCTTAAACTCTGCATCCACATTTACATATAGCTATAACATACTTGGAATTAACTCAAAGTCTCTTCTCAGGGCCACCCCATTGGCCAAAACTGTTGTTATTGTTTTCTTTTTTTTTTCTTTTTCAAAATATTCATGATAATGTTGCGATATTCAAGACTAAGCCTCGCAAATGTAAATCAAAAGTAGGGTACACACCAACTCATTCCAAAATCATGAGTATCTAAAATAAATTTTCAAAATCAGACCTCAAATATTACTTTGTAAACAACTTCACAAACACATATATGTCTCTCTCTGTCACTAAATATAACCTAGTTTCAATGACTCTTTCTGTGGTGTATAACTGGCCCACAACACCTTTCAGTATATGTCTTACACTATATCCAAGTTACTCTATGAGTGCATACATGAGAGTCAGAGTACATCTGTCAGTGGGTGTGTGACGGTCTGACTCAGTCTGTGACTGAGTGCATCAGTGTGTCAATGGATATGTGAGTGGGTGCATAAGGGTCTGAGTGGGTCTGGGACTGAGTGCATCTATGAGTGTGTGCATCAGTTTCTGTATGCTACTTTAACTAAAAGAATTAATTTATGAATAATTCTCTGAACATTTATTTTGTTGTAGCCGATATTCACAGTTTCATCTCAACGTTACACAGAGGCCACAATGAGCATCATGACATATTTGCGAATATCGCAAGCCTTGACAAAAAAGTGTTTCAAAGTCGTAATTCGACCACCACCCCTTATGAGACTTTTCATATCAAATTTCAGCCCTGGGGAATGTGTCTTGTTTCCTAAGATGGCGGCCATAACTTTCTAGTAAGGTTGCTACCAACCAATCACATCATTCCTTTTTGCATGCATAATCCCAAATACATTACGATCCCCGCAAAATTGTCACGAAAGATCCACACCCCTAGATATACAAATTTATTTTCTGATTACTATCTCCAAAACTACTGAACAGATTTATACCAGACAAGTAAAAGTGTGATCTAAGTTCAAAAAGCTAGCTTTCTGCCAAATTCAGTGTAAATTCATCCTGTCGTTTTGGCTGTAGACATGTTCAAATGTCCTATGGGAATTACCATGGAAAACACAACTCCCCCCCCCCCCTTTTTCTCAGCCCCTGCTTGACTGATCTCCCCCAAAATGCCCATGTGCAACAAGAATCGGCAGGGCACTTTTTTTGGAAAACTTTGTGAAGATTCATCAAACGGTGCCAAAGATATAGGCAAGTCAAAAAATGCTTGGTCCTAACTACAACTACCTGGTGACGACAGCCAGGTGCCTGCAATTAATCTGCTGAACCCATGTATTTGGCCTGTGAACAAGGATGGAGATGTCTGAAACACATTAGGCTTGGAGAAATGAAAATGCAAAATAATTCTCTGTATGTTGCTGGCTTTTCTGCATTCCACAATAAATAATAATCTGTGAGGACAACTTCTTTTGCACATATATATGTATATATATAAGAAAAATAAACCAAGTGAGAAAGCTAAAGCTGTCTGAAAGGACAAATTCAAAAAGGAATTGTTTCCATTGTGCTAGCTTCAATCCAGTTCTCAACCTACATTTCAATGTTCTTAAAATTAGATGATGTTTCTATGGAACTACCTATAATCTGGTAAAAGGAAGCAGTGACCTATATTGTGAGACACATTAGAAAATAATCACCCTGCAATGCATCTTTTCTTCAGTACTAGATCCTGAATGTATCCTATCAATAACTCTGCTAACAAACCTATTTTAGTCTATTACACGTATGTGAGAGAAAAATGTACAGGTGTACATCTATTTGTGGCACTTCCCATCAAAATTAAAATAAGTATTCCCACAGGTCCCCATTGAACTTTCCACCCTGTAGCCCAGTAGCATAGACTTCACTATTTAGGCTACTAATGTCTGAACGTTATGTAAATATCTTCCACCAAAAACTTTACCTGTTATTCAATTGCTAGATCTAGTCGAACTAATTTTTCATATACATTAGGACTGGGTAAATTTATTTTCTAACCACAAATCCTATTATGTGAAGGCAATTGCTACTACGATTGGGCACATGACAAAGGTTCTGTAGGGGGTTGTACAGCTAAAGGTGAGATTTCGTAATTTGCAGTCAATCATTTTGGAAAATGTTTTTTGCATCTGATTTCAAATTTTGCAAAGCAAATGGTAAACGCCCATTCACATGGAGCAGGATGTGCAAGTAGCCTAAGGACTTTTTTTTTTTTTTTTTTTTACTTGACTGTACCTTTGGAGGTATTTTGCTTGTATGTGCCAAAATGGAGGAAATAAGCATTACATGCCTATGCTTGGGTTCTTTCCTTTTTGAGAAATCTATTTTTACATGCATTATTATTTTGTGTCCTGGTGTGTTGGTATTCAGTGCTGCAATCTCTGTGTAATCTAGCCCTAAAATATATTGGTAAAATTGGTGTCACAGAATTGGTCTATTTAACATTTCTATAACATTATAGTAAATGGCACAGAAATTGCATCAATGGCATGGAAATGAAAATGTAATTTGTGGCAGCTCGTTTTTATGCAACCCACATATCTGAAATTATACTGCTGCCAAGAGTTCCTCTGTGTTCTGGCTGGAGAGCAGCATAATGGCATAGCAGTAACCTATGACATGGAAAAGTGCCTTTCCTATGTAAGAAATTTTATATATATAAAAGGATACCACACGGCCCACAAGAAAGGGTACCTCAAACACAAATTGACACACTATATGTTCGATATAGGTTCCCTCATAGTGACCAAAGACCTACAAGCTGTTTCTATTCTGTAGGTACAGCTATTTTGCCCATAGGAAAGGTATGGGGTCATTAAAATGTCTTTGCTTGGAAAATGCCATAGTGATTTTACTATTAGTTTCAAACATTTAATTTAAGGTTAAAGTCATCTTTTTGATCATTGTAGTGAAATGATATTGTTAGAAACGTGTACTTTTGGCTATCTGAGCTAGAACTGGCTTAACTTACTGCTTTTCACTTGTCAAACCTCTAGCAAGAAGTAAATGTTTCAGGATGGAGTTGATGACCATATCTACCAGAGCTCAATAGCCTATGGTCTTGACCCAGGAAGTCAAACATGTAGCCAAAAACTGGACACTTAACAAGGATTAGCCGTCTGCGAGTGGTACATGACAGCTGGCAGAACAAAGGACATCCTTACCACTTCTTATTTTGCTTTCATGTTCCTCAAATGGGGCCAAGAGAATCTCCTCACATTAATTTTCAGAGCCTTCCTAGAATCTTTGATTTAGACCCCAGCAGGAGAGAGAACCAGGTATGACAATGACAGAGGGGCGGAGAGCTCAGTTAAATAGGAATGTGGATAAATACCTGTCAGGAACTCCTCAAGAGGGAAGAAGGATTCAGCCATCTTGAATTTAGATGCCCACAACTTTTTACAGTAAAGTGAATAAGTAAATAAGTAGTGCTGTGAAAGGAGGTGAGCATTGAGCCATAGACAGGACTGTCAGGAATAATTATCCAGTCACTGGCTAGTGCATAGGATAATGGTCAGGTAGTTAGCTTTCTGCTTAACTACCAGGGGACAAATAGCAGCCAATATTCTCCTGAATCCAAGAGAGCCACCACAAAGGACTGGAAGGAGTGTTGGATGGAAAAAAGAACTAGTGCCCCGAGGATGGCAGAACTGAAACACTCACTAGAAAGAACTTACCCAACAGTTGGAGAAAAGTGGGACTTAGCAATTTTTGCCATCCCAAGAAGACTGGAACAAGGGGCAATTTTTTTTTATCGAGGTCACACCGAGGGCCAGCAACAAAAACAGGTTTCGAGATTTTTGCTGTGGTTAAAATGTGTTAACCGGTACTCTCAGTAAAGATTTGGGGCCTCATTGGCGGTCCGAGAACTGCCACACTCATATTGATGGTTGGACTGCCACACTCTGGGTGGTCCAACTGCCCAATTAAAATCCTGGCAGTTCCACCTGCTAGGGGACTACCGTCCCCACTGGGAACATGGTTCCCAATGTGGTGACAGAGAATTGAGTTATACTCAGCCAGGGCTGATTACAACTCCCATCACCGCCAGCCTTTCCATGTCAGTTTCGCTGGCATGGAAAGGCTGGCTGTGAGGGTATGTTGGGGGCACAGGGCCCCCCTGCCCAGCACCATCAGAATGTGCAATGTCAGCTTCAGAGACAGTGGCTTTCTGAGGGTGTTGGTCGGCCCCCTCTGTACTACGAGAGAGAACTCAGCTCCTTTAGGGATACGAGTGCTCTCTCATAGCACTGTTTCCGCAGGACTGTTCCTGCAGGTCAGATACTCTATTACAATGTTTCTGCCAGTCAGACCGGCAAAAACATTGTAATAGGGTGGGCGGGACGCCACCACCATGGCAGTGGTGTCCTCCCCACGAGTTTAGCAGTCCCGCATTGGGACCGCCAAACTCATGATGAGTCTGTTAGCTGGTTACAGCATTCAACTGTAAAATCTTGTACAGGGCGAACTGGCAAGTCTATTGTGTCAAAAAAGTGACCACAGTGGCTACAAAATCCAGCTTGGTCCTCCTATGAGATTGTGGTACAAAAACCAATGGCTTCAGCACAAGCTTGGTGACAACATACTTCCCTTCAAGGAACTTCACCTAGTTGTCTTATTTAGAGAATGGAAGGCGGCCTGCAATCCTTCAGAGTGGCACAGGTAATGATGTCTGCCACCCTGGCTAACAACCACCCACCATATATAGAGATCTCCACCAAACTAAACTAATGACCCTGATACCTTGGGAGTTTTCTTCCAGTGTGTGGGGTTCTGCTGGAATTGTTTACTGATTGGGAGTGCCAGGGCTTTCCTGGCAGTCCTGAACTGAACAAAAGTACATTAGACAAAGCTCTCTATATAGGGTAGACAGTTTGATGCACCTAATGAGCCTACACCTACAATCACAACTCCACAGATCCAATAGTGTAGGGTTTCTGCCAGCAGAGCTAGCCATCTAAAATATGATGACCCATCCAACTCTATATAGAGCCAGCAGACCTTCACTTTGGTGGATAGGTTACTCCTTCCTGTTTATGGCAGAATACTCTGTCTACCAAACTCTAAAACAGGTTTTAGGTCAAAAATGAAAAAAGATTGACTGGGTTGAACCGTATGGTGTATCTGATCTACCCTCCATTATAGTCGTCCTAAAATCATGCTGAGGTTCCAGTCAAAGGTGGACAGTTTTATCAAGTAATGCTTTCCTTTTTCTGGGCACTTTATGTCTTAAAACTTTAAAAAATCTTATCTTATGTTCTCCTTTTCCAACTTGAATGATCGTGGTATCTTTTTTCTCATACTATACTTTTCTCTGTTGTTCTCAATTGGAAATTGTACCATGTTGATTACATGAGTACATTTCTTTTACTATATGAACGTATATCTTTACTGGAAAACTGCCTACTCCTTGTGCCATGATTACCAGTTTTTAAACAGAGTTTCTCTTAGACATGTGTTTAAACCTAAGCAGTGTGTGCTTATTACATCGGTAAAGTCACCCATATCCCAGTAATTTCTGACATTATAAAACTTCTATTTTTTCTGTATCACCTTATAGCACTGTTGAATGGATAATGGGATGAAAGCTGTAAAAGACAGTGCTTTAGTAAAGGTTCTTATAAGGTGATATCTATAGAAGTACAGTGAAATGTAAAAAGACCAAGCTAAATACTTGCTATCTGTATAAAAATAAGAACTGCAGAAGTATTTGTGGAGTACATATAAGGCAGGCAAATCACATACTGGATTCTATTAGTTATAATATTCAGAATATTAGGTGGTTGCAGTTCTAAAATCCCTGCAGATTTGTTATGTAGAAAGCCCTAGTCGTACCCTAGTAAGTCTAGTGGGATGGTCCTTCATATACATAAATAGTATGTCCTGTGTGTTAAAGAAAATCTGTTCCCTGAGTGAATAGTCATCAACATCTGTTTGCCACTTTGTAGGCATATTTGCAGTTGTCTGTGACAAGATTAAGAATCAAAGTTTAATTTTTACAATTTCACCTAGGAAAAGAATAAAAGTAACAACTAGTTTTCACAATTTATCAAAAAATAAAGTTGATTGGTGAAATAAAATTGTGTTTTAATATATGCAGAGAAAAAGTAACTTTTAAAAGTGCACTTTTTTAGTAGCTGAAGGACAAACAGAATGAAATCATTACTGATGGCCTGCCATCCTCCAGTGGGTTTTATAAACATTCCAATTAGGGTTGTAGTGTTAGACTGCCAGGAAAATAATACAGCTAGTTCTAAATCTATGAAGATGTTCTTGCTTATATATTGACCACTTAGCTGGGATGAGGCATTTGGAAGGAGACAGAAACAAATGATGTCACAAAGGCTGAAGCATCAGCTTTCCTTTCCATGTAAAGACCTCACGAGAGACCACAAGTATCCAGAAAAGCCCCTCAGATCTCTATCTCTGTAAACAGAAGGACGAAAAGCTGCTAACAGATCAAAAAGAGAGGGTGGTTCTTCATTTCCATAGATGAGGGTTTATGAGTCATGTCAGAGGTTCTGGGAGGGGTGCCTGACTTTGGCCAACTTAAGTGAGGATCTCTGAAAAGTTTTGAAATTAAGTGTAACAGTAAATGTTGAAGAAAGGGGTTGAATTTCAGTAAACGTTCTGCTTGAATTGTGGTTCAAGGGGAAATCTCCAAACATTAGGTGGTGCATGGGCAAAAAAGTGCACTGAACCTCCCGGTGCCTGAGAGAAACATAACGACCAAGAAAATGTGCATTATCTTCTCAGGAAAGAAGCCTTAAGGACTACTGAACTCCACTTGTACCCATGGACTGGAGCTGCTCTCTAACCATTAGTTATGTGGCTTCCCATCCACTAACTCAGAGAAACAAAAGGAGGAATATGGGCTCCATTTTGAAATAACTGTTTACTTATGAGTGTAATGCACTGGACCCTGTAGGAGTCTTGGATGGAGAGAGACCAAGGGCCAGATGTAGGTAGGTTTCCTTTTACAAGTTGCAAATTGCGAGTCCCAGCGACTCGCAATTTGCAACTTGCAAAAGGAAATGGAAATCTCAGACACCTTCTGCGACTCGCTATGGTGTCGCAAATACCCACCTCATAAATATTTATGAGGTGGGTCGCAGTTCGCAACCCCATAGCGAGTCTAGGCACTCACGGGGATGGTGGCCTGCTGGAGACAGCAGATCACCGTGTCCGTGACTGCTTTTCAATAAAGCTGCTTTTTTTTTTTTTGCAGCCCGTTTTCCTTAAAGGAAAACGAGCTGCAAATAGAAAAAATACCGAAACCTTTTTGTTTCGGTTTTTTTCTGAGTAGGAGGTGGTCCATAGGACCACTGCCTGCTCTGAAAAAATATTTGTGTGAGCATTTACAAAGGGGAAGGGGTCCCATGGGGACCCTTTCCCTTTTGCGAATGAGTTACCATCCACTTCAAGTGGATGGTAACTGCAAGTTGGTTTGCGACCGCTTTCACGGTCACAAAGCAACTCTACATCATGATGCAGTCGCAAATAGGAAGGGAACACCCCTTCCTATTTGGGAGTCGGAATCACATTTTGCGAGTCGGTACCGACTCGCAAAATGTGATTCTGCATCGCGTAAGGGTTTTTGCGCCTTGCAAATGGCGTTTTTCGCCGTTTGCGAGGAGCAAAAGTCTTCCTACATATGGCCCCTAGACACTAAAAGCTTTTCCTGAGCATCTGGGATCTGCATGAGTGACCAAGAGTAATTTCAGCAAAAACTATTGCAAAGCTGTATTTTTACTTTAGGAGGACCTGTACTAAAGGTTCTAAGGGGTAAGGGGATGTGGGAGAGAGGCCAGAGTAACAACGATGGAGAGAGAGTGAGAGAGAGAGTGAGAGCGTGCGATAGAGAGTGAGACAGAGAGGGAGAGCGTGAGATAAGATATATGGAGGACAAAGTACATGTCATAATAGAGAGACAGAAGACAGTATTATGTGAACACAATCCAGTATCTTGCAAGGCATTAAGCTGTAAATACCGACAGTGAATTTGTACACAGAGAGAGGAGGATTTTCTCTGTAAGAAACCCCCAAGCAAATCTAGAACGCATCCCAAAAAATGAGAAAGGGTCAAACTCCACCAGGGAATCAACATTATGCTAAGATACATGGATGGAAATCTGAGGTAAATCCAGTCATAGGAAATCCAAGAGGAACACAGGAGTGCAGTCATGGATGTGATCATAAGAGGGACTAAGGGAGCTGACAAAGGAAAGAACAATAAAGGTGAGGGAGCGGGTATTGTTCATAAAGTGAACCAAATGCTATTGCCAGATTATTGCCCACAGATCAAATTAAGCTTTATATTGTTCTCCCTCACTTGGTCTGGAAGTCAAATACTGGCCCTATAGTGGCTGTAGCAGTGTGAGCATGATCTCACTATATCTATCCCTCATGATCGTATTTCCATTGCCCCTAGCTCCACCTAATCCAGATGTTTCCTAACCATCTTGGAAGGTGTTTTTCCTAGGAACTTGATAGTGCAAAGTGAGCTAATTGGCTTTGAAATTTGACTTCATCTCACTCAGAGCTTTTCAGGCTAAAACTGAAAGCTTCAACAACCACTCAATGACAGTATATCTCACTTTGAGGGACTGGGAATTATTCAGTTCTGCTCCACTGAATTCTCTAGTGTGCCAAAAAGAACCCAGAAAATTTTGCAGAGCTTTGCGAGCAGGAACAAGTGCTTGTCCGCCTGTTATTGCTGCCTTTTTACATGTTAGTATCACGCATTGCACTTCTGTGCTAGAAAAACAATGATAATGGCACCACACCCTCTGCATGGATGCAGCCATTGTGTTTTACCTGCTTTCCAGTGTTCTGTCTCTGAGTGGTGCTGGGCCTTTCTTTATCCAACCAAAATATTTCCAAACCTCCTCCTATCCGACTCTTCCAACGCTCACATACCTGTATATTATTACTGTGTGTCTTTCTGTTTTTTTTTTTTACATTTTTGTTTCTTTTTTATTTTTCTGTTACTTTTTTGTACTTTTTTTGGTTACCTTAGTTCTTCATTTCTTCTTAACTCCTTCCTTTTCCTTTTTCTTCTTTTTTCCCCACACAGGCCCAGGGCAGAGGAAGGCGAGACGGGGAGCGATGGCACCAGTGCAGCTGCAAGCTGCACACCTTACAGTCACCAGCACTGTCAAGTGTGGCAGCCCTGTGCAGTTTTTTCAGTGGCACACATGTTTTTGACACTCAGAGCCTCCTCCCCTCCATGCTGGCAGCAGGTGGCAGGCCTGGCAGCAGGTACGCCCTTCTGGAGCATCGACTGCTGTGGGGAGGGTGCACCTGTATGTGCTTTGGAACACTGGAGTCCAGTGCAACCAACTGCAGTCGATGTACTGATGGACCGGTATGCTTCACAGTCAGCTAGACTGGCTCAATCTGCTGGGCATCAAGTTTGTACAATGCAAAAATGTGTTTTTTTAAATAGCATTCTGCTCACACTCATCGGTAAGTTAATTTTATGCTACAATTATTATGAGATCCAGTTTGAGCTAGCTAGGTGGTCTGCACTACTTTATCGTACCCATTGGTACTTGCTTGGGCTGGTTATTTAAGAACCCATGCAGACTTCTTCGTCCTGTCACTAAGATGGTGGTATTAGTAATATCACTGAGTTAGCATTCTCTCAGTGCCTTTCTTTATCTAGCTCGTACAGTCCTAAGCAACCTAGTAGTGATGTGTAGTATGCATCTCTGCATTGAAAATAAGGGAGACTGAGTTGGCCAATCACAGGGGGTTGAGAATGAGAAATCTGGAATAGGATTTACATTTAGGAAATCAGGAGTAGGTCAACTCGCTACGAGTGCTATAGGCGATCTGTTTTGGAAAACTACAATGTTACTGTGTTTTCTTTTTTATTTCTTACATCAGCAACCAAGGGCAAGTACAGGAATTCAGAGGTGCGTCAAGGAGCCAGGGGTGTCACCACAAGTGCCACGTTGGATGGAAGCACCATCCGCATTGTGTCCGTGGCTGAGTTATCCAGTGTATTTCTCTTACTTTTAGAATTTTGTTTTTCTTTTTTTACTGTGTGTTAGAAATTGGGTCTTTGGTTGGCAGTCAGGTTACCCCCAGTCCAAGCAAGGACCCTCACTCTTGTCAGGGTAAGTCACACGCAATCCAAATTATCCTGTGCCCACCATCTGGTAGCTTGGCACTGAGCAGTCAGGCTTAAATTAGAGGGCAATGTGTAAAGTATTAGTGCAATAAATCATGCAATAACACAGTATAACACTACAAAGATACAACACACAGTGTTTAGAAAAATATATAATATTTATCTATATAAATGCAGGTCAAAACAATCAAGATTTGATAAATACACATTGAAATATCACTTCAGAGAACGATAAGTCCTTAGTTTTTAAAAAACAACAAGTACCTGGTTTGTGTTCAAATTCTCCCCAAGAGACCGCAGAGGAGGAGGTGAGTGGAAAATGGGAAGGTGGGTGTCGGTTTCTCCAGGCGCACACAGATGATGCGTCAATATTTTCCACGCAGGAAAGGCTTTGCGTTCATTTCTGGCACGCAGACTTGAATACACTTCGGGTTGCGGGGTTTTCGAACGCCCCGGGGATGATGCGGAGAAATCCTGGGCGTGCAGGACTAAGTCACAGGAGCTGCGTCGATCCAGTGGGCATGGGGGGAAATGTCTGTTGCTCGGCAGGTGCTGCGTCGATTCTCCTCACAGGAAGTCAGGCTGTGTTGTTCCAACTCGGCTACAGGTTGATCCAGTGGGCCGTGCGTCGAAGTTCCGGTCGCAGCGCTGGTGCTGCGTCGATCTCCTCTCGAGGATTTTCTCACTGCGATGCAGGCTGTGCATAATTTCTGGCAGGCCGTGCGTCAAATTTTCGCCACACAAGGAGTTCTTTGCAGGAGAAAGTCTTTGTGAACCTGAGACTTCAAGGAACAGGAGGCAAGCTCTATCCAAGCCCTTGCAGAGCACTTCTCAGCAGAGCCAGAGGGACGCAAGGCAACAGGGCGACAGCAGGGAAGCAGTCCTTTGCAGAAAAGCAGTCAGGTAAGTCCTTTAGGCAGCCAGGCAGTTCCTCTTGGCAGGTTGCAGGGTCTGGTTCAGAGTTTCTTCACCAGTGGTATCTTGTCCAGAAGTGTCTGAGTTGTTAGGGTCAGAGGCCCTGTTTAAATACCCCAATGTGCCTTTGAAGTGGGGAGGCTTCAAAGAATGGCTTAAAATGGCACCAGGTCCAATTTCAGTTCCATCCTGTCCACCTGGGTCCCAGTAGGGAGTTTGGCAGTCCATTGTGTGAGGGCAGGCCACTGTCCTTTGACATGTAAGTGTCAGGCCCTCCAACCTCTCAGCGCAGAATGACCCATTCAGTATGCAGATGTGTGCAGGTGTGACTGAGCATACTGTGTTTTGGGTTGTCTGAGTGAAATGCAGAAGCGAGCTGTCAACTAACCCCAGCCAGACGTGGAAGAAGAATTTAAGTGCAGAGAAATGCTCACTTTCCAAAAGTGGCATTTCTAAAATGTCAGCAGGATTTTGTATTACCATTCTGGCCATACTAAATATGACCTTGTTACTCCTTTCAGATCAGAATCTACCACTGAAACAGTATATGAGGGTAGCTGTAATGTTAGCCCATGAAAGGAGCAGGCCTCACAGCAGTGTAAGACAAATTTTGGAGTTCTACACTACCAAGACATATAAACTACACAGGTATATGTCCTGCCTTTTACCTACATTGCATCCTGCCCTATCGGTTACCTAGGGCCTATCTTAGGGGTGACTTTTATGTAGAAAAAGGGGAGTTTAAGGCTTAGCAAGTGCTTTTAAACCCCAAGTCAAAGTGGCAGTGAAACTGCACACACAGGCCTTGCAATGGCAGGCCTGAGGCATGGTTAAGGTGCTTCGTATGTGGGTGGCACAATCAGTGCTGCAAGCCCATTAGTAGTATTTAATCTACAGGCCCTGGGCACATGTAGTGCACTTTACTGGGGACTTACAAGTAGATTAAATAAGCCAGTTGGGTATGAACCAATGTCACCATGTTTAAGGGAGAGAGCATATGCACTTTAGCACTGGTTAGCAGTGTTAAAGTGTGCAGAGTCCTAAAGCCAGCAAAAGCAATATCCAAAAAGTGGAGGGAGGTAGGCAAAAAGTTAGGGGTGACCACCCTAAGACTGTCAGGTCTACCACTGTGCCTGTCTCCTTTTTTTAACTACTCTTCATTCTATGAAGCTGAATCAAAGCAGGTCAAATCTTGATTGTTTTGACCTGCATTTATCCAGCTGGTAGTGGGATGCTAAGGGGCACAAGGAAAGTGGGGCTGCACCGAGTGACTTTTCTTAAATCTGCCCCTATGTGTTTCATTGACCAATTATTTGACCCTTTCATTGGCTTAAATGACTCAGAATAATCATAGTTCAGACCCTTCATTATGAAAAGCTTTTAGTGGGCTCGACTACCTGGCTTTTATTATATTGTAAACCAACAAGATGCCCGAAGAGATATTTTTGATAGAAGATACTGCTAACTAAACTGCAGTGATGTATTGTGATTGTATTTTGTTAAAAAACAAACAAACTACTAAGTGGAGGTGTATCTGACATTTAAATTGTGTAATGCTTTTTCTAGCTGCACAGACCATCAGTGCCATGTCCAGCAGCAGTGCAAGTGTGTGTGGGGCTGGAAAGGGTGCAGTTGGGGCGAGGGCCTGCGTTGAGTGAGTGGAGGGTGAAGGGAAGTAGATTTGTCTGAGGGGGCCAGAGGGACTGGCGCTGGGTGCGGTCTTGGCGCTGATGGGCTTGCCTTTGGGGCGCCTTCGGCGCGCCAGTGGCGCGTCCGCGCTGCGCCTCCCATAAATGGGGAGGAGGGAGGGAGTGGCAGCTGGGAGGAGGGAGGGCTGGGCGAATGGGAAGGCAGGGGGGGTGGGGCCGCAGGGATTAGCAGCGGTGGGAAAAAAAGAAAACGGATGGAGAGGAAGTGGGGAGGGGCCGCGGGGAGGCAGCGGCACGGGTGAGCAAAGAAGAGAACGGACTGAGAGGAGGTGGTGGAGGGGCCGGGGGGAGGCAGTGGCACGGGTTAAGCAAAGAAGAGAACAGATGGAGAGGAGGTGGAGGAGGGGCCGTGGGGAGGCAGTGGCACGGGTGAGCAAAGAAGAAAACGGACGGAGAGGAGGTGGGGGAGGGGCTGTGGGGAGGCAGCAGCACGGGTGAGCAAAGAAGAGAACGGACAGAGAGGAGGTAGGGGGCCACGGGGAGGCAATGGCAGGGGTTTTAGAAAATAAAACAGACGGAGGCTGGAGATACTACCGGCAAAGTGGAGGCGGCGCGAGGAGCCACCTGCATACTGTATTGCCAAATTGGGCATTGAATCTGCAGTCTCCACTGAATGTCCGTCTCTCTTGGGTGCCTGGCTGAACTGGTCTGTTAAGGTAAATAGGAGTATAATGGAGCTTCTACCTTTTCAAGCAGGAGAAGATAAGGCCTGCAGATTTGAAAAATAAATGATATTATAGAGTCAAGGAGAAGGATAGAAGTTAAGCTTCATGAAGAGTGTATCAAGAGGACTCAAAAGCATGGCAAGGCCATAGACTGCTGCAATTATTCATTTAGTTTTATGACTCATGTCATGTGCAATTGATAACTGAGCAGTGAGAGCAATTTGCAACCAATCACAGGAAAGAAGCTGTATGTACTGGGCTGATCAATCTCACAACTGTTATCACCATCGCATTTATCTGAGTGCATACATCATGTGATGATGTGGCATTACAAGTCTGTCTCCAGTTACAAGCAACAGGCCTCACGAACACAACCACATCAGAGGGTTTTCAGACTTGAGCCAGCACACACACTCAGCAGCATTTCCAACATCAACGCACCTCTCTCCTGTCCACAGAGCTGAGTAGGCCTCAGAGTCATTATCATCATTTTTTCCCCTTTGAAGTCTGTAACTTCCCTCTTCTGGCTGTTAAGGTAGGCCAGCCCTGAGTGGTTCCATCAGAGCGAGATAGACCTGTTGTGCACTGCTGTTGAAGAACAAGAAGAGGAACAGAATTTGAGTATTTTGTGTAGATTCTTGTTTTGTTTGTTAACTAAACTGACTGGCCTGATTCCCGAAGAACTGGAAAGAAAGAGTGGACACTGTATGTAAATTTAGCTAAATATGAAAGGGCCAATCGCCTTCAGGAAAAATGATCACTCATTAAGCCCCCAAACATTGCAAATCATCAAAATCAAGTTTACAAATTAGTTTAACACCTCCTACCCACTCCCTGCCTGTCACCTCAATCATCACTCACCATCACTAATTGGTGCCTCTTCCAATTCAAGCATGGTGGTAGGTACATACGTATACAATTGTATCTCCTCTTTGACGCAAGAAACACATTGACATTTGGCAGCCTTATGAATCAAATGATCTTCTGGTTCATCCCTGCTAGGTGATGAAAAAAGAAGGAAAGGCATGGGAGGGAAGCAGCCATTCTCTCAAATGTCATGAAGGGAATGTGGAGGCTTCTTCATTACACACTGGTCCAACTCCAATCCAATAAAAATATACAATAAGGCCACCCTACTATAACATGTATAACATTGCAGTATTTATAATCAATGTACATAGAGCCCATACATCAACTTGATTCCTTATTTTTCTATATATTGATTTACATCAAAATAATCATAATATATAAATATTCCTTTTTCAAAGTCTCAATAATATACAGACAATGAGACAAATTAAACCAAATAAAGAAAAAGAGAAATGTATGCACCCCCTGAATCAATCAATCACACCTAACATCCAGAAATAAAATAAACTATAATTCAAACTGATTCAAACATTCTTACACTAAATCAAATATAACATTCACCTACTTTAAATCAATCCCCTTCTATACCAACAGTGTATTAAATTATCTATTCAATATCTAAACTATAGCATTGCCATTTGCTAAGTCAAACATACATGTATACATATCTTGTGATTGCTACTATCAGAAATGTTCTTCCCTGGTTAAATTATTAGCCAGAATGGTATTAGCTATCCTTCAGAGATCGAGTACTTAATTATTTTGATACCAAGTCTGTAATTACCAAAAATAGTAGTGCTGACGCACATTTTGGTGTCCCTCCATCATGGGAAACACCTTCATTAGGGCACACCTAGATGAAATACAACACACTGGGAAAAGAAGGGGGGGGGTTTCTTTAGTTCTACAAATTTCTGAAGTATAGAATCTCAGAGCCTTTCTCTGAAAACAATAAAAGACAGGGTTCTAATCCAGCTATACATGTGCCTAAAAATGGTGGAGCTAGATAAGTCAGACAAAAGGATAATGTTCTATTAGCTACATATCTATCTATATATATATATATATACATACATATATATATATATATATATATATATATATATATATATATATATATATATATATAGTTTTTTGGGGGGTAAAGCAGTTTGACAATAAATTATTAAAATGTTCTATGGTGGCATACTCAGTCAAGAAAGCAGGGTTCATCCTCAAACTCGGGTGGTCCCCGACGTTGGTCAGCTAACACACTTCAGTCACATCCTCCTCTTCCTCCTGTGGCATTTCAGAAACAGTGTAATTTTATGGTATGAAACAGTGGTTCATGTTGTTCATAGTCAATTTCTAAACATTTTGAGGTGAGAGACTGGTCCTTCTCACTGTGCCAAATGTGCCAGCTGCACTGGTCACAGACACATTGGCCACTGGACAAACCAATACTTTATGGCCAGCCTGTTGAGCTCTCGTCATTGGCACATCTTTCCATACCAATACACCAATGGGTTTTGATCCACATAGACGTATTTTGGGTCATCCAGATACTCCTGGAGCATCCTTGAAATTGTCATTGGTGCTACCACTTGCTCAACCTCATTTGCCTTCCCCTCTGCACCGGATTTAGGACCTGCCACTTGAAACCAAGCCAAAGCAGGGATTGGGACTTATTTTTCTGTTTCTGTTGTTCCTGCTGGGTTTCTTGCTGCTGGTGTTGGCTGTTGTGGGACAACAGGACTGCCCTCTCTGGATGCTGAAGGCAGTATCACAGAACATCTGTCCAGGAGTGGGACTCTAATTTCCAGCTGTTGTTCTTCCAGGTTTCTGGCTTGTTCAGCAACCCCTGTCTTGTATTGTGAAACACCCCCTTCTGAAAAAGGAATTAAAGTGGTTAGTATTTTTTGTACCGTGGATCAGGTTTTGTGACACAGATGTACTCTTTGGACAGCACAATGTCTCTTTGTTTCCTTGTATTAACAGCCAAGGGAGGATTAAGATCTCAACCAAAGCATGCTCTTTTGTATTTTCATGGACACCTGCGAACCTTTGCAAGACCTTTTTTAACTGGTCCTGTAGCAGATGTAACAACGAGATAGCTTGGCCCATCATACTATCCTCCTTGTTGACTTCTAATGTGAAAACCTCAAAAAGGAAGTAACATCTGTGTCAGGCATTTGACCATTCCCCATTTGTCCCGATCCATGGTCATGCTTTTCTCAATTGCACTGATCTGTACTGCACAAACAGGCGTTGCAACATGTAATAGGTCGAGTTCCAATGTGTTGGCACCTCCTGTATGAGGGCTTTAACTGGTAATCTATTAGCATGCTGAATAATCCTTAAGTGCTTCCAGGCTTTAAAAGAATGGCTGAAATGAGTGCATATTCTTCTGCAGATGTTCAGTATGTTGCTGACTATATCTTCTTTTTTTAGGAGGTCCTGCACAAACAGGTTGATGCAATGCACCAAACACAGGACCCTGAAATAGCCACCAGCTGCCATGGCCTTAACTATATTACTGCCAGTTCTGAGACCTCTGGGTTGCAGCCATTCAAGCACCTTGCTATGAAAGTCTTCCAAGATTTCTCCATGGCGAACATTGCTACTGTTGCATGTCCTGAAACACCCTTACAAGTGTCTTCAGTGCTTAGACCTGTAGATAGCAGTTGCCTAACTCCAAAGAAAGAGATCCAGTGTGCTGTGATGCACAAAAAATTAATAGCTTGAGAACTGGTTCATATGTTTGTCATCAGGTGGATAGTGTGAACAGCATTAATCTGCAAAGGTTGTCTAACTAAGCACAGTACATCCTGATGGAGCGCTGGCATAGCACCTCTGGCAGCATAGGTACAAAAGGGAACCTTCCATTTCGGGCAGATGGCAGACACAAATTGTAAAAATCCCATTCCTCCCACAAAAGAAAAAGGGAAGAGGTCCAACGCTAACATTTTAGACAGCTTCCAAATGTGCCAGTTGGTGGTTGCATTCGTAAGGCCCCTCCTGCCTAAACATGCCCATTATAGTAGCCTGGATTTTTTTCTTTTCTGGTGCCACTGATGCAGGCGACTTCCGAAAAATAGGAGCTGGTAGACTCAATGTGCCTCTTGGGGCAGTCGCTGTATGCTGTTGTGTCTCCATTTGACTCTTGTGCCATTTTGAGGTTGCTGAGGCAAGTGATACTGGCACACTACTGGAGACTGGGCTGTTTTGTGTAAAGATGTCTCCCTGTTCTTCCTCTTCACCTTTACCTCCCACTGTGATCTGAGCTGATCCCCGCACTCCTCTTCTTCACCACCAACACCTGCAGCAGTTTTTTAAGGTGCTCCTCCCACTTGACTGTGTGATTTTTTTTCAAATTGGTTGTTTGGCCTCCCATACCATAGTGTGAACCAGGTTTACCTCGAAGAACACTTGTATGACAAATGGAACATATTGCAATGTTATCCTCCTGCTTGCTAATCATAAAATAGTCCCAAACCGAAGAGGACAACTTTCTTAATGTGCCAGTACCCACACCTGAAGAAGAACTGGGGGGATAGGTGGGTGTGCTGACGATTGCCTCTCTGCAGTGCATTCTTCTACTGAAGCAGGGGTGGATGCAGGTCTCAGTGGGGGCCTTACAAATATGGGGAGGTGGTGCTGCTGGTGGGACCACTGACACATCCCTCAGAGCAGGTTGAATAGGAGAGGTAAATATCGGTCTACTCTGGGCCAGCTTCAATGACAATGACTGTCTTGTCAGCCTCCTCATCCCCTTTCATAATTGTAAGGTTTTCAGGAACTTTCCTTTTCCCTTGGCTCTCCTGGCATGTCTCAGACTCAGCAGGGGTCCAGTCCATATCCAGTCATCAGAAGGTGGGTTTGTAGAAGATAGTGGAGTATCCTTCCTTTTTCTTCCTGGAGATCTGGAAGCCAATGGTTCTAAAATAATTGGTTCTTGTTCAGCTGGCTGTTCATCCTCCTCTTCTCCTCATTCAGGAAGACCTACTACTGCTGACTGCGGCTGTTGTCCGCTTTCCTTAGTTCCCTGCAGCAATCGGGTCCTACTTTGAGAAAGAGACAAATCCAATTCAATGACCTTGCTTATCTGCGTCACTGTGAATGCAGTGACTGCCTCACTGAAAGACATGAGCTTGGGCTTAGGTTGGGTGATGCCATTGATGCAGGAGTGCTGCTCCCAGTTTGCTTTCCAAAGGCCGATGCAGCAGTCACAATTTCCCCCAAAAATATTTTGGTCAGCACACCAGTGGTGGAAAGCTGCTTCTTCTCACTGGCCACTTTTTTGGCAGCACTTTTCTTTGGGGCTATGTTGAAGCTGTCAGTTGGCAGTGGCAATTAGCAGCACAAGCAGAAGTAAATAGAGGACCCACATCACATGTTGTGTGGACATGTCACTTTGTACCGGCCCTCTGTCTGGCAGTACTGTAGGTGATGTCTCTTGTGCACCTAAAAGCAAACAAGTAAGAAAAACATTTAGTGAAACATGGCAAGTTCAGTTTGAATCATTACAGACAAAGACAATATAATTTAGTGTGGTGTGTTACTCAAGTTTAACTATTATCCTAAATCATTAAGTTATTATCTAAATAATTAACACCAATAATGTATCAACCGAATGTCAAACCACGTCACCATACCAACATAATATTTCAATTCCAATCAGGATAGAGATGTAACTCTTTGCTTAAGTGCATCTATTCTAGGAGAGACACATGTGGCAGTCAGGGAGGTGCACTGCAAAATTTAATAATTCTTAAAAAATGACAGCTGGTGTGCACCTATGGCAGGCAATGGAAATCGGGGGAAATGGAAATTGAATAATCCCTGAAAAATAAATGATGATGGTGTGTGTGCATCTACTAAGGCAATTCAGGGCAAAATGGAATAATCCTTAAAAAGTGAATTCTGTTGGCTGTGTGCCTATGGCAGCCAGGGGGTGGATGGATGGAGGGAAAATGAAGTTTAAAAAACATTTAAAAAATAATTTTTTTAAATGTAAAAACATATAAAAATAAAACAATTTTAAAAAATTAAAAACAAATTTAACAAATAAACAGCAAGTAATTGCTGGTGCACTAGGGACTATTAGAAACCCATTGGGAGGCAAGGAGGAGAAGGTGAAAAATGCAAATAAATGCCTATAATGTAAAGCACTGTCCATAATCATAATATACATGCACTACAATGATCCTCATGCATATTATTAAACTGATATCAAGTAAAAGTAAATAAATAGTAACAAAAAGCCACAGCCCTGTCCTAGTCTTCCTAGAAAATGGTTTTGAAAACTGGAAAAATGGGTGGCTGTACAAAATGGCCACCAGCCACATCATTAACCAACCACAGCAAGCAAGGACACATGGAAAACAAAAAATACATGCAAGCCTATGGCTAAATCACACTGACTGACTGCACAAAAATGGCCAACGGCCACATGATGAAACAACAACAATAACAAGCAAGGAGGCATGGCCACAACAAAGAACACATAGAGGCCTATGGCACAAACACACTGGCTGGCTGCACAAAATGGACATAAGACACATGTTCAAACAATAACAGCAAGCAAGGAGGCCTGGAGAACAAAGAACTCATTCAAGCCTATTGACACTGACTACACACAATGGCCCCTGGCCACATAGCATGGAGAACAAAGACAAATGGTGGACCATGGCAAACACACTCACACACACCCTGGCTAGACAAATGAGGCATGGAAACACTGACAAAGTGATAGCTTATATAGTCTAATCTAAATCTTGTAAGAAGGGTATTTCCCAAGGTTGTGTAACAATTGAAAAATAGGACACCAGGCACACAACACCTGTAGAGAAACATACAGTCTCAGCAGGAGCAGTGGGGACCGCGTGAAGGAGACGATAACAAACTGTGTTTTCTTCTGTTTGAAGATTCCCTCATGAACCAGTCCCATACAATGAGAAACGCGGGGAACGCAGCATGTTATAGAACTCAAGTAATAGGGGGATCCACTTGCTACCTTTATTGGGAGAGAAAGTAAATTAAATCCCAACCAACTGCTTACATTTTTGAAGTTTTGTAGTAAGACAAAGTACCCATAAACTTGTAAAGTCAAACAAAACCTCAAAGTAAGAAAATGAGGGCACTTTTTCATTTACCTTTCCCTTAACAGAAGAACATTTTGACTTATGGGGCTTGGGTCCAGACGTCTTGACATGGAATTTATAAAGGTTAGTCTTGAGATCGAGATTCCCCCATGAAAGAAACAAATGTGCGCGTTATACGTTTAAGGTTATTGGTGTACGATACAGTGGGACAGGACAGCGTCGTCGGCATAAAGCTATGCTATGCTGAAATGAGTCTAGAAATTACCTGTGACATGTCCTGTCCACGCCTCTTTTAAGTTATTAATATATATTAGTACTATATCCAATTAATACACTGGGGCAAGGGCGTAACCTTGGTGAGCTCCTCTATTTATTTTCATAGATTTGTATTCTCACCATGGTCACCAAATGGTACCGTTGCTGAAAGAGTGGAGAGCAGTATATGTACAAAGTCAACTTAAGTGTCACAACCAATTTGTACTAGAATGTGACAAAACTTGGTCCTGTTCACACCGTCAAACACTCTACTCAGGTCCACATAATCCAAGTGAACAGAGCTCCCCTTTTCTATGTTGTACATGCTAATAATTTGGTGCATTGTTCCGTGGTCCCTAGGCACTCTCGAAATCTGCTTATGAAAGAATTCTGTGCAACAGAACTTTTCCTACCACTTTTACTGTGCAGTAAATCAAAGATATTGATCTATAGCAACTATAACAACGATTTTGAAGATTCTCCTTTTTAAAAACATGAACAATGGTGATAGAGGACCATGAACTTGGAAACTTGCTTCTGCAAGCTGAGTTCAAAATATTCATTATAAACGGAGGACATTGCTCAATATTTGATTTATATAGGTCCATGGGCACACTGTCCATACCGGGAGCTTTCCAGGAAGGAATTTCCTGCATAGAGGAAACAACTTCTGAATAAACCGAGGGAGAGGTGTTGCTAGCCATGCCATCAAATTCAGCGAACTGGTAGGAGGCTCATTCACCAAACATTAGACAGCGCAGCAAGCCACCTTGCTGCACTCTGCTCTGTGACATGAAAATGGCACATATGTGCTGTATCTAACATTATAAAGTGCATTCCTGCCTTTTCCCAGCACTGGTGCACAATGGGGTGCCTAGCGCTATGGCATGTTTTTGTGAAGGAAAGGGCACCTTCCTGAACAAAACCAATCCCATGAGGCTTTTTCCTCTTGCTATGTGTGCTGCATGATGCAGTACACATAGAAAGAGGAAAAAATCAGAGAAATAAACATATTTCTCATCACTACACCTCACCTGTGGTGGCATAGCAGTTTTAGGGTATTCAACAAAAAGTATTCTCAGTGGGAGGAGAGACATCCGGAGAGTGTCAACTGTGTCATGTGCAGCGCAAAGGGTTTGGAGCAACATTTAGAGTGGTCGGGCGAGTTGGTGAGCCAAGCGAGCCGACCGAGTTGAGCTGACCCTGCCAGAGAGGGGGCTCTAGGGGTTGTGTGCTTGTGGTCTGCTCCCACTTCACACCGACCATTCGGCCTGTCTTGAGGGTCGGGGACGGGCTGGTAGATGGCTGATGGAAGTCTCCAGATTGCAGACCAGCCTCAGAGCCCAAGCCCCCAAATAAATTCTGCGTTGGCTGTGTTGATGCCAAGTAGCTTGAGACAGCCTGAGGCAGCGCTTGGAGGTAGATAAAGTGGAATGTGGAGCAGGAGCCCACACGGTAAGGGCTGAAAGCTTAAATAGGAGTGACTTTTTCCCTTCAACCCCTCTGCCCTCTTGATGAATATCACCTGATTTATTGCTTGATTTGATTGTTGTACCATTAATGATTGCTCAGAGATAGCCTGGACATTGAGCTGTTTCGCAGGCAGAGGACTGGAATACATTCATCCTAGAATCTAGTTTTCTTTTCATTCTAACCATTGTCTGCATTAATCCAGGCTTCTGATAGCAATTACTCCAAAAGAACTCCAAAGGAACTGTGACCTCCTTCACAGCCTTCAGTCAAGCACCAGAAAGGGGTGTCAGTATCTGATGTGTGTTCCTTATTGTTTACAAGGACTAATCCATTAAGCCACAACAAGTTTTATTTCAGCCTGCACTTAGCCTGCTACTAACAATACCCTGCAATTGGCACCTCGTATTGCAAACTGGATAGATCATCCCCTGTCATTATCTTTGATTGACAAAACCCCAGGGGCTTTGTGGTGCTTTGAGGTGACTCAGTAAGGGTATAGTTGGCATTAGGCCACCTCTAAGTAGGTTGAGCCCAGTTACACAGTGCCAACTCGAGAGTCAACTTTGTTCAAAGTTCTTTCCGCCTGGGTAAATTCAAGTTCCTCAAAATTAGTTTCAGGAGAACCTTATCAGGGAATTTTTATGGAAGTACCGCATCCCTCCATTTTTCAGGCCAAAAAACATTGTGCAAGCTGGCAACCTCAAATCCTATGAAGCAACAACTCCAGCCCCTCAAATGCAAAGGCTCTCTTTCTAAACTTTTGTTTCAGTCACAATACATTTTGCAAGGGAGTCATGACGTTCCTAATAGAGCAAACATCCTCAAATTCATAAAAGAAATTCCAGAGCTTAAAATATTGACTTCAGCTGAATTAACTGCAGTAGAGTTTCTACCGGCCATGGACAATAACCAACTAAAAGCCACTTTAACAACTTGGGAAATGGCAGAAATAGTTGATCTTATCCTTTCCTTTGCATCACTGTTTGAGAATACGATAAGTAGACCTGTGCAGGTCAAATACCCGCTCCTGCTTTTGAGTCATATTCCATCCTCATCATTAGTCAAGCACACCATATTAGTATTAAGGTATGCACAATGCACCTCTTTTGTCCAATTAGGAAATCAAAGTGTTAATCAATCACACAAATTGCCCTCTGACTCTCGATGGGATTGGCTTCCTCAGGCCTTGAATGCCCCAAATGTCACATGAGTAGTCCTTCCACCTGCCTATAACAGAAATGTTTAAGGCCTTTAACGTAGAATGTTGCAGGTGCAAGATCTTTACTGGAAAAGAGTCTCCCACCCAAGTTCCTGGCATCATATGGACATAATTGCTCTCCAGGAAACCTGGTTACAACAGGTATTCCCGTTGTCAGGCTTTATGTGCCATCAAGTAAAGGCAGTCTGATATAAGCAATAAGGCAGGACTAGTGGGAAATTAGTAGTTTATTTTTCATTAGATATAAAGATGGCTGTAGAAGAGCTACTGCAAAAGAGCACAGATTTCCAAGGAGTAAAACTTAGTAATTGGGCCTCAAATGATAGACCACCATTATTGTTGGGCAACTTATACATTCATCACAATTCTCTTTCCAAGCGGAATGCAATAAAAAGGTTACTGGCATCCGTTACAAATTACCACCAGCTTCACCCAGATTGGGATAATATCTAGACTGGCAACTTCAATTCAAACCCTAATAAAGCTCAAGAGGATGATTCAATATCAAGTGCTGATAACTCATACTGGAATGTTCCGACACAGCCGACATTGAATGTTAATCAGTGTGACCAGCAGGGAGACCAGTTAATTACTTCTCTGGAATATTTAAGACTGCAGGCCTTAAATGGAAGATTTTCAGGCAATTCAACTTCGAGCTACACATATTACGACACAAAATCGCCATCCACTATAGGCTATACCTTACTCACTTTACCTTTGTTCCCACTGGTACAGCAATTCAAAACAAAATATAGCACAAGCAGTGATCACTCATGTCAAATACTTAGGTTAGGGACCTCTCCAGCTGGTTACTCTCAAGCTCCCGCACATTTTCTCATAGAAACTACAAATTTAAAGAGACTACACTGATCATGGGATACAATAGCAGCTTCAGCAATATCTGCAATGCTGAATATGTAGGAAAGCCTAAATATTCATATCCATATGTTGGAAGCCTGGGAACACTTCGGAAATAAATTGTTCAACCTACATTCCACCTCCATTTCATCTCACCCATTCCATCATGCCAGTCAAACTCCTCATGCCAGTCACTAAGTAACTTTTTTAAGGAAGCCCAAAAGGAGCTGGCAAGACATCTGAAGGAATGCCCAGGCAATTTACACCTTTGGGAACAACTAAAGAGTGCTAAAAAGAACATAAAAGACAATTATATGAGGAAAAAGATGAAGGAAAGAGACTCTTTTGGTCAAAGATAATATATGCTGCAGAAGAAAAAAATCCCAGGAAATTCTGGGAAATCATCAATCACCTGAATACCCGAGGGAGTCTGATTAATAATTCAAACATCGCTGGGAATGACTGGGTGAATTAACTCAAAACAACTTTTTCAATAAATCCCCAAATTAGTGAAAATAGCAGTCCAGCAATTTTGCAATTTGTAATCTTGGGCCGTAATACACAATCCTTGGTGTCCAATGAAGAAGCTGTTGACCTTACTCTGTCTTACGGTAGCAGATATAAAGTCGTTCTTAAGGCCCACCAGGATGGGGCTCCAAGGCCAAATGGCCTGCGTCACGCCATCTTCAAAGAATAAGCACTCTTGTGGTCTGAGGTGTTAAGCTCACTGTATCAGAAAGTCAGACTGGGAGGGGCAATTCCTGAAAGTTGATGAGGCTCCATAATCAATCTGATTTATAAGGGTGAGGACACGGATAGCCCAGCCAATTACAGGTTAAACACCCTTCTTGACGCACAGGCAAAACATTATGCCTCTTTGCTTCTTGCTGAATTAATAGAATGGTCAGATAAACATAAAATCATCCCACCCAATCAAACAGGCTTTAGAAAAGGGGTGGGCACTGCGATGAAAATACTAATAACTACCTTCCTTGTAGAACAAAGCAGATGACAACACTGAAGGTTATAACTCAGTTTTATTGACTTTAAAGCTGACTTTGACTGAGTGACTAGACAGCTGCTTAGTGTAAATTAAAGGGATGGGGTCTGCCAGACTTACTTCTGAATGCAATCATTTCATTATATTCCAACACATGGGTACATATAAAAATTGGAGATGACAAAAGGCTTTTGTGGAAAATCTTTACATTCTGTGGTTTGAAACAAGTTTGTGTTCTAGCTCCACACCTATTTAACTTATTCATGGCAGACCTCTCCCTGGCCTTGGATGATACAAATGTACATCCTACCCATTTGGGAGGGTCTTTGTTAACACACCTACTATACGGGGATGACCTGGTTCTGTTCAGTCATATAAAAGTGGGCCTCCAAAGATCTTTAAATATTTTGGCCAACTATGTCAACCCCAACCAGCAAGAAATCAATGTGTCAAAATCTTAAATAATGCTGGTAAGTTGTTGGCAGATTCTCTCAGTTAGGATGGCTTTAAATAACATTTTGTTGGAATCAGTGCCATACTATAAATATAAGGGAGTATGGGCCTGATTCTAACTTTGGAGGACGGTGTTAAACCGTCCCAAAAGTGGCGGATATACCACCTACCGTATTACGAGTTCCATAGGATATAATGGACTCGTAATACGGTAGGTGGTATATCCGCCACTTTTGGGACGGTTTAACACCGTCCTCCAAAGTTAGAATCAGGCCCTATATCTGGATGCTCGTGGCACTTTCATTCAAAAGCAAAGAAATATAGAGCACAAAGCACCAGCCTAAATTTACATCTTTTCCCTTTTGGCAAAACGGCTAGAAAGACCTTCATTCCATCTCTGTTAACACTTATCTCTTTCAGGTTGCTCCCAAGATGTATTCATGCCAGAGTGGCGATGTACGGCTTAGAAGCAACAATTATGGACAAAATCCAGCTCAAAGTCTACAGGCGAGTCTTCAAACTACCACAATCAGCTTTGCCAGTGCAGCTCCGTATGGAATTTGGGTTAGTCAGGCAAGACCTGCCAACAGAATCAGAGGCGGTAAAGATTAGGTATAAAATTAGTCGCTCAGTTGATAAACTAAATAGGGCCCCCTGGTTGGATCTGGTAACTGACCAGCCCTCAGCCTATAACACATATTTAGTCATCCATTAGTAAACTGCATCTGCAGGAGGTGTAGGAAGCGGCACTTTTATGTGACTCATTCAAAAGAGGTGCCAATAAGGCCAGCAAATCTTTTTCTTTTATTCAAAAGAAAGCTAAGTTCCGCATCCGCTCCAATGCATGAATGGTCATAAGACACAATGTGCAATTAGCACCTGCCACATATCTTTCCATACGATACTCGCCGCTAATGAAACGCCAGTTAATGTTAATGTATCTGGGCAATTTACCAACTACATCAAACATACCAGTATGGAGGAATCCAAGCTCAGTGCAATGCAGGAATTGTAAATTAGACAAGGAAGATCTCATTCATATAACTTGTGTCTCCCTATATCTGTATGACCTCCGGCGGAGGCTTCTCAAAGGAATGTTGAATGACAGAGGTGTCCAGACTTGTAGAACAGCCAGAGTACTTGCTTTAATCCACACAATTCCCAGTTAAATTGCAAGTTAATTAGGTTCATGGCTCTCAAACTGAGGTAAAGGTGGTCCATGTGTTTCTAGGTCACTGGAATGGTTATTAAATCAGTTCAATATTGCTACTTTTGAAACTACAGATGCTATTGCTATTAGTATTTGCTATTAACGGTTCAGTACTTGAAATCTGGAACATTGGTACTAGGGAACTGTCACTGATGTTGGGCATGAAAATGCCCCTCAAGAACTTTAGTCTGATTTGAAACTTATTTGTTTTTAAAAATGTGATGTTGTATTATGGAGGATGGGGCGAATTTTAACCACTTTTGCTTGATTTACAGTCTAGAAGTGCAAAGAGTAAAACAAAAAAAATGTTTATGCTGTTTCATCGTGTTAATGTTTCGCAGACCACTAGCTTCAAATAGGTGTTGTTGCAATAGAGCCTGCAAGCATTTGATGCTGAAACACAAAGGGTGATTCTGTGGCATTTACTGAGGTTAAATTGACTGGTTCTAGCAAGGAAATTTGCAGCATAGACCATCTTATGCACTCGCCTAACGAGGCACCACAGTGGTTTGGGAATGCAAATGTAGTACATGCACATTCTGGACAGTTTTAAATATTTGCAGTTTTGGCTTTAGAGCCCGGGAGGCTAAAAGGTATGTTGTGATCCACACTATGCTTTCGACGTTAACATCAAGAAACTGTTAAATTTTAAGATGTTCATTGTGTAAAGGCGTTTTAATCCTAATGAAAAGTATTTAACTAATATGTAAGATGAATTATTGTAATGGTTTTAATTAACTGAAACAATAAATTAAACTCACAGGTCCGCTATTCATGGCAAATCTGGGTATGTGTCAAAATCCATTTGTGTTGTCTGCAAACACCTACGTACCACCCATGAAACGTTTCCCTGGGGCATAGTAGCGCAATTCAGTGATTTGTGCTGCATTGCTTTACTCTGGATTTATCAAGCCACTCAGGGACACACAAATTTGATAAATCACATTTTAAGGGTTGGGTCTCTTTTGCACCCCAGTACGTGGTGCACAGTGATGCAGCCCTTTAATAAATCTGCCCCTAAATATAAAAAAAAACAGTCTCCCCCACTGTTCTGCAGTGATATGTGCACTCACAAGTGGTGCATTGGCATTATTTGATTTGTTAGTGTTAATATAGCTATGTATCTTTTAGCAGAGACACAGCCTCCAGTGTCATCCAAGTCTTGGCTCTAACTTTGACGTTCTTCTTTTGAGAGCTGATTTATAACAGGTTCTACATAGGGCTATGTCATCTATACTCCTAGATCGCCTGTCTAAAGCCAGAAGGAGCCTTGTATTTGCCAGGGAGAGTCCACAGTCAAACTATTTGAGAATATTGGAAATAATATTTTCAACTGATTTAAGAAGCAAAAACTTCATAAAAACTCCCTGATCAATGAAAGACCTTATGATCTCAGCCGGGTTGTGAACTGATGGTGTGAACAGGTGAAAAGTTGGGCACAGAATTAAGAGCCCCTAGTTTCACCAGAGATTCACTTTTTGTGACGCTCTGGTTAGCTAACCACTGCTCCATATTTACAAGGAGGTGTAACACTACTTTTTGTGACGTTATGCCTCCTTGTAAATATGGGCCCCTCCAACTCAGCTTTCTGTGTCAGAGGGACATGCAGTGGGTGTTCCACTGCAACACCCATTGCTTTTGATGCTGCCTCAGATTTACAAGAAATTGCAAATCTGTGGCAGCACCAAAAACTAACACCATGGGGTGGCATTTTGCATGGCAAAACAAGGAGGAATACTTTCAGTCCTCCTAGCTTTTTAGCTTTTTCCATGTGTTCTGCATTCTGCAGCACACATAGAAAGAGGAAAATGCCATGTATGATTGTTTATGAAAGGTGCCCCTTCCTGCACATAAACAATCTTTCCCCTCAAAGCAGACACCATTTCATTATGGTGCATGAATGTCTGCGTTCGCAGCTTAATTCAGCACCAGTGCAGGGGGAAACGCAGGGGTGCACCATATTCCTGTAAATATGGCGCATCCCTACCTTTCAAAAGTGGTGCATTGCTGCAAATTTTGGTGCAGCACCGCGCTGCGCCACTTTGGAATAACCCAGAGCCTTGATGTTTAATTATTTTTTTATTACATTTATAAGGATCAGGAAGTTTACTGAGGCTTAGGTCATTACTCATAACAACGGTACACAATTTGCTCTTTGACAGAAGTTGCACTTTGACCACAGGTAACCCGAGAACAACAAGAGGGTATTAGTTACTATAACAACTTGTATAATGACTCCTCTCAAAATAAGGTTACCCTGATTTCTTGAGGCATAAGCATAGTCTATGTTTGAAGAAGAGCCCAATCCTGCGAACATGGAAACAAACTCAGCACCCACTGGCAATTTCTTGGACATATTCCAATTTACTTCTGTTAGACCTGAACTCCTTGGCATGGAATTACCCCAAACCTTTTGCCTTCACCCGTTATGGTTTGCTGAATTTGTTTTTATGTTTCAGGACTCTTGTGCATTTTACCATTGCCAACCAGTTTTCATGCTCTCTCCATTATCTCCATGGTAAAATTGGCCTAAATCTAATTTCCACATTTAATTTAAATGAAAATCTGTAGTCAGTCATACTACATGTACCAAGGGCCTTTAAATTAAATGCTACTAGTGGACTTGCTGCACTCGTTTTGCCATCCACTTCCGTAGCACTTTGAAAAAATGTCTCAGTCCTGCCACTGCAGCCTGAAGGGCAGTTTTAAGCTGTCATTTTGACCTGGTAAAATAAACCTTTTGCCAGGCCTAAATCTTCCTTTTCATTTCCTATATATCACCCTAAAAGTAGACCCTAAAGGCTCATAGGGCAGGGTGCATTGTATTCAGAAATCAGGACATGAATATTTGAGTTTTGCATGTCCTGGCAATGAAAAACTCATAATGTAATTTTTCACTGTTGAAAGGCCTATCTCTCCCACTGACTAGCACTGGGATACGTTAAAACATTTAATAAATGTTAACCTTAGATTGGGAGAAGATAGAGGTGTGTTGTTTGTGCTCAAATTAATTGTAATTTATTTCCTCTTTAATGGTAAAGTCAGATTTTACATTACCGTTCTGACAATATCACTTCAATTGAAAGTTGACTTTTTCTTGTCTCAATCATCTGTCCCTTCTGCTAGTGTCCTGGGTCACATGAATGGCTCTGCTGTGGGGCTTGTGTATTCATTCTAGACAGTGACACTAAGGGGGCTTATGTATGGACAGGTTCAGCCATCCTGGCAGGATGACTGGGGAGGGATTATACCCAGCCCCAATTACACTCCAAATGTCTTTTCCTCATGCATACACAAAGGGATCAGACACCTGCTATTTGTCACCTCAGACAGTTTTGAACCTATAGAGGAGAAGAGGAAGAACTTTCCGGAACAAGATGTGGGGGTTGGACATGCAGTGCCGGCACACAAAGGCTGGCATAGAGTATTAATATTCTACCTTCAGAGCCTCTCATGAGAACAGAAGAAGAACTGCTTTGCGGCTGAGGATTGTCCTTCTGCTCAAAGGGTTGTCTTGCTTTCTCAAAAGAAGGCTTGGCCTGCTTGTCTTATTCCCAGCCTAACCTGAGTGACTCCAAGGGTCAATTGGATGACGTCCTGTGTGACCTACAGGGACACAAGCTTCAGAGGCCTCCTTTATGCTGCCCTGCTGCAACTGGACCTGCATGAATCTATAACTGGTCCTGTCTGAGCCCTCTTGCTGGCATCTGCTGGAGTGAGCTTCTAACCCTCATCAGGCGCTGCCCAGTGCACTCCTCTGCCAGAAAAGGTGAAAATACTGCAGATTTTGCTCTTTGTGACCACAAACAGGCCTGTTCAGGCCATGAAGCTTCCAACCACAATGACCACCAGGGTGAACATCTAGCAATGAACAGCTATGCAAGAGCTACACTTAGTTCTCCAGCAACAACAGTCTGCAATGATCATCAATGCAACGCTACACCAACTACGTCAATGGCGTCTGACCTGCTGTTCACCCTACAGCGACGACCGTCCAAAATACTCAGCCTCCTCCTTATAGTCTCCTCTAATGCAAACAGAACTCTTCACAGTTGACATAGAAGATAACGTCTAACCTAGTCCATGTATCGAACCCGCAATCCATCACAGTTGACATGAACTTGTGCCTTTACTGCAGTGTAGTTTGACCAGATGACCACGAGTAGGCTTCACGCTTTTTAGATGCTACTTTTTACCAAAAACCTAAATATTTAATAGCTCTGGTTCTACTGATTGAATTTTTACATTTTGGTATCATTTTATTTACTAAAATGTACCCTATTTTTCTAAATTGGTTTGATTTTTTTTTGTGATTTGCTTTTTCACTATATTCCTGTTGGAAGTGCTACATAAATACTTTAGATGATGCCTTTCAGTTAAGTCTGGCTGCTTTTGTGACAACGTACCAGAAGGTTAACTCAGGTAATTTAGTGATCTTTTTGTGCTTCATCATGGCAAATATTGTTGTTGTTTCTTGAGTGGGGCTTCCACCCCCTTCAAACAATAATCCAATTTCTTACAATGATCAAACAGATGATTGAAGAGCACATATCTTCATGAATTTTACAGTAAAAAAGAATATTGTCCACCTGAGATACAATAAATAGACTGGAAGACTTAATTTCAGAGTTAATCTTGGCATTAAGATCTTTCTCAATGCAAGGTTTATGGAAACTTTTAAGATCATCAATAATGGCAAATAAAGAATGAACATTATGATTATCAGAATAAGAAAAATCATCATTATAAAAGATATTTAAAAAAATGAAGCTCTCCGATCCTTTTCACTAAAAACACCCAAATTCCCTCAAGAGCAAAGGTAATTGGTGTAATAGAACTTTTCAATGATGTTCTAAACCAAGTAGAAAGACCATCCTTGGCTGCTATTTAACAAGATTGCCGTATAGGCAGTGAGTAACAAACAGAGCCATCACTCATAAGGTCGTCTGTGGTTCAGGTTTCCTGAAACAGCACAATATCTAATGATTTCACAAGTAGCTGCCAATGTTCCACATTAATCTTGGTGAAAATGCCTGCAGTGTTCCAACCAGCCATATCTAAGTGGCCAAGTTATTGTTTGATTAGTTATTTTCAGTACACACATAAGCATTGCTCTTAGAACAAAAAAATCATACGGAGAGAAGGTAAAGTGCTTGCCCATCAATCCAACTGTCAAATAGTTCCCACTGGTTGTAAGTGATTAGGTAAAGGAAATGGATTATAAACAGGTGAACTATTTACACAATGTCAAAGCGCGAAAAGGATTTACCATGAGGCATTGAAACTGGAAGCTAAGTGAGGAAGGTCTGCAGAAGAAGCACAGTGGCAGGAATCAAAACATACAGTCAAGCTTCAAGATGGAGGTTCAGGGATAAAAGCAATGGAAATGGATGTGCAAGCATGATGGCAGGCTGGGGCCTTATAGCTTGGATGGATTCAGAGGGGATAATGCCACTCAATGATATAATTATTGGAGTACAGACCAAGCTTCCGGTATCATAAGCCATGGTGAGAATACCGTCAGCAGCTTTAAATACAATGGATGACATGGATGATGGGGTGGGCACTGGTGTAATCAATGGTGCCTTGAATGAGGAAAGCAAAGCATTGGTGGACAAATTGCTTCTGGGACAGTGGAGGGCTTAATGGGATTATCCAGGAGATATTCAAAATGCTAAAGCATAAAGCGGATGGTGACTGTCTTTTAACAAGGTGAGGATTTCAATATAAAAATAGTAAACATAGTAAACAAGGTCAACAACTCAAGTGTTACTGAAATATTGTCCAGACTTCTGTCTGCAAACCTCAGAATATGAATACTCCACTTCTTGCACTTTGTTACTGCTCCATTCATACAGAGGGAGGGGAGCCAATGTCACAGATATTCTGAGCAGGTGCGAGCTCATGGGACTCATGGCTCCTGGCTGCTATATTACAATGACATTGAATAATAGGGGAGGTCACAAATTCACTGTGTTAGTTTATGGGTATAAGCCAAAAGGTGCCTTTCAGAAAGTTTTATTTCCTTAGAAATGAAACCAGTCGATGTTGGTTCCCCCAGAGAGAGGATTCGAATTTCCTACTGTCTTCTACTAACTCATTTTTAAGGTGCAGGTGGGCCATGTCTTACGCCAGTCCTTCACAGTAGGAAATACCAATATGTGAAATTGTTTTGTGCCCTGTTTTCCCCTGTCATAGGTCATCGGGTTATTGTGGGTGAGGTGGTCCAAGCACCAAATGAACTTCAAAAACAAGTGGCATGTCCTATGCAGTGGAAAATGCCAATGTGCTTAGTAGCTCTGTGCTCCGCCTTCTCCTGTCACAGGTCACTAGGGTATCATGGGCAATTTAGTCCAAGCCCCCAAACAAGCTCCAAAAAAAGTGTCACTTCCCCATTTGGTCTTAGTTTGGACTGAGTATCATCAGAAGATTAAAAGAATACAAATCCAAAAGACTTAATCCAAGAACCTCTTGGGGTCAAGTAGAGATTAAGAAGAATGGGCTGAGCAGGGAACCTTGAGGAACGCTGCAAAGAATCTGAGCAGAAATTATGGAGCTGAACAACTTGCAAATGGTTGGTATGAAATCATTTTAAATAGTCTTAGGCTCTGCCTCCCACTCTGACATTGACAACCGGTCTTCTAGATGGGTAGCAGACTCTATCAAAGGCCACTGGTGGTTTCAACAGGATAAAGACAAAACTATGCTCTGCATCCTGTTGCATAAGGATTTTATGGGCTACCACCAGCACTGTTTCCATCATGAAATGATATAGATACAAAAGTCAGTTTGATAGGTATAAAACCACTGGTGGGTTCCAAGAAGTTTGAGAGTTAAGCTTTTTGGAGGCAGCAGGGAGGTGAGATATGGGGTAAGAGTTAAAGAAAACAGTGAGGTCAGCCATAGGATGTTTGGGGACAGGAACTACTAAATCTTGCTTCCAACAACTAGATCTCACTCAATGAAAGAAAGAGATATTGAACAGGTTTGTGAGGGAGGGAGGACAAAGGGTGTCTTGAATGTTAGTGTTTTGCCTAGGAAAGGGTATAAAGGGGAACCAGAGAACAGAATATTATTTTTTGTTGAGAAAGGTACACCACTTCACCATGACATCCGATCATGAAATTCTTACAAAATCCCGAATTTAATCACTTAACTGCTGTTGATGAACCAAATGTTGTGGACAAACCAGTACATTCCTAGTGATATGAACGTAAATGATTCATCCACTGCGGCACTAAAGAACATCTTTCTAGTGCAAGCAACAGCAGGGTGCTCTTTTTAAAAATAATATTGGGGTGTGAGGGAAAAGCTTCTTTTAAGGTGCAAGATTATTTTTTTTGTATCAGTGTGGCTTAGAGTGTACTAACTTTACACTGATTGAAATTGAAATCAGTCAGCACCATTAAACTGACTGGTTTCATTCTGAATAGTTCTTAGGGAGGGGGCATATCTCAGGGTCCCAAGCACTGATCCAAGTAGTAGAGGTTCAGCAGGAAAGGTGAAATGTTCTCATTCAGTTTGTATCTCTCCCTAGAAGATCGCTGCTTGGTGACTGCAGCAGGTCCTTGAGCTCCAGTAGCTCACTAATTAATAAGGGTGGAGACCATCCCAGGAATGGGCAAATTCTCCCTGCACCTAAGAAAAAGTCTTACTGCAACGCCAGACAGTACACATTACGAGGGTGCTGGGGGCACCCTCTGTGCAACAGCATGGGCCTCATCTGTCTGAGGAGCCGAGGCCAATGCCGCAGCACTGTTTCCACCCAGCTGACTGGCCGAAACCTCCAAATACAGATGTTTCCAATGATCAACCAAGTGGAAACATTGTAATTGGGCCGGGGTAGAGAACTCCAGCTCTTCAGTGGTCTCCTCCCCACGGGTCCGGCAGGCCGACAGTTGGCCCACCAAACTCATAATGAGACCCTTTGTATCTACATATTTTCACTATTTTTTGTTATTTTCTTTATTAAAATATGACAGGTCAACAAAAACAACATCTTTCTGTGTTTGAAATTTGAAATTATGTTTTCTGTTAGAAATGTATAGCTGTCTGTTCATTTCCAGCACAAACTGCAAGCAGATGAAAACCACAAACAATAAGTAAATTCACTTACCATTTTGAAACTTTTACCCTGGTATAACATTTTTTTTTTTGCCACTATGAAACTTTTGTTGATGCCACTTATAAAAAAAAGTTACCCTTTCTTGCACAGAAATATTCCCCTTTTTCAAGAACAATTGCTGAATTTAGGTTATTTTCTCAGTTCCCTCTATGATATTCTACAAATCTTGGGTAACATTACAATTCATAGCATGATATGTATGGATTTATATTTATTTGCACATGTTGTGACTCACATCTCTCTCCTTTTGTAGGGGGTGTGGAGGAGGAATGGGACAAGTTAATGAATTGTAATGTTTTTTTTTTAATCAATACATTTTTTAAGCAACAAAAATAAATCACATGTGGAAAAAAGAATGCAAATGTTATTGACTACTGTTGGAAATGGCCCTCTCTACAGAGTTATCCCTAAACCTTTTTCCTTCCTTTTTGCTGGATTTTTGCTTGTTGGCCTTAGGACTATGTGCACCTTACCACTGCTCCCTTCAACATGGTTTAATTGACATATACTTGATTGGTATAGTTGATTTTACATGTAAGTCCCTTGTAAAGTTGTATAGCTTATATGCCACCCACCTAAGTAGCACTTTAAATCATGTCTCAGTCCTGCAATTGCAGCCTGAATGCAGTGTCCACTAATGACGGCTTGCCATTTAAAACCCCTTGCCAAGCCTTAAACACCCCTTTTATTAGATAGGCCCTAGGTAGGCCATAGGGCACGGTGCTGTGTAATTATAAGATATGGCATCTACTTTTAAGATTTACATGTCCTAGTAGTGAAAAAATACCCAAATTCATTTTTCACTATTGAGAAGAGTAGCCCTCCCATATGATAATATGATTGGTAATTCCTTATTATATTTAATTTAATAAGCTGTAACTTCTAGACAAGATGTGGTAGATATAACATGTTTGGCGTTTATGAAGTTGTAATAATAAACTATCTTTAATGGTAAAGTCAGATTTATCATTACAAGTTTGAATATGCTACTTTTAGAAAGTTGGAAGGTTCCTGCTCTTAGCCCTCTGTGCCTTCAGCTTGCCTTATGTCACATGACTGGATGCAATTGACAGTTGAGATTTTGTGAACTCACTCCAGACAGTCACACAATAGTGGGATTAGCAGAGCCTGAATTGGCCATTAACTGACTTGATAGGGGAGTGGAGCTAAACACTGACCCACTTGCACCTGAATAGTCTGGGCTCTGCCACCACACAATAGGATTAAAGACCCTGTGTTGTCAGTGCAGTCAGTTAGGACCTAGACAAGAGAGGCAGGACGCTCCCGGAACTTCAAAGAACTCTTCTGGAAACTTTTCCCAATGTAGAGGAGCAGGGCACCAGGGTATAAAAATAGGGCTCAGACCTACTCTTTAGTTAATTACTGGACCTGCAGAAGGACTCTCCGAGGACTGCCTGCTGCTGTGACCTTCTGTGCACTTTACCAGGCTGTTGCTGTACCTGGAAAGACTACTTTGCTGCCTGGAGCCTGCCTTGAACCTTCAGAGGCCAGCTCTGCTGTGGAACCCTATATATTCATCTGCATCCAGAACTTCAAAAGTGACTCCAAGAGCTAGTTCAGCTGGCCTCCTATTCGAAGCCACAGGGACATAATATGCTCTCAGCATCTTGAACTCACACCTGGACCCAGCCTGAATGAGTCTTGAACCCCCAAGAGGTCTCCAACTACTCTTGGACCCTTGTTTGTGGTGCTAAAGGTGCCCAGTTGGCCATTTTCGAAAACTGAGGATTTGTTATTTTGAACCTTAAAATTTAAACATTCATAACTCTGGTTCTATTAATCGGATTTTGATTGTTTTGGTGTTGAACTATTTATTAAAATGCTCTCCATTTTTTAAAAAGAGTTTGGCATGCTTTGTGTGTTGTGTTCTCACTTTGTAACTCTTTGTGTGCCGCATAATGCTTTACACCTTGCTTTTAAGTTAAGCCTGACTACTTTTGTGCTAAGCTACCCAGGGTTAAGCACAGGTTTATTTACTGACTTGTGGTTCATCCTGCAAGGGGTTGTGGCTGTTGCTTGATCAGGGCTCACATCCAATTTAAAGAACAACCCAACCTCCCACAACTACCTTATGAGTAAAGAAGATTGTGAAACTTTAAGTGTTAAATACCCAAAACATCAAAAACGAATTTGGCACTGGGACAGGCAAAGAGCCAGCAGCTAAAAAGTTAAAACCAAATTAGAACCATGGTGATAAATGTCTAAATAATACTAAAGTCTATAGTGATAGGACACCTTAATTCCATCCATGAGAGATAAGCCAAGCTCTTGAAGTTCAGGAGATTTCATAAAACAATCCTACATTGTTTTAAATTGAGTATAGGGAACTTAGACAACATCTACCTCAGAATTACAAGCTCATACCACAAGGTCAGACTGCAAACACTAGACCTGGATGCTAGCTCTTGAAAGAAGGACCTAGAGCACCTCTGGACTGCATCTACAGCATGTAACAAAGCACGGTAATAGAATATAGGGGGTTATTCTAACTTTGGAGGAGGTGTTAATCCGTCCCAAAAGTGACGGAAAAGTGACGGATTTACCACCAGCCGTATTACGAGTCCATTATATCCTATGGAACTCGTAATACGGCTGGTAGTATATCCGTCACTTTACCGTCACTTTTGGGACGGATTAACACTCCTACAAAGTTAGAATAACCCCCATAATGCCTAAATGGACAAGTCTGACTAAATGGAGTCTGACTAAATACAGCCTCCAGAATTCATTAAAAAAACACAAAGTTAATATTAGAAAATATATACTAAATGGAGGTAAATGTATGTAAATTAATTTTGTCAGATGATAATTGTATTATTGATATTCTGATGTACAACCTTTAACAAATAATATATTCCCCTACCTGAGCTTCCTTTACCTTCATTAATCATCCTCTATCTATCTTGCACCATATCTTATGCAGGACTACAGAAACTGTTAAAAATGGGGTCTTTAGATGGTATTCATTTAGCATCCTGTCCCAGTAGGGACGCTCACTACAGTCAGGGTAAAGGAGATACACAGCTCAGATAGTCCCTGCTCATTCCCTTGTAAGCTTGGCACAACAAGTCAGGCTTATCTTAGAGGCAATGTGTAAAGTATGTGTACAAACACCCACAGTAACACAATATAAACACTACCAAAGGGCTCCACACCAGTTTAGAAACATAGCCAACATTTATCTAAATCAAACGAGACCAGAATCACGAAAATCCAACATACACTTACAAAGATATGATTTTTTAAATGAAAAGTGTCTTAATCCATTGAACTCGATACATGCATTGTTTTAGCAGAAAGTATCTGGTATGCATTCAAAATAAAGCTGCATGGGTGAGTGTGCGTCGGAAAAGCAAGCAGTGTGTTAACTCCTTACTCACAAGTAAGGCAGTGTGCCGATTCTTTCTCCGCCGGGCAAGCAATGCGTTGATTCTTTCCTTGCAGGGAAGAGATGTGTCGATATCTGGACTAGCAGCCTCAGGTAGATGTGGTGATGTTGAAGGTTTTGATGCCCAGGGATAATGCGTGGAAAATTCAGGTGCACAGCAGAGATGAATCCGCGCTGAGGTGGTGATGTGTCGATTTTATCGGCAACGCATCGATTTTTCAGCTGCGGTGCAGGCGCTGCATCAATTTTTCTGCTGCTCTGCTCCGGTGCATGGTTTTTCAACATGGGTTTACCAGCTTCTCCTTTCAAGGACCCCGGGACTAGATGTGGCACCACTTGGCAGGGTAGGGGTCTCAGCAAAAGAGCCCAGGGGCTGGCAGATGAAGTCTTTGATGTCCCCGAGACTTCTGAAAAGTGGGCAAGCTCAGTCCAAGCCCATTTCTACCTTTGAGGTAGGAAAACTTCAAAGGTAAGTCTCTGAAGTTGACAAGATCCTGTCTTGCCCAGGCCTGGCCGCAGACACACACCAGGGGGTTGGAGGCTGCACTCTGTTAGGAAAGGCACAGCCCTTTCAGGTGTAAATGTCAGATCCTGCCCCTTGCGCCTCTAGCCCAGGAGACTCATCAGGATATACAGGACACTCCTCAGCTCCCTTTGCATCACTGTCTAGAGGGAATTCACAAACAGCCCAATTGTTAGTCTGACCCAGACATGGATTTCACAGGCAGAGGCACAGAATGGTTAAGCAAGAAAATGCCCACTTTCTAAAAGTGGCATTTTCAAACAGACAATCTACAAACCAAATCTACCAAAAGATGCATTTTTAAATGGTGGGTTCAGAGACCCCAAACTCTAAATCACTATCTGCTCCTAATGGGAAACTACACTTAAAAGATATTTAAAGGCAGTTGAAATGTTATCCTATGGGAGAGATAGGCCCTACAATAGTGAAAAACGAATTTGACAGTATTTCACTATCAGGACATTTAAAACACACCAGCACATGTCCTATCTTTTAAATACACTGCACCCTGAGCATGAGGCTACGTAGGGCCTACTTTAGGGCTGGCTTAAATGTAGTAAAAGGGTAGGTTTGGGCCTGGCAAGTGGGCACACTTGTCAGGTCAAAATGGCAGTTTACAATTGCACACAGACACTGCAGTGGCAGGTCTGAGACATGTTAACAGGGCTACTCATGTCGGTGGCGCAATCAGTGCTGCAGGCCAATTATTAGCATTTGATTTACAGGCCCTAAGCACACACAAGGGACTCACCAGTAAATCAAATGAGCCAGTTGTGAATATCTTTTAGAGAAAGAGCACTTTAGCACTGGTTAACAGTGGAAAAGTGCCCAAAGTTTCAAAACCAGAAAAAACAAATTACAGCACAGGTTCCAAAAACAGAAAGTCAGAAGCAAAAAGTACAGGGAAACCATAGAAAGAGCTGCCAGGTCTAACAGTAATATAGCAACCTCAATGTAATTGCATTCCCACAAGCCTCAACACTTTACACTCAGAAGTGGGAGAAATATAATCATAAACATAATCCAACAAAACTACTATAAATAAAAAAAAGTAAATTAAAGCAAATTGGAAGTTCACATTGTTAATTTCTAAATTAAATTGATTTGCTGATGAATGACGTATGTTATTGAAAAGTTTCTTTGATCTGTATGGCTTTAAGCAATTTACATCACTGTCTATAAAATTAGGCCATTGCTGAAAAGGAGCAGATGGAGAGATAACTATGTTAATAATCTACAGCACAGTTGGGATGACAGAATTATTGAATTGTTTGGCTTTATTGATGTTTATCTCATAGATGTTTAATCCTATAGAACACTAATAAGATCTGGAGACTGGTTAGTCCGGCAGAACTCATCTATCCCTGTGATTCATTACCAATGAAGAAGAACTGAAAAACTGAGCAATGCCTCTATTTCAGGCTTTGTGCCTATCCAGGTATTCATTAATTGTGTTTCCTCAATAGGAAATACATTGAAGTGGAAAGCTAACTAATCCTAGCGAAAGGATCAATCTTTAGAGATACAAGTAAAAAGCACAAAAGTAGATTTTATTGTCATATTAAATTATGAATTTATTTCAGACCTCACTTTTGAATGAAAATCCTTTACAGCATGCTGCAGGGAAAGGTAATCTGGGGGAAAAAAAAAATGAGAACAACAACAATCATGCAATTGTGCTGAAAATAATAAAGCTCAAGGTTTGAAAATTAGACATAAAGGCCCTCATTCCCAATCCCACTTACCACCATGCCGACTGCCGCCAACATACTGCAGCCTCAGCGGATATCCGCCAACCATATTATGACACACACATACCAATCCATCACTATACAGCCACACACATAAGTCCACGAACCCTAAGGTCAGTGATAAACTGGCTGTATCCAAACCCAGAAAGTTATGCTAACAGAACAACGCCCACAACATTAAGACCCACGAATCACCACAGCAGACATTCAGTGGTGGTAAACCATTGGCGGGACATACCGCTGAGCTCAAAATACACACACACATAAAAAACAACACCACACTGGTCAATTTCAATAACACACACCTGACACCTATATACATACCACACTCACACACCCACACCACTATAAAACACACACCCACATTGCCCACAACCCTTTACGACTACAAACCATTGCCAACAGAGAGAGAGAGACAGCAAGAGCACCCACACAACCAGAGCCACATACCACCATCACCTATACATCAACCACGCACCTCACAACACACACCCCAATACATCACCCTATGCACCCTCACCCACACTTCTTACACCATACTCATGGCTCCACAACGACATACCACGTTGTTTGAGGAGGAGCTAGGGGTCATGGTGGAGGAAATCATCTGGGTAGAGCCACAGCTAATTGGATCAGAGGTGCAGCAGAAATCCATTTCTAGGAAGATGGAGCTATGTCCGAGGATCGTGGACAGGGTCAATGCTGTGGGACAGCACCACAGAACAAGGGATGACATCAGGAAGAGGTGGAATGACCTACGGGGGAAGGTACATTCCATAGCAGCAAGACACAAACTCGCTGTACAGATAGAGGACTGGTGGTGGACTCCCACCTCCTCCCCCACAACTAACAACATGGGAGGAGCAAGTCTTGGCAATACTGCATTCTGAGGGCCTGGCAGGAGTAGATGGGGGATTGGACTCTGGTAAGTCAACTCTCTATTTCTACCACACCACTACCTGCATGCCATCGCATACCCCACCCTCACCCTCACTCCCATCACTCCACCACCCCCCACACACCCCACCATCACAACCCACTCATCCCAATGCCAAGCCCTGCATGCAACACCAATGCATGGACACCCCTCACAAACCTGCATGGACACCTATCACCACAGCTTGCACACTAGAGAGAATCACCTAGCACACCACATAGCAACTCACACAAGGAAAAGCTGCCAGGGCAAATCCAACCAAAGAGCGCAACACACCCATGCACAATATGTCACACACAGAAACAATAACACTGCATTTACATCCCCACAGGTAACCCAGCCAATGTCACCTGCGAAGAGGTGCCAGCAACATCCAGTCCCCCCACAGGAGAGGCCCACAGTGATGATAGCAGCTCTGGTCGCCTGGATCTGGATGACCAACCTGGCCCATCTTGGACCTCCGGAAAGTCGGTTACCCAGGCACACTCTCACACCACCACAGAGCCTCCCCCCTCAGGAAACACCACCACAGCACCCACCCAGTGGGCCCATACCTCTTTCCCCAGGACGCTTCAATCAGCAGTTTGTCTACCACTACAGGGACCACAGGTCACCCCACAAACACAGGACAATCAGGGACCTGGGGTCAGTGGAAGTGGGCACAGGATTCAGGGGACAGAGGCACAGGACAAGAGAGAAGCTGGGAGGACTGCTTTGCAACAGGGAGAGGAAAGGCCCAGGGAACTGACCCTCCAGGAGGCACTCACCGCGATTCTGGGATCATACCAACATTCCCAAGATACGCTGACCCAAATTCTGGACAAGTTGCAGGAGAGCATGCAGCTGCAGGAGGACAGTACCTGGGGATCAGGGAGGGCTTGAGGTACAACAACCCCACCCTGGTCTCCATTGCAGGGGTGCTGGCAGACATGGCCAACAGTATGAGGGAGGCAGTGGCACACCACCGGGCCCCTGACGCTAGCCAAACCACTGAACAGCCCTCCACCTCCACAGCCGCTAGTGGACAGGAGGCCTGCCACAGGACAAACAGGCCACCAGCACCCCTCCCCCTGCAGAAGGAGAACCACCTCGCAAACACTCCCTGTGATCCAGGCAGAAGCCAGAGAGTATTGCCAAGACCCCCGCCAGGAAATTAGACTCTCCTGATTGTCACCCTTGTGTCCCACTCTGTCACCCTGTCCACCTGGAACTGCCATTGCTCCCCTTCCTATGCACCCTTGGACAATGCATCTGTGATACAAATAGACTGGACTCTAACCTGGGCTTTCCTCCCTCATCACCCCAGCCCAATGCACTACCCCCTCTTTTTCAGAGCACTGCAATATACACACTTTGATAAATGTCAAAAGTTTTCAGAGTGTATTTGTTTAACCAGGTTCAAACACTGCAATTCAACTATACAGTAATGTCTACATTGGAAAGACCTGTAGTTTGCTGCACTGAACACACCAGGAGCAATAGTGGGAAACCAACATCTGCAAAAAGAGATGCCAAAGGGGTACAATGGGGGGCATTGAAGTAGGAATATACAGCCTGCCAGTGACAATGTCACACACCAAACTGTTAATTATATGTGTATTAACACTTTCTTACCTGTGTGTCATTGGAAGTATTGATGAACAATTGCACTTCGGTTGTCCTCATCCTCTGCCTCCTCATCTTCATTGTCCACAGGATCCACTGCTGCCACACAGCCATCTCCAGCCTCCTCCTCCTGCAGAAAAGGCACCTGGCGATACAAGGCAAGGTTGTGCAACATACAGCATGCCACGATGATCTGGCAGACCTTCTTGAGTGAGTAACACAGGGATCCACCTGTTGGATGGAGGCACTGAAACCTGGCCTTCAGGAGGCCGAAGGTCCTCTCTATAATACTTCTTGTTCGCCAATGTGCCTCATTGGAACGTTCCTCTGCCCTTGTCTTGGTATTCCACACAGGAGTCAGTAGCCATGAGAGGTTAGGGTAGCCAGAGTCACCTGCAAATATCGAGGGACAACTGTTAGCCACACACTCTCCCTTAGGGCCCAAACCATACCCATATACCAACACCAACTTGGTGGGGAACAGTGCTCACCTATTAGCCACACCCTTTGCCTATGGAGGTTGGCCATCACATTTGGGATGCTGCTATTCCTCAGGGTAAAGAAGGCATCATGCACAGACCCAGGATACTTTGCATTGATGTGGGAAATGTACTGGTCCACCCGGCACATCATCTGGACATTCATGGAGTGAAAACTCTTTCGATTTCTGAACACCTGTTCATTTTGCCGGGGGGGGGGGCAAATGCAATATGTGTTCCATCTATTGCTCCAATTATGTTGGGGATATGTCCCATTGCATAGAAGTCAGCTTTCACTGTGGCCAAATCCTCCACCTGGGGGAAAACGATGTAGCTGCACGTGTTTAATCAGGGCAGACAACACTCTGGTCAGCACTATTGAGAATATTGGCTGTCACATTCCTGCTGCCAAGTCCATTGTCACTTGGAAAGAGCCATGTGCCAAGAAATGGAGCACTGATAGGACTTGCACAAGAGGGGGGATACCAGTGGGGTGTCGGATTGCAGATATTAGATCAGGTTCCAATTGGGCACACAGCTTTGTGATTGTGGCCCTGTCAAGTCTATAGGTGAGGATAATGGGCCTGTCCTCCATTGTTGCCAAGACCACCAGGGTTCTGTACACGGGGGATGTCTGCATCTCCTATTCATCCGCAGTGGTTGCAATCTATGGGGCAAAAGAGTGAGCAGCTGGTCATTATCTCTACATTCCAACCACTACAGTTCAATGCATATTGTGATTGTAACATTATTTTGTTGGAGATATCCAAATAGTGCATTTGTGTACTGTGAAGCAGTTAGGTTCCATGGCCTGCACCCCTGCTGAAATAGTGTCCATCTATCCTGTATGGAGGGACAGATGGAAATGAGGTAATTCCGCTGACATTTTGAGCCTTTGCTGGAGGCGGTCGAGAACCGCCCTGCATCTCCACATTGGTTATCATTGGGCCCTATGGGGTCCAGTGGCAAATGGTGATGTACGCCGGCAGTGATGGTCCTTACCGCCACGGACGTGACCACCATTTTCTATCTGTGCACTAACTTGCTACCTGACCTTCAACAGGAGAGGACCTACACTGCAAGTGCTGCTGTGACCTGTGTCTGGAACCGACCATGGCTTGTGTTACTGGGGAAAGGGCCCCTGCCCTCACCTTGGCGGAGTTGGAGCGACTGGTGGATGGGGTCCTACCCCAGCACCAACTGCTGTATGGGCCTCCAGACCAACGCATGAGTACACCGTGAGTATGATGCATGGGGCGTGAATGCATGGAGTGCTGTGTGTGAAGGCCTCATGTTGGGGGGTTGGTGGATGGGCCCTGGGCAGCATGCTGCATGTATGGTTGGCCATGTCTGTGCCAATGGGGATGGGGAGGGGCATGGTGGGCCATGCTTGTAGCAGGGAGGACGGTGGGATTAATACCTTTCGCTGTGTCTATTTCCCTGCAGGTCAGCGCCCATCAAAAGAAGGGTATATGGTGTGCCATTGCCAAGGACGTGCAGACCCTGGGGGTCTAATGCAGGCAGAGCACCCACTGTCGTAAACAGTGGGAGGACCTGAAACGCTGGGCACAGAAGACGGCAGAGGCCCAGCTGGGGATGGCCTCTCAACCAGGAAGGGGTGCCCGTCGAGCCCTGGCCCCCCTGATGACCCGCATACTGGCGGTGGCCTATCCGGAGCTAGATGGGCTCTTGGGGGCATCACAGCAGCCACAAGGGGGTGAGTACAGTGCCCTAATTTACAGCTTACACTTGGTGGCGTGGTATCCGGGTGAGGGGTGTGGGCCCAGTGGGTGCCCCTAGGCCAGGCCTGGCATTGCAGTGTAGTTCCCATGTTGTTTAGGATTCTGATGTGAAAGTCCTCCAACCAAGCTAGTAGGCATCCACTACTGGGCAGGGGTCTGTGGGTCTCAGGTATGCTGCAATTTGCGTTGGATGTCCCTATCCATGGGTTAGTGACTAGCATTGTGACTAGTAGTAAATTTCCTAATGTGTAGGGCTGTTCCCTGTGTGTGAGTGTGTTGCATACGCCAACGGTAGTGTTGTTGCCGCCATTGACCAAGTGTATCATTTGTCTCCTCCCCCACTTTTAGTTTTGTCACCCTGTCCTTATGTGCATTAGCATCATCTGGCGGAGGAGCAGAGGCACCAGCGACAGAGGGAGCTGCATCCCACAGGACCCGGAGGCCTAATCCACTGACAGTGAGGGTACCAGTAGGACGGAGGGCCAGGGGAGCACCACAGCAGAGACTGGAGGGGACAGTTCGGACACAATTCCTCCTCTGCTGGAAGCTGTCTGGTGGTGGTGGACACTTCTGTGCCCACCCCAGCTACAGGTACAGCCGCTTCCCCTTACCAGCACCGCCCTCCCAGCAGCCCCTCAGTGAGTTTCCCATGCCCGCTCACCCAGAAGGGTGGGCATCTCCTTCACCCCAGCATCTCAGGCCCTGCCCCAGTTAGCCCTGCTTGCCTGCGTGAGGAGGCTATTGACCTCCTGCAAATCCATCTCTGTTGGGCGGTCAACCATTGTGAATTCCATCCAGGGGCTGGCAGCCCAAATGCAACAGTCCAATGAATTTCTGGAGGGCATTCACACTGGCTTGGTGTCCCAACAGAGATCAATCCAGGCTCTGGCCTCCTCTCTGATGGCAGCCATTGTCCCTGTTTCACCCTCCCCCCTCCAACTTCCATCACCCAATTCCATTCCGCTCAAACCCAACCTATCCCAAGCACACAAGTAGACAAGCAGGCACCCAGGACAACACACAAGAGTGGACATGCCAAACACACGCACCACACTTCATTCCAGAGGCACTCACACAAACAACATCCAGAATCAGACATACCAACATCCACTGCCTCCACTGTGTCCCCCTTCTCCTCATCTTCCATCTCCCTCCCAGTTGCGTCTACACTCACACCTGCATGCACCACATCCTCATCCAGTGCCACCATCACCAGCACACCTATCAGTACACACCCCTCACTGGCAGTCACCAACCCCACATCCATGCACACGTCCCCTGTGTTCTCTCCCACTGTGTCTGTGCCCCCTCCTCCCAAAGTACACAAACACAAGCACTCAGACACCCAACAGACACCCACCTCACAACAGCATCCAGCCCATGCACCTGCACCCAGACACAGCAGACTGACACCTCCTACCACCACTCACAAACCATCTCCCTCTTCCCGCCCCAATGTCCCTAAGAAACTTTTCTTCACCAACATTGACCTCTTCCCTAGCTCCCCATTCCTCACGTCAGGCCAGGGTGGTCAAAATCCAAGCAAGCACCTCAGCCACCCAGTCCACGGGCACAGTAGTGTCCCCAGCTACTCCAGGTTGGAAAGGATCCCGGCCACCAGCCAGCCAGACAGAAAGGCTGCCTACCACAAGTACATCATGAAAGGGCAAGGAGTCATCCCCAGCTGCAGGAAGGAAGGGCAAGGAGGCAGCCCCAGCTGCAGGAAGGAAGAACAAGGAGGCAGCCCCAGCTGCTGGAAGGAAGGGCAAGGAGGCAGCCCCAGCTGCAGGAAGGAAGGGCAAGGAGGCAGCCTCAGCTGCAGGAAGGAAGGGCAAGGAGGCAGCCCCAGCTGCTGGACGGAAGGGGAGGGAGGCAGCCCCAGCTTCAGGAAGGATGGGCAAGGGGCCTGCAACATTAGGCAGTTGAGACAAGGGGCCTGGTGCTGGGACTCAGTCGGATCCCCCACCACCAACCATGGTGGTGCAGCTTTCCAAGGCTGCAGAAGATGGGATGGAGCCTCCCCCCGATACTGCCAGCACCGCCCCCAGCACCACCACCAGAAGCAGCAACCCCAGTGGGCAGCCATCCAAGGCTGCAGGGCATGAGCTGGAGCCTCCCCTCATCACTGCCAGCACTGCCACCAGCAGTGCCTGCAGCAGCCCCAGTGGGCAGCCGTTCGAGGCTGCAGGGGATGGGCTGGAGCCTCCCATAACTACTGGCAGCACCACCACCAGAATCAGCAGCCCCAGTGGGCAGCCATCCGAGGTTGCAAAGGATGGGCTGGAGCCTTACCCCACCACTGCCAGCACTGCCACCAGCACCGCCACCAGCACCCCCACCAGCAGCAGCAGCCCCAGTGGGCATCTGTCTGAGGCTGCAGGGGATGGGCTGGAGCCTTCCCCCACCACTGCCAGCTCCACCAGCAGCACCACCACTGCCACCACTGAGCAGCCGTCACCGCCGGCTGACAGTGTGTAGTCCTGCATCCATGGGCTTTTTGTGCAGCCTGGCCCCTGCAAATCCTGTGCGTATGACACCCAGGTGAGAGACTGTGACCTTGCACTCCCCAAGATCTGCATCACAGGGCACAATGCCCCCTCCAGAACCAGTGGAGAAGTCATCCACTCACCCCATCCTTCCCAGGATGAAGCTCACAGTGCACGATGCCTCCTTCAGAACCAGTAGAGAAGCCATCCACTCACCCCCATCCTCCTCAGGATGAAGCTCACTGGGCACGATGCCACCTCCAGAACCAGCAGAGAAGCCATCCACTCATGCCATCCTCCCCAGGATGAAGCTCACTGGGCACGATGCCCCCTCCAGAGCCAGTGGAGAAGCCATCTACTGACCCCATCCTCTCCAGGATGAAGCTCACAGGGCACGATGCCCCCTCCAGAACCTGTGGGCAAGTCACCCACTTGAGAGACTGTGGCCTTGCATTCCCCAGGACCAAGCACAAGTCATGGTGCCTCCTCCAGAGCATGTGGGCAAGTCACCCACTTGATAGACTGTGGGTTTGCACTCCCAAGGACAGAGTGATGGGCATGTTGCCCCCTCTAGAGCATGTAGGCAAGTCTCCCACTTGAGAGACTGTGGCCTTGCACTCCCCAGGACAGAGTGATGGGCATGTTGCCCTCTCCAGAACCAGTGGCGTTGTACCATTTTCCGGCTGAGGTGCTCCTCCATTCCCCATCCCCCTGAGGTGCCTAGCTATTTTCGACCTGATGCCCCTGCAGTGTTCTGTCTGTGTTGTTGCAGGAGTGAGGTGGGGCCTTGGACTTTGTGATGTGTCCCTGTGGCCCAGAAATATTGAGGACTGGGCAGTGTCCCTTGATTTGTGAATATGTATATACTTTTTTATTTGGATGCACGTATTACTACTATATTTATCTTATTACACTCTTTTTACTCTATTGTGGTTGTCCTTGCATTATTCCTGAGGGGTACGGGGTGAATATGTAATGTTACTGCATCTGCTTGTGTGTATGGTGTTGGGGATGGGGGTATTGCGTGTTGCATGTGTTTGTGTCACTCTCTTTTTCCTCCCCCCCCCCCTGTGTGCTAGGCAGCAGTTCTGTTAATAGTGAATCATTATTCTTATGTTCATCACATTTGCATACAGTGATTAGTCACACAAACACCATTTTGCACATGCAATTTACCACCAACTCAAACCAGGTGGTAATTCTGTGCTAACTATAAAAGGTGGCCCAGAATGCATCAGACTTTTACAAAATGACTGCTCAATATTTAATATGAATTCTGGCTAGTTTGCAGGGAAGGAGGAGAAGACTGGAGATTATCTTCAGGCTGAGGATTACACTATTTGACCAAACTGAGGAACTGAGGAAGAGATATATCCAAAGTACAGATTAATTAGCACTGTTATTCTGAGCTCATAGCTCTTTTAAAGCCGCAGCTTGAGAGAGACACCTTGTGCGGTAAGCTCATCCAAGCTCATGTGCAGGTGTTTTTGTAGTTTGCATCTCTTTGCCCCTGATAGTTAACAAGATGTGATTGCAGCCTCTGGTGATGTGTCACCAAGGGCCTTTTCACATTTTTTCACACATTTATATATGCAATGATATTGTGCATTCAGACTGTTAGAATTAGGGTTTCTAGTTGTCAGAGTATTTACCCTGTGTTGGAAAATGGGTTATTGGTAAGGGCAGGTAGGTACCTACACCTAGCAACAAGCCACTAACCTCCACTTAGGTCCAGTTAGGTCTCAGTAAATTAACCCCAGCTCAACCCTTGGTAGCTTGGCAATGAGCGTCAAGGCTTAACTTAGGAGACAGTGTGTAAAGCTTTCAAATATCACAAAACAGTAATTAAATAAAACACAGGAAACTGTTTAAAAATCCAAAACCAATTCATAAAAATAGTTTATATTTTTATCTTTAAAATTACACAAAAACGAATAAAATCGGATAAAGGGAACCAGAGATATGAATTTTTAAAGAATTATTACTTTTCTAGCGCTTAGAAACAAAAAGCGCCAATCGGGTCATCTGGTTGCACCATGACCGGGGCAAAGTCAAAGTTTCAGGCCGACCGCGATGGAGCCCTGCTCGGCTACAAGTCGCGGGAGGCCTCGGTTAAAAAGTTACCTTCTGACTTAGTCTTTATTTTGAAGATTTTCTTCAGCGGGACGAACCTGCCAGTCGAATCCGACCTCCTGGAGCCCTTGTCCGGATACGCGATGCTGGATTCCTCGGTGGAGATTTTTACCTTCGGACTTAGTCATTTTTTTGAGGTGAAAATCCTTCGACCGGGGTAAACCTGGATCTTGATCCGACGTCCGTGGAGCCCTTTTCGGATACGATGGCTGGGAGGTCCCGGTCAACTTTTTACCTTCGGACTTAGTCTCTTTTTCAGAGATTTTTCTTTATCGGGACGAACCACCAAGTCAGGCCGGGTCGCGTTTGAGGCAAGCCGGCTAGAATTTCCGCGGCGGGTCGGTCCCTCTCTGGAGCTTTTTTTCAAAAATTCTCAAATCTTCTCCAAACTTCTGGGGCTTCACCCAGATGTTCTTTTAAGGTTCTTTTGGGGTCCACAGCTCACCCCAAGGGTCCAGAAGTTCTGAGATGGTCCTTGGGGGGTGCGGACTTCAACTCCCAGAATGCACCTGGCGCAAACTCCTTTTTTGGCCACTGGACAGTGGTCAGCTGGTCACTTTTCAGGAGTTGGTGCAGGGGGACTCTGGATAGCAATTTTTCACCTGTAGCAAACAGGGAGTCCCTCCTTGAACCAGATGAAGCCAGGCAAAGTCCTTCTTGTGGTGAAGCCCAAGTGTGCAGCTGGTGCAGTCCTTCTGAGTGCAGGTTCCAGGTGCAGGCCAGGGGTCCAGCAGGGCAGTCCTTCTTCTTCTTTAGTTCTTTTCTTGTTGAATTCTGGAGGGGATCTGAGGTGTGGGTGCAGGTCTGCCAGTTTTATCCTTGCTCCTTGGTGAAAAGCAGGGGGGTCCTGGTTCTCCAATCAGGTACAGGGTCGTCCCCCTGTGATGACTACTTCCTGGGAAGTGTGGCAAAAATCCATCCCAAAAGGCAACATTCTCTAAAAATCCAACATGGCTGAATCTGATTTTTGGAGGTTACATCTGGCTGAGCCCACCCACTGGTGTGGCTAAAAATCATAAACACACCCCTCTCCTGCCCTCTCCTCATCTAATCAAGGGGGCACCTAGCTGTCTGGGGTTGTAGGATGTGGGGGTGTTGCTGGTTGCTCCAAATGTCCTTCTCTGCCTTTGAAGACCAGTTTGGCAGCCCTCCCCCTTCCTGCCTCACCATCTGCTGAGGGGAGATTCTCTCCCACAAGCACATTCCTTTGTGTGAAGCCCGGCCACTTCACACCTCATCAAGGCAGCTTGCCTAAGCTGCTACAGGCTGGCCAATCAGAGCACAGCAGCAAAAACAATGCAGGGCTGAAATTGGCAACCTTTTAGGTAAAGTCTATAACTCTTTACCTGAACAAGTTATATTAGATCCAACAACTGGAAGTTGTGGGATTTATTACAACAATGAATTTGATACCAAATTCTTGGTATGCAACATTTAAGGAGACTTTAAAATTTAAAATAAAGTCTCCCCATTCTAGCCTATGAAGGCCATTTACTTAAATGAGGGAAAAGTGAATTTGGCTGTTTTTACCTCACCAGGGTTTATAAATCTATTTTTATAAAGTCCCTGCTTATAGTTACATGGCACCCAGCCCTAGGGGCACATAGGGCACACCTTAGGGGTGACTTATATGTAAAAATAAGGTAGTTTAAGACTTTGGAAGTACTTTTAATTCCAAAGTCGAATTTGCATATAACTTTAATTTAAAAGCAGCCAGCAAGGCAGGCATGCCTTTAAAATGACACTGGGCACCTCAGCAGTGCACCTAGGTGTGCACCACCTATGCTGTGGTCCCTAAACCTACATGCCCTACCATATACTAGGGACTTATAGGTAGGTTTACTTAGCCAATTATAATTAGCCTAATTTGCATATTGATTTTACACAGAGCACAGGCCCTGGGACTGGTTAGCAGTACCCAGGGCACCATCAGAGTCAGGAAAACACCAGCATAAAGTGGAAAATGGGGGCAAAAAGTTAGGGGGCCTCTGCAATCAGCCCTGTTTTCTCACACAAGCCCCCCCCAGCCCACACGCCCAGGAGACTCAGCCCAACCCTGGGAGAGTCTTCCTGGCTTGTTAGGCGAGGAAGACAGTGAAGAAAACTGGCTGTCCCTTTGCAGGGCCTACTCTGCCTTACATCCTCCTGTCATGGGCACTCCCTCTGGGTAGTGAAGCCATCCCAACAGTGAAAGGACCCATCTCAAACTGAAACTTCCCTCTATGGGGGTCTTCCTCCTCTCTCTCTGCCAACTTGGGTAGTGAGGTGCCCACCTCCCCTACTCCTAACTTTGCTATGGCAACACCTAGCTTACCCAAAGAGGTCACCCAACACTTGAGCAACCCCACCATGACCAACAGGGTCAGGGGGCCTACTTTGCTATTGGCGCTGGGGTCTGCCTCCCAGGCCAAGTACAGTGCTGCCAGGAAGGCTAGCACCCAGCAGAGGCTACTGACAGCTGTCAGTACCCAGAACCACACCCTAAGCTCTCCACTGACAGGTGGCTGAGCTGCTTTAGGGGCAACTTTGGGGTCCTGGCACCCCTCTTGCTGTCTAGAGTGGGGGGCTACCACCTCCTGTGGCAGACACCCTCCTTCCACTCTCCCTTCTGTCAGTGCAGGGGCAACACCCTGCATCTGGACAGCTGCCTGACTACTCAGGACTTCCTTGGGGTCAGGGGAGGCCTCGCCAGTGCCAACTCTGGGCTCCCCCCCTATTGGGGCAGAAGGCCTTTGGCTCCCTGGAACTCTCTTCAAGAGTGGCCTACCCTTCCTTTTCTTCTTTCCTTTTCTTGGGGAAATCTGTCTCCTAACTGTAGGGACTGACATCCCAGGACTTTGGTTTGGGGGGGCGCCCTGGGCGACCGCCCCATCTGGGACCAGACCCACCTCTGGGAGGTCATTGCCCAGGATACAATCTAGGGGGAGGTCAGCACTGACTACCACCCTAAACCAGTCAAGGATACCCTCCCTCTCTAGGGGCACTATGGCTACAGGTTTGGTGGTGACTTCCCCTGTGGCTATCCTGACTTTCCTTGTCTCTCCTGGGACATACATGTCTGGGGTCACTAACCGGTCACTCACTATAGTGTGACTGGCACAGGTGTCTCTCAGGCCCGTGGTAGGGATCCCATTCACCTGAACGGGGTGGAAGTGCCTACTTCCACCCTCAGGGATCACCAGCTTACCATCTGGTCCTGTCTCCCAGCTCAATGCTAGGAGGACTTCATCATCTGAGGAGTCCTCCTCCATGGCTACACTGGACAGCCCATTGCTAACCACCTTCTTTGGACAGGCTGCATCTCCTCTGAAGTGACCTGTCTGCTGACAGTCAAAGCAAGCCCTACTGTCCAAGAGCTTTTTTAACCCTGGGTCTCCCTGTCTCTGCTTGTCAGAGTGGGAGTGGGATTTACTCTCCTCCTTCTTAGGGTTCTGGTGTACAGAGGGAGTCTCTGTGGTGGGCTTACCACCTCCCTCCTTAGGTTTTTGGGGACCTGACCCCCCCGTCTTGGAGTCTCCCACCTGGGACTTGACAACCACCCTGGTTCTCAACCACTCATCAGCTGCCTCCCCTAGCTCTCTAGGGTTGGTCTGCTTAGAGTCCACTAGATGCTGGCGTAACCTTTCTTGGGTACAATTGGTCAAGATGTGCTCTCTCATGATCAGATTGTATAACCCCTCATAAGTATTTACTTTGTTACCAATAATCCAGCCCTCTAGTGCCTTAAGTGAGGTGTCTACAAAGTCAACCCAAGACTGGGTACTGTCCTTCTGGGTGTCCCTAAACTTGAGCCTATACTGCTCTGGGGTCAGACCAAACTTTTTAGTCAAGCAACTCTTCATACTGGGGTATGAGTCTGCATCCTCCCCCCTCATGTTTAGGAGCCTATCCCTCCCAGAGTTGGGAACTAACTCCCAAAGAAGTGAACCCCAGTACTGAGGCTTGACTCTCCTCATCTGGAGGGCCCTCTCAAAGGCCCCCAGCCACTTATCTATGTCATCCCCCTCTACATAGGCAGGAACCACCCCTTTGGGTAATCTGGGGGAAAAAACCCCACCGAGGGACACCTCAGCTTCTTTATCGCTGCCACCATCTCTTTTCTCCTTGTTTGCCCACTTTTTCTTTTCTAGGGCCAGCTTGTCTGCTTCGAAAGCTGTGTATGCTAGCTGGGCCTCCAGCTCTCTTTCTCTGATGGATGGGTTCTCTCCTCCTGAAAGGACCCCCTTCCCACCACTAGCTTTGGGTCTGCCCATTGTGACTGTATTTACTGAGGACCGTTCTTCCTCGTCCTCACTTAGGCTCAGATGCCTTCCCTCCCCTGAGTGGTTACAGCTAGCATCCTCCCCTTTTTCTCCCTCCTTTGGAGCTTCCTCTGAGTCTACCTCTTGGGCCTCAGCCCATGTTGTCAGGGATTTGATCAGGATTTGCTTCCTGAGATCAGTGGTTGCAGGCAACCCTCTTTCAATACACAACCCCCTAAGCTGGACTACTATCAGTGTGGGTAGGCTAGCCAGATCAAGCTCCATGGTTCCCTAGTTTTGTGTAAACAAAAACTTTTTGCAAAAATTGGAAACAATAATTTAGAAAAATTAAAAAAATTCAATAAAAACAAACAAAAAAAAAAAAAAAAGAAATTGCCCTAGGACAATTTAAAGGATTTTTTATTCGTTTACTTAAAACTGCAACGTGATACTGAACACAAGTACAGGATCCCACCGCTGCCACCAAAAATGTTGGAAAATGGGTTATTGGTAAGGGCAGGTAGGTACCTACACCTAGCAACAAGCCACTAACCTCCACTTAGGTCCAGTTAGGTCTCAGTAAATTAACCCCAGCTCAACCCTTGGTAGCTTGGCAACGAGCGTCAAGGCTTAACTTAGGAGACAGTGTGTAAAGCATTCAAATATCACAAAACAGTAATTAAATAAAACACAGGAAACTGTTTAAAAATCCAAAACCAATTCATAAAAATAGTTTATATTTTTATCTTTAAAATGACACAAAAACGAATAAAATCGGATAAAGGGAACCAGAGATATGAATTTTTAAAGAATTATTACTTTTCTAGCGCTTAGAAACAAAAAGCGCCAATCGGGTCATCTGGTTGCACCACGACCGGGGCAAAGTCAAAGTTTCAGGCCGACCGCGATGGAGCCCTGCTCGGCTACAAGTCGCGGGAGGCCTCGGTTAAAAAGTTACCTTCTGACTTAGTCTTTATTTTGAAGATTTTCTTCAGCGGGACGAACCTGCCAGTCGAATCCGACCTCCTGGAGCCCTTTTCCGGATACGCGATGCTGGATTCCTCGGTGGAGATTTTTACCTTCGGACTTAGTCGTTTTTTCGAGGTGAAAATCCTTCGACCGGGGTAAACCTGGATCTTGATCCGATGTCCGTGGAGCCCTTCTCGGATACGATGGCTGGGAGGTCCCGGTCAACTTTTTACCTTCGGACTTAGGGGGTTATTCTAACTTTGGAGGAGTGTTAATCCGTCCCAAAAGTGACGGTAAAGTGACGGATATACCACCAGCCGTATTACGAGTTCCATAGGATATAATGGACTCGTAATACGGCTGGTGGTAAATCCGTCACTTTTCCGTCACTTTTGGGACGGATTAACACCTCCTCCAAAGTTAGAATAACCCCCTTGGTCTCTTTTTCGGAGATTTTTCTTTACCGGGACGAACCACTAAGTCAGGCCGGGTCGCGGTTGAGGCAAGCCGGCTAGAATTTCCGCAGCGGGTCGGACCCTCTCTGGAGCTTTTTTTCAAAAATTCTCAAATCTTCTCCAAACTTCTGGGGCTTCACCCAAATGTTCTTTTAAGGTTCTTTTGGGGTCCACAGCTCACCCCAAGGGTCCAGAAGTTCTGAGATGGTCCTTGGGGGGTGCGGACTTCAACTCCCAGAATGCACCTGGCGCAAACTCCTTTTTGGCCACTGGACAGTGGTCAGCTGGTCACTTTTCAGGAGTTGGTGCAGGGGGACTCTGGATAGCAATTTTTCACCTGTAGCAAACAGGGAGTCCCTCCTTGAACCAGTTGAAGCCAGGCAAAGTCCTTCTTGTGGTGAAGCCCCAGTGTGCAACTGGTGCAGTCCTTCTGAGTGCAGGTTCCAGGTGCAGGCCAGGGGTCCAGCAGGGCAGTCCTTCTTCTTCTTTAGTTCTTTTCTTGTTGAATTCTGGAGGGGATCTGAGGTGTGGGTGCAGGTCTGCCAGTTTTATCCTTGCTCCTGGGTGAAAAGCAGGGGGGTCCTGGTTCTCCAATCAGGTACAGGGTCGTCCCCCTGTGATGACTACTTCCTGGGAAGTGTGGCAAAAATCCATCCCAAAAGGCAACATTCTCTAAAAATCCAACATGGCTGAATCTGATTTTTGGAGGTTACATCTCGCTGAGCCCACCCACTGGTGTGGCTAAAAATCATAAACACACCCCTCTCCTGCCCTCTCCTAATCTAGCACTAGCTGTCTGGGGTTGCAGGATGTGGGGGTGTTGCTGGTTGCTCCAAATGTCCTTCTCTGCCTTTGAAGACCAGTTTGGCAGCCCTCCCCCTTCCTGCCTCACCATCTGCTGAGGGGAGATTCTCTCCCACAAGCACATTCCTTTGTGTGAAGCCAGGCCACTTCACACCTCATCAAGGCAGCTTGCCTAAGCTGCTAAAGGCTGGCCAATCAGAGCACAGCAGCAAAAACAATGCAGGGCTGAAATTGGCAACTTTTTAGGTAAAGTCTATAACTCTTTACCTGAACAAGTTATATTAGATCCAACAACTGGAAGTTGTGGGATTTATTACAACAATGAATTTGATACCAAATTCTTGGTATGCAACATTTAAGGAGACTTTAAAATTTAAAATAAAGTCTCCCCATTCTAGCCTATGAAGGCCATTTACTTCAATGAGGGAAAAACAAATTTGGCTGTTTTTACCTCACCAGGGTTTATAAATCTGTTTTTATAAAGTCCCTGCTTATAGTTACATGGCACCCAGCCCTAGGGGCACATAGGGCACACCTTAGGGGTGACTTATATGTAAAAATAAGGTAGTTTAAGACTTTGGAAGTACTTTTAATTCCAAAGTCGAATTTGCATATAACTTTAATTTAAAAGCAGCCAGCAAGGCAGGTCTGCCTTTAAAATGACACTGGGCACCTCAGCAGTGCACCTAGGTGTGCACCACCTATGCTGTGGTCCCTAAACCTACATGCCCTACCATATACTAGGGACTTATAGGTAGGTTAACTTAGCCAATTATAATTAGCCTAATTTGCATATTGATTTTACACAGAGCACAGGCCCTGGGACTGGTTAGCAGTACCCAGGGCACCATCAGAGTCAGGAAAACACCAGCATAAAGTGGAAAATGGGGGCAAAAAGTTAGGGGGCCTCTGCAATCAGCCCTGTTTTCTCACACCCTGTAAAAGCAGGAACCACCACTTCTAGTCAGGGTAAGCTACATCCAAACTTAGAAATGAACTGTGCTCACCCTCCTTGGCACAGAGCAGGCGGGCCTATCTAAAGAGGCAATATCTAAAATAGTTGTGCAAGACGCACAGTAACACAATGGAAACACCACAAAAAGGACTCCGCACAGCTCTTGATTTATTTATAAAACTATTCTTAATTTTTCAAGAATAATTTTATAAATAAATCAAGACAAAAACTACAAAAATCCAATTAGTAGAAGTCATGATATGATTTTTTATTGAATAAAAAGAGATCTAATGCCTATGAGCAATAAGCACCAATGGGGGTTATTTGGTTGTGCTGGATTGAGACAAGGTTAAGAGTTCAGGCCGCCCCAATGGAGCACAGGCTGACTACAGTACCTGCTGAGTAAAGCACCTTAATCCTGGTCGCAGTCAGAAGATGCTATGAGTTTCCTGACAAAGTGCTCCACCAATTGAAATGCCTTCCCATGGCAGAGTAATGTAATGTAGAGATTTGTGCTGTATTGCCCAAGTAAGGCCATGCGATGTGGCCTTGTCTGACTTGATAAATCTGGCTATGATAGTTGTCTCACTCTTGCCCCACATTGGTTGGTGCAAGAGCAATGCAAATATTTTATAAATATGGGCCTAAAAGGTGTTCAAAGAGACTGGAAGGTGTAGACAATAAGCTAACCTGGTTCATCAAATTAATAGGTAACTTTAGAATGATACCATAAATAATCGAAAAGTCAAGGGGAAGTAGTTGCGATCTAAATAAACTTAGAGAAAGCGTTTGACAAATTACATTTTAATTAATTTGAATTAGTACATGTTTGGTATTTTTATTTAAAATAATGATGTAAGAGTTGTAAACTTACAGAGGGAACTGGCAGCAGTGCCTTTCCCTCTCTACTTTTCATTACTATGTTGGAAGTTTGGGGCCTGATTTAGATTTCGGTGGAAGGGTTATTCCATCAAAACAGTGACAGATAGCCCATCATGAATTATAAATCTCATTATATCCTATGCAATTTAAATTTCATTGGATGGGCTATCCGTCACTGTGTGACGGAGTAATCCATCTGCCAAAAACAAAATCAGGCCCTTTGACTGAAAGACCTGGGCCCAGATGTACAAAGATTTTGCATCAAGTTTGCATACTTTTCTAACATAGATCTGATGCAAAATCCAGGTGGATATTCATAAAACAACACAAATGACAATTTGTGCTGGTTTGTAACCACAAGTAATGGAAAACATCAAGTTGCATTGTATTCCCTTGCACCAGGACAACATTTTTTGGTTGCATCCACCCATGGATCTTGACACAAATCCATATCTATGAAGAATTGTAGTTATGGGTTTGTGGCAAAATCCTTTACCTTCCTGCGTATGATGTAACATGAAGAAATATTTTTATTTCTTATGTTTTCTTTCTCTTTTTTTTTCTTTATATCTCTGATGTATTATGCAGCACACCTACAAGACAAAATTTCCTTTAGGCATAATAAAAAAAAAAACTATCCTGACTACATCACAGACACCATTGCACTATAGCACAAAGATGCCTGTGTTGGTGCATGGCTGTGGAAAGTGCACCAGCTCAGAGCAGAGCTTGAGAGGAAGATAATGCATAAATACGGTGGCACATAGAAAAAAAAATAAAGGCAGAAAGAAGAAGAGAATGAAGGTTGGACAACTGTGGCAATTAGAGCACTATTGGTTGGTTGGGCACAGAGTTCGACTGAGGCCAGGGGCTTTGGCTAACTCCATGCTGCCCGGGAGGTTATGGGTACCTGGCCAACCCCCGTAGCATTTGGCCAAAGCCTGTGCACAATTAGCATTTGGATGTGTACCATGAGTGGCTGGCCCTTGACCAAGAGGAAGCTTGCAGAGATCAGGCTCTGCAGCCAACCTCCTGCTGCATACCACTGAAGCAATGTTCAGCAGAGATTTGACCTTCTGCAGAGTTTTTGGTTGCAGGGCCTCCCATCCTCCATGCATGATTTTTGGTTGCAGGGCCTGACAAGGGTTGGCTGCAGGTTCCTGATATTGTTGGGCATTCGCTCAAGTCTGTATATGATTAACAAATCCCAGTCATTCACTGAAAAAAAAAAACATTAAAATGTTATTTTAGTTAGATATAGTACAAGGATCTTAGGTTATATTAAACATTCACTGCAAAATAAAGGGCAAAAGGATGGTCATGTCTGGTGTGGAAAGGAGATAAAAAAGAGTGTTTAAAAAAAATCTAAACTATTACAATTTACAATTTCTGCATTAGAGAGCTAACTATAAGTTATGCCCCCGCCTTGCTCTGCTTATGACCTCACTTATTATATCTCTCACGACATGTTAAATTACATCATTGAGTAAATATATATATGTATGTATGTATACATACATATTTATTTAAAGTGACTTATAAGAATAAAACAACGTATAAAGAACCCTCCCATATTGAAACATTTATTGAGACTTGCCGAATTGAGAATATGGACACTGGAAGACCTCCTAAACCTTACATATTTCTTACTACAAAGTCTGTCTCTTTTTACCTCTGTTACATATTAGAATACCTTTTGGATAAGTTGATATTAGGATAGGATATTGTTATAATATTCATTTATTACCTCCTAATCTACTGTTTTTCTGCACTAATTTGTTTATCTCTTGCAAGTGTTGTCTTCATGTTTTTGCTTGTGCTTATCCTTTGTTTCATGCTCCACATTCCCCTTGCCTTTTTCCTCTTGGAGTGCGGACATACCATCTCTTCCATGTGGCTTCACCTCCCCCATCCGGTTTTGCAATGTTTTAATTATGCTATTCTTTGTATTTAATGTATCACTTCTTTTTTCATGTATCCAAGATTTTCATCTTTGATTGATTTTCTCTTCTCTCTTTTTCTGCTTCAATGTCTCACTGTACTATTTTCTTGTTCATTATGCATTACTTCAGTACTTTCCTTTTCCATTACTGAATCCTTTTCTTCTTACATGGTTCACTTTGAATTCCCTTGGTGTTATGTGTGTGATTCATCTATTTATTCAGTATTTCTCCTATGTCTTTGAAACTTATATCTCAGAATATAGAGGCTTATTTAAACAGCAAAGAGGTTTGACACATTTATCAAAGCCTAATGCAGACATTACACTTATAGAGGAAAGTCATTTTACAGAAAAAAAAAAAATTAAAGAAGGTGTGGATTGGTGAGGTTTTCTTCTCTCCGGCAAGTGGAAAAAAGGAGTCATAACTCTATGCCAATTATCTCTTCCTATTCAATCTGTATCACATGAGAATCATACATATGAAAGATGGATGCTTCTCAAACTACTAATAGATAAATCACCTGTTTCTATTTTTAATGTTTATGGTCCCACTGTTATTGATGTTCAATTTTGGTCTGCTTTACAAAAAAAATGTATGCAGTGCTCGGAAGATATTTTTGTTTTTGCTGGAGACTGTAACCAAATTGTTGATCCTTTCATTGATAGGATTTATACATCCCATTACATTCCAAACAAATCACAAAAAATATTTTTTCACGTTATTAAACAGAGGCATTTAATTGATGCATGGAGATCGTGCAATTCCACATTAAGAGAATACACATTTGTTCTTCATTTCATCATATATAATCAAGAATAGATTACAGTTCTATCTCACCTGATTTAGCACAGACCTTGTACTGATATAGGCTCCATTCTAGTCTCTGATCATGCATCCATTTCTACACAACTAGATATTCTCCTGAAATCAAACTTACTTAAAAGATGGGGGTTTAATACTCATTTTCATTAAACAAATCATTTACTTCATCTTTTCCTTCTTTTTTCCATGAATATATCCACTTTAGTCAAACAGATGATATTGCTTTTAACACTATCTAGCATACTTCCAAAGCTTCAGCCCACAACTTTATAATTAATTGCATGTCTAGGAACAGAAAGTTAGCTCAGTTGCCAACTAACAAGGTTTTTGCAACAATTAAGAAATTAGAACACCTATGTTACACTTCTAAATCAAAGTAATGCCTACAATACCTTATTAACGGTAAACTTCAGTTTAATAAACTGTCTACTGGCAATGCATCATCATTCCTTCTGAAATCAAATCTAGTGCCACAATCTATGGTGGACAAAGTAAGGGCCACATGTACGAAGACCCGGTTTTGTGACTCGCAAAGTGCGAGTCTTAGCGACTCTCAATTTGCGACTCGCAAAACGGGATGTGCAACAGTGTCAATGATACTGTCTGCAATTCGCAATTGGGTCGCAAATGACCTACCTCATGAATATTCATGAGGTAGGTCGCAATTTGCGACCCCATTTGGAATAGAGGCACTCACAGGGATGGTGGCCTCTTGGTGTCAGCAGACCACCATGTCTGTGAATGCTTTTAAATAAAGTAGTATTTCGTTTTTTAAATGCATCAGGAAAAAGGAATGCATTTCGGAAAAAAAAATGAAAAGTTTTCTTTCCATTTTTTCAGAGCAGGCAGTGGTCTGTGGAACCACTGCCTGCTCTGAAAAAATGTTTTTGCATGTATTCACAAAGGGGAAGGGATCCCATGGGGACCCCATCCCTTTTGCAAATGGGTTAACACCAATTTGAAATTGGTGCTAACAGCAATTGGTTTACGACCGCATTTGCGGTCACAAACCAATCATACATACCATTTAGATTTGGTATTAGGAAGGGACGCCCTTGACAAGCCCCTTCCTAATACCGCAGTGCAGTTTGGGCTTTGTACATCCCAAAGAGCATTTTTCTGATCGCAAACGGGCAGATTCTGTGAATGGGCCTCTTTGCGACTAGAAAAATGCTTCGCACATCTGTCCCTTAATCCTGCAAATCCTGCAAATTATCTCAAAATAAAGATTGAAGCACGATAGATAATCACCAGATTCCATGCATAAAAATTCAGAAATTCTTCATGAATTAGTTCAGTTTTACAAGGCGGTATATATACCTGAGGAATACCCATTTGAATCTGACATCATTAACTACCTTTCTGTTACTCACCCACACCTAGCGTTTACAGCACTAGAATCAGATCAGATTGTACTAGCTTCACTTAAGAAAGACAAAGCTCTGGGTCTTAACGGCTTTACTGCTGAGTTCTACATATATTTTTTCAAATTGCTTCTTCCTAAGTTTCACACCTTCATAATTTCCTTCTCACAGCTACAGAAACCATCTAGTTTCTTCTTAGATGTCCTTCTTTGTCTTATCTCTAAAGAAGGAAAAGACAACCATTACTGTAAAAATTACAGACCCATTTCCAATGTTAACATTGATTTCAAACTCTTTTCGAAAGTATTAGCTCGAAGTTTAGAATCCTTTATCGCTGAACTTCTTAGTAAAGAACAAACATTCAGGTTTTGTTAAAGGAAGATATCTAGCTGATAACTCCTGTCTATTGTTTGATGTTTCATCAAAATCCACTCACATACCCAAATCGCTAGCTGCTATCACCCTACATGCTGAGAAAGTTTTTGATTGAGTACATCAGATTTTTATTTTCCATACTACACCCTTAAGTGGTTTGATGTTGGTCAATAAAGTATTACCCTAATAGCTCTCCTATGTTCCCCTCCCCAAGCTGCCATTTTTGCAAATTGACTTGATCCCTGCATTTTACTTTGGGTAGAGGAGTTTGACAAGGATTTCCACTTTTACCTTTTCATTTCAATTTAGCACTAGAATCTTTTCATCTCAATTATGTTGCAACCATGATATCCATGACCTTACTTAGAATATTCAACAGCTTAAACTAGCAGCGTATGCTGATTATGTCTTGTTATTTTTTTCACAACCTCAATCATCAATGTCACCTTTTTTAGATAAAGTTGCTTCTAATGCTCTTGTGTCTGGCTGTAAAATGAATAATGAAAAATCTGAGATATTATCCTAAAATAAATTCACTTTTAAAGAAGACTTTTTATATTCAATTTTATTTGTAAGTTGCAACAAATTAAGGGCCTGATTTAGATATTGATGGTGCTATCTCCATCCTGCCGCAGCGGTGGACCCGAGTACTCCTTCTAGTTGATGGAGTTCTGACTGCTGTATTTAGATGTATTGCGGCTGAGCCACCAACTACCATCAGGGCGTGCTCTTCCTAGCCGTTAGGTTGGCGGGCTCCCGGCGATCATATTTAGATGTTACAGTCCAGCAGGCATTGTTCTGGCAGTGGATTGCTGATGGAGGGAGACCATTGTGGGAGTCAATGTACTTTGTACAATGGCATTGGCTAGGGCAACAAGGCAAGTAGCACTTACCCCATGGAAATTTGTCATATATGTCTACCTGCATAACACAACACACAACACGTTACATACAGACCATGATAAATTGCCATTCATCACAACACATACATGCAGAAAACATACATTGCCATACACCCCGGAACACAACATACACACAGTATTGATACGAAACCCACATACAACACAGCCACAACTACCAGCACAACTCTCTTATACAAATACACACACATAAAAGCACACCTACATACATCACAACAACAACCACAACTCACCTGAATGTTGCACAGAGCAACACAACACACAACCAACAATCCACAACAAACATCAGACCCACATGCAAATGACACACATACAAAGACAACCACAACACCCACTCTAGCACCCACTACCACAACCAGCCAATCCACTCACACACACACATGCACGTGCTGACACATACAGCACTGGAAGCAAAATGTGAGACTTACAGCTCCCATTACAAAGTGCACACATGAATATAGCAAAAAAATGGTCATGTGCTTTTATTTTGTTGCAAGCATTCATTTGCTAATGAATACTTAGAGCAAAATAAAAATTGTGAATGTCATTGATTTGTGACATACACTGGTGTGTCCCCATCGATGTCTGACATAGATGTTTTACAGAAGTATGCATGTCACAAGTGTTTTGTTAAATATTACAGTGACATGTTTATGTATGCAAGGGTCCTGAGCTAATGTGAAGTGACCAACCAATGTACATAAGTAATGCAGAATGCTTACCTTCAAGTCCGGCAACAACAGGGTCATTGTCCAATAGTGTCCAGTTGAAAATGGAATGGAAATAGGAATAAAGGTAAGTTTTTACCCATTTTCCCTTCCAATCTGCCAACTCAGGCATAGAGGTAACATCATCACAATTGGCTTGGTGGGAATGAACATTGTTATTGGGTTGGTGGGAACAATGACCAATATTTTCAAAAGTGCCGTTGTCATGGGTGGAGATTCCTGGTCGAGGTGCCAGGACTTTGGAAGTCTATCGCCTTTGGTCTCACCAACATCTAAATAGGGCGGCCGGGCCATCAAGTTGGCAGATGGGTTTCTCTGTCAGAAAATCATCAATGGGACCGTTACCACCAAGATCTAAATCAGGGCTTAAATATCTTGGCCTACAGTTCACTCACTCCATTTAGACTTTCATATCATTAAATGCAGAAGAATGCATTTGAGATGATATCTTTAATTAGTCGATGGCACCATTTACACCTTCTGTGGCCAGGTCAACTTGATACTGTCAAAATGATGATAGTACCCATTAGTCTACATATTATTTCTAACATCCCATTAGCCATTCCTCTCAATTTATTTGAAAAAAGAATCTATACTTTCTTTATTCCTTTGAAACAATGAGAAAACCCGTCTGTCCTTTCTGAAACTAAAACGTTCTGAATCTAATGGAAGTGTAAATTTCCTTGATTTCTCCAAATGTCACATGGCTTTTATTTTGAAACAATCTAGAAATTGTGATTTAGATATCACTTAATATGGGTTGATTTGACAAAAATATATACTATCTTTCTCTTTTCAAGATTATGTGGCATTCACACAGAAACTACCAACTTTTTAAACTCCCATTCTTAAATTGTTTTGTAAACTTCTTGATCCCATATTATCCTTCCTTCCTACAGATGTTCACACATTTATTAACTCTACTATTTGACACAATACTTTTAAAAAGCTTAATAGCAAACCCATTTATTGGAAAACATGGAGAACAAGAGGAGTCATTTGGATAAAACAATTTAATTTCAAAATAATTTTCAACTCTTACAAGACTACATACCTTCTAAATATACCCACTTCCATTCTAGCTTCCACTCTACCTACCCTCCACTACAAGATTATGCAATCTTTTATTTACAATTCCAAAGGCCTCCACTATTTTGTCTCATTTACAGTGTATTCCCACTGACAGAAACAAAATGAGAACAGAATTAGCTTGGTAAAATGATCAAGAAATGACATGGACTGTTTTAATGTGAAAGGAAATCTGGACAAAACTTAGAAACCCTCCCGGGCAGCAAACACTACACAAAGACTTTTCTGTATATGTAAAAGACTTTTACTACCTCCCTCAAATTTACACAAAATATACCCAGACCTTCATGATACTTGCTTGTTGTGCTCCTCACAACATGCATTCCTCAAGCAGGTGCCCAGGGCCTGTACATCAAATGCTACTAGTGGGCCTACAGTACTGATTGTACCACCCACATAAATAGCCCTGCAAACACTGCTCAGACCTGCCACGTCAGTGTCTGTGTGTGCTGTTTTAAACTGCCAATTCAATATGGCAAGTGTACCCACTTGTCAGCCAAGCCTTCCCTTTGTACATTTAAGGCACCCCTAATGTAGAACCTAGGTAGCCCCATAGGCAGGGTGCAGTGTATGTTACAGGTAGGACATGTACTGCTGTGTTTTACATCTCCTGACAGTGAAATACTGCAAAATTCAGTTTATACTGTTGCAAGGCCTATCTCTCTCATAGATTAACATGGGGACTGGCTTTTAATATCGTTTAAATTCAGTTTCCCATTGGAAACAGATAGAGATGTGGAGTTTGGGGTCTATGAAATGACAATTTAAAAATACATCTTTTGGTAAAGTCGTTTTTTAGATTGTCAGTTTGATATTTCCACTTTTAGAAAGGGGGGATTTTCTTGCTTAACCATTCTGTGCCTTTGCCTGCTTGTGTATTACACATCTGGGTTAGACTTCTGAATCAAGAGGAACCTCTGTGAAGGAGATGAGCTGAAGAGCTAGAGTAGGAGCACTGCTCATTTGCTGTGTGTGCTTTGCTGCGCTGCCCTGCAGTTGCTGCTTCTGCCTTAGAAAGGGCAAAGACTGGAATTTGCTGTGTATCATGCTTCTGAAGTTTCTCCAAGATTGTCAGTTTGACATCATCACTTTTAGAAAGTGGGCATTTTCTTGTTTAACCATTCTATTCCTCTGCCTGCTTGTGTATTCCACGTCTGGGTCAGACTGATAGTTGGGCTGTTATGAGTGCCATCTAGACAGTGACACAAAGGGAGTTGGGGTTTAGCCTGCATATCCCGATGAGTCTCTTGGGCTAGAGTGGAGAGAGAGGAGCTGACACTTACACCTGAAAGGGCTATGCCTGTTCTCACACCATACAGTTTCCAACTCCTGGTGTGTGTCTGGAGGCAGGCCTGCGCAAGGCAGGATCTTGTCAACAACAGAGACTTTCCTTTGAAGTTTGCCTACTTCAAAGGCAGAAAGGCGTATAAGTAGTGGACTCCAAACCCCTGATTTTTAGAACACTTTTAGATCAAGATGGACCTCTGCTAAGGAGAAGAGCTGGAGGAGAAGTACTGCCCCTTTGCTGTGTGTGCTTTGCTGTGTTGGCCTGCAGTTGCTGCTTCTGTCTTAGAAAGGGCAAAGACTGGACTTTGCTGTGCATCTTGCTTCTGAAGATTCTCCAAGGGCTTGGACTGAGCTTGCCTTCTGTTAAGAAGTCTCAGAGACAGTAAAGACTTCACCTACCAGCCTCTGGGTTCATGTGCTGTGGACTCTAAGTAGGTGCCTATTCCAGTTCTGGGCCCCTGGGAGTTAAAGCTAGTGAAAAACTAAGTGCACCAACTGTGGACGATGCCCAAACTGATGCCGCTGCCAGATCCTGCAACTCTGCCTGCAACTAAAGCTGTGGTCCCTGCTGGAGTGCGACAACCCTGCAGGCCTGACGACCCTGCAGCATCACTGGTGTCCATTACTCTGTGAGTTTTGAATTGCTGTGTCACCGATGTCTGAGACACACGACTCTGCCAAAGCACCTGCAGCCTCGCGGCGTGACCTTGTGAGGTTGCCCCCTCCACGTGTTGACCACCAGACCTCGACCCCGCCAGAAGTGTAAGGAACCAACGCTTCACACTGATGCTTCCTCATCTCCACAGCCTCACAGCAAGGACCCGATGCCTCGCAACGATGTCCCTTCACCTCGGCCCCACAGCACTGAAACCAATGTCACACTGGATACAGCATCGCCTCGATCCCCGACTCCGTGCAACGACTTGTTTCCTCATTTTCACACGGTACTCTACCTGGGGGTCTGTGCAACTCTGTGACCAGTTCTGTTGACATTGGTTTGTTGGGAATGACTCCATCACAACGCCGTGATGTCACCAAATTGAAGCATTTGTGTTTCTAAGTGCTATTTTGAAGTTTAATAAAAATTCATAACTTTGCTTGTGTAAGTTGGATTTTTGTTATTGTGGTCTTGTTTTACTCAGATTGATATTGGCTACTGTTCTAGACTTGTGTTGTGTCCATTTTGTAGTGTTTTCTCTGTGTTGCTGTGTGTGTGTTGTTACAAATACTTTACACATTGCCTCTGAGATAAGCCAGACTCCTTGTGCAAAGCTACCAAGGGGGTGAGCAGGGGTGTGTATCTACCTTACTCTGACTAGAGAGAGGGTCCCTGCTTCGACAAAGTGCAAGCTGACTGCCAACCAGAGACCCCATTTCTAACAGTTCTTTTGTTTGTCATCCTATTGAAGAAGAATGGCTTCGGGTCTGTTTGACTTCCCCTTGTATAGTAATATCAGCTTTTATTTCCTATTATTTATTCGTGTATATTACACTTATCTATGAAAGTATCGGATTATTTTTGCCATGAACCATGTAAATACTCTCAGCTCCCTTTTAAATGTCATATATTCCTCATTCCCACTGCATTTTATCTTTGGATTGTAATGCATTCTCGAACTGTGTTTTGTTCAACTATGTTAAAATTACTTTTAAAATTTAAAAAGCCAGGAGTCGCATGAGGTGCAACCCACGATGCAAGCGAAAGGTGAGGGCTTAACATTTTATGCGTCTGATTTATTTATTCCAGAATCCAAAGGACCAACTGAGAGTTTAAAATTGTATGTGTCTGAGTTATTGTTTTCCAGAAACAAAAGGGGAAATTGAGGCTTAATATTGTCTGATTTATTGATGCCAGCAACAGCCGACAATAAAAGAGCGACATGGTATCGATAAACTATTCTGGAATACATTGCATTTCAAGTTACTTTACACATTTTGAAAACCACAATGGCCTGGGAGGGTCATGGTATGTTTTGAATACGTAGAATTGGCAGTAGTGTATACACTGAAAAGAAAAGAGCTGACAATTTTCTGTGCATGCATCTATAGCTTCAAAACAAAACAAAGAAAAATGTTCGTCCTTCACGCAAAAAAACATCATCGGTTTGAGTAAATGCCGTCACGGAAACCTTTCATTGTAAACAGAAAATCCAAGATGTCTAATGTGATGATATGAGGTAGGAATCCTAGCGGTACTAGTCGATTTGTTTTTACCATTTCTGGGACTACGCAGATGAAAATTCAACAACTGAATGTAAACTGAATGAAATTTTCACATTTGGTCACCAAATCAGGAATCTGCCACTGTATTGGTTACCTTAGTTTTAAGGTACCCAACACAGGAGCTGGCTCTTGTGTATGAGGAGGTTGTCAATGACAGCCAGAGCAATTGAAGGTCCAGGTGCCTTGGGAAAGGGTTCGGTGCCTTTTGTTTTTCAAGACAGGTGATGTAAGCCGTTGCCTTACATGGGTAGTTTGCTAGCAGTGACTTCCTGGTGATGTAAGAGGCCATGTACAGTAATTGGTTGCTATTGGGATAACTCCTGAGGGTGTGAGACACTGGCTTTACCCCCAGGGTACATGTATGTTATTAAAGGATGAAGTTTGTCTCCAAGTGTCACTCAAACAAAGTTTCACAAATGAGACAGAAAAATGTCACACTTTAGGACACTACAACATGGAAATGTCACACGCAAGCAGACTGGAAACGCGACATCCCGATACTCATGAGAAATAGGATTACAATTTGAGACTTAGATCTTTGTCATATCCTTAGAACAAGCAGATCTTTCTCAAATCATTAGAACAAGCAAGTGTATGGTCGCCACATTACGTCATGAACTACTTGCGCTCTTGATTTCTCAGTATTCTCTCTTGGCCTGAAGAGTTTGAGATACCCAGGTAGGTGTGGGTGGCCACTAGTGACAAAGCAGAATAATTCTAAGTATATTTCTATATCCTTTAGCCAAACTCATTGTATGCATTTAAAGGACACTTGGGACAAAAATACGACAGTACTGAGAAATAAATATTTCAATTCTGTTTATTGGAATGTCTGGGCAAAATGGAGAATGGAGGGCGCTTTATTATCTACCTGCCACGTGTCAGAAAAATGTGCTCCGCATGTTCGTAATTGCATGCATTGTAGGGATTGCTGATTTACAGTGATGAAAAAGAAAAATATGCTTTGCTTACGAAAAAAATATAACTTGTTTGAAGTGACTGACCATTACGGGTTTCTGTTAGGGTACGTTATGTACGCTGTGTTTTGTGTTTTTTCAAAACACCGAACTTCAGTTCTTTCGACAAAATAAAGGAACTTCAAACGTCCCCATGATGATTCATCCCCTCACTTTGAGCGTCAACCCATGCAGTATAAATAATAGACATTAAAGCTGTGTGTTCCAAGCTGAAAGAGTAATAAAGTGTGATTAAAGTTTCTCAAAACTGCTCATTTGACACGGCTCCCACTGTTTTTCCATGTCCTCCAGTGTTGGCGCTATTGCGTCATTACATACGCACCACAGGAAGCCCTCTTTGGCATGGATTAAAGGGTCGAGTAGTGGAATCAAGTTTTAAGATGCCACATTCAGTGGCTGGAAGAGACATGCAGTGCCCCTTAAAAGCGTAGAATATCTAACACTCACTCCACCAATATGGCCACATTAATACATAAAATGTGAACAGATGCTCTCTGATACGCTTCCTAGGGATCGGCAAAAACACTTGATTGTTTTGATTGTGTGGCAAATTTACAATACCAAGTGTTTCAAACCCGAAAATATAACGAGAAAAATTTAAAACTTTGCTCTTAAAGCAAGATAATGTTTTCAAACAATATGGTAGTTACAAGAAAATATGCAACCTGTATTTTACAGTACGTGGATCCGAAACACCAACAACAAATTTTACGGGAACTTCTTTGTTTCAGGACTGGACTCCATGGAAGCCAAGAACAACAATGACCTCATCAACCAAACGCACGGCCTGTCTATTTGGCAGAATCTTATAGCAACGTTTTGGAACACCAAGCGGAGTTATCACATGTACACTGTATTTTAATAATCAGATTTTGACTGGAAATGGGAAAATTGACATACTGGATTCTTTAAAGGGCGTTTGTCTACTAGTACCGCCATGCACAGTTTTCTGCTAAGTTACTTTACTTCAAATGTTATATTGATATTATCAATGATGTTATCAAAGATGTCATGAGTGATGTATTATGTGGGGTGCATGGAGAGGGCACGAGTTATAATTACCTTGTGGCACAATTTATAGTTACTTGAGATAACTCTATCCATAACTGATGAATTTCTATGGTTTGGTACGCTTAAAAATACGAGCCTAACTATAACATCCCTGTAACCTTTGTTTTTTAAGTCAATTTCTATAGTTTTCTAATTCTATTTCCTAACTATAAGGTCACTGTAATCTTTCATTTGTTTCAGTGAATTTCTACAGTTTTCTTAACGTAAAGTAATTTTCAAAACTATACGCTAATCCAACCACACTGCGCATAGCCTTTGGCAGTGCGCAGCAAAGGCACAAGCAATAGTTACCTTAGGCAGCGACTTATAGCAACTTGAAATAACTCTATCACTGCTGAACTTTTTTTGTGTGAGTAAATTCAGAACCTAACTATAATATCCCTGTAACTTGTTTTTGTAAATCAATTTCTAAGTTTTTTTTTAATTCTATTACCTAACTATAGCGTCCCTGCAACCTTTGTTTTTTAGAGAAAGTTATTCTTTTTTAATGTAAAGTCATTTTTATTACTATGCAATAATCCAACCACTGCTGTGCAAGGCCTTCGGCCGTGCATGGTGGGAGTTGAGCGCAGGGCCTGGACTGCATTCAGGCCCTACTTTCAGCCCCGTATAACCACCCAACCCCACACTGGCTTCAATGGCTGAAGGCGATTCGCAGCAGGGATTGCCATAGGGACTGGCCTGTGGCCAATCCCTTCGGCCTACCCCCCCCTTAACCACCCAACCTCACGCTGCGATGGGCCTTTGGCATAGCACAGCAGGAGTTGGCCACAAGGCCTGTCTTTCTGGGTGTGACAATAGGTGTGAGAGGGTGTCTCTGGGTGTGAGAGTGGTAATGAGAGTGTCTGGCTGCTGAGAGTAGGTGTGAGAAGGTCTATTTGGGGGGGAGAGTGTCTGATTGCACTCTAGTAGATGAAAGGCACCCTCCACAAAGGATTTCAGATTGTTTTTCAATATAGAATCACAGAGTAAACACACTTGCTTTACCTTCACCAAGCCCAGGAGTTAGAATCATTTGTCCTTTCCAGAAGTGGAGCTTCAACTACAGCACCTGCTATGTTTATATTTGGAAGTGCTTCCTGTTTAGGTTTAATTTCTGTGAAACATGCATCATGGCCAAAACGGAAGCTCACCTTCTTGTTTATCCAACAAGATTCCACAGTTTGCACGAAATGGCCATCGAACTGGAGCACTTTCTAATGGCTAGTTAATAAGTGCTCCCTCGTTGGGTTAATGTCCTGTGTGGGGGAGGTGGGCAGCATGGACCCCCTCCCCCAGCTGGTTTCAGTCCTGGGGACCCCATTCCCAGGTACCCTGCCTTAACATTTGTGTTTATTTTTTTGGGGAGGGAGGGCCCCCGACCGGGTCGATCTCAGCCCCGTTGAGACATCCCCCAGTGCTTGGCCTAAATGTTTTATTTTTTTTGAGGTGGAGGGGGGCTGGATTGCCCCCCTCCTCAGGCCAATCTCAGCTCCAGGGACCTCATCATCCAGGTCCCAGCCTTAACATGTTTTTTGGGGGGGGGAGTGCGGGACGGTGTGTCTCCATTCACCTGACTGATTTTGGCCCTTGTGACCACATCCCCTGGGACCCAACCATCTGTGCTGGGTGCCCCGCTGGACACTAAGGGCCTGATTCCAACCCTGGCTGGAGCCGGCGGTGTTGCGGTGGTGCGACGGGTGCAGTTGCACCCGTCGTGCTTTTCACTGTCTGCTAGGCAGACAGTGAAAAGCTTCATGGGGCCCTGTTAGGGGGCCCCTGCACTGCCCATGCCAATGGCATGGGCAGTGCAGGGGCCCCAGGACACACCTTACCGCCAGCCTCTTCCTGGCGGTGAAAACCGCCAGAAACAGGCTGGCAGTAAGGGAGTCAGAATCCCCCCTGGCGGATTCGCCCAGCCGGGGCAAAAACGGCGGGAAACCGCCGGCCCCGGTTTTCTGACCGCGGCTTTACCGCTGCGGTCAGAATGGGCTTGGAAGCACCGCCAGCCTGTTGGCGGTGCTTCCGTCATTCGTGGCCCTGGCGGTCTTGGACCGCCAGGGTCAGAATGACCCCCTAAACGTGCAATGGTAACGCTGCGGGAGTCTGAAGGCCCCACGCCCTCCTGTGGGAGCCAGCATTGCTGTCACAGAGAAGGAGCTGCTAAATATGAAGCTCCCTCTATGTGAGAGAAATTGTTCCCTCTGTTTCCCTGCCCACATCTCTGCAGGTAGGGACACAGAGGAAACCTCTGCTCCCAGCAAGAGAGAACTGTTTGTTTGACAGGTCTCACTTGCTGGGGCCGGAGTGTTTGCTCTGACTTGGTGTGGCAAAAATTAAAAAAAAAAGAAAAACATGCTGGGAACCCAGCACCAGAGCTAAGGGATCAGGGTGTACCTACAGTGACCCCTTTTCTTTTTTTTCTGGGACTCAGCTGAAGACTCACTCTTCCTATCTGTGATGAGTGGATGGGAACTCCCAATCCTCCCAGTCACCTGATTTGATCTTACCAAATGCCAGTGTTTTACCATATGTTCTCAGATTCAATAGACCAGTTTGACCTGATCAAGATCCTTAACTTTCTTTTTCGATACTAACAGAGTATCTCTTGATGTAATCGCTGCCTTTCCATATTCACTTTTAATTACATTCAGCGGGTATCCCCTGCCCCTAAATTTTTTCACCACATTAGCTTTTCCCAAATCAAAGGTGGAATATGCGCTGCAATTGAGTTTTGCCCCAAGCAATTCACCATAGGGAATGCTCTACTGCAAATTTACTGGGTGGTGGCTGCAAAATACTGTTACTGGCAGTGCTTTTTCTGAATAGAATGGTGTGTATCACATCATGTTCTACTCTTACAGTGACATCTAGAAAGTCCCTTTCTGTTATATGTATCTTATGAGTGAATCTAAGGTGCAAATCACTGTCAAAGATGAAAGACATAAACCAGTCCAACTTTCTCTGATTACCATCCAAAATAACAAATCAATCATCAATGTATAATGTCCAAAATATCAAATGTTGTGTCCAAATATTGTTCCTGTCAGTCCAGATCCATTGTGCCTCCCACCAACCCATGAAGATGCCATTGTAGCTAGGCGCAAAGCAACTTCCCATGGCAGTCCCAATACGCTGTCTGTACCATTGGTCACCAAATAGAAAGATTTTCTTCTCCAAAGAAAATTGCAACATATCCAGGAACATTACTGAGATATCTCAAAAAGTGTGTGCATGACTGAATACCTAAGTCATGATTGATGATTGTATGCAAATACACTGCATCTGTGATACATAAAATATACTTAGGTTTCCAAGGACTGCCTTGCATTTTAGCTATGAAATCAGTACTCTCCCTGCAATATGATGGTAGACTGAGGACATAAGGAAATAGAAAGTAACCTAGGTTAATGGATGCATTTTCCAGAAGGCTGTTGTTAGTTGAGACAATGGGTCTTCCACAGGAAATGGTACTATTTTTGCGAATTTTAAGTAGCATGTAGAAACATGGAACAGTAGGTTTGTCAATTTTAAAAAATTGAAACTCTTTAAAACTCAAAAGCCCCTTATTGTGCTAATCACTCAAAGGACATGAAACTGGCTAACAGTGTTTTGATATACCCCTGATGATGACTTTTCATAACAACCAGACAAAACCAACTGTCACCTAGCTTCCTCCTGATATTTGCCCATATCCCACAGTACCTCATTGCCACCTTTATCCGCAGGTTTAATTACAAAAGTTGGATTATCAGACAAGGATTTAAGGCTTTTCTTTGACCCAAAGTCAAATACATATATATATATATAAAAACAGGGTCTAAAAAGTGTTTTTCCACCAATGCATTGTAGCCAAAACAGTGGAATGTATTTTTATGAAATTTGGCAGAAATATAGATTATGGTGTGTAAAGGATCTTTTCGGGGAATTTATGAAAATAAGTTCAGCCATTTAGGATTTATAAGGAACTGTAAGCCATGGTAAATCACAGTAATTTCTCAGATATTTTGTGGTACTGCTGATCACAAGGCAGTATATGATTGGCTAATGGCTTCCTATACAAAGTAAAAGGCAGCTATGTTTTTTATCACACTCTGGCTGTGTTTCTGGGTAGGGCATTAGATAAAGATAACTACTAGGTTTTATAATTTTCCCTACTTATTAACACTATATTGAAGTGGTAATAGGTAGAGAATGTTATTTATATGTTTCTATATATTTAGAAAAATGTAATGGAGTACAGCCGTACCACCTAGGAAGTACTGTGGTAAAATACATATGTAAAACATAATTTTTTTTACTGTACTACATTATCTTTTACAAATATAGCATACTTCACTGCATTTTCAACAAACTTTTACATATTGACTTTTCAAACAAGAACATTAATGGAGTACTATTATATTACGTAGAAATGAGTGATTTAGTTACATACATTTTGTAAATTTGAAAACAAATGTAAAAATTGGGCTGTATTTTTTATTTTCCACGTTCTTCTTTACTATTTTTTCTGTAGCTACTTTGTAGGTTTTAGCTTGGTACTCAGAAACACAATTAAAAATATATAGAAAAATATAAATAAATGTCCTTGCCTATTGCCACTTTGTTAAAGTAGAAAATAATAGGAAACATCAATAATCAATCAGTCAATCAGAGTATTTGTAGAGCACGCTACTCACCCGTGAGGGTCTCAAGGCGCTTGGAGGGGGGCTTCTACTGCTCTAACAGCCCGGTCATGAGGGGACTTCTGAAGGTCAGTAGATCCTTGGTCTGCCGTAGGTAGATGACGAGAATATCCCAGGCCTTGGCCGCAAGGGATGAGAAGGATCTGCAGCCGGATGTTGCCCTGTGGATGCGTGGGACGGTGGTGAGGGCGTGCTCGGCGGAGCGGAGCTGGCGGTTCGCGGTGTAGAAGGTGAGACGGTTTTGAGGTATGCTGGTCCGGCGTTGTGGAGTGCTTTGTGGACATGGGTTAGGAGTTTGAATGTGATTCTTTTGTTGATGGGAAGCCAGTGTAGGTTTCTCAGGTGGGCTGTGATGTGGCGGGGGATGTTGAGGATGAGGCATGCAGGGGTGTTCTGTATCCGTTGCAGTCTTTTCTGGAGAGCTGCCGTGGTTCCCGCGTAGAGAGTGTTGCCGTAGTCCAGTCTGCTGCTGATGAGGGCCTGGGTAACCTTCCTTCTGGTTTTGGTAGGGATCCACCTGTAGATTTTGCAGAGCATGCAAAGGGTGTTGAAGCAGGAGGACGAGATGGCGTTGACTTGTTGGGTCATGGAAAGCGATGAAGTCAAGGATGAAACACAAGTTGCGGGCGTGGTTGGTGGGTGTTGGTGCGGCTCCCAGTGAGGGCGGCCACCAGGAGGCGAGGAGGCGTCCCAAGCAGAGGGTGTGAGGCCGAGCATGAGTACCTCTGTCTTATCTGAATTAAGTTTTAAAACCTATTATTTACATTTATCTAATGTCCTAACCCACAACACACCAAAAGAGTGGTGAAAACCACATGGCTGCCTTTCACTTTTTTAATGGCAGCCATTAGCCAAAGATAAAGTGCCTTGGGATTGGCATGTACTGTAGTATACCACCAAGTTACCACAATATACTATGGCACAATATATAACTGACTGTTTTGTAACTCATAAGTTTGACACTACCTAACCAATTTAGAGCTACTGCAGGAATTACCCTTTTCACCCCATAATCTATATTCCTACCAAATTTCTTCTTCATCCAATTTAGCCACTTTCAAACTATGTCTCTTTAAATTAGGGGTGGGTGGAACTTGTGGAGTTTCACTCCATGGAATTCTATAGAGTTTTATGAAAACTCTGCTATTCACTCTACACCACTCCACTGTATGCCACTCCATCTGTGCCACTCTACTGTACATCATTCCACTCTAAACCACGCCACTCTATGCCACTTTACTCTGTGACACTCAGATCCATGGAACTCCACTCTATGACACTCCTTTCTACCCCATTCTACTCTACAGTACTCAACTCTGTGTCAATCCACCCTGAATCACTCTTCTATATACCAATCCGCTCTATGGCACTCCACTCTACACTATCCCACTCCACGTCACTGGGCTCTGTTCCACTGGACACCACTTCACTCCGTGTTATTCAACTGTACTCCACTCTATGGCACTCCACTCTATGCCACCTCAATCTATGCTCCTCCACTGTATGTCACTCTACTCTACGCTGTTCCACTCTATTGTATTCCATCCAAGACCACTCCATTCTAATCCATTCCATGTAACACAATTCCACTGTACACCAGTCTACTGTATGACATCACACTGTAGGATTTTCTACTCTATCCCACTCCATGCTATGGAACTCCACTTCATGCACTCCACTGTACACCCCCACTCTATGCCATTCCACTTTATACCGCTTCTGTCTATGCCACTCATCTCTACACCACTCCACTGTATGCCTTTCTAGTGTACACAATTCCACAGGATGCCAGTCCACTGTACACCATTCTACTCTATGCCACTTCACTGTACGCCACTCCACTCAATGCTATTACACTACTCCATTGTATGTTACTCCACTCTACATAAATCCACGCTACACTACTCCTCTATTTGGGGGCAGTTTGCACTTAGGCCTTCATAACATTTTGTCCACATAAGCTACCCATGCCATATTTGCATCTCTTTTCCAACATCCTAGAGATTTTAAAGGTACCCAGAGTTTGTGGGTTCCCCCAGAGGAGGTTAAGAAATTAGCCAAAATACAGCAAATGTTTTTTTTTTTTTTTTCTGAAAAATGGGGAAAAAGGGCCGTTGAAGAAAGCATGTGTTTTTTTTGCTCTGAAAATGGCATCAACAAAGGGTTTGTGGTGCTAAAATCACCATCTTCCCAGCTTTCAGGAACAGGCAGACTTGAATCAGAAAATTACATTTTTTCAACACAATTTTGTCACTTTACTGGGACATACCCCATGTATACTATTTTTTGTGCTTTCAGCCTCCTTCAACTTAATGACAGAAATGGGTGTTCAGCCAATGCTGAACCCCAGACAGCTAAACATTTCTGAAAAGTATGCAATATTCTGAATTCAGAAAGGTGTAATTTGTGTAGATCCTTCAAGGTTTTCCTAAAGAAAGTAACAGCTAAAATAAAAATATATTGAAATAGTGATGAAAAAAGAGCCATTTCTGGCCACGTTTTCTTCTATAACTTTTTTCAGCTACGGCAAAAATTGAAAGCAATATACTGTTATGTCTGTTGGACTCTTCTGGTTTCAGGGATATATAGGGCTTGTAGGTTCATCAAGAACCCTAGGTACCCAAAGCCAATAAATGAGCTGCACCTTGCAATGGATTTTCATAGTATACTGGGTATACAGCAATTCACTTGGTGAAATATCAGGACTGAGAAATAGGTTTCAAGAAAACCTCTGTATTTCCGAAATGGGCACAAGATAAGGTGTTGAGAATCAGTGGTTATTTGCACATCTCTGAATTCCGGGGTCCCCATACCAGCATGTGAATTACATGCCATTTCTCAAATAGACTTCTTTTTTAGACACTGTCTTACATTTGGAAGGAAAAAATGTAAAGAGAGACAAAGGGCAATAACACTTGTTCTGTTATTCTGTGTTCCCCTAAGTCTCCCACTAAAAATGGTACCTCACGTGTGTAGGTAGGCCTTCTGCCCGCGACAGAAAATGCGACATGGACACATCACATTTTTACATTGAAATCTGACGTATTTTTTAGAAAGTGCCTAGCTGTGGTCTTTGGCGTCTAGGTCAGCCGCCACCTAGGGAAAACCTACCAAACCTGTGCATTTTTGAAAACTAGACACCTAAGGAAATTCCAGGATGTGGTGATTTGGGGGGCTCTCACCAGGCTCTGTTAGTCAGAATCCTTCGCAAACCTCAGAATTTGGCAAATAAAACACTTTTCTCTCACATTTCGGTGCTGCAAAGTTCTGGCATCTGAGAGGAGCCACAAACTTCCTTCCACCCAGCATTCCCCTAAGTCTCTCGATAAAAATGGTACTTCATCATTGTGCATAGGCCTAGTGCACGTGACAGGAAATGCCCCAAAACACAATATGGACACATCACATGTTCCCAAATAAAACTGACCTGTTTTTTGCAGAGTACCAAGCTCTGGATTTTGGCCTCTACCTCACCTGGCACCTAGGAAAACCTAGCAAACCTATATATTTTTGGAACCTAGACATCTAGGGGAATTCAGAATGGGGTGACTTTTGGGGCTCTCACCAGGTTCTGTTACCCAAATGTCTTTTGCAAACCTCAGAATTTGGCAAAAAAACAAGTTTTCCTCATATTTCGCCCCAAAACGCAACATGGACACATCACAGTTTTATACTGAAAACTGACCTGTTTTTTGGAAAGTGCCTAGCTGTGGATTTTGGTCTCTAGCTCAGCCGGTACCCGGAAAGTTTACCAAACCTGTGCATTTTTAAAAACTAGACACCTAGGGGAACCCACAATGGGGTAACTTGTGGCACTCTCACCAGGTTCTGTTACCCAGAATCCTTTGCAGACCTCATTATTTGTAAAAAACAAACAAAAAAAAACAGCTTTCCCCCAAGCCTCCCAATAAAAATGATACCTCACTTGTGTGGGTAGGCCAGGTGCCCCTGTCAGGAATAGATGACACAACGGTCAATGTTGGTACTTACATGAGGACTACTGTTGACCCTGGGGTGATCCATTCGGATGCATGCACTAGGTACAGATACTCAAGTGGGGTAGCATTTCTATTAGAACAAGTGATAAAATCAAATCACACTGGGTGGTAGGAAGTTTGTGGATCCCAGCATATCCCTGTAGTTTGTGTGACAGAAATGCAAGAAAAGGGTTTTTAATTCAACATTTCAGCTTTGCAGGGTATTCTGGGTAAGATACATTTGGGGAATCCACACAAGTCACACCTCTCTGGACTTCCCTGGATGTCTAGGTTCTAGAAATGTCTGGGTATGGTATTTGTCCCTATATGGCCGCCAAGCCCAGAACCAAAAACGTAGGTGCCTGCCTTACAAAGCCAGGTTGTTTTGTGACAGATAATTTTGATGTCTCTACAGTACAATTTGGGTGGTGGAATTTGGGGCTGAACTAAATTGTGGAGCTCCCAAGAGAGCACTCTCTCTGTGCTTGCTGTGGCATACACCTATTCTCTGGGTTGGGCTAACCTGCTATTGTCCCGCTGCACAAACAGTGCTTGCAAAGGGACAGCAGGACTGTCCTCATCACCTCCCTCGTAATCCCTGAAGAGGAGTTATTGAATGGGACTCCTCCAATTTAAAAATCACCACCAGAGTCTGCCCCATTGTTCTATCCCTCACATGCTGTCTCAGTATCTGCTGTCTCATTCTCTGATCCTACGTCAGAGCTGTCCTCTATAACCTGAGTTAGGTCTTGAACAGCAGTCATCCAATGAGATGCCATCTCTGCTACTGGCTAAACTGTCGCTCTAAAACACTAAGCTACGTAGACAGTCACAAAATTGCTGGTGTGTGTGTGATACCTGCAACAGTAGAGGTCACTTTACCTTTGTTTCTTCCCTCAATCAGCATGTTCTCTCAAGACACCCAAAAAAACAAAAAAGACACACTATTACTTCATCTTGTCATATACTAATCGTCACTGTCTTTAGCGCCTCTAACATCCAGTCCAACACTCATTATAGGTTCTCCCACTCCCATTACCTTCTCTTCCGATTCCCTCACTACCACCCAGCAAAAGTGCATTTCATCTCTCCATAGCCCCCCTCGCACATACGTTTCATTTGTATTATAGTGCAGATAATGGCTGGCTTTACTAAACCACTCAGCTATTTACATATAATACAGCTTTGATCCTTGCATTAGGCATATAAACCTTATGAGCTACTTTATGGCATCAAAACTGCCACAGGGCTAAGTTACTTGACTTTTTTATTGCTGCCTAAAAGCCACAGTTGAAACATGTCAGTTGAAGTATGTGCATTGGTTTGAAGATGCAAGCTGCAACTGCAAGAGAACTGGTGATGAATATATTTGTAACATCACAAAGAGGCAGGTGGGGGAGTGGGCGGGAGACAAGGAAGACCTTCCGTGTCTCCCTGTTTTTTTAAATTGAAAATAAATCCTCCGGTGCGACGTATAAATGAATTTTTTAACCCCCTCCCTGGTGTTGGCCACTGGTCGTGACCTGCCCCAGGGAGGTAGTGCACGCTTCGGCCAGTGGCCGATGCCCACACCCAGGAGGTTAAAAGAACTCACGCGCAGAGGTGCAGATTATTGGCTCTTAACTATTTACTGACATTCCAAGAAGTAGATAAGCTGTGCCAGTTGCAGCTTACTAGGGTACTACTGGGAATCCCATATGACATTTTTAGGGGCGAGCGCAAAGTGCTCTGTCCCCTGTTGTAATCTCTCTTTGAGTTTCTAACCATGCCCATGTCATGTCAGTCACTTTTGTTGGTTCGTGAGCTTGCCTTTTAAAATCTGCTTACTTTCATTAGTGAAAGGCATGCATATGTCATGCCATTTCTGGTGTTTAGCCCTCTTCCAGCACACCGACCAACTACTGAAAACATACGAGGCTCGATGTTTTCAGTCTGGTTTCTGGACTACTTTTTCTCTTTATTTCACAGCCCGATCTCGCTGGGCAGCAGTAGAGGGCTCTGCATGACATCGAGCCTCTTACATAGGTAATTGCACTTTTGCTGGTTACATAGATAATTGCACTTTTGCTGGTTACATGGATAATTGCACTTTTGCCGATGGGTTTTACTGCAAGCAAACTTTTATTTCCCTTTGTGTGTCTGCTTTGTACCGATGGCAGCCGTTGGCTCGCTTATGTGAACCTTTTACTTTTCAGTTTATATGGCAAGAAAAGTCTGGTTAGTTATGTGAAACTGTTTTACTTTAAATTTTCAATTTATGTGGCAGGAAAAGTAATGTTAGGAGTTTCCAATGCTAATAGCTCTAACTCGAGCAAACTCAAGACCCATTGCATTGCAAATGCTTGTTGATATTGCTATTTCCTCAATGCGGACAATTACTAACAGGTACAATTCCGCATAGGAGAAAACGAGTCATGATGTGTAATTGAACATTTTCTCTGGCTTTTCTTTTTACCATAGGGAAGACATGTTTCCTGTGATAATTCCTTATTCCCTCACCTTCACCAGATTTTCTGGTGTTCTGTTCTGCTTCATACCCTTAAGGGAATTTACTACAGCTCTTTGCAGGAGTAAATCTCTGATCATTTCCAGGGTGGGGAAGGGTATGAGCAGAGTTCATAAATGCAGACAAACTCACAGGTTTCTGCACATACCCATATTCACAATTTTCCAACGTCCAATCACTTGCATGAGACTTACCCCTAAATAAATTAAGTGCTACAGAGAATTCAGAGTTGCCTTGAATTTAAACTAATCAACCGAGTGCTATACTACATTTCGATTGCAAATGACCTGCTGTCCAAAAATGAATATCTACTTTGAGATCAAACCTTTCCAACTTCAACTTTCAGCTAATTATTGTCGCTGTCTAATTGGACCCATATTGATCTCGTATGGAGGGATATTGTTGTCGTGGACACATATTAAAATCCAACATGAATTTCAGTGCGTTGTTGCAAATGTTGAAAAGCATTAACGCCCCCTTTTTAGTCAACTCCTTTCCAAAATGCTGTGATTCTTAACCATCACAAAATGGTGGTAAGGATACATAATAGCTGCTTTCTAAGTTTGCATTTCTGATTTCTAAGGTTGCATTTCTCGATCTGATGACCGATTATGCTAAACGAGTTTGGAAACAAAGTTAATTGTATCTGGTTTAGAAATGTATAATCATTCACAAATGGATATAAGTTTATACTTGTGAATAATTGTTCTCCGGGGTAATATATACTTTTCACATTGTAACACGTGCCTCCTTGCATAATGTGGCTTTGCCTTAATAATTGTTTGTCAAATTTGTAATAAGTATTGACGTGCTCTCCTTTGTAGACCTGCCTAGCGTCATCCATTGTCACTTACAGCACTTGATCCATCTGATTTGCCTAACAGCAACAAGGTTGAACTTTGATGACACCTATGTGTCTTTTCAAAGTCAATGAAGTGTGATTGTCCATACAGTCAGCTGTAAGATACTGTCATGTGTGAATGTTCATTCAGATTGAATGCCGCCTTGTGTGTTCCATGTAATCAATCTATAACAGAATTCAAAAGCTATACCATATCTGGTAGAATATGGTTTTGTGGAAAAAGGGGAAAGGAGGGCCAGGCAGACCGTTTTACATTATAAAAGAGAACATTTCGTGTACGAAAGGCTGGTATTTTCTTTGGAAGAATTCTCTCGTAATTGGAAATCACAATGAAAAGTTTAATGAGACTGAGAGCGAAGCTATATCTTTCAAAAACACTGGTAATAAATATTATTTTGCACTTCTCCTATGTGATAGTATCGTCTATGCAATGCCGTTCAGCAGTGCTAAGCAAAGGGACTTAGCAATAACCAGAGAGCGAAGAGTTAAACAGAAAAGTTTAAAGCGGTGCAGTGAAATAGAATCACAATAGTTGGTCCTTGTGCGTTTGTTGCCTTCTGTTTTCTTTCGAATACTAATTCTGAAAAAGAATCAGAAGTAACTTTTCTGCAGTTTTACCTCTGCCCAGTACTAATTCATCAATAAATTAGTGAGAGTGTTTTTGTAAGCACACTTCTTCCAAAGAACATGTGCCATTCAGTTACATGTACATATTTACCCAAAAAAACATTCAGGTGTTGGAATTATATGCGACCTAATATTAAAAAAAACACTGTACTACGCCAGCTATACTTTAGTGAACGAACTTAAACATGCACCCCCACACATATTACATCACTCATGACATATTAAATCACATTATTGATGACATCACAGAATATGTAGCTAAATAAATACTGAGAAAGTGGATTATTGGTTGGGGTAGACGGCTGTCTACCGCAAATTATAATTACACTCTTCTTGTTAGGTCCAGTAATTTAAACCTCAGCTAAATCAATGGTAGCTATAGCACAGAGCAGACAGACTCAGACTTCACTTAAGAAAATGTGTAGCGTAAAGCACTTAGAAGTACCAAAGCAGTGAAATCAACAAAAAGACAACAGAATAAAAACCCCACTCTGGTTTTTGAAAATGAAGAATATTTTAATGAGACCAAAATGACATACGTCTAGTAAGAGGATTTTGAATTAAATTGTAGCACCAAAAAGTGCAAAGCGCCAACTACAAGCAACAGGTTGTGAGACTGGAAAAAAGGTGAGATTTAAGGCTGACCACAATGGTGTGTGCATTAGGTATGAGGAGCAGGCAGGCTGCAGTCAAAGAGTTGGTTTCAGACAAGGTGCAAGACAAGGCAGAAGACTGAATCCAAAGATAAAGATGTGAACGATGGGTTGGTGAAAGATGAGATCTTGGTGAAGCCATTAAAAAGGCGAGAAAAGCTCAGGAAGGGAAAACTGTGTCCAGGAAGCCGTAAACATAGATCAAGCACTACTCTGTTGAGTTCATTCAAGATTTTTTACTTTGGACTTAGGCCCACATTTATACTTTTTTAGCACCGCATTTGCATCTTTTTTTGACACAAAAGTGGCGCAAACTTGCAAAATACAATTGTATTTTGAAAATTAGCTGTTTTTGCATCAAAAAGCAGCACAAATGCAGTGCTAAAAAAGTATAAGTATGGGCCTTAGTTTCTTTTTTGGAAGTCACATTCCGTCAGTGGGGCAAGGCTGCAGAGTGTAGCTAAAGAGGGTTGGACTTCATTTCATGCTATTCTGCCTCGGGTCCACTCAAACAGAGTTTCTGCTATGGAGAAGAACATTGCTGGATCTGTGGTGATGTCAAGCCCACCTGTGAGGCACCCTTGTGGAACAGCTTCAAAGTAGGTTTTGGTCTTCTGTCAGATCTCCAGACAGAAATCTGTGAAAAAGTTCTAAGTCCCAGCTATTAGGGTTAGGTAGGGGGAATACACTATGACACTTATCCAAGGGCACCTGGGCCTTCAGGACACCACTTGCAGGTCAGGATTCACTCCAGCAGGTTCCAGGCCCAGTCTAATTGGAACTGGCCAGCTGGGCTCCTCAGGAAAGTAGACTTCTTGAAACGTTGTGTCCCTGTAGCTTAACAGGAGGTCAGCAAACTAACCCATGAAGTCCACTTCTCAGTCCTGGGTACAGTAGCAGGTCCAGCTCTTGAGGGTATCCTCATAGGTCATAACAACAGGTGCAGTTTGTCTGTCTTTCATAGGCCCAGATGTGTTCTGAAGAGGATACAGGGGATGCCACATTTACGCCCAGTGCTAACCTGCAGGTGGCAGAAACTCCTGGCCACTCCCTAAGCAATGGGGTAAATAATGTTCCTGGGGCTGACTATCAGACCTGTCAGCCTTGGGGTGGTCTTCACCCAAACCTTTTGCCTACTTAAGTCAAATTTTTGCTGTATTTCATGTTTGTTGATCTTGGGACTCAGTGCAATTTAACACTGCTATTCAGTGCTAAAATGTCTGTGCTCAGTTACACTAAACATGTTTTGATTTGAATATACTTAACTGAGACAGTTACCATCTGTGTACCCATGCAATTGCCACCGGAGACAGCCCCCCTGTCAAAAACAAAATATTCATGCCGTCTGATAATATGAGGGCTAGCTTTAAGGTGGAGGTAACTAATATGTCTGAGCTACGGGTGATTGACCACTCTAATAGCCCCAGGCCCAGCCCAGTGGTGCTGGTACCAAAAGCTTCCCCACTGGGCACCACCCTAGAACTCTGGTTCCACGTGGACTACAGAAAGGCAACTGTTTTACTGAAACAAATGCACACCACATCTCCATAGTTGCTGAGATCATCAATAGTTTAGGGGCTGCCAAGTTCCTGAGTACCTTTGAATTAAAGTTAGGTTAAAGGCTGATAGCTCTAACTGGAGAGGCTTAAGAAATGATAGTCTTTTCTACACCAGAGGTCCATGTTTGGGTTGAGGTGATGTACTTTGGCCTGAAGGATGCCACTGCACCTTTGGGAGCCAGGTGAACCAGGTCTCTGATGGTACGGAGACCTTCATCGCTGCTTACTTGGATTACATATTTGTCTTCAGTAGCAGCGTAAAGGAACACCTCTTTAATTTGCAGGAAGTGCTTCAGCCTCTGCAAAACAAAGGCCTGACTATCAAGGCCAGTATGTGCCAGATAGGGCAGGGGACTGAGGTGCACAAAGGATACCTTGTAGGCTGGGGTAAGGTGCAGACTCTTCAAGCCAAAATAGAGAGTTTTCTGACCTGGGAACCCCAAAAAAATCAAATTAAATGACGTCCTTCCTGGGCCTCACAAAATATTACAGTAGGATTGCCAAGGAGTATGGCAATACGGTTGCCCCCTTGATTAAGCTGACTTCCAAGTAGCATCCAAGGAAGGTGATCTGGACGGAGGCTTGCCAGAATGCCTTTTACTCTGTCAAACAGGCCACATGCACAGCCTCTATACTCAAGACCCCTGACTTTCCCAAATAACTTATAATTCAAATGGATGCCTCAGTGCATGGCACAGGAGCAGCCATATCACAGCTCAGTGATAAGGCCAACCTGTGGGTTTCATGTCCAGGAGGTTATTCTCCAAGGAACAGAGGTGAGTTCTATTCAGTGCTTTGCTGTGGCCTGGGCACTGAAAAGGCTGAGACCATACTTGCTTGAGACTCAGCCTCAGCCTCAGGTTCAGACATACCACAGACCCCTCAGATGGACAATCAAAATGAGGGGTGAGAATCCATAATTTTTTAATTGTTGAGGTTGTCCAAATCTCTAAAGGGAATGGACTTTATGGCTCAACAAAGACCTGGGTCAGACCCTCCCAATGCTGATGGTCTCTTCAAGGTCTTCTGCCTTGGTGATGAGAATGACCAGGAGGTTTGGTAGTTCTCCCTACTTTCCAATGGGGGGACACATGTTAGACCTGAGAGCCCTAAGGTGGTCTTCCCCCAACCTTTTTCCAGCCTCCCTCCATTTTTTTGATCTCCTATCTGCTGTTTTTTAGGACTCTGCTCACTTTACCACTGCTGACCAGTGCTAAAGTGCTTGTGTTCTCTCCTCTAAACATGGTAACACTGGCTCATACCCAACTGCATATTTAATTTACCTGTATGTCCCTAGTAAAGTACACTGATGACAAATCTAAAGTACTGAGGAATTTGGCAGCACCTAGCCTATCAATGAACTCATAAGCTCTGGAAATGGGGTGTGCATCAGTCTTGGTGATGGAATTGAGTCCCCTGTAGTCCACATAGAACCAAAGTTCTGTTTTGTTGCCTGGTGGGACAGCCTTTGTCCTGGGGACAAAGGTATGGGCCTGCTGGGTTGGTGCTGTGGTGGTGTTTCCTAAGGGGGAAGGCTCTGTGGTGGTATGGGACTGTGCCTGGGTAACCGACTCTCCGGAGGTCCCTGATGGGCCAGGTTGGTCATCCTGATCGAGGCAAGCAGAGCTGCTGTCATCACTGTGGGCCTCTTCTGTGGGGGACTGGATGTTGCTGGCACCTCTTCTCCTGTGACGTTGGGTGTGGGACCAGTGAGGATGTAAATGCAGTGTTAATGTTTCTGAGTGTGACATCTTGTGCATGGGTGTGTTGGCCTCTATGGTTGTGAGTGCCCTGTCAGCTTTGCCTTGTGTGAGTAGTTATTTTGTGGGCTAGGTGATTCTCTCTAGTGTGCATGAAGTGGTGATGGGTGTCCATGCAGGGCTGTGAGTGGTGTCCATGCATTGTTGTCGCATGCAGTGCTGGGTACTGGGATGGGTGGGTTGTGATGGCGGGGTGTATGTGAGGTGGTGAGGTGATGGGGTGAGGGTAGGTGTATGTGATGGCATGCAGGTAGGGGGTGATAGTAATAGAGATTTGACTTAACAGAGTCCATTCCTCCTGCTACTCCTGCCAGGCCCTCAGGATGCAGTATTGCCAAGACTTGCTCCTCCCATGTTGTTAGTTGTGGGGAAGAAGGTGGGGGTACACCGCTAGTCCTCTGTACTGCTATCTGGTGTCTTGCTACCATGGAATGCACCTTCTCCCGTAGGTCGTTCCACCTCTTCCTAATGTCATACCTTGTTCTTGGGTGCTGTCCCACGGCGTTGACCCTGTCCACGATTCTCCCCCATAGCTCCATCTTCCTAGCGATGGATGTCTCCTGCACCTGTGATCCGAATAGCTGTGGCTCTACCCAGATGAATTCCTCCACCATGACCCTTAGCTCCTCCTCTGAGAACCTGGGGTGTCTTTGTGGTGCAAAGGGTGTAGTGTGAGTGGTGTGTGTGAGGGTGTGTAGGGTGATGTGTTGGGGTGTCTGCTGTGAGGTGTGTGGATGGTGTATGAGCGATGGTGTTCTGTGGCTCTGGTTGTGTGGTGCTCTTGCTGTATCTCTTTCTAGTGGCAATTTTTGTTAGTCGTAAAGGGATGTGTTTAATGTGGGTGGGTGTTTTATAGTGGTGTGGGCGTGTAGGTTTGGTGTGTGTATGTGTGTCAGGTGTGTGTAGTTTGAATTGACCAATGTAGTATTGTTTTGTTAGTGTGTGTGTATTTTGAGCACAGCAGTATGTACCGCCAATGGTTTACCATGGTTGACTGTCAGCCGTGGTCATTCGTGGGTCATAATGCTGTTGGCGTAGTTCTGTTGGCGTAACGGTGTGGGTTTTAGTACCGCCAGTTCACCACTGTCCTTTGGGCTGGCGGACTTTTTTGTGTGTCTGTAGTGACGGATTGTTATGTGTGGGTCATAATATGGGTAGTGGTATACCATCGCGGTCGCGGTATGTTGGCGGCAGTCGGCATGGCTGTAAGCGGGACTTACCGTCAATGTCATAATGAGGGCCATAGTCACACAATACAACAATAAACTACATCTATACATGAACTAACTACACATTAACATCTAAACAAATATATATTTTGGGGCATTTCATCTTTTATTTTTTATCACAAAGCCTAAACATAGTCCCCCCCACCCAATATAAACTCAAAAACATGAGCATGTATAAAAACTAACACCTATAAAACAACTTAAAAATGAAAAACCTACCTTATCTAAACCTATACCATCCACTAACTAATCAACATCTTAACAACTAAAATACTATAATATATATGAAACATAAAATTTAAAATTTTCAAATCAGTTGGGAGATCTGGTCTATTGCCTAGGTTTGTCATGCACATATGCAGACTGGCCTGTTCCTCCCTTATAGCATCCAGCTTATGTTTTGCTTTTCACAGTTCACAAATAATGGTGTAGTGGAACACCGATTTTCTCTTGGGAGGCATCCTGGCCTCTGTGTTTCTCAGCTGGGTGGTAGCAGGGCCAGCTGGTGGAATAGGTGGTTGGGGTGTTGGTTGGCAGCTTGGCCCTGGTCTGACCTGGCCACTGTCAGATGTGAGCATTGCAGAGGTTGTTGGTCTCAAAACATCCCAGGACCTGCCAGCCATAGCCTGTTCATATAATGTTTGCATCTTCCTGTATGCTTTGGAAATGTTGCGCACATGCCAGAAATGTTCACACTTCATCTCATAGATACGTGCTTCTTCAGCTATCATGTTGTCTAGGGTGGAAATATAAAAAAAAAATATTAACACATGCAGTACATTTACATGATGTGTGTGTGAAAAAGTCTGACATTGTAACACAATCATATGTCCCAGAGCAAACCAATACCAGCAATAGATATGGATAAATGGACAATATATTGTCACTACATAGATATCCACAATATTGGCAAGGAAAACTGAGTCAGATGCCATGTGTGTGGGTGCATGAAATGTAACATTGCTCAAATGACATAAATACCATATCATAAAGGACTAACATTCACACTCATGTTGATGTCCATATTTAAATTTGGACTTATGGGCTTGTTTCGCCAACAATGGGATTTAGATTTGCATCATGCAAATGTGCTTATCATTGATCATCCACATAAGTTTAAGTGGATAAGGTGATACAGTTCAGGTAGTCTGGCTTGGACTTGCAGACCATATGTGGAGTAACATAAGCCTGCACACATTGCCATCTTCACTTACTCTATGTCCGATAGTTAATACATGGAAAAGGGGTTGTCATGCATCTCCTGTACAACATGATTATAAAACCCTACCAATATTGAGGATCAGGCAATTGAACAGAAATGTAACATGTATCTCCAACTTCAGACCTGTAGGGAAAATCATTAGATGTCATACTTAGAAAAGCTTATGTACACACATCACCCCAAGGCTGCATTCAGTTGCAAACATCAATAAGTCTAATTAGCATCTTAGTGGTGAGTGTATGCTTGTGTGACTACTCATCTGGTCTAAAAAAAGAAATATTATATGATGCAAGGGCCCTTGCACCATAACTCTGAGGGAAACTCAAGTACCACTGAGGCTAGATTAGAACACACATGCCTTGGTTATAGGCTAACACATTGAAGAACTATATGCCCATACAGTAATCAACAAACACATAATCAGTCACACATATAGGCATATCATGTGTCGTCTGTGATGGGCCAAAGACAAAACTTAAGAATATGTTGCTCCTTCAGCAGACAAACATGTTGCAACTACCATGTCCAATTTTGCTCAGATTGTGATGGCAACCCTGATGCCATTGTCATATGTGTTTCCATTTTTTGCTTTATGTTTTTGTATGACTACAAGGACAATTTGGTTTTCTAAATATATATTATGTGTAACAAAGCAGGTATATTAGTTCACTCTTAAGGTCAGTTAAACTGAAATGTCCTATCTGGAGAGTGCAAAAACATGCAGCATGCCTGAAGTCATTATTCTGCCTGTTGATGGTACATATGTAGTATAATCACACATGTGTGAATCCAATTCTATGATACCTATCCTGTCCATGTTTGGGAACAGTGCCTGTGTAGAATTATAACACATTGGCCCTCATTCTGACCCTGGCGGTGTCTCACCGCCAGGGCAGAGGGCAGAGGAAGCACCGCCAACAGGCTGGCGGTGCTTCCGGGGCATTCTGACCGCGGCGGTAAAGCCGCGGTCAGAAAAGGGGAACCTGCGGTTTCCCGCCGGTTTTCCCCTGCCCTAGGGAATCCTCCATGGCGGCGCTGCATGCAGCGCCGCCATGGGGATTCCGACCCCCTTCCCGCCAGCCTGGTTCTGGCGGTTTTCACTGCCAGAACCAGGCTGGCGGGAACAGGTGTCGTGGGGCCCCTGGGGGCCCCTGCAGTGCCCATGCCACTGGCATGGGCACTGCAGGGGCCCCCTAACAGGGCCCCAACAAGATTTTCAGTGTCTCCATAGCAGGCACTGAAAATCGCGACGGGTGCAACTGCACCCGTCGCACCCCAGCAAATCTGCCGGCTCCATTCGGAGCCGGCTTCATCTTTGCTGGGGCTTTCCCGCTGGGCCGGCGGGCGATCTTTTGAAGATCGCCCGCCGGCCCAGCGGGAAAGTCAAAATGCTCCCCTCGGTCATTTGACCGCGGGGCGGTGTTTGGGCGGTTTCCACCCGGCGGGCGGCGCCCACCGCCCGCCGGGGTCGGAATGACCCCCATAATCTGGCCCTGCGTCATGCATAAAGTTGAACATATACAAAGGATTCCTGCCCACACCTGTTTAGCAAAACAGAAATCACTGTGCTACCATGTACGTTGACTTCAGAATATCCAGTTGTCTGCTATTTGTTGTACAATTTCATGTGTTGCAGCGGAATACATGCAGACTTTGTGTTACATGATGTGCCCAAAGCCATCTGTCTAGAGAGGTATCACAATCCAAATAATTTGGATATGTTTAGTTACCGTGGGCCTGCTTACACACACATTACCTTATCAGATATTGTACTCAGGTATCATCACTAAAAGATCTATCGGCAGGCTTAGTTTGGATTTGCAGACTGGTAGTTAATTGGTGTTCACTGAGTGATACCTCCCATCATATATCACAATATAACATATCACAAGATCACAGACAGACATCACAATGGTACATGGACGTACTTACGCGTCTTACGACTTGTGCATTGGGGGCAATGCAAGGTGCAAATGGGTCGATGCATGGGTTCTAGCCTGTGCAAGTTGCATATTGTCTGGGATACACTGTAGGTAAATTTGGAATGCAGGAGAAAATACCTTGGGCTCACTTTCCTTGCTCCTCTTTTCTTCCTGGACAGGTTGATTTTCTCTTGTGTGATTTAACAGTGGTTATAGTGTGCGTATGTGTAAATCTTAACCTTCTAAGGGCCTGATTTTGATTTTGGCGGATGGAATACTCCATCACAAATGTACTGAATATCCGATCCTCCATGTTATGATCCTCATAGGATATAATGGGATCGTAATACCGCAGACAGGATATCCATCAAGATCTAAATAAGGCCCTATGGTTTGACATTTTGATGGACCAAATAATTGTTTGGATGACACATACATATTTAAATGTGTATAGGTTTTCACAATTTTATGTATATTTAGCAAGTTGTAGTACACGTGTACAAACATAGTTAGCTACAGAGTATGCAAAAATTTGATTTAAATATAGAGCTACTATGCCTATGATCAAAACTACTGTATTCCCTATTATGCACAATGTCTACATTCAGACCATCTGTCTGAGTTCCTACCAACAGATGAGTCACTGATGGATTACAAATGAGCAGTCTGACATATATGTCTGGTAGATTATGTGTAGCGCATGCATAATGCTCCTTGTTAAATGTGTTTAGCATATCTATCTGTCTATAGTTTGAGCATCACATGTCCAGCTTGAGTAGTCCTGACAAGTGTGATTGATCCAGAGTGACACAATATATAGCAAATCACAGTAAAGCCTTAATGTGCACCCGAGAGAGGTTCCTTTACCTTTACATGTGTGTAGCCATTCACATCAGATGTAAATCTATGCACTTGCCATTAGACAACACCAGGCAAACCTGAAAATGCTTCAGCACATAGGGGGTAATTTTGACCCTGGCAGCCTGCGGTAAGGTGGCGGGAATACCGCCAACAGGCTGGCGGTGTCCCGCCAGCTATTATGACCGTGGCGCAAAAGCCACGGCCATACCGCCGGCCCCTCCACTTTACCGCCAGGTCTCTGCCTGGCGGTCATAATGCCCAGGGCAGCGGTGCACCGCTGCCCTAGGGATTATGAGTCCCCAACCGCCAGCCTGTCCGTGGCGGTAAACACCGCCATGGAAAGGCTGGCGGTAAGGGGACTTGGGGTGCCCCTGGGGGCCCCTGCACTGCCCATGCACTTGGCATGGGCAGTGCAGGGGCCCCCAGGCATAGCCCCGTCGCACAAAAATGCTCGAGGGGTGCTACTGCACCCGCTGCACATCAGCATTGCCCCCAGCTCTATTACGAGCCGGCAGCAATGTTGATGTGACATTTCCGCTGGGCCAGTGGACGGTAACACTGTTACCGTCCGCTGGCCCAGCGGAAATGTCATAATAGGGAGGCAGGAATACCGCCGGCAATGGTAGTATTCTGTCTCCCGCGGCCTCGGCGGACAGGTCATAATGACCCCCATAGTTCCTTGCCAGGAGTGACATTACATGGAGTTAGAGCTATACATATTCTTGTTACTTTACATTTTTTGTGTCCTGTGTACAGCAGCACACATTGATGAAACGTCATGACTCAAAGCATATATTGGTTAGCAGACAGAAAGACGTACCATCACAGTCAGATGTTTCTGCATATAACAGTTGTATCCTTGCCTCATATTGCAAGTGTAGCTGCATTTGTCCGAAACAGCCGACGCATGCCTGACACAGGGCAATATGCAAGATTTTAAAGTGTTTTGTAAGATACAGTAAATATTTTAGAATTTTGCCCGCAGACATATCTGTGACGCAGTGAGAGATCTGTGCTGCACTGTGTAGCCATGCCTATTATATGGCAATCTGTTTACACTTACAAGACAATAGGTAGACTATACTGTGTTGCACAAATGTTAGGGGGAAACAAACATCATGAGGTGCAACTCACACACTCAGTCATTGCACAATGTTTGGAACTGCACTCCCTTCGGACTGTGGTGGAGACTCTGCAGCTGAACGCATTGTAGCAGACCACACAATTTCAGCATGTGCACACTGTTACACATTGTACACTTTGGGGGTCATTCTGACCCCGGCGGTCCGGGGTCGGCGGTAGCACCGCCAACAGGCTGGCGGTGCTCCGCCGGGCATTCTGACCGCGGCGGTACAGCCGCGGCCAGAAACGGAAAGTCGCCGGTGTACCGCCGACTTTCCGCTGCCCATGGGAATCCGCCATGGCGGCGTAGCTTGCTGCGCCGCCATGGGGATTCCGACCCCCTCACCGCCATCCTGTTCCTGGCGGTTCCGCCCGCCAGGAACAGGATGGCGGTGAGGGGTGTCGTGGGGCCCCTGGGGGCCCTTGCAGTGCCCATGCCAATGGCATGGGCACTGCAGGGCCCCCCGTAAGAGGGCCCCACTTTGAATTTCAGTGTCTGCTCAGCAGACACTGAAATTCGCGACGGGTGCTACTGCACCCGTCGCACATCCTCCACTCCGCCAGCTCCATTCGGAGCCGGCATCCTCATGGAGGGCTGTTTCCCACTGGGCTGGCGGGCGGCCTTTTGGCGGTCGCCCGCCAACCCAGTGGGAAACCCAGAATAACCGCGGCGGTCTTTTGACCGCGCAGCGGTATTCTGGCGGTTCCCTCCAGGCAGGCGGCTCCCGCCGCCCGCCGGGGTCAGAATGACCCCCTTTATGTTGTGAATGTCTTTCACAGACACACATATTCTGCACATGGTATTGTCATGTACACATGTTTCAGCAAACTTAATGTTGGCCAGGAGTGAATGTCACACACCAACAGACCTTTGGAAAGGGGCTTTTACCCCTTAGGCATCATGCAGTGTGACATAGTCAAATAGTCAAATTAACTGGTGGCTTTCAAATAACATAATGCAGACATACTCACATGATCTCTGTCCTACTCACATCAACATTAGTAATAGTACATCTACTCTTAGTGCAGTCCTTTGTGTATGTATTCTGGTCCAAGGATACTGCATTCTCTCACTCAGGCATATGTAATGGCACACACTCTACTTACATCTTCCCTTTGGGATGATCCAAAATTGCTTCCTCTCAGCCATGCACTTGTACACTCAGGTCAGAGGTAAAGAACTGTTGCCATGCAAACGTATATACATTCCTCTATTCCTCTGTACCCCTCTTTACTATCCCTATACCCTTAACCTTTCTTCCCAACCTTAAAACCCTAATCTCTCTTCATCCTTACCACTCCCTGAATCCTAAATACCCCTTATGGCCCATTACTATCCCTACCCTTCATTGAACCTCAAATACCTTTATTACTCATACCCTTAACCTACTTTGAACTCTTAGAACCCCTTACTAACCCTTTACCACACCTCATCCATAAAACTATCTCTTAATACCCATCCCTGATCTCTAATAACCCCTTACTATCCATTACCCTTACCTATCAATGAACCCTGAAAGCCAATTGCTACCACTTACTACCCCTTATCTTTACCCATCCCTGAACCCTAAAAAACCCTGCCAATCTGCCCTTACGCACACTTGAATCCAAGAAAACCCTCACTTCTCCTTACTATCCCTACCCTTACCCAGTCCTAAACCCTAACAACCCTTACAATACCACACCCTTACCCATCCATAAAACCTTACAAGCCCATGTACACTATACACCCCTTGAAAAAACTTACTTACTAGCTGTCAGGAATCCCCAAGGTGCTTCCTGCGTTATCTGTCAACATCCCCAGGGATTAGAGTTAAATCACAGCTCTGTTCTTGGTTCAGTCTTCATGTTTCTAAGTAAACATAATGTGCTGTGTCACACAAATGGTTTTATCAATGCTTGTTTTACCAATGCATGTTTGCTAATGTGAGCAGGTGTAGACATGTGCTTCTAATTGGATGTGGTGTAGACATGTGCTTCTAATTGGGCATGCCTCCCTGCTTGGCTTTGTTTTGCATCCTGAACTCAGCATCTGATTTGGCAGTCCAGCCCCTTCTGTCATCCTTTTACTCAGGACTTTTGAGGCAATTCTTTTCTTCGTTCCTGTACCAGCTGACACCAGGCATTCCTCCAGCACTCCGGAAAAGACTGCAGCTAAGTGACTAGTATTCTCCAGGGAGTTTGTTCTTTGAGCACTACGCTTTCCTAGAACAGCTAGTGTATTTCAGACCTTGTATTTTGGCGGAGTGCTTATCTTGAAGAGACAAATGCATTTCTGAACATTCTACATTATTATTGTAGTTACTTGCCTAAATTTGCTTCAGGAAATCTGCTGATCTCAAATACTACAAAAAGTGACAGTGCAATTTTAAAAGAGCATTTAAGTGCCTTTTCTTTCTCTAACAGCATAACTCTTGGATTTAAATTGTGTCATTCATGCCTGTGTTTCAGCTTTGAGGAATTTACTTTTGAAGGGTTATTCACACACGCAGTGAAACCAAACCAAACTGTGCCACCCTAACTGTTTAAACCCAGAGTGGACATTTGTATTTCTTGGAGTGTTTTTGTTCCTTTTAGTTTAACCCTATGCATGCAGGAAAGTTATACGTGATATAATTAATGCCCTTGTTTGTCTTTCTTGTGCATGATAAGTGCAACCACAGTTCTAACTGTAGTGTGCAACAGTGAATCTCTGTGAAGCCAGCCCTAGTGTTGCAGTACTTATTGTTATGGTACTCAGTTTGGGTTTTTGGTAAAGCAGTGTTAGTAATTGTTCCAACAGTTATTATTATCCAAGAAAAGTGCTGGAGCATCCCGGTGTTCTTCTACCGCTCCTGTGCCCATATCAGAAAGAGAGATTCAGTTTCAAGGAAGTTAAGTGCACTAACTCTTCTATCACTCTGTCAACAAAGACCTGCCCCCCGAAGATACAGGGTGCCTGGCTGGACCAGCAAGATATGGCAGTATTTTGTCTCTTTCTCTTTCACTTCCCTTTTCCTTTTGGAACACCTGCCGTGGTTTCTGTGTCTACCAGGAAGTGCCGAGAGGTGTTTCAGGAGGTTGGGAGCATACCATCGCCCCTGCCAACATCCTGCTTTTCAGGTGAGTGGCCCTGTCTCAACATTAGCATGGTAAATCTTATGTTGTACGGTGCCAGAAAATAACATGCATGGTACTTACCTGCATTGTAAAAGCTGTGTTGCAAAAGTAATGTGTGGGATAACCCACTTTGTAAAGACTGTATACAGTCTAATCATGTACATAGTAGAGCATGGCATGTTGACTCCTCAAATAATGGCTGGAAAGGACAAGCTTCCATTGAGATGCAGGGTCTACACAGAGAGATCAGAGATACATTTGTGAGAATGTCTTCTAGAGCAACAAGGGAAGATGGTGTCCAAAGAAGTATCACAAATAGGGCCTAGAAGCTTAATTTGTCCTAAGCGGCAGGGCTGGGAAAAGGTCTATTGGGTATCTCTTCTCAATGCACAATGGATTGGAGTCCAACCTTATGTGTTAGACTGTGTTGGTGGATGGCAGGACCCTAATCCGTGGTTTGAGAGGGCATGTGAAGTACAAGACCCTCAGATCCCATATTGAGGCAGAGGGGCACCCCTGCAAATTGTTTCACCTCCACCTTGGTGAGAACTAGAAGATTGGTATTTGGTGATGGGCAGACAGGAAATAAATACATTGCATTTCCATTCAAATCTTTGTATCCACATAAAACCACAATTGTGCTAGGATCACAGTCTTCCATGGTTGACAATTTCAGGCAACCTAATGACCAGCAGTCAGGCTATATAGTAGTCTGCTTTCAGTGTATGCTACTGTTATCAAGAGGCAAGATAGCTGTCTACAAACTGTAAATTGAAAGCCAAAACATAGACAATGGCTTTAGGATCAATGTGCCTTGTGTTTCTGAGGGCTCACCTAGAAAATGGGTGGCCCAATACCCATCAGCATCTCGGTGGAGCCATAGGCTCCACCTGACCGATGATGTTTTCATAGTTTATGTATTATCTCTTTATTTTTTATGCTTTAATCTATCTGTAGTTCAATGTTCTATTGTCATAGTCTTTTCAGGACTTTTATTAATAGTTAAGACTTTATTGGTTTGCATACCTCAAAGTTACTCTGACATAGCTGTGCTTGGCTTCAAATGTTTTAAAAATGAATGTGACAAAAAATTAAACATATGATATTGGTTTCTGCTACTCATTAGGCAAGATCAATGATTGCATTGGTTTTCAATTATGTATGTTTGGGGCCTATTGACAAACTCTGGGCCTCATTTATGAGGCCTTTGCGCCACTGTTGCATAATTTTTTGTTTCACAGAAGGGTGTCGCAAGCAGTGCTTTACACTGCTCCACTTTTACAAACTGACACATTAGGCGCAATGCGGCAGTTTGTAAAGCCTTGCATCACATTATACCTGCTCAGAGCAGGCATAAAACTGATGGGGGTCTCCTGGCATTGCTCGCATTGCATCATTTTTTGATGCTAGTCCAACAATGCATGAGTTTAGTGCCACACATGGGTCCGAATTTGAGCTCTGTTTCACGCACAGAATTGTCTGAATTGTATTTCTTTTCAGGTCTCCTTCCCCGTTGACCCTATCCCAAACCATTCCCCTAACAGGCCACTCCAAATATCTGCGTTGTAATAGCTTTCAGATTTGGAGGTGCCCGGAGGTGGGACTTGCTGAGCTTCGTACAGATCCTGAGGAAGTGCTGCTCCAACTGACAGGGGAGGACTGGTCACTTACAACTGAAATGGCTGTGCCTGCCCTCACACAATGCAGTCTCAAACCCCCAAGTGTGTGTCTGGGGCCTGGCCTGGGCAAGGCAGGATCTTGAAAACAACAGAGACTTCTCTTTGAAGTAGGCCTACATCAAAGCCAGAAAGGTGTATAAGAAAAGCACCCAAAACCCCTGAAAATCAGATCACTTCTGGAATCAAAAGGAACCTCTGCCAAGGAGAAGAGCTGATAAGCTGAGGAGAAGTGGTGCCCCTTCCTGTGACTAAACTTTGTTGTGTTTTCCTGCAGTTGCTGCTGCTGCCTGTGAAAGGGGACAAAGACTAGACTTTGTTGTGCATTCCTGCTTGAGAAGAATCTCCAAGGGCTTGAACTGAGCTGGCCTCCTGTTGTTGAAGTTTCAGGGCCATCAAAGACTTTCCCTGCCAGCACCTGGACTCTCTGCTGAGTCTCCTGTCCTTCCAAGTGGTGCCCTATCCAGTCCCTGGGCCCTCAAGAGGTGAAGGTGGCAGCCACAAACTGAAAATACGTGCTCAGACCGCTGTGTGGGGAAATTTTCAACGCACCTTCCATGACGCTGCTGATAAACGACGAGCTACCAGCTTCATGACTGAAGATCAACGCAACAATGCTGGAGAAATGACGTGCAGCATCCTCTAACAGAAGCTGATAATGATGCAAACCCCACGCAGCACGTTTTTTTATACTGTGCGACCGTATTTTCAACTCACCATCGCTGGGTGCAGAGAAACAACACAAAGCCTGCCTGGACCTGAAGTGCCCGTCCGGATTGATGCATCGCTCTCCTGTGGGAGAAAAAAAGGAAGGACGCCGAAAACACCTGGAGGAGGAACGGCGCACAGTCCCACTTACGAGTGAGAAATTGACGCATTGCTGGCCTTTCCACAGGCACACTTGCCTGTGCAGTGTTATTTTGACTCTACCCAGGTACTTTTGGACACTAACAGCATTTTCACTGTTTTCTAAAGGATGTAAGACTCTTTTTCTTCATAAATTCATATCTTGACTTGTGTATGTTGGATTTTTGTCGTTCTGGTCTTGTTTTGTTTAGATAAATATAATCTATTTTCCTAAACCTGCGTTCTGTAATTTTGTAGTGTTTTCACTTAGTTATTGTGTGTGTTGGTACACATACTTTGCACCTTGTTTTTTTAGTTAAGCCTGCCTGCTCATGCCAAGCTACCAAGGGGGTGAGCGGGGGTTAACTGAGGGTGATTCTCCTTTACCCTGATTAGAGTGAGGGTCCTTGCTTTGACAGGGGGTACCCTGACTGCCAACCAAAGACCCAATTTCTAGCAGAGAATATTTATTGAAAAATGTGTGTGAGGTAGAGAAAGTAAGGAGAGGTTTGCGTAAGGGCAGGTTCCAATAAACACCCACACTCAAAAGAGTAAGCCTATTGTTATTCTTAAACTGCACTTGTAAAGTTATTGCAGCAAAAAAGTATCCACAAGATACATCAATGTACTACATCCAGCTCCACACATTACCTCTCAAAAGCATTGCAACACATACCAATACAAAATAATGGAGGTTGAGACTTGCAACAGCACCTCATAGGGAAATATGCTAAAGACAATATATTAATTTGAATTTTAAATAACACACATAGGCCCTCATTACGACCCTGGCGGTATAGAACCGCCAGGGCCGCGCACGCGGGAGCACCGCCGACAGGCCGGCGGTGCCCCGCGGGGCATTCTGACCGCGGCGGCTTAGCTGCGGTCAGAGAAGGGAAACCGGCGGTCTCCCGCCGGTTTCCCGATGCCCTCAAGGAATCCTCCAAGACGGCGCAGCTTGCTGCGCCGGCTTGGGGATTCCGACTCCCCCTCCCGCCATCCAGTTCCTGGCGGTTCTCCCGCCGGGAACCGGATGGCGGGAGGGGGAGTCGCTGGGCCCCTGGGGGCCCCTGCAGTGCCCATGCCAATGGCATGGGCACTGCAGGGGCCCCCGTAAGAGGGCCCCAAAATGTATTTCACCGTCGCACCTTCCCACTCCGCCGGCTCGATTACGAGCCGGCATCCTCGTGGGAAGGGAGTTTTTCCCTGGGCTGGCGGGCGGTCTTTTGGAGACCGCCCGCCAGCCCAGGGAAAAACTCATAATACCCTCCGCGGTCTTTTGACCGCGGAGCGGTATTATGGAGGGCTGAATTCTGGCGGGCGGCCTCCGCCGCCCGCCAGAATCAGAATGAGGCCCATAATTTTTTAAAGTGTTAAAAGTTATATTCATTTTATTATTCATATGTCTAATTATACGTTGTTTAATAGTCATTGAACAGAATATTTAAACCTTTAATAATTATACTTATTTTAAATAAATATATCTCATGTATTCAATTATCATTAAACATTTAAGTTGATAATTGTTTGAATTTCATTGACATGATTGTTTTACATTTATATCCTTGTTTTATATTAAAATATAGACTTTTTAAATGGGGGCTCTGAATATATGTGAAAATGTAATGATAGTAAATCCTGTTATAGCTCGTTCTGCCCTTGTTTTTAGGGGTTGGATCTGGACCTGCTCCTACTAATAAATGTACACCTAGAAATGTTTAATAACAAAAAACTGTAAAGTTACTCTTAGTAACTATTAGCACATTTACATGGCAGTAAATCTACGTATGTAAATTTACATTTGTGATTAGGCCCCTAATTTTAATCTCTTAGCATTTGAACTTGAAGCCTACTTGTTATGGGTTTAATCACAGAAGACAGGTTCTGTTGGAGACACACAAGAGATGCCGTGAACGCAAACATGGACTCAGCTGAAGCAGGGGATGAGGCAAGCAGGCAAGCAATGCGAAGCTGGTGGCTCCATGAACCGAGTGTCCAGGAAAATGCCGGGGGAAAAGCCAGAGCACCGGAGCAAATTCTGTTGGTATCCGTGAGCCCAGTGTCACGCCAGAGGGCAGGAAAGTCCTGAGTGGAGCAGAGGAGGGGCATCAGTGACTCCAGAGACCCGATCGGACCTGACCCGACAAGATGTGGTGAGTTCCTGGCCTCTATACCCATCTATATCCTGCCATACTCGTCACCGCTTGTCACAGCTTATTTCTTCCCACCGTCCATCAGTCTTGCTTTGCTTTCCCCTGCCTCGCGTGCCTTTCCTCTGGGAAAAGATCCGGGAAAGGACCTCTGGAAAAGCTGTGGGGAAATTGAAAGAGTCTGAAATATTGACAAGCAGCAGCCTGTCAGCTCGCTAGTTTAATCCAGCAGTGACTGTATCAGCCCTGTGTGACACACGGACCCTCCGGCCAGGGGAAGGGTTCCTGCACAATCCACCAGCCCCTGCCACCCATAACTTTACAACTTGGAACCACAAGGAGTGCAGGTGAAGGCAAAGACAGCAACTGTTATCACACTACCATTAGCGACAGCAGAAAATCCAGTACCTGCGACCAATGTTAATGTCCTCGCCGAATTCGTGGCCGAGACTGCAGTCTTGGCAAAGGGCAAAGGGCACAAAACTGGGGGAACAGCAAGTCGCAAGCAGCAACGAGTAGCAGTGGGCAGCATGCTTGTGCCCCCTCCCACGTCCCTCAAGGGCATGCATGGTGGTGCTCAACCCACTCCAGCATACGTCCAGTGCAGTCCACATGGTCCGATCCAGTGGCATCCCCTTCCTGGTCCTGTGTTCTACTAGGCGTACTACGCACTGGAGCACTAACCGGAATGAAGCACTATGAAGGAAAGGACAATGTATCAAACGCTACGGCAGGCCAGCAACTAGTAGATGAGAACAAAACTCCAAAGGACTCCAAGACCGTCCTCAAGCGGAAGGCCTCTAGCTCTAAGAACATTTACGTCCACAACTACTTTAAAAGAGCAAGAAGCGGGGAAGGAGAAGGAGAAGAAGAGGGAGATTCCATTGCTCCTGTGGATGACCCCACTCCACAGGCTCCTCAGTCTCTAGCCACTCTGCCATCTCCGATACTGGAGCATGACCCAGTACCAAGGTTGACACGAACTGAGCACAAAAGAGATTATGGGGGTCATTCTGACCTCGGCCGTAAAAGGCTCTTACCACCGGTCAGAAGTCCGCCATTCTACCGCCGTGGTAAACCGCCACGGTCATTCTGACCCACAACTTCCAAACCGCCAAAAACCCGACATCCACGGAAGGCCGCCTCATCAGCGGCCAGCGATAAACTGGAGATGACCAAACCTCCACCGTGACACAAACACGCCCATGCCATTACGACCCACGAATCCACGCGGCGGTCTTTCAACCGCGGTATTCCATTGGCGGTACACACCGCCGCGCTCAAAATACACACACCTTTACAAAACACAGCCACATTGGACAATTCGAAATACACACAACTGATACACATACACACACCACACCCACACATCCAATGAACTATAAAACACACACCCACATCACCCACAAACCCCCACTACTAGAAATTCGGAGAGAAGGCGAGAGAGAGAGAGAGAGAGAGAGAGAGCACAGCTATCGCAAACCACAACACACAGAGGAACACAACATCATCACCCACACTACATCCATGCACAAAACACCACACACCACCACACTCATCACCACAAACACCACCCCACACCACCCCATGGCACCCCAAAGACACCCCAGGTTCTCGGACCAAGAACTCAGGGTCATGGTGGAGGAAATAATCAGGGTAGAGCCCCAGCTATTCGGCACACAGGTGCAGCACACCACAATAGCCAGGAAGGCGGAGCTATGGCAAAGGATCGTCGACAGGGTCAACGCTGTGGGACAGCATCCCTGAAACCGGGAAGACATCCGAAAGCGCTGGAACGACCTACGGGGGAAGGTGCGGTCGATGGTGTCAAGACACAACATCGCTATGCAGAAGACTGGCGGCGGACCCCCACCCACTCCACCCGAATTCACATCATGGGAGCAAGAGGTCTTGAACATCCTGCATCCTGCGGGCCTCGCTGGAGTAGGCGGAGGAATGGACTCTGGTAAGTCTAATCCCAAATACTTCACCCCCCCAACCACCAGCATGCCAACCCGCACCCCCACCCTCACCCCCAACCCCCCAGCACACATCCTCCCTGCCAATGTCTCACCAGCACAACCCACCCAACACAACACCAATCCCTGAATGCCAACACAAACCATGGACACCCATCACCCAAGCATGACAACTGCACATACCTATCCCCCCCCCCAAACCACCCTCAGAACTCCTCCCACAAGGGAATGCCAGCACTGGGGGACAAGGGCACCCACAAATCGCACGCCATGGCACACACAGAAGCAATAACCATACTCTTTTACCCCTGCAGGGCCCGAACGCCAACACACCGGCAAGGAGGGTCCAGATTTGTCCATCCCACCCCCAGAACAGGCCCCCAGTGATGACAGCAGCTCTGTCGACCTAGAACCTGATGACCAGCCCGGACCATCGGGGACCTCTGGACAGTCGGTTCCCCATACACAGACACAGGCCACAGCAGACCCAACCCCCTCTGGGAATACCAGCACAGCTCCCACCCAGCGGGCCCATGCCTCTGTCTCCAGGACGCGTCAATCAGCGGTGTGTCCGCCACTACAGGGCACCCAGGCTGACCCACCACCCCAACAACAACAGGGACCTGGGGGCAGTGGTAGTGGGCACACCATCCAGGGGACAGAGGCCCGGGGAAACAGAGCAACTGGGAGGGCTGCTGTGTGAGAGGGGGTTGACCGGCCCAGGGAACCCACTCTCCAAGAAGCCCTCACCACCATCATGGGAGCATACCACCGCTCCCAGGAGACGATGGCGACGGTACTGGCCAGGTTCCAGGAGATCCAGGCACAGCAGGAGGAACGGTACATGGGGTTCAGAGACGAACTCCGGCACATCGGTACCGCAATGGGGACCATCGTCCTGGCCCTCAACCAGATAGTCACCACATTGCGGGACCATGTGGCACCCCAAAGGGCCCCTGTCACCAGCCCGGACGACGAACAGCCTACCACCTCCGCCGGCGCTAGTGGACAGTAGGCCCCCACACCACGACAGGCCACCAGAACCCCACCTCCTGCTGAAGATCAACCACCCCGCAAGCTGAACCTGAGATCACACAAGAAGACAGAGCAGGATGCCAAGACCCCCGCCAGCCTAAGATACCCCCTGATGTCATCCCACTGTCCCACATTGTCACCCTGTCCAACCTTGAACTGCCCCTGCTCCATCCTTCCACAGGCATATGGACATTGCACCTGTGCTACTGAGAACTGGACTCTGCCATGGACATTACTCCACCCCCACCCATCACCGTTTTACTATCATGGACCGATACGCAGCACTTAAAATAAATCACCAATTGCACTTCAAATGTCAGGAGTCTCCTTGTATTCTTTACAAATGTATTACACATAACGGTGCAATAATGTTCATTTACATTGTGATGACAACATACCAGTGTCAATAAGCATTAGTTCATGGGCAAACAAAGCAGAAGTCACGCTGTGGGTCATACAGCTCTGAAAAGGGAAGGGAAAGTCAAAAATCAGTGAAAAGGAACTGGGGGGAAACACAGAAAGTAGAGATGCAGGAGGCCAGAAGTAAATGTAAAATTTTGTGGGTGATTCTTACCTGGGTGCTACTGAAAATACTGTTGTATAACTGTGTCCCTGTTGTCCGTGTCGTCCCCGTCGTCTTCCTCCTCTTCACTCTCCACAGGCTCCACAGCTGCTACAACACCACCATCTGGACCATCCTCCTACAGGAAAGGCACCTGGCGTCGCAATGCAAGATTGTGAAGCATACAGCAGGCCACGATGATATGACACACCTTCTTTGGTGAGTACATGAGGGATCCCCCTGTCATATGCAGGCACCTAAACCTGGCCTTCAGGACCCCGAAGGTCCGTTCTATAATCCTCCTAGTTCGCCCATGTGCCTCATTGTACCGTTCCTCTGCCCTGGTCCGGGGATTCCTCACTGGGGTCAATAGCCAAGGCAGGTTGGGGTAACCAGAGTCACCTATTAGCCACACACGGTGTCTCTGTAGCTGTTCCATCACATAAGGGATGCTGCTATTTCGCGTCATGCACTGACCCAGGGAACTTGGCATTTAGATGGGAGATGTACTGGTCACCCAAACAGACCACCTGGACATTCATCGAATGGTAACTTTTTCTATTTCTGTACACCTGCTCATTGTCTTTTGGGGGTACTAAAGCCACATGGGTCCCATCAATGGCACCAATGATGTTGGGGATATGTCCAAGGGCATAGAAATCACCCTTCACAGTGGCCAAATCACCCTCCTCAGGGAAAACAATGTATCTCCGCATGTATTTCATCAGGGCAGACAACACTCTGGACAAAACCTTAGAAAACATAGGCTGAGACATCCCTGATGACATGGCCACTGTTGTCTGAAAAGACCCACTTGCCAAAAAATGGAGTACTGACAGCACCTGCACCAGAGGGGGAATCCCTGTGGGTTGGCGGATGGGGGACATCAGGTCTGGCTCCAGCTGGGCACACAGTTCATGTATAGTGGCTCGGTCAAGTCGGTATCGAAGTATAATATGTCGTTCTTCCATTGTCGATAGGTCCACCAGCGGTCGGTACACGGGAGGATTCATCCTTCTCCTCGCAAGTCCCAGCGGATGGTGCCTAGGAAGGACAACATGGAGCACAGAGTCAAGCAACCCTCAGGTTCGTTCCCACAGCTTACACAGTACACGAATCGCTATGCATTGAAAGGCTTGTATGAGTAGCAATGCAAGGCCCAGACCTGTGTGACGCAGTAGAAATCAGGCCATGTGGGCCCTTGAAATGGCGGCTGCCTGACCTGTGAAGTGTGACAGTGGGATGTGAGGTCACTGCGCTGGCGTGGCTCACCGTGGCGTTAGGCGGTCGAAGACCGCGGCGCAAAGGAGCATTGGTTAACATTGAACCCTATGGGTCTCAGGAGCCAATGACGATGTGCGCCGGCGGTACGCACCGCCGCAGTACGCACCGCCGCGGGCGTGACCGCCATTTTCTATCTGCTTAATCACTCGAGACCTGATCATCCACAGGAGAGGACCTATACTGCAAGTGCTGCTGTGACCTCGGTCTGGAAGAGACAATGGCTGCTGCGACTGGGGAAAGGGCCCCTGCCTTCACTTCAGAAGAGTTGGAGAAACTTGTGGATGGGGTCCTACCCCAGTATGCGCTACTCTACGGTCCTCCAGAGCAACAGGTAAGTACACTGGGTGCACGTTGCATGGGCTATGCCTGGGTTGTGTATGGTGGATGTAAGATGGTGGGGTGGGGAGCGAATGAGGAGTGCAAGGCACGACAGATGAGAGCATGTGCCAAATGGCAGGGTTGGGGAGGGGGGGCAATCACATCTAACATGCAGAAAAATGTTGACATTTCCTTTCCCACCCTGTACATGTCAAATAGGTCAGCGCCCATCAGAAAGTCGACATTTGGCGTGCCATCGCCAAGGAAGTCCGGGCCCTGGGGGTCCACACAAGACGGGGCACCCACTGCCGAAAGAGGTGGGAGGACATCCGCCGCGGGACCAGGAAGACCGCTGAGTCACTGCTGGGGATGGCCTCCCAACGTAGGAGTCGTACCTTGACCCCCCTGATGTCCCGGATCCTGGCGGTGGCCTACCCCGAATTGGATGGGCGCGTGAGGACATCACAGCAGACACAAGGGGGTGAGTACCAGCACATACTGCTATCTTTACGCTCAGTGGCGGTGCCTGGGTGGGGGAGGAGGGCTGTGGGTGACATTAGGCCAGGGCGCTTTCTGTAGTGTAGTCCCCTCCTTTAGGCATGGCCCTGTGCCCCCGCCCCCCACCTCTGTAGGGTGCCAAGTACAGCAATCCATGGTCCAGCATCACCCATGTGCGCATATGTTGTCCATAGACCTGTTGGCCTAGTCACAAGTACTGAGTATTGTACTCCGATTGCGCGGCGTAGTGCATGAGGCTCCTGTGTCTGTCCTCTCCGCCAACGGTGTTGACAATGCATCCACTCAACCTGTTTTTATTTCTCCCCCCACCCTTTTTCTTTGTCTTCTTGTGCATGTGTGCATTAGCATCATCAGGCGGAGTAGAATTGGCATCGGAGCACGAGGGAGCTGCAACTCACAAGGCCCCGGTGGGCCATGGTACAGACACCGAGGTCACCAGTGATACGGAGGGCGCGGGGAGCACCACAACGGGGACCCGTGGTGACACCAGCGACACCGACACATCCTCGGAAGGGAGCTCCCTAGCGGTGGCGGCAACATCCGGGCCCCCCGCCTCTACAGGTACAGCCGCCACCCAGTGCACCAGCTCCGCCCTCCCAGCAGCCCCTCAGCCTTCGCTCCGTGCCCGCTCGCCCAAGAAGGCGGGCATCTCCTTCGCCCCAGGCACCTCAGGCCCTGCCCCTGTTACCCCTGCTGCCCTCAGTGCGGAGGTCATTGACCTCCTACAGACCATCATTGTTGGGCAGTCTACCCTTTTGAATGCCATCCAGGGGGTAAAGAGGGAGGTGCATCGGAGCAATGCATACCTGGAGGGCATTCATTCGGGTCAGGCTGCCCATCAATGATCGTTCAATGCTCTGGCCTCAGCACTGACGGCAGCCATTGTCCCTGTTTCCAGCCTCCCTCTTCTAACTGCCTCCACCCTGTCTCTGTCTCCTGTTCCTCAGCCTATCCCATCCACACCATCAGACTAGCCTGCACACACCTCAACACCCAAGGGCAGCTCATCCAGACATAAGCACCACAGATCACACAAGCTTTCACCCAAGCAACACCCAGATGCAGACATGCCAACAGTCACTACCACCCCTGTGTCCCCCTCCTCCTCGTCTCCCTCCTCCCTCCCTGTGACGTCTCCACTCACACCTGCATGCACACCACCATCAGCCAGTACTTCCATCACCAGCACACCCTCCAGTACAGTCCGCACACGTGCAGTCACCACCCCCACTGCCATTTACACATCCCCTGTGTCCTCTCCCACTGTGTCTGTCACCCCCTCTTCCAAGACACACAAACGCAGGCAGCCACCCAGCCAACAGCCAACCACCTCACGACAGCCTACGTCACAAGCACCTGCACCCAAAGACAGCACACCTGACTCTCCGACAACCACATCCTCTTCCTCCACTCCCATACCCACTACACCTACCCTTTACATTGGTCCTAAAAAACTTTACCTCTCCAAACGTAACCTCTTTGCCCCACCTGACCCACCCCCTCCATCTGCTAAGAGTCCCAAGAGCACCTCAGCCACCACCAGCCCTGCTTCAAGTGTCACCATTGTGCACGGGTTTTGGAGTCCACCCTTTCCCAGCACAGATACATCGGCCAGCAGCAAGGGAACAGCCAGCCCCCCCCCCCTGGGAAGAGGACCCGTAAAATCAGGGGCCGCCGAGAGAAGACTGACACGGCTGCCCCCAAGGAGCAAAGTCCTGGGCCGTCACCTGCCACAACATCCAGGGGAGGCAAGGGCCAGAGAGCCTCATCGAAGGAGGGCAAGGGCAGCAGGGCGGAGAAGTCAGCCAGCAGGGGCGCGGACCAGGAGGGCCCCACAAGCCCCATCCCGGGTGTGAGGGAGGACACCCACAGGCCCAGGACTCCGTCACAGAAGGGTCCAGCAACTGCACAGTCAGAGGGCGACTAAGCAGGGAGTCCTGGCCAGGTCTGGCTCCCTTGGATGACTGGACAAGCACCGCTGAAGAGGGCCCCGCCGTGCAGAAAGACACCGCTGAAGAGGGCCCCGCCGTGCAGAAAGGCACCGCTGAAGAGGGCCCGCCGTGCAGAAAGGCACCGCTGAAGAGGGCCCCGCCGTGCAGAAAGGCACCGCTGAAGAGGGCCCCGCCGTGCAGAAAGGCACCGCTGAAGAGGGCCCCGCCGTGCAGAAAGGCACCGCTGAAGAGGGCCCCGCCGTGCAGAAAGACACCGCTGAAGAGGGCCCCGCCGTGCAGAAAGGCACCGCTGAAGAGGGCCCCGCCGTGCAGAAAGACACCGCTGAAGAGGGCCCCGCCGTGCAGAAAGACACCGCTGAAGAGGGCCCCACCGTGCAGAAAGACACCGCTGAAGAGGGCCCCGCCGTGCAGAAAGGCACCGCTGAAGAGGGCCCCGCCGTGCAGAAAGGCACCGCTGAAGAGGGCCCCGCCGTGCAGAAAGGCACCGCTGAAGAGGGCCCCGCCGTGCAGAAAGGCACCGCTCCGCTGGGCCCCGCCGTCTCAAGCACCGCTCCGCTGGGCCCTTCCTGTCAAGCACCGCTCCGCTGGGCCCCGCCGTCTCAAGCACCGCTCCGCTGGGCCCTTCCTGTCAAGCACCTCTCCGCTGGGCCCCGCCGTCTCAAGCACTGCTCCGCTGGGCCCCGCCGTCTCAAGCACCGCTCCGCTGGGCCATTCCTGTCAAGAACCGCTCCGCTGGGCCCCGCCGTCTCAAGCACCGCTCCGCTGGGCCCTTCCTGTCAAGCACCGCTCCGCTGGGCCCCGCTGTCTCAAGCACCGCTCCGCTGGCCCCTTCCTGTCAAGCACCGCTCCGCTGGGCCCCTTCCTGTCAAGCACTGCTCCGCTGGGCCCCGCCGTCTCAAGCACCGCTCCGCTGGGCCCCTTCCTGTCAAGCACCGCTCTGCTGGGCCCCGCCGTCTCAAGCACCGCTCCGCTGGGCCCCTTCCTGTCAAGCACCGCTCCGCTGGGCCCCGCCGTCTTAAGCACCGCTCCGCTGGGCCCTTCCTGTCAGGCACCGCTCCGCTGGGCCCCGCCGTCTCAAGCACCGCTCCGCTGGGCCCTTCCTGTCAAGCACCGCTCCGCTGGGCCCCTTCCTGTCAAGCACCGCTCCGCTGGGCCCTTCCTGTCAAGCACCGCTGGCCCATTGGCAGTCCCGGTTCTGAGTCGGGCAGGCCTTCACAACGCACTCTGCCCACCATGCCTCCTCCATGACCAGTGGTCTCTGTAATCCACCTGATGGACTGTGGCTTTGCACTCCCCAGGATGTAACAGTGGGCAATCCACCCACTGTAGAGACTTGTGAGACTGTGGCTTTGCACTCCCCAGGATGGCACAGTGGGAAACCCACCCACTGTAGAGACTTGTGAGACTGTGGCTTTGCACTCCCCAGGATGGCACAGTGGGCAACCCACCCACTGTAGAGACTTGTGGAACTGTGGCTTTGCACTCCCCAGGATGGCACAGTGGGCAACCCACCCACTGTAGAGACTTGTGAGACTGTGGCTTTGCACTCCCCAGGATGGCACAGTGGGCATGGTGGACCCTTCGTGGATCTGGCGTCGTGGACTCATGTGGCTGAAGTGCCCCCCCTTCCCTTCCCCCTGAGGTGCCGGTAGTTTTGTCATCTGATGCCCCAGCAGTGTTCTCTCCAACGGACTCAGGTCTCCTGTGTGGGCTTTGCCCATGTGTTGATACACTTTGGCCCATGGACAGTGGAAATTTAGGTGACTGTGCAGGACTTATTGCCTATGTTTATCGGTTTCGCAATTTTCTTACTTGATTTTTTACAATTCATATTGCTATTTTACCATGACTTCAAAGAACCTCTTATATACATAAATGTTGTTTCTCACTTTAATTATGTCTTTGCATTATTCCGGGGGGTTTGGGTGGTGTCACTGTGACTTGGTGCTCTGCATTGGTGTGTAGATAGTTGGGGGGGGGTCGCATATGTGTGTGCCCGTAAGCTTTCCTCCTCCCCCCTCCCCTGTGTCGTAGGTGCAGTACTCACCGTTGTCGTCTGCGCCGGCGTTCGTACTCGTGGTAGATGAACAGGTAGACAATAGCCGGTAGGATGTGTAATTCGGGCTCCATGCTGTCCTCCTTCCTCGTGGAGTGTGTATAGGTGAGCGTTTTCCCGTTCGTAGTCTGTTTCCGCCGTGTTTTTATCGGCGGGGCTCCCGCCCCGGAAAAGGTGGCTGATTGGTGAGTTGTGATAGGGTGGGCGGTACATTGTCTGCCGCCTGGCTGTTGGCGGTGACCGCCGAGCTGTTTGTCTGTCCCGCTGTGGCGGTCGGAGTGTTAAAGTGGCGGGCTGTGTTGGCGGTTCCCGCCAGGGTCAGAATACCTTTTTTTTGACCGCCTGCCTGTTGGCGGGTTGGCTGCCGCTTTATCACCGGCCGCCAGGGTTGGAATGATCCCCTATGTTCTGGAGCAGGAGTAAGAAACTGACTTCATTAGCAGTGCGACAAGCTTTGGCACAGGCTCTTCAATAATCGAACAACTGGTTGCATTGGCAGACACTGCCCTGGAAGAGTGGTGGAATAGCGCCAAGTGTAAAAACAATGACAAAGACAACAACAAAAACACACTTTGTGGGGGAGCCAAAAGAATCATTTTGTACCCGGCGAGATCTGAATATGAGCTTGAGACATCCTGACCAGCAACAGGACCAGCATCCAATAGAGGGAGCGTTAATCCGAAACCAGATTCACCAGTAGTCTCAACCACAAAAAGAGGTGGTTCAAGCAAATGAATACACAGACAATAGGCGAGTTTGCTCCACCCCGCTACAAGGTTTATTGAAAGCCTCACGGGAATGGCCAACCATAATAGAGCAAGATGATTGCCCACTGCAAGAAACCAAAATGGTAGCACCAAGCACCAGGAGAGGAACCAAGAGGCCCCAGGAGGAAAAGTCACTCCAAAATGTTCCCCACAAGGACAGGGGAGATGTGGTTAGATCAGAGTACATCATAGAGACCATCAATGCCTCCCTTCTAGCCGCAGTAAAAGCCTTAACCTGGTAGTCACACAAAATGGAGATTCACCTAGAATTAACCCACATGTTAGCCCAAAGTGTATCAAACCCTAGACAGCAAACTGAACTCGCTAGTAGCGTTTCACCGGCTAGGCTGTCTCTCACGTCCTGACTAGTGATTTCTAATTAAGGCATAATACGAATAACGAGACAATACTGGTCATCCTGTGTGAACAAATGAGACTTTTTGCTCATTACTTAACCACGTTTGTCTCCTCCACCCACACGTGGTTCTCTATTGAGGAGCTGACTTTTAAATCTGATTACCATGAAGTTCTGTACCATAGATGTTTTTGATGGCAATCGCTTTCAGTTTGTTTTCATTTGTTTCCATTTGTTCCATATGATACTCTCTTTTTAGATTGACGAATAAATACTTTTAAGTGTGGAGTTTTTCTCCCTATTTTTCTCCCTTCTTGCCTGGTGATGTATATTTGACGGTACAATAATTATGTACACCATCTCCAGGGTGGGACTGCATTGCCAATGACTTCTAACTCTGTTTTGTGATTTTTTGTTGTGCTACATGCTAATTAGAGCCGTGTGGACCAGGTTTATGGTCCGCGTTATCCCATGAAGCCCTGTCTCAGTGTAGGAGGGTAAGCACATTTTGTTCGTTACACTGACACGGGTGTATGAATGTTTATCACAATCACCGTGTGCCACACATATTGAATGTCCACACATTCAAGTGCAACTTTTGATATGTTGATTTGGGTATCAGTCAATGTTATATATATATATATTTTTTTTTTTATATAAATATCCACACTTTTATAGGGCGACGAGTAGGAATGACAGACTGGGTCATAAAGGACTCATGTAAGTGACTGGTGATAATAATACTCCTTTCCTTTTGACTGTTAGTTGATAAAGGCAAGAGCCACTATAGTTTATTTGCAGAGAAGCACGTTGTTTTGTTACTAGGTCCTGAAGAAGCGTTGCTGGATCCTGTGGGACCCCATAGACGCGAAACATGTCGACCCAACGTTGAGGTGGGTCTGGTAATACCTCGACATCTCTGTTATGTGCAATACAGTTTGAGAGTAGTCGAGCATTACTTCGACTCTACCCTCCTGTTTACCATTTTAATCTTGTCCAAGACCCCATATTAATAAAAGATACCTCTGAGTAAGGGTTCTTGAGTCAATTTTATCCTTCCATCTTATTTTTGCTCTCTCTTTTCTCCCTCTCCCCCTCACTTACCTGTGGGAAAGGGTGGCATCATCAAAAGATCTCCGGCAAAGAGCCCCCCGAAAGGGTGGTGCCCGCCAGACATTGCAGGGCCAGTCTGGCGAGGAGCTGGTCCAATGATGAAGCATGACACCCAACTGGGTGTGTGAGGACTCTTGCTCCTACTTAATGGGATCCTCTCTGACTTTCCCTGTCTTTTTTCTTGCTCTTTAGGAACAGTGTATCACATTATTAGTAACCGTTTTTGGAGGACATACACTGGACCTCATAATCCTCCGAATCCCCTTATTTCATGATATAGTTAGCACAGCAGCTTTGCTGAGGGATTATTTATTAGTCTATTGCTAGACTTTCCCGATATGGATAATTTCCAGGGCCTAAGTTTCGACGATGACATTGTCTCCGCGATTCTACAGACCCCATCCATTCTGACCAATGATGGTGCTGGTCCTTCGGGACCCACTAAAGCGGAATGGGACAAACTATCTACACTAAAACGAGATTTGATAAAAACAGTCCTTCATGGGACAATTATGACGGAACATTTAAGAGCCAATATAGCCCCGAATGGATTACTTGTGTCAAATATGCTGAGGATCTTCCTACAAGACTTAACCTTTAGGAAGGACTGGGCTCAAATAGCCTGGAAATGCACCCGTGATTGGTTGGTATTGATCATCAACACCTCCAAACGGATAGCAGAAACTATGGCCGTACACATTACTTTTATGGAAAACACATTAAAAACCACAGTTTCCATCGCAGCATTTAAGAACCGTTTAGCTGAGATCAATTCTGATCTCAACGAGTCAAAAGAATTTTTGACCCAACAAAAAATCACGAAATTACAAAAAGACATTAACAGATTTAGTCGTGAAAAAGTCTACCCTTATATTAAGGAAGACTATTCAGTTGATGTACAACCTGTTTCATCTGATGAATCTTCCACGTCATCTAGAAAACCTCGCAAATATAGTCACAGTTCCTCTTCCGATGGGTGGAGTACTGATGATGAGAGACCACAACCATATCTTAACTACCCACAATTCCACCCCAAACAATCAATGGGATGGCAGCAACCTTTCCCTTTTTACCAACCCCGTCCCATGCTTCCATATGTGCCTTTTTTAGGCCACGGCAGGGGCAGAGGCAGAAGACGAGGAAGAGGCAGAAGGGTCCATTGGGCGCAGGAAGAACCCCAAATGGTCACACGGAGTCAGGGCAAAAACTAACTACCCAGGACTTAGTCATCAAACTTTCTGTAAGACCTCTTTCCTCTGAAGAATCGAGTGTTCTCAATAAGGGGTTGGGATTTGTCCCCACCCCCAGAGAATACTTTTTTCGCCTACAAAGTGAACTTACACAGTTCTTTAGGAAGATTCGACTGCAGACCTTTTTTAGTGACAGAGTACTTGATTCAGCACCCACGGACTCCGGCCTTAAAAAACCATCTAAATTTATGCCCTCCGCAGCTGTCACTCCCTGTGAGATTTTGGCATTCGAGAAAGCGGTCAATTCTGACCTCAATAAGCTACGACCTAAATATGGTTTTGTCAACATACCCAAAGTAGAGAGTGAAGCTCTAAAAAGATTGGCAGCTGATAGCAGTATCACCATCAAGCCAGCAGATAAAGGCGGTGCCATAGTTGTGTTGAATTCATCAGACTATAGACAAGAATGTCTTCCCCTCTTGAGTGACCCCACTTATTACACACCAATCGATCACGATCCAACCGTTAGATTACAGACCGAGATCAGAGGAATGATCAATGAGGCCATCGGTAACTCTTGGATTTCACAAAAAGAGGCTGATTTCCTAGACACTGCCAATCCCAGGATTCCATACTTTTACTGTCTGCCCAAAATTCATAAAGGGATAACTCCACCCCCGGGCCGCCCTATTGTGTCAAGAATAGGGTCTATCCTCGAGCCATTGTCTACATTTTGTGACCATTTTTTGCAACCTCTTGTACAACAATCTTCCACATATTTACGGGACACCAAAGATATCCTCAACCTCATTGAATCCATCAACTCTGAAGGTGATGTCCGTGCATTGATTACCATGGATGTTGAAGCATTATATACCAACATCCCTCAACAGGCTACTTTGTCAGTAGTAGAATCAGCTCTTCTAACGACCACATTGACGTTGACCAGTCCGGTTCATTTCATTATGCATTGCGCCAGACTAGCGATGAAAGAAAACTTCTTCAAGTTTGAAGACTCATTGTTCCACCAGACTCGAGGTACATCAATGGGCAGCACTTTTGCTCCGAGCCTAGCATGTCTTTACATGTATGATTTCGAGAAACGATTCATACTACCTACCACCAATCCATACTTTCACCATATTAAATTATGGCGTCGATATATTGACGACATTCTGGTCATCTGGCAAGGCCCCATTGAGGAAGTAACGGATTTCACGACATGGGTTAATAACCTCGATCCCTATTTGAATTTCACCTCCTCTGTCTCTTCCACCAAGACTACTTTCCTGGATTTGGTCATCAACATTGACAGGGGCATACTAACCACATCCACACATCACAAAATTACAGACCGAAACAGTCTAATACTTTACGATAGTTACCATCCGAAAGCACTAAGAGATAACCTTCCATTTGGTCAATTCTTACGGTTACGCCGTAATTGTAGTAATATTCGTTCATTTGACACACAAGCCACAGAACTGAAACACAAACTACATGACCGGCATTACCCTGTAAGGGTGGTTAACACGGCCTACAAACGTGCCAAATATAGTGATAGGGAGCTATTACTACAAACAGTACCAAGACGTGGAGAGAATAAACTTACCTGTGTTACGACTTTCACACCACTGTCTAACACAGTCAAGAAAATTATCAGCAAGAGATGGGATATCCTCCTGAGTGGGGGTGAGAGTATCCCTAAACCACTATTTGCCTTTAGAAGGACCACTAACTTGAGAGACATACTGATACATACTAGACCTAGACCTCGCGAGGCATCCAGCAGACAAGGCACCCTTTGGGAGCTACCGCCAGTGACTGGCCATTTCCCTTGTGGGAATTGCAATGTGTGCCCTCTAACCAAACGAACAGACTCATTGGAACTTGTTCCAATTGGGCACTGGCAATTGCTTAGACACACTAATTGTAATACTCGAAACTGTGTGTACTTGATAACATGCCCATGTGGCCTACAATATGTAGGGATGACCACAAGGGCAGTCAAACTAAGAATTAATGAACACCGCAGCAATATTCGGTGTGGACGTACTTCAACTAAACTAAGCATCCACTACATCGAAGCACAACATAGCCCGGATGATATGTGGTGGATTATACTACAAACATGCCCACAGAAAGACGCTGTGTCTCTCTTTGAACTAGAACAACAATGGGTTTTTAAGCTCGAGACCCACCGTAGTGGGCTTAATGACGATATCCCATGGATTAACTTCTCTCCGTGACCAAACAATACTGAGAAATTAATAAGATAGCTGGTTTACCATACGACTACAGTTGTACACGCGTGGTTATTTACCATCCATGGAAATACTTTCCTCACTCTCCACAAAATACCTTGGATATTTATCCATTTTTGTCCTGTATCCAGCATGCCCCTTTGATATGACTCTTTTTGTACTTTAAAATGAAATGAGTAGACTGACTGCAACTTATGCTTCCCACCATATAGGATTTATCTGCCAGTTCCACCGCATTAAAAACCAGACCTTTACATATTTTCCATAGGGCACACCATTCCCTTTTTTGACTCGAGTGACAACATGGAACCTCTATCATGGCCGCCACTTATTTCTGTATAGACTCGAGTAGTAAAATAGTACTTCCAACATGGCCACTATATTTCCCTACTGACACCACTAACAGAGCTTTACTGTATAGACTCGAGTAGTAAAATAGTACCTCCAACATGGCCGCCATATTTCCCTTCTGAGGCTACTAACAGAGCTTTTCTGTAGAGACTCGAGTAGTAAAATAGTACCTCCAACATGGCCGCCATATTTCCCTCTGACGCCACTAACAGAGCTTTTACGCTCGCGTGCTTCGCTTGACGAACGTTTGTGCCGAGACACACTAACGTTGCATAGCAACGCGCAAAGAACCCGATTTCCGGGTCCTACTCTTTTTAATCCCCTTGCTATCGCGCTTCCCCTGTCATTCTGGGAGCGCGACCAAGGGGTAGGTGTGAGTGCCGTCTACCGGTTCCACCCAAGTAAGTGTTTTGGTAATGCCGCTTGTGTCGAGTAATCGAGGGTTTGCAAGACTCGCTAGTAGCGTTTCACTGGCTAGGCTGTCTCTCACGTCCTGACTAGTGATTTCTAATTAAGGCATAATACGAATAACGAGACAATACTGGTCATCCTGTGTGAACAAATGAGACTTTTTGCTCATTACTTAACCACGTTTGTCTCCTCCACACGTGGTTCTCTATTAAGGAGCTGACTTTTAAATCTGATTACCATGAAGTTCTGTACCATATATGTTTTTGATGGCAATCGCTTTCAGTTTGTTTTCATTTGACGCGAAACATGTCGACCCAACGTTGAGGTGGGTCTGGTAATACCTCGACCTCCCTGTTATGTGCAATACAGTTTGAGAGTAGTCGAGCATTACTTCGACTCTACCCTCCTGTTTACCGTTTTAATCTTGTCCAAGACCCCATTTTAATAAAAGATACCTCTGAGTAAGGGTTCTTGAGTCAATTTTATCCTTCCATCTTATTTTTGCTCTCTCTTTTCTCCCTCTCCCCCTCACTTACCTGTGGGAAAGGGTGGCATCATCAAAAAGATCTCCGGCAAAGAGCCCCCCGAAAGGGTGGTGCCCGCCAGACATTGCAGCGCCAGTCTGGCGAGGAGCTGGTCCAATGATGAAGCATGACACCCAACTGGGTGTGTGAGGACTCTTGCTCCTACTTAATGGGATCCTCTCTGGCTTTCCCTGTCTTTTTTCTTGCTCTTTAGGAACAGTGTATCACATTATTAGTAACCGTTTTTGGAGGACATACACAGGACCTCATAATCCTCCGAATCCCCTTATTTCTTGATATAGCAAACTGAACTCACTTTGTCTGAAACTAGAAAACTGGGACCATAGTGGCAGAAAGGATAACGTGGCCATGGGGTTATAAAATGATGAAATAATAGATAAACTGCCGACCCTCCCAGACTTACTAACTAGCATTATTCGGCACTGCAAAACAGCTGCCAGAAACTACAAAAATACAACTGGTATGGGAACAGTGGATATCCAGCAAGAGACTAGGGGGGTCATTCTGACCCTGGCGGCCGGTGGCCGCCAGGGCCACCGACCACGGGAGCACCGCCAACAGGCTGGCGGTGCTCCCACGAGTTGCCGACTTACCGCTGCTCGGGGGAATCCTTCATGGCGGCGGAGCGCGCTCCGCCGCCATGAGGATTCTGACAGCCCCTACCGCCATCCTGTTCATGGCGGGAAACCCGCCATGAACAGGATGGCGGTAGGGGTGCCGCGGGGCCCCTGGGGGCCCTGCCGTGCCCATGCCAATGGCATGGGCACGGCAGGGGCCCCCGTAAGAGGGCCCCGCAAAGTATTTCAGTGTCTGCCTTGCAGACACTGAAATACGCGACGGGTGCAACTGCACCCGTCGCACCCCTGCAACTACGCCGGCTCAATTCTGAGCCGGCGTCCTCGTTGCAGGGGCATTTCCTCTGGGCCGGCGGGTGCTCTTTTGGAGAGCGCCCGCCGGCCCAGAGGAAATGTCTGAATGGCCGCCGCGGTCTTTTGACCGCGGTGCGGTCATTTGGCGGCGGTACTATGGCGGACGGCCTCCGCCGTCCGCCATAGTCAGAATCACCCCCTAGGTCCTTTGAGTTACCTTCCAAAGAGGGCCTAACAGCACTTACAGAAGGCGAAGAGGGAAGTGGGGAGTTGGAACCAAACAATATGCAACAAAAAGCGAAACCCCTAGAATTTGCAGCCTTCTGTAACAACCAACATACCAGTAAATAGTACAGAGGAACAAGCTTCTGACGTAAACCACAAGTCATTGTGTGAGTACGACCTCAGGGCAAAGCTACAACCACAATTAGCAAGACGACAGAAAAAGAAGTTAAAAAAACACTTAAAGTCGCAAAACATAAAAACAAAAACACAGACACAGCTGCTTTGGGGATCACCAGCAGTTACCTGGGCAGATTGAGTCTTATCCAATTACCACAATTACCACAATTAAATGTGATACATGAAACCTGTGTCCAGGAACACACTTGCACAAAAATCGATCAGGCAGGAACAGAGAAGATAAAGTCTTATAAGGTCATAAAAATGGAAGACTACTCCAATGCAGGGTCAAACAAACACAAAGTGGCCACGGATCAAACACCCTCTAATGGCAATGTTCATGAAAAATCAAAGTATAACTCAATTCAAATGGGAGCACCATCGACTGGTGACAAAGAAGTTGTGATGGCCCAAGAAAAACTGCCCACAGTGGAGGGAGGTGAGGCCGACATAGAAAGGGCTGTTAACAAGAAGCAGCCCCCCTCGATCGATCAGCCGTTCTCAGACGATAGAAGTGTAGTGAATCCTGGTTTGTTTTAATGGGATAACAGTAGATAGCTTAGACTCTGGCTTGCAGATTCGTGCCCCCGTCACCTAGTGACTTTTAACCTACTTAGCTTGCTCTGTCTTAGCCCATTTAATTATTTAATTCATCTAAGATGGCTGCCTTATTTATAGTTAGGCCACTTGTTATGTTTTGCATTATCAGTGCCACCGCGTTAAGGCGTCAAGATCAAGCAATAAAAACAAACAAACAGTAGGTGTTCACACTTAGGGATTTTCCCTCTCTATACTTTCGAGGGATTGTTTATAATAATTGCCGTCCCAAGCATGTCTGTTATCTATTGTTTGGGAACACACCTACGTCAGGGGTCCTGGTAGATCTGTATAAATACATCGCACTTTAGACAAATAATCAGAGGGATTCCGACTAGAGGGCATCGCCATCATTGCTGATATCGATGCTGCACGTCGTCTTGACGCTGACCCAGTCTTCTTGTCCCTGTGGAGTCTGCGATAGAGACCTCATTCCAAGGTAACGAGGGTTGGGGGCCCCTCTCATCGACATGGCATTGGCAGATTAGGTTTAACAAACCCAGCTCTCCTTTAGGTAGGAGGTTAGGCCTATCACATTAGGGTATTAGGGCATATTACACCTCGTATGTCTTTTACATGCATTGCAAGATGGTGGGGGTCTTTGTAATAATGACTCTCGTCTTCACAATTCTGTTTCTTGCACTATTCATTATCCTAATCATTGCAGCCCATACAACATAGCGCAAATTGCAGTTGTGTTAAATAAAAACTATTGAAACTTTACTGCATCTTTGTCATTGCCTGTGTTTGTGTGAGACATGATCTATCTGTGAGAAAGGGGTAATCTCAGTTTAACCACGACACTCCCTGAGACGTCTTATTCTCGAGTCCATGTGTAAAGGCTGCCACAAATCACCTTTTACTATTGTGTTTCTGGTGAGGTGCTGCTAGTGAGCCGGTAAGGTTGGGACAACAGTTGCGACTTGTTGTAGGATAGGCATAGTCGCCTACAAACAAAAGTACTGTCATCCTTTAACCAGCAGTCTTGCCTAGAGCAAGAGTCCAAACTACGACAGAAGGAGCATTACATGGGATAAGGAAGCAGTGACTCCCTCATACATTACCAATGGTGCTCCCAAACGGTATGAAACATATAACAGAAAAGTCATGACAAGTCTCGCAACTCAACATTAATACCAGGAACCATTTACACAAGGTTACAGTAATCAACCGAATAGAGTGGAACAGGAAGGGAGACAGGAGGAATACCTCCGGGAACTTAGTGAAAAAAAGAGTCGACTGGAAGTCCAGCGAACAATTTTCTGTAAGCATAGATGCATTGGCGTTTGCTCAGGGGGACGCCTGGAGTAGAGAGCATAGACAGCAAATATTCGTACGCACTGCCCAACCAGAACACCCCATCACAAATAAATTAGAGAAAGAGCGGGCATACAAGGGGACTTTAAATACATATAGAACAAATCCGGAGGAAACTGGTGAACAGCCGACAATAACATTCTCCCCCTTATATGCATCACAGGGCTCCTGGGATACACTGAACAGGTCAAACATCTTGAGATTATTGCACCATATACCATCACTACTGACCCTCACATCAGGGGACCTCCTAACAGTAAATTTCAACAAATATCCATGGATTTGCCAGAGAATCTACACTAACATCTTGGATTAACCAGGCCATGGTTGATAAAATCTTTGAATATGAGGGACTCCTGGAAGATTGGGGCATAGAAATTAGCAAACTAAGAAAAGAGCATTACCCGCAAGCGCTGACCAGGGAAACTCAAGCCACACGCCCGACTAAAAAACCATTCAGCACTTTGAGGGGCACTACGGTGGTGGAACCCTTGATAATAGATAAGAGGATCTACGTACACTTAATAAAACATGCTGGAAAGCCCCAACAGGAGAGCGCAAGGATGGACCATAGTATCTCGGGTAGGCTGACCTGGGATTGGCTCCCCACATCTCTGAACACCAATGAGAAAACATGTCTTTAACTACCATTGTCCCCTACAAACTAATATAGATAATGTGATTAAGGTCATCAGTTGAAATGCGGCAGGGCTAGCCTCTCTCATTGCTAGCCCAAACATTGAGGATTTCCTAAAAAATGCAGATATCCTGTGCTTCCAGGAAACCTGGATGAAGGAACCACAAATCATAGTTGGTTTTGTAACTACTTATACCATCGCAAAAAAGAAAAACTTGTTTGGAAGAAATATGAGTAGTCTTGCAACATACGTCAAATTAGAACGAGCAGTGAAATTAGTTCCTTTGAGAAATCAACCAGTGAGGTACACGTAATAACCACATACGGTTTTGCCCTGGCTAAAAAACTAATACCAATCGCAATCATAAATGTAGACATAAATCCTAACCGAGAAACTAAATAGACAAAGCTTAAGTCAATATTGACTACACTAAAGGAATATGTATATGAGTATCCGGAACATGAACTTTTAATCGTTGAAGATTTCAACACTCGACAACTTGGGCAGGGTGTGAGTCTCCCCGGAGATTCCTTGAGATCTGCCCTAGAGACATTTTTCACAGAATACCAACTGAGATCATCACATGTGAAGACCACAAGGCCAGGCCCATCTATTCCAACATTTAAAAATATATCTACACTAGATTATATTTTCCTGAGCATGTCTTTATGGCATAGATGCCTAAATTATTAGGTGACCCAAGTGACAGTGATCACAACCCTGTTACAATAGAAATAACCCTGGAAGCAGCGAGTCTTCCAATTCATATAGCTAGCAGCCAGCAACTCGCAACCAATCTATGTCCATTGACAAAGAGAATCAAATGGAGTGAGAAGGATAAGGTAAACTACGATCTTTGGAAGAAGGCCTATGGATCCCCAATCTTAGAAGGAGAGATTAGTAACATTTACAAGAAGTGGGCACATTTGGTAAAAATTTTACATTCTTCATTAAGTTGCCAAGTCCAACAATGGCCCTTAGATAACAACAGACAAAAGGCATGGTTGTCCTATACAACAAGGGAATACCTTCAGAGTAAACAAATGTGCCGACAGCTAGAAAAAAGATACAGAAGGAATAAATCCTCAGCAGCAGAAATTCTGAGGAGACAGGTGAGGAAGGATCATAAGGGAAAGGTTTGGAAACTGAAGCAGAAGGAGATTGAAGAATGCTGGATCCACCTACAAGCTTTGAGGCCCCCTAACAAAAGTAGATACTTTTGGGATTACATAAATGTACTAGAACACGGGCTAGCAAGAAAAGTAAACGTAATAGCAGCCAGTGTCGAGGGAAAAACATGTGGGCTCCCTTTATGTGGACCCAGGATGCACTGAAACTCAGGACACCATGGGGAGGCAATTCGATTTTGATGACCTAAAAAATATCTCATTAACAGTCACAGCCAAATCAACCAAAATGGTTTTAGGTAGTATTAGGCAGGATGGTGCTCCAGGCCCAAATGGCCTACCCGGGAGCATATTTAAGGGTGACCAAGATTTCTGGGTCGCCCCCTTGAACACTCTTTTCAACAACTGCCTATGTCAACCAGACGTTCCAGGAACCTGGAAAGACTCAATATTGCATCCAATGTTTAAAAAGAGAGATTCAACTTTTCTGGGAAACTATAGGTTAATTGCTCTATTGGGCGTGGACGGCAAGGCCTATGCAAGGGTCCTGCTTCGAGAACTGGAACACTGGATTACAGAAAACAATATTATATCAATGTACCAAACAGGATTTAGGCCATGTTCATCCACTCTAGACAATGTGCTGGCTCTCGCATATTTAGGATAGAAAACCCTGAAATCAGCTGCTCAACCTCTCTTTGCATGTTTTACCGACTGCAGTGTGGCTTTTGATGGCTTAGTACGCCACATACTCTGGAAGAAGTTGGCCACCTGGGGGATACCAGGGAATCTATTGGTGGCTATAATGGCAATCTACTCTGACACATGGGTGAGAGTAAAGATCTCGAACACGCATGTGACAAAAAGAATATAAACTAATAAAGGCCTAAAACAAGGTTATGTCATTGCTCCTACCCTTGTCAATCTCTACACGGCTGACCTTGGTAAGGACCTACTCAGAGGAAATACATTTCCCCCGAAACAGGGATAGACAGTGCTTTCTATAATCCAATATGCAGATGATCTAGTCCTGCTTGCCCAGACTCAATTAGGCTTGAAAAGGGGCCTGGCCATCCTGCACAACTACAATGAAAAAAACACACTGAAGGTTAATGCAGCGAAAAACAAGGTTTGGGTGTTCGGACGCCAGTCGCAGAAATATCCAAGAGTGTAGAAGCTTGGTGCTTCACGAATAGACACGGAAGAAAAATACCAGTACCTCGGAGTGTGGCTATCTAACGGCAGTAAAATAGTACAACAGGCAACAGCACTAAGAAGTAAGGCAGAGAGAACCACTTACGCTTTAGCTAAACTGTATCTTCGGCTCCAAGCACCTACATCCGAAACAATTAGGAGCGTTGTAAAAGCACACCTTCTACCCACCATCACTTATGGCCATTTAGCATATCCAGGTAGGATAACAAAAACTCTGGAGAAATGTCAAATGAGAGCATACAAAAGGATTTTTCAAATCCCTAAATCCACCAGACATGCAGGGATATGCCAAGAATTTAACATAACAAGTATGGACATTGTCTTATCCAGGTGACAGGGTGACACCTGTTCGGTATAAGTCAATAAGGACGCTCAATGAAGGACCACATGCCAATTATGAATACAATTTAGCTTTACTAGAATTTCAGGTAAATGTAGGCATTTAGCACATTAACAATAGTGGAATAAGAATAGCAATGAAAAGCATCTATTTATATATAGGTACACTACAAAGAGCATCTATGTGTACATATGAGCAAAGAGTTAATTGACAGATATAAGCTTGAAATAACTGTATACCAAAATGTGTTACACTATGATGTTTAGGAAGTAAAATATAAACGAGTTGAATACTTCAGATAAGCTTTGATTTACTGCACACCAAAATGCATGTTTCAATTACTACAGCAGGCTCACACTACGATGTTCAGAAAGCAAAATATAAACGAGCTGAATTCTTCAGATTAGCTTTGCTTAACTGCATACCAAATGTATGTTTCAATTACTGTAGCAGGCTCACACTACGATGTTTAGAAAGCAAAATATAAACGGGCTCAATACTTCAGATTATAAACACAGTGCAAGCATAATAATCAATCATAATAATAGAGCAGAGAAACAAAGGCCTTTCATCCCTGTGTGGAACTTAACTTAGTCCACGAAATGCTGGGAAGCCCTCTACCGCCTGCTTGGACCTCTCTCCCCCTCAAGCATCACGGTCTCTGAACAGCAAAACAGGGAGGCAGCGCTGGGCCATGGCAGCTTTCACAACCCCATCTGCGAGCTTCAGATCCCTCACCCGCACTTCAGTGCTTAAATAACTCGAAGCTTGGACTTTATCTCTTTCTGGCATTTCCTAGCTATGTTATCAGGACTTTGCTGCTCTGCCCTTCCCCTGCATTTGTTTTCATTCCATCTTCTCCCTGTACTCTAGTTCTCAGGTTGAGACGGAGTCTTCTACAGAAACAAGCTTGAAAATAATATCATGAACTTTTCCACGTTGTTCAGTGATTTCAGCAGGCATCACGCTCATCTACACTGCTCACCCTAATTAACCCTTCGCGTCACAATGTCTTCCGCACCTTTCCCTATACTGATCAGACATAAATTGCAAAATGGACATAATTAAGCTATTTCATGGAGTCTCCAGGTCCAATATTGACAGCTGGAGGGGCTCGCTGAAAGTAACTTTTAAATACGTTTCCAGCTGCTGGGCTATCTATCTCAGGCATGCCGAGGAATTTTTCAACCTAGTCCCCACGTACTCATCGGATCCTCTAATATTGAAGGCCCTCCTGAAAAAGATATTGAAATATCATGGCACGCAAATCTCCAGAGAAAAGGACATTGCCATAATCAAGGAAATTAGGGGGACAGAGGGTCTAGCTGAGTCGTGTAGTGTTGCTAACCTCAAGCCTTATATGAAAGCAGCTCTGCGAGCTCGAACTTTTCAAAGTATTTGACATATGCGACTCCTAACATTACCGGCTTGGGAATTTCGATACAGTTGGAAATCAATGTGGGGTCACTCTCAGGAATATTTTCTATGCAACTATCACACCAAATCCATTTGTCAATTACTATGCTGCTGTCTGGGTCTGGCATCAGAGAGACGCCAACTTTTGAAACCTTTTACTAAGTGGCTGACGCACCCCCCCAAATGTTGACTATGGGTAGTTTTAAAGAGGGCAACTGCATGCTGCGAACATAGACCCTGCACATAAGTACATTGCCAGACAGGGTAGGAGCAGTATGGAGGTGGACCCTGCACTATAGGGCACCTGTATTCCTGTTTTACATTTTTTTTATATAGAACTGTATACTCATTGTTACATATTTTTCTTACTCCACATTTCTGGGTATTTTTATTGCACCCTTTTTCGGTACTGATTTTTTTTTTCTGTATGCTTTGAACAATTACGTTTTATGCATGTCTTGCATACTTGTACATTTGATACATATAGCAGCTTCTCTCAGGTAATGACGCGAGGATAGATCTTGCGAAGGATATGGAGTTTTAAGATGAAGTGCAATTTCAATTTTGTCGTCGCTTTAAGTATTTTCAACTATTGAGTCTTTGCAAAACTTTTAAATAATCATGCAAATAAGGATCATTCATTCATTCATTATTCTCTTAGCAGCTGTATGTTTCAATGGAGCGTGCATTCTGAGTTCATTTTGTCCTATAAATACAGTTAAATGGAAATCTGTGCCGAAAAAAACAACATCAGGGATAATTATTTTGAATAAGAATAAGGGGTTTAAACCAGGATTTTGCTAGCCTTTAAAGGAGGCCCAGAAGTTAAAACAACCTGAAATATTCTACATGTAACTAAACTCTGCCTAATATATTTCAGACATGCATTGATATGGGAAGCCGTTCCTGTCAAAATTACAACTCCCTATATAGGGCACCTCCTGGAATGTATAGCGTGTTGCAAAATGAATATGACATACACCAGAATGAATGTACTATGTGTCAAAATAAATGTGATACCTGGCAGAGTGAATCTGACTTGAACCAAAACAAATATGAAACCAGGCAAAGTGAATATCCTACTTAGTGATTATTATGAATAAATCACACTCAGAATTGAATAAGAGATATACTGAAATATATATCAATCATACTGAAATAAATATGGCCCTCACTGTAAATAATAAAGCAATCACTGAAACACATACAATATTTGTAAAAAAGAATGAGACATTTCTTGAAATGACTGACATATGCCAAGAGGAATATGACACACATTGGAATGAATATGACAGCTTGAAATGAATATAAGGTACTGAAATGAAAATACATTATTCTAAAAGGAATATAATGTGCAATGAACATTACATTTATAAAATAAAGGAATATGGTTTGCATTGAAAGTAATATGATATACATTGACATGATTATAATATGTGTTGCAATTGGTATGAGTCATGTTAAAATCAATATTATGCGTTAATATGAACGAGACATCTATTGAAAGGAATATGACACATGCTAAGATGAATATGACATGAAATGAATATGAACCCTTTTGAAATTAATTCAACATGCCTTAAACTGAATATGACCCATGCTGACATTAAAATGAAACTTGTCAAAATGAATGTTATGCTTTGAAATCAATATGATACACAGCAACATGAATATTGCATATATTGAAAAGAATTTGACCTATGTTGAAATGGATATGACCCATATTAAAATTATAATGTCAGGTGTTAAGATGAATATGACATCCACTGACACGAATATGCCATTCATTTAAAGCAACATGAAATATGTTAAGATTTATATGAACCATTTTCAAATGAATATGATATCTGATGAAGTTGATATGAGCCATATCAAAATTAATATGACTTTCATTGCAATCAATATGACACTTATTGAAATGCATATGAAACTATATGAGATAAATATAGCATGCTTTGAAATTAATAAAGCACATATCGAAATGAACACAAGCCATGTGTAAATTAAAATGCTCACTGTTTAAATATGACTTGCCTTGAATTGATGTTGATTTGCTTTAAAATTAACAATACATATTGAAATTAATATTACATATTCTGAAAGGATATGATATGAGCACAAATTAATTAACTAAAATAAGTATATGTTTTCGACTATTTGCTACATTTAGTTTTTGCCGGCTTTTGGACTCTGAGCACTTTACCACTGCTGACCAATGCTAAAGTGCAAGTGCTCTCTGTCTAAATTGACCTGATGATTGGTTTATCCATGATTGGCATAGTTGTTTTACCCGTAAGTCCCTAGTATAGTGCAACATGTGTGCCCAGGACCTGTAAATCAAATGCTACTATTGGGCCTGCAGCACTGATTGTGCCACCCACATGAGTAGCCCTGTAAACGTGTTTCAGACCTGCTACTGCAGTGTCTGTGTGTGCGGTTTTAAACTGCCATTTCAACCTGGCAGGTGCACCCACTTGCTAGGCCCAAACCTTCCCTTTTACTATATGTAAGGTACCCCTAAGGTAGGCCCAAGGCAGCCCCATGGGCAGGGTGCAGTGTATTTAAAAGGTAGGAAATATACCGGGGTATTTTACATGTTTACATGATAATGAAATACTGCTGTAGGAAAGTACCAAGGGCCAGATGTAGGTATATTCCAATTTGCGACTTGCAAATTGCGAGTCAGAGCTACTCGCAATTTTCGAGTCACAAATTGGAATGTAGGATGGTATCCCTGACACCATCTGCGACTTGCAAGGGGGTCACAAAGGCCCACCTCATTAATATTAATGACGTGGGTTGCAATTTGCGACCCCCTTGAGACTTGCAGCACTCACAGGGATGGTGGCTTGCTGGAGACAGCAGACCACCATGTCTGTGACTGCTTTTAAATAAAGCAGTTTTCTTTTTTGTAATGCAGCCCGTTTTCCTTAAAGGAAAACGAGATGCATTACAAAACTAAAAAATGAAAAGTTTTCGTTTCATTTTTTCAGAGCAGGCAGTGAAATGTTTGCGAACTCCCATGGGGACCCCTTCCCTTTTGCGAATGGGTTACCACCCATTTCAAATGGGTGCAAACTGCGATTGCTTTGCGACCGCGTTCGCGGTCACAAAGCAATCTGGCATTGCACTGCGACTCGCAATTAGGAAATCTGGTATTGGGGAGCCAATTCCATGCATCCTGGGGGTTCCAGCATGAACCCCCAGTACTGCCAAACCAGCTCTCTGAGGTTTGCACTGCAGCTACAGCTGCTGCCACCTCACAGGCAGGGTTCTGCCCTTCTGGGGTCTGAGCAGCTCAGGTCCAGGAAGGAAGAACAAAGCATTTCCTCTGAGAGCATGGTGTTACAGCCTCTCCCTTTGGAAATAGGTGTTACAGGCTGGGGAGGGGTAGCCTCTCCCAGCCTCTGAAAATGCTTTGAAGGGCACAGATGGTGCCTCCTTGCATAAACCAGTCTACACCGGATCAGGGACCCCTTGTCCCCTGCTCTGGCAGGAAACTGGACAAAGGAAAGGGGAGTGACCACTCCCCAGTCCATCACCACCCCAGGGGTGGTGCCCAGAGCTCCTCCAGTGTGTCCCAGACTTCAGCCATCTTGCTTTGCAAGGTGTGAGGGCACTCTGGAGGGCTCTGAGTATCCAGTGCCAGCAGGTGACGTCAGAAACCCCTCCTGATAGGTCCTTACCTGATGAGGTTGCCAATCCCCCTCTCAGAGCTATTTATGGTCTCTCCTGTCGGTTCTCTTCAGATTCTGCTTGCAGGTTTTCTTCAGCAATCCTATGCAACTACTACTTCACCCTCTGACCTCGGATCAACTGCAGCCTGCTCCCGGAACCGCTGTAAAAGCAACAAAGTATCCACAAGGGATACTTTTCTTCTGCAACTTCAGCTCCAGCCAACAACTGCAACAGTTTCCACGGTGTGTACGCTCTGGGGACTTCCTGTCTTCATCCTGCACCAGAAGTACCGAAGAAATCTCCTGTGGGATGACAGAGTCACTCCCCTGCTCACGCAGGCACATTCCAAGATGATGACCGGAACCCTTGGACTCCTCTAACAGCGACGAGCGTGCTCCTAAGGACACAGAGGGTGGACCCCATCGACATAGGCTATCCTGAGGTCCTGCTGATGCAATTTGGAGGAGGTAGGACCTTGCCTTCCCTGAGAGTGACGGTACCCCTGTGTACTGCATCTTCTTCACCTCCTGAGGCCTCTGTGCACTATTTGCAGAATTCCTTCGTGCACAGACTGGCCCAGGTCCCCAGCACTCCATCCTGTGACGCTCAACTCGCTGAGTTGTTCTCTTTGTAGGTTAGAAACATATGTTTAAAGGAGTGTTTTGTGGTACAGGTACATACCACCGAAACCTACTCTGAAGTGATATTAGTTTGCATTTGCTAGGCCACATGTCCACACATGCACAGGGAAGATACTTTCCGTGCCCACCATGCCAGCCCTTTCATTGTCACTCAAGTGTAAGGGTGAAGTCTGTACTATGATAGTTGCCTATAGGGACTGTATGCATTGAGTCAGTGTTGCAGAGTGTAAATGTGTTTGTCCAGTCAGGCCTAACAAGTTTACCCTTCTTAAACCACATTGCTGTGTGGTGTTTCATTGTGGCTCACATCACAGTACATGTTGCTGGAGCATCGAATGCCTGATGTCATTAGGCTTGCTTAGTCATTGTAGGCCTTGAGCAGGGTAGTGGGTTAGTCTGCAAATGAATCCAAAAGTGTATAGTCATGTCCCTGTACTTATTGGCATGTGCTTCACACTTGTGGTGTGTTGACAAATTGCCCATTTTATGCTTGGTGTTTCTGACATGTGTGACACAACCATTTGAGAAAAAACGTGTGTTTGTAATCGCTTGATTTGTCTCCTGCATCCATATAGGTAAACACCCATTAAAAGAAGTAGATTTGGAGAGCCATCGCCCAGGAGGTGCAGACCCTGGGGTTCCAAAGCCGGCAAAGTGCCCACTGTTGCAAGAGGTGGAAGGACCTGAGGTGCTGGGCCGGAAGATCTCAGAGATTCAGATAGGGCTTTCCTCCCAACGTGGGCAGGTACAACTCGAAGCATGACCCCCTTAAGGGCCCGCATTCTGGCAGTAGCATACCCAGACCTTGATGGGCATTTGCAGGGAGCACAGCAGCCACAATGAGTACAGGACATATTACTGCCTGTCACACAGCCAAGTTAATGTGTTAGGTTCTGACATCTCCTCCTGATGACTGGGGATGGACCATGTGTGACACACAAGATGAGTAACTGTTTGTGTAGATATGTAATTTGGTGCATATTGATGTGCCTTGCCTAGTAGCCCAGGGACCTAGATCACAACTGAGTACAATCCACAAAACAATTGCTCTCAGAGGACAACACATTGCTTTGTACAGTGATCAATCAAGGAAGGTTTGTTGTTACAGTGGGTCTAAATTCTACACAACAGACCCTACTTCTCAGTGTTACAGTCCAAAGAAAAAGAAGTGATAGATCATTGTCCTCAGCCATATGTCTGGTTAAGTGAGTAAATTGGCATCTGCTCCCAAGAGGCCACTTGTTTTCAGCGTGTGATGAGTGCTGGTGCCTCACTACTGTCTGACATGTGAAGGTGGCATCACACATGTGACAGAACATACATTGTTCTTTGGGTGAAGCTACAGATCAAAACTTTCCCTTGGTAAGTGGTGAATGTCCATTGACATGATTTATGTCCCTGTTTCACTGTTGCCAAAATTCCTTGTGCTGACATGTTAGCATTTGTTTTAACAAAATGTGTACACTGCTGTTTCATGCTTCATCTACCTATGTTAACAGGAAGATTTCTGTATTCCCTCACATATAGTTGCATGCCAACCTGTCTTTGGAATTGGACATATGCAATGGGGCTACATTTTATGTGGTGCCACAGACAGGATTGTGTCACCATTGATTGTTGGCTCACACATACTTTCACCCGTCATTGCATGTCATTTGTCATGTACAACTTCAGTAGCAATGAGAGATATGACATGTAGGACTAGAGCTTTTACACACAATGTCAATTTCCATGTCATTGATGTGGCATCAAGTGGCAAAGTGCAGTGCACATGTTAAATGGGAAAGATGTGTTGCCTGACTGTTGGCACACATCATGGAGTGACTTGCAGTTTTGTTGGAATCACATGTGGTTGGGTAGAACCATTCATCCACGGACATCTGGGTTTGCAGGACCAAAATGGAGACAGTGATGTAGCTTCCCATTGGGCAACATGTCCAGGGCCTTCTACAGGTTCTTGTAAATCCCTGGGCCTCTCCAATATACAAAGAACTAATGGCTTCTATTGATGCAATCAGAGGATGTCATTGTAAGGGGTGCCATATAGTAGTGGTGATTTTCTGGGGGCTAGCTGTTTCATTGTGTTCTGTATTTCAGCAACATATCTCCCTATCAATTTGCACATTTTGATTACAGTGTACATTTCCTTGCCAAATATGTAGTATATCTGAGCAACATTAGTACTACCTCCATGACTCAATTAGGAGAATTTACACATTGTGAAGTGTGCATTGTTGACATGTTTCCAGTGTGACGGAGTATTTCCATGTCACCTTCTTCAGGATACTGTACTGCTGTCAGCAACATGGCAGGATTTGGAGCATCATTTCTTATTGTTGTGTTATTGTATATGTGACAAATAGATGTCTGCATGACCTTGTGTGGGATCTGTTGGAATGAACTTGGCGTTGGCCTTCTATTGTATGACAACAGGTAACAAGTATGCTCCATGAGGCAAAGCATTGAAGGTGATATGGTCTTCTACTTGTTCAATGGTTATTATGATTGCACACCTTCACCCATGCAATTGGAGATCTGAGACCTGCTTTTTCTGTGGGCAACTGTTGACAGTTCATATGACATACATGCATATGTATGATTCAGGTAGGAGTCACCTTGAAGTAGTTTTTTGCTGGGGCCTACTTGACGTCATGGTACTGTAAATCACAGCTTTTGTTCAGGTGTGATCAGGAACATGTGGAGACCCTTTTCCCCTTTGTATTTGGAGCATCATCCCAGGCAAGTGAAGGAGACAGGACGAAACCAAGTGGCGAAGCATCTGGCCTAAGTACATCCAGTTATGACACCACCAACACGGAGGGACCCAGTGGCCCGGAAGGTGAGGGGAGTGCCACCGAAGACACAGGATCAACCTTGTAATCTTTAGATTCTACCTCCAGTGGCCACTCCCTAGTGGTGGGGGACCCATCAGGACCTGTTCCTGTACCATCCTTGTCCACCACCCCCAGTACTAGCACCACCCGTCCTCTTTGCTCCCCACCCAATTGGCCATGCCCACTCACCTAAGAGGGTGGGCGTCTCCTTTGTCCTAGGTACCTCAGTGCTGGCCCCTGTTATCCTGCTGCCCGGAGTGAGAAGGCTATTGACCTCCTGAGGAGTATCAGGAGGTCAATAGCCTTCTGTGGGGCAGACTGCCATTGTGAATACTATCCAGGGGTTGGTTAGCCAACTTCAGACAAATGCTTTTCCTGGAAGACATTCATAATGACATGTCAATCAATCAATCAATCAATAATTTGTAAAGCGCACTACTCACCCATGAGGGTCTCAAGGCGCTGAAGAGGGGGGAGAAAAGGGGAGTGTTCCTACTGCTCAAACAGCCAGGTCTTTAGAAGTTTCCTGAAGGTAAGGAGGTCTTTGATCTGGCACAGGTGGGATGGAAGAGTGTTACACGTTTTGGCGGCGAGGTGCGAGAATGATCTACCACTGGTTGTAGTTCTGCGGACGCATGGGACGCTTGCGAGGGCGAGGTCAATGGAGCGGAGCAGAGATGCCAGGTCGCGGTGTAGAAGGAGAGCCAGCTGTTGAGGTATTCTGGTCCGGTGTTGTGCAGTGCTTTATGAGCATGGGTGAGGAGTTTGAAGGTGATTCTTTTGTTGGCTCGGAGCCAGTGCAGATTTTTCAGGTGGTCTGTGATGTGGCAGTGGCGGGGGATGTCCAAGATGAGGCGTGCAGAGGCCTTCTGGACTTTGGCTGTGGTTCCTGTGTAGAGGGCATTGCCATAGTCCAGTTTGCTGCTTACGAGTGCTTGGGTGGCTGTTCTTCTGGTTTTGGTGGGTATCCATTTGGAGATCTTTCGGAGCATGCGGAGGGTGTTGAAGCAGGAGGAGGAGATGGCGTTGACTTGTTGGGTCATGGATAATGGGGAGTCCAAGATGAATCCTGGGTTGTGTGCGTTGTCGGTGGGAGTCGGAGCGGCTCCAAGAGTGGCTGGGCACCAGGAGTCATCCCATGCGGAGGGGGTGGTGCCGAAGATGAGGACTTCCGTCTTGTCGGAATTGAGTTTGAGGCATCCATTCGGTGATGGCCTTCATTCCTTCGTGGAGCTTGGTCTTTGCAGAGCCCTTGGTGAGGGATAGGATCAGCTAGGTGTCGTCGGCATATGAGATGATGTTGAGGTTGTGGGATCGGGTGATGTTAGCAAGCAGGGCCATGTAGACGTTGAAGAGGGTCGGGCTGAGGGACGAACCCTGGGGCACGGCGCAGATGATTTTGGTGGCTCCGAGCGGAATGAGGGGAGGTGGACTGTCTGAGTTCTGCCAGTGAGAAAGGAGGTGACCCAGTCCAGGGCTCTGTCGCGGATTCCTGCATTGCTGAGGCGTGAGCATAGGGTGTGGTGGCAGATGGTGTCGAACACGGCTGAGAGGTCCAGGAGGATGAGGGCCGCGGTTTCACCTTTGTCCAGTATGGTTCTGGTGTCATCAGTGGCGGCGATGAGGGCGATTTCGGTGCTGTGGTTGCTGCGGACCCAGATTGGGAAGGGTCCAGGGTGCACTTTTTCTCGAGGAAGCGGGTTAGTAGTGTGTTGACAGCCTTCTCTATGAATTTTGCCGGGAAGGGGAGCAGAGCGATAGGCCGGAAGTTCTTGAGGTCTTTTCGGTCCGCCTTGGATTTTTTGAGGAGGGTGTTGATCTCGCCGTGTTTCCAGCTCTCCGGGAAGGTGGCAGATTCGAAGGAGCTGTTGATGATCTTCCGTTGTTGGGGTACGATGACAGAGCTTGCTTTGTTGAGGATGTGGTGAGTGCAGGGGTCATATGGAGAGCCGGAGTGGATGGTGTTCATGATTTTGATGGTGTCTGGCCTACAGAAATCTTTTCAGGCTCTGGCCTCCTCAATGATGAAAGCAATCTATCCCCAATCCTCCCTCCCACATCCTCTCTCTTCCCTATCCAAATTCCCTATTCCCCTGCTTGTCCTAAGCACACAGACACATCCGCATGCACCAACCTCAACACACACAAGCAGCACACAGTGACACAAACTCTACCAAGCACGCAGGCATGCAGGCACTCAACATTCACCCACAGACACCACATCAGCCACCATTTCAACAGACACTCCCACTGACCCACACACCACATCCACCATTCCAACAGACACCACCACAACACCCAGTGACACATCCATCACACCCACCATACAGCCAGACAACACCTGTGAGAAAGTAACCTCTTTGTAGCATGGTTACCCCCACTTTTGGCTTGTTTGTGAGTGTATGTCAGTGTTTTTTTACTGTCTCACTGGGATCCTGCTAGCCAAGACCTCAGTGGCCTACTGTGTGTGTTGTCAGTGGTGCTTAACTGTGTCACTGAAGTTCTGCTAACCAGAACTTCAGTGCGTATGCTCTCTCTGCTTCCAAATTAGTTACTATAGTTTAGTGACTTCATACGCCAATTCCAATTGGCACACTGGACCCCCCCTTATAAGTCCCTAGTATATGGTACCTGGGTCCCCAGGGCATTGGGGTTCCAGGAGATCCTTATGGGCAGCAGCATTTCTTTTGCCACCCATAAGGAGCTCAGACAAACCATTTCACAGGACTGCCACTGCAGCCTAAATGAAATAGTGCACACACTATTTCACAGCCATTTTCACTGCACTTAGGTAACTTATAAGTCATCTATACGTCTAACCTTCATTTAATGAGGGCTAGGTGCAAAGTTACTAAGTGTGAGGGCACCCTTGCACTAGCAAAGGTGCCCCCACATAGTCCAGGGCCAAATACCCAGACTTCGTGAGTGTGGGGTCACCATAACACATGTGCACTACATATAGGTCAATACCTATATGTAGCTTCACAATGGTAACTCCGAATATGGAGTAAGGTGTCTAGGATCATAGAATTGTCCCCCCATTCCAAATCTGGTATTGGGGGCCAATCCCATGCATCCTGTGGGCTCCACCATGGACCCCCAGTACTACCAAACCAGCTCTCTGATGTTTGCACCTCACAGACAGGGTTCTGCCCTGTCCCAGGAAGGCAGAACAGAGTATTTCCTTTGGGAGGAGGTTGTTACGCCATCTTCCTTTGGAAATAGGTGTTACAGGCTCTGGAAATGCTTTATAGGGCACAGATGGTGCCCTCCTTGCATAAGCCAGTCTACACTGGTTCAGGGACCCCCTGTCCCTGCTCTGGCGCAAAACTGGACAATGGGAAGGGGAGTGACCACACCCCTGTCAATCACCACTCCAGGGGTGGTGCCCAGAGCTCCTGAATTGTGTCCCTTGCGTTAGCCATCCTGTTTTCCAAGGTGTGGGGACACTCTGGAAATCTCTGAGTGGCCAGTGCCAACAGGTATCGTCAGAGACCCCTCCTGATAGGTGCATAACTGGGTAGGTAGCCTATCCCCCTCTCAGGGCTACTTAGGGTCTCTCCTGTGGGTTCCTCTTCAGATTTGGCTTGCAAGTTTCCACCAGGAATCCTCTGCAACTGCTGCTTCATTCTCTGACCTCGGATCAACCGCAGACTGCTCCAGGAACCGCTGTAACTGGAACAAAATATCGAGAAAGGCTACTGTGACTTTACAACTTCAGCTCCAGCCAGCAACTGCAACAGTTTCCATGGTGTGCACACTCTGGGGACTCCCTGTCTTCACCCTGCACCAGAAGGGCCAAAGAAATCTCCCGTGGAGTGACAGAGTCACTTCCCTGCTCCAGCAGGCACCTTCTAAGACAACAACAGGTTCTCTGGGACTCCTCTCCTGATGACGTGCGTGCTCCTTGGAACACAGGTGGTGGACCCCTTTGACACAGACTGTCCTAAGGTCCAGCTGTCCAAATTTGGAGGAGGTAAGAGCTTGCCTTCCCTGTTCCGACAGTACCCCTGTGCACCACGTCAACTTCACCTCCTGAGGCCTCTGTGCATTATTTGAAAGACTCCTTCATGCACAGCCTGGCCCAGGTCCCCAGCACTCTATCCTGTGACGCTCAACTTGCTGAGTTGTTCTCCGGCGGCGTGGGACCTTCTTTTGTAGTGCTGCAGCAACCGGAATTTGCACCTTCTTTGTCCCCGTGTCCTAGGACCTCTGTGGGTGCTGCCTGGTCATCTGTGGGTTCCCTTCAGTGTTGGGAGACCCCTCTGCCTCCTCAGTCTGAGTTCAGGCCCCCAGGTCCCTCCTGGGTCCAGGCAGCGCCATTTTGACACAATCTGCGACATTGCTTGAACCAAGGCTTGTTGGACTAATCCAGCGATACAACTCGCCTGCATCCAACATCTCCAAGTGGGACATACTTTCATCATGCAGGAACCCACAGCCATCTTCTTTGGTGCTCTTCTGCAGACTTCTTCCAACCGGAGAATCCTCTTTTGCACCATCTTCTAGGTTGGCAGGGGCTCCTGTCCTTCCTGGAATCTTCTGCGACTTCTGGACTTGGTCTCCTCTCTTAACAGGTCTTCAGGTCCAGGAATCCACCATTTGTTGCTTGCAGTCTTGCTTGGTTCTTGCAATTACTCTATTCACGACTTTTAGTGTGTCCTAAGGAAACCTGCAGTACTTTACTCCTACTTTCCTGGGCTCTGGGGTGGGGTATTTTACCAACCTTTGTGGTTTTCTTACACTCCCAGTGCCCCTCTACACACTACACTTGCCTAGGGGGGAATTCGTGATTCGCATTCCACTTTCTTAGTATATGGTTTGTGTTGCCCCAAGGCCTATTTCTTCCTATTGCATTATATGGTATTTTATTTTGTTTGCACTATCCTATGACTATTTACTTACCTGATTTTGGTGCCTAGTGCATATATTGTGTATACTACTTACCTCCAGAAGTAGTATTGCCTCTAAGATAATTTTGGTCTTGTGTCACTAAAATAAAATACTTTTATTTTTGGTAACACTGAGTATTGTCTTTTATTGTGTATAAGTACTGTGTAACTATAAGTGGTATTGCAGGAGCTTTGCATGTCTCCTAGTTCAGCCTAAGCTGCTCTGCTACAGCTACCTCTATCAGCATAGGCTGCTAGAACACTACTACATTTCACTAATAAGGGATAACTGGACCTGGTATAAGGTGTAAGTACCCAAGGTACCCACTACAAGCCAGGCCAGCCTCCTACAACAGCTCACAACCCAAATCCCCACGCACCTCAGTCACCATACCCCCAGACACCACCACAACACCCACAGACACATCCACCACATTTGCTGTTGTTTTTTAATATCTGACTTTGTGGGAAGTGTTGGTCACCCAAGACAAGAGTAGATGCCCATTGTATGGATATGTGGGTGTTGATCCAATTGGGGTGTCATTCCATTGTGTTATGCTTGCTAGGGTAAGTATTTAATCTTGTGTTGACCAATGTCAGCATGTATGGTGTAGATTTATCCCCTGATATAGGTTGTAATTTCGTTTCATGTGCAGGAGCTAGAGTTTTGTTTGTCCACACGTGGAGGGTGTTAAATTGTGGTAGCTTCCTTTGGATTTGACTGACAATGTGTCCACTTTGATGTGTGTACCTTACAGCTACATCATCTAGATGTCTGTACCATGCTGTTGCCGTTGTATGTGCTTTCTTGACTTGCACTTACACATTTGGCAGCTAGGCATATCACTTGGCTCAAATATTGTTTGTCCCTGAGATACATAAAGGGTCAGTTCCTATGCAAATGCTGTTTTAGAGGCATGTGCAAAGTGAAATGTGTCCATGAATGCTCCTGATGTCACTATCACTATTATGCAGGTATTGTTTGCATTGTGAGCTTTGGATATTCGTTTCACAACCTATTGTGCATCCCATTGACCTTCCATTGTGTTGCAATGTGGGTGCTGTGTGGGTCCATCGATGAGCAGCACCTGCGGCGGGACGTGCCTGGTGTTGCTGGCGGGACTGCGGCAACCTTTCCCTATGGGACTGCCAGCATCATAATACTGTGGTCTGACTGGCAAGCAGATGACGGTCACACCGCCGCCATGGTGGTGCACAAACCGCCAAACTCGTAATGCGACCCTTTGAGAATATGTAACATTAATTTCAATATGTAATATTCATTTTAAATCAAATCCACATAAGTTCAGAGCAAGCCATATTCATTTAAACAGCAGTCATATTAATTTAAACATGGCTTGTGTTCATTTCAATATTTGCCCAATTCATTTCAAAGCATGTTACATCTATCTCACAGTTTAATTTTCATTTCAAAAAGTGTGATATTCATGCTACGGAATGTCATATAACTTTTGATGTGGGCCATATTAATTTCATCAGGTGTCATATTCATTTCAAAGTGGCTCATATTCATCTTAACACGTGTCATGTTCCTTTCTATGAATGTCATTCATTTCAATGGATGTCATATTCACCTTAACACCTGTCATAATAATTTTAACACGGGTCATATCCATTTCAACATAGGTCATATTAATTTCAATATATACAGTATTTACTTTGCTATGTATCATATCAATTTCAAAGTACAACATATTCATTTTGACAAGTTTCATTTTAATTTCAGCATTGGTCATATTCAGTTTAAGACATGTTGAATTCATTTCGGTAGAGCTCATATTTGTTTCAATGCATGTCATATTCATCTTAGCATGTGTCCTATTTCTTTCAATGGATGCTTCATTCATATTAACACATCTTAATTTTAACATAAATCATATCCATTGCAACATATGTTATAATCATGTCAATGTATATCATACACTTTCAATGCAAGCCATATTCATTGTGATAAAATGGCATGATCGTTTTAACGTTACTCGTATTAATTTTAAAACATGTCAAATTCATTTCAATGAAGGTCATATTCATTTCAACGTAGGTCATATTAATTTTAACATGTGTTATATTCTTTTCAATCAATGTTAAGTTTATTTCAATGCATGTCATATTCATATTAACACTTGTGATATTAATTGTAAGATGCAACTTATCAATTTTAACATATTGTGAGACAACAGGGCTGATTGCAGAGGCCCCCTATCTTTTTGCCCCCATTTTCCACTTTTTGTTGGTGTTTTCCTGACTCTGATGGTGCCCTGGGTACTGCTAACCAGTCCCTGGGCCTGTGCTCTGTGTAAAATGGATATGCAAATTAGGCATAGCAGACACTGAAATTCGCGACGAGTGCTACTGCACCCGTCGCACCCCTTCCACTCCGCCGGCTCCATTCGGAGCCGGCTTCCTCGTGGAAGGGTGTTTCGCGCTGGGCTGGCGGGCGGCCTTTTGGCAGTCGCCCGCCAGCCCAGTGGGAAACCCAGAATGACCGCTGCGGTCTTTTGACCGCGGTACGGTCTTTTGACCGCGGTACGGTCTTCTGACCGCGGTACGGTCTTCTGGCGGTTCCCGCTTGGCGGGCGGCTCCCGCCGCCCGCCAAGCTCAGAATCACCCCCTAAGTCCGAATGTAAAAAGTTGACCGGGACCTCCCAGCCAGCGTATCCGAGGAGGGCTCCATGGACGTCGGATCAAGATCCAGGTTTACCCCAGTCGAAGGATTTTCACCTCGAAAAAATGACTAAGTCCGAAGGTAAAAATCTTCACCGAGGATTCCAGCATCGTGTATCCGGAGAAGGGCTCCAGGAGGTCGGATTGGACTGGCAGGTTCGCCCCGCTGAAGAAAATCTCTGAAAAAGAGACTAAGGGGGTCATTCTGACTCTGGCGGTCGGTGATAAAGCGGCGGCCAACCCGCCAACAGGCTGGCGGTCCAAAAAATGGAATTCTGACCCTGGCGGGAACCGCCAACAGAGCCCGCCACTTTAACACTCCGACCGCCACGGCGGGACAGACAAACAGCGCGGCGGTCACCGCCAACAGGCAGGCGGCAGACAATGTACCGCCCACCCTATCACAACTCACCAACCCGCCACCTTTTCCGGGGCGGGAGCCCCGCCGATAAAAACACGGCGGAAACAGACTACGAACGGGAAAACGCTGACCTCTATACACTCCACGAGGACGGAGGACAGCATGGAGCCCGAATTGAACATCCTACCTGCTCTCGTCTACCTGCCCATCTACCACGAGTACGAACTCCGGCGCAGACGACAACGGTGAGTACCGCACCTACGACACAGGGGAGGGGGGAAGAGGAAGGGTTACGGGCACACACATACGCATTACACCCACCCCCCAACTATCTACACACCAATGCAGAGCACCAAGTCAAAGTGACCCCTCCCAAACCCCCTGGAATAACGAAAAGATATGATTAAAGTGAGAAACTAAATTTATGTAAAAAATAGGTTCATTGAAGTCATGGTAAAATAGGAAAATGAAACAAAAAAATCCAAGTGTAAACATTGCGTAACCGATAAATAGAGGCAATAAGTCCCGCACAGTCACTGAAATTGCAAATGTGCGTGGGCCAAAGTGTATCAACACATGGGCAAAGCCCACACAGGAGACTTGAGTCCGTTGGAGAGAACACTGCAGGGGCATCAGATGATAAAACTACAGGCACCTCAGGGGGAAGGGAAGGGGGGGCACCACAGCCACATGAGTCCACGACGCCAGATCCAAGAAGGGGCCACCATGCCCACTGTTCAATCCTGGGGAGTGCAAAGCCTCAGTCTCTCAAGTCTCTACAGTGGGTGGCTTGCCCACTGTCATATCCTGGGGAGTGCAAAGCCACAGTCTCTCAAGTCTCACAAGTGGGTGGCTTGCCCACTGTCATATCCTGGGGAGTGCAAAGCCACAGTCCATCAAGTGGATAACAGTCTCCACAGGCAATGGAGGAGGCAGGGTGGCCGAGTGCAGCGTGAACATTAGCACGACACAGAACCGGCACTGTCATTGGGCCAGCGGTGCTTGAGACGGCGGGGCCCAGCGGAGCGGTGCTTGACAGGAAGGGGCACAGCGGAGCGGTGCTTGAGATGAAGGGCCCAGCGGAGCGGTGCTTGAGACGGTGGGGCCCAGCGGAGCGGTGCTTGAGATGAAGGGCCCAGCAGAGCGGTGCTTGAGACGGCGGGGCCCAGCGGAGCGGTGCTTGAGATGAAGGGCCCAGTGGAGCGGTGCTTGAGATGAAGGGCCCAGCGGAGCCGTGCTTGAGATGAAGGGCCCAGCGGATCTGTGCTTGAGACCGCGGGGCCCAGCGGAGCGGTGCTTGAGATGAAGGGCCCAGCAGAGCGGTGCTTGAGATGAAGGGCCCAGCGGAGCGATGCTTGAGATGAAGGGCCCAGCGGAGCAGTGCTTGACAGGAAGGGCCCAGCGGAGCGGTGCTTGTGATGAAGGGCCCAGCGGAGCGGTGCTTGAGATGAAGGGCCCAGCGGAGCAGTGCTTGACAGGAAGGGCCCAGCGGAGCGGTGCTTGAGATGAAGGGCCCAGCGGAGCGGTGCTTGAGATGAAGGGCCCAGCGGAGCAGTGCTTGACAGGAAGGGCCCAGCGGAGCGGTGCTTGAGATGAAGGGCCCAGCGGAGCGGTGCTTGAGACGGCGGGGCCCAGCGGAGCGGTGCTTGAGACGGCGGGGCCCAGCGGAGCGGTGCTTGAGACGGCGGGGCCCAGCGGAGCGGTGCTTGAGATGAAGGGTCCAGCGGAGCGGTGTTTGAGATGAAGGGCCCAGCGGAGCGGTGCTTGAGATGAAGGGCCCAGCGGAGCAGTGCTTGACAGGAAGGGCCCAGCGGAGCGGTGCTTGAGATGAAGGGCCCAGCGGAGCGGTGCTTGAGACGGCGGAGCCCAGTGGAGCGGTGCTTGAGACGGCGGGACCCAGCGGAGCGGTGCTTGAGATGAAGGGCCCAGCGGAGCGGTGCTTGAGACGGCGGGGCCTAGCGGAGCGGTGCTTGAGATGAAGGGCCCAGCGGAGCGGTGCTTGAGATGAAGGGCCCAGTGGAGCGGTGCTTGAGACGGCGGGGCCCAGCGGAGCGGTGCTTGAGATGAAGGGCCCAGCGGAGCGGTGCTTGAGACGGCGGGCCCAGCGGAGCGGTGCTTGAGATGAAGGGCCCAGCGGAGCGGTGCTTGAGACGGCGGGGCCCAGCGGAGCGGTGCTTGAGATGAAGGGCCCAGCGGAGCGGTGCTTGAGACGGCGGGGCCCAGCGGAGCGGTGCTTGAGACGGCGGGCCCAGCGGGGCCCAGCGGAGCGGTGCTTGAGACGGCGGGGCCCAGCGGAGCGGTGCTTGAGATGAAGGGCCCAGCGGAGCGGTGCTTGAGATGAAGGGCCCAGCGGAGCGGTGCTTGAGATGAAGGGCCCAGCGGAGCAGTGCTTGACAGGAAGGGCCCAGCGGAGCGGTGCTTGAGATGAAGGGCCCAGCGGAGCAGTGCTTGAGACGGCGGGGCCCAGCGGAGCGGTGCTTGAGATGAAGGGCCCAGCGGAGCGGTGCTTGAGACGGCGGGGCCCAGCGGAGCGGTGCTTGAGATGAAGGGCCCCTGTTCAGCGGTGCCTTTCTGGACGGCGGGGCCCTGTTCAGCGGTGCCTTTCTGCACGGCGGGGCCCTGTTCAGCGGTGCCTTTCTGGACGGCGGGGCCCTGTTCAGCGGTGCCTTTCTGGATGGCGGGGCCCTGTTCAGCGGTGCTTGTTCTGTAAGTCAAGGGAGTCAGACCTGGCCACGACTCCCTGCTCAGTCGCCCTCCGACCGTGCAGTTGCTGGACCCTTCGGTGACGGTGTGCTGGGCCCTTGGGTGTCCTCCCTCACACCCGGGATGGGGCTTGTGGGGCCCTCCTGGTCCTCGCTCCTGCTGGCTGACTTCTCCGCCCTGCTGCCCTTGCCCTCCTTCGATGTGGCTCTCTGGCCCTTGCCTCCCCTGGATGTTGTGGCAGGTGAAGTGGCAGAACTTCGGTCCTTGGGGGCAGCCGTGTCAGTCGTCCCGCGGCATCCCCTTACATTACGGTTCCTCTTTCCAGGGTGGGGGCTGGCTGTCCCCTTGCTGCTGACCGATGTATCACTGCTGGCAAAGGGGGGACTCCAAAAGCCATGCACTACGGTGACCCTTTAAGCCGGGCTGGTGGTGGCTGAGGCGCTCTTGGGACTCTTAGCAGATGGAGGGGGGGGTCAGGTGAGGGAAAGAGGTCAAGAGTGGATAGGTAAACTTTTTTAGGACCAGGGTAAAGGGTAGGTGTAGTGGTTATGGGAGTGGAGGAAGAGGAGGTGGTTGTAGGAGAGTCAGGTGTGCTGTCCTTGGGTGAAGGTGCATGGGCTGGAGGCTGTCGTGAGGTGCTTGGCTGTTGGGTGGGTGGCTGCCTGCGTTTGTGTGTCTTGGAAGAGGGGGTGACAGACACAGTGGGAGAGGACACAGGGGACGTGTAAATGGCAGTGGGGGTGGTGACTGCACGTGTGCGGACTGTACTGGAGGGTGTGCTGGTGATGGAAGTACTGGCTGTTGGTGGTGTGCATGCAGGTGTGAGTAGAGATGTCACAGGGAGGGAGGAGGGAGACGAGGAGGTGGGGGACACAGAGGTGGTAGTGGCTGTTGGCATGTCTGCATCTGGGTGTTGCTTGGGTGAATGTTTGTGTGATCTGTGGTGCTTATGTCTGGATGAGCTGCCCTTGGGTGTTGAGGTGTGTGCAGGCTGGTCTGATGGTGTGGGTGGGATAGGCAGAGGAACAGGAGACAGAGACAGGCTGGAGGCAGTTAGAAGAGGGAGGCTGGAAACAGGGACAATGGCTGCCGTCAGTGCTGAGGCCAGAGCATTGAAGGATCGTTGATGGGCAGCCTGACCCGAATGAATGCCCTCCAGGTATGCATTGCTACGATGCACCTCCCTCTCTACCCCCTGGATGGCATTCAAAAGGGTAGACTGCCCAACAATGATGGTCCGTAGGAGGTCAATGACCTCCTCACTGAGGGCAGCAGGGGTAACAGGGGCAGGGCCTGAGGTGCCTGGGGCGAAGGAGACGCCCTCCTTCTTGGGCGAGCGAGCACGGAGCGAAGGCTGAGGGGCTGTTGGGACGGCGGACCTGGTGCGTGGGGTGGCGGCTGTACCTGTAGAGGCGGGGGGCACGGATGTTGCCGCCACCGCTAGGGAGCTCCCATCCGAGGACGTGTCGCTGGTGTCACCACGGCTCCCCGTTGTGAAGCTCCCCTCGCCCTCCGTATCACTGGTGGCCTCGGTGTCTGTGCCATGGCCCACCGGGGCCTGGTGAGTTGCAGCTCCCTCGTGCTCCAGTGCCAATTCTCCTCCACCTGATGATGCTAATACACACATGCACAAGAAGATAAAGAAAAAGGGTGGGGGGAGACATAAAAACAGGTTGAGTGCATGCATTGTCAACAACGTTGGCGGAGAGGACAGACACAGGAGCCTCATGCACTAAGCCGCGCAATCGGGGTACACTACTCAGTACTTGTGACTAGGCCAACAGGTCTAGGGACAACAAAAGTGCACATGGGTGATGCAGAACCATGGATAGCTGTACTTGTCACCCTACAGAGGTGGGGGGCGGGGCCACAGGGACATGGCTAAAGCAGAGGACTACACTACAGAAAGCGCCCTGGCCTAATGTCACCCACAGCCCTCTTCCCCCACCCAGGCACCTCCACTGCGCGTAAAGATAGCTGAATGTGCTGCTACTCACCCCCTTGTGTCTGCTGTGATGTCCTCACGCGCCCATCCAAATCGGGGTAGGCCACCGCCAGGATCCGGGACATCAGGGGGGTCAGGGTACGACTGGCACCCCTCCTAGGTTGGGAGGCCATCCCCAGCAGTGACTCAGCGGTCTTCCTGCTCCCGCGGCGGATGTCCTCCCACCTCTTGCGGCAGTGGGTGCCCCGTCTGTTGTGGACCCCCAGGGCCCGGACTTCCTTGGCGATGGCACGCCAAATGTCGACTTTCTGATGGGCGCTGACCTATTTGACATGTACAGGGTGGAAATTGAAATATCATCAATTTTCCGCATGATAGATGCGATTGGCCCCCCTCCCCAACCTTGCCAGGTGGCACATGCTCTCATCTGTCGTGCCTTGCACTCGTCATTGTCTCCCACCCCACCATCTTACATCCACCATACACAACCCAGGCAAAGCCCATTCAACGTGCACACAGTGTACTTACCTGTTGGTCTGGAGGACCGTAGAGTGGCGCATACTGGGGCAGGACCCCATCCACAAGTTTCTCCAACTCTTCTGTAGTGAAGGCAGGGGCCCTTTCCCCAGTCGCAGCAGCCATTGTATCTCCCAGACCGAGGTCACAGGAGCACTTGCAGTATAGGTCCTCTCCTGTGGATGATCAGGTCTCGAGTGATTAACCAGATAGAAAATGGCGGTCACGCCCGCAGCGGCGCGTACCGCCGCGGTGCGTTCCCCGACCGCCGGCGCAGCTAGTCATTGGCTCGTGAAACCCATAGGGTTCGATGTTAACCAATGCGGCTTTGCGCCGTGGTCTTCGACCGCCTACCGCCACGGTGTGTCACGCCAGCGCATTGACCTCACATCCCACTGTCACACTTCTCAGGTCAGGCAGCCGCCATTACAAGGGCCCACATGGCTTAATTACTACTGCGTCACACAGGCCTAGGCCTTGCATTGCCACTCATACAAGCCATTCAATGCATTGAGAATCGTGTACTGTGCAAGCTGTAGTTAGGTACCTGTGGGTTGCTTGACTCTGTGCTCCATGTTGTCCTTCCTAGGCACCATCCGCTGGGACTTGCGAGGAGAAGGATGAATCCTCCCGTGTACCGACCGCTGGTGGACCTGTCGACAATGGAGGAACGTCATATAATACTTCGCTACCGACTTGACCGAGCCACTATACATGAACTGTGTGCCCAGCTGGAGCCAGCACTGATGTCCCCCATCCACCAACCCACAGGAATTCCCCCTCTGGTGCAGGTTCTGTCAATCCTCCATTTTTTGGCAAGTGGGTCTTTTCAGACAACAGTGGCCATGTCATCAGGGATGTCTCAGCCTATGTTTTCTAAGATTTTGTCCAGAGTGTTGTCTGCCCTGACGAAATACATGCGGAGCTACATTATTTTCCCTGAGGAGGGTGATTTGGCCACTGTGAAGGGTGACTTCTATGCCCTTGGACATATCCCCAACATCATTGGTGCCATTGATGGGACCCATGTGGCCTTAGTACCCCCAAAAGACGATGAGCAGGTGTACAGAAACAGGAAAAGTTACCATTCGATGAATGTCCAGGTGGTCTGTTTGGCTGACCAGTACATCTCCTATGTAAATGCCAAGTTCCCTGGGTAAGTGCATGACGCGTATGTTATGCGAAATAGCAGCATCCCTTATGTTATGGAACAGCTACAGAGACACCATGTGTGGCTAATAGGTGACTCTGGTTACCCCAACCTGCCTTGGCTACTGACCCCAGTGAGGAATCCCCGGACCAGGGCAGAGGAACGGTACAATGAGGCCCATGGGCGATCTAGGAGGATCATAGAAAGGACCTTCGGCCTCCTGAAGGCCAGGTTTAGGTGCCTGCATATGACAGGGGGATCCCTAATGTACTCACCCAAGAAGGTGTGCCAGATCATCGTGGCCTGCTGTATTCTTCACAATCTTGCATTGCGACGCCAGGTGCCTTTTCTGCAGGAGGATGGTCCAGATGGTGGTGTCGTAGCAGCTGTGGAGCCTGTGGAGAGTGAAGAGGAGGAAGACGACGGGGACGACACGGACAACAGGGACACAGTCATACAACAGTATTTTCAGTAGCACCCAGGTAAGAATCCCCCACGCCATTTTACATTTACTTCTGGCCTCCTGCATCTCTACTTTCTGTGTTTCCCCCCAGTTCCTTTCAACTGAATTGTGACTTTCCCTTGGCTTTTCAGAGCTGTATGACCCACTGCGTGACTTCTGGTTTGTTCGGCCATGGAGTAAAGCACATTGACATTGGTATGTTGTCATCACAATGTAACTGAACAATTTTGAACCGTTATGTGTAATACATTTGTTAAGAATACAAGCAGACTCCTGAGTGTTTTAAGTGCAATTAGTGATTTATTTAAAGTGCTACATATAGGTCCATGATAGTAAAACGGTGATGGGTGGGGGTGGAGTGATGTCCATGGCAGAGTCCAGTTCTCGGTCGCACAGGTGCATTGTCCATATGCCTGTGGAAGGATGGAGCAGGGGCAGTTCAAGGTTGGACAGGGTGACGATGTGGGACAGTGGAATGACATCCGGGGGGATCTTAGGCTGGCGGGGGTCTTGGCATCCTACTCTGTCTTCCTTTGTGATCTCAGGCTCCTCTTGCGGGGTGGTTGATCTTCAGCAGGAGGTGGGGTTCTGGTGGCCCGTCGTTGTGTTGGGGCCTCCTGTCCACTAGCGCCGGCGGAGGTGGTAGGCTGTTCCTGGTCCGGGCTGGTGACAGGGGCCCTTTGGGGTGCCACATGGTCCCGCAATGTGGTGACTATTAGGTTCAGGGCCTGGACGATGTTCCTGAGCTCCTCTCTGTACCCCATGTACCGTTCCTCCTGCTGTGCCTGGATCTCCTGGAACCTGGCCAGTACCGTCTCCATCGTCTCCTGGGAGCGGTGGTATGCTCCCATGATGGTGGTGAGGGCCTCTTGGAGAGTCGGTTCCCTGGGCCTGTCCTCCCCCCCCCTGTCGCACTGCAGCCCTCCCAGTTGCCCTGTTTCCCCAGGCCTCTGTCCCCTGGACGGTGTGCCCACTACCACTGCCCCCAGGTCCCTGTTGTTGTTGGGGTGTTGGGTCAGCCTGGGTGCCCTGTAGTGGCGGACACACCGCTGATTGACCTGTCCTGGAGACAGAGGCATGGGCCCGCTGGGTGGGAGCTGTGCTGATATTCCCAGAGGGGGGTAGGTCTGCTGTGGCCTGTGTCTGTGTGTGGGGAACCGACTGTCCAGAGGTCCCCGATGGTCCGGGCTGGTCATCAGGTTCCAGGTCGACAGAGCAGCTGTCCTCACTGGGGGCCTGTTCTGGGGGTGGGATGGACAAATCTGGACCCTCCTGGCCGGTGTGTTGGCGTTCGGGCCCTGCAGGGGTGAAAGAGAATGGTTATTGCTTCTGTGTTTTCCATGGCGTGCGATTTGTGGGTGCCCTTGTCCCCCAGTGCTGGCATTCCCTTGTGGCAGGAGTTGTGAGGGTGGTTTGTGGGGGGGATGGGTATGTGCAGTGGTCATGCATAGGTGATGGGTGTCCATGGTTTGTGTTGGCATTCAGGGTTTTGTTTTGGGTTGGGTGGGTTGTGCTGGTGAGACATTGGCAGGGAGGATGTGTGCTGGGGGGTTGGGGGTGAGGGTGGGGGTGTGGGTTGGCATGCTGGTGGTTGGGGGGGTGGGGAGTAGTTGAGACTAGACTTACCAGAGTCCATTCCTCCGCCTACTCCAGCGAGGCCCGCAGGATGCAGGATGTTAAGGACCTCTTGCTCCCATGCTGTGAATTCGGGAGGGGTGGGTGGTGGTCCGCCGCCAGTCCTCTGCACAGCGATGTTGTGTCTGGAGACCATCGACCGTACCTTCCCCCGTAGGTCGTTCCAGCGCTTTCGGATGTCTTCCCGGTTTCTGGGATGCTGTCCCACAGCGTTGACCCTGTCAACGATCCTCTGCCATAGCTCCGCATTCCTGGCTATTGTGGTGTGTTGCACCTGTGTGCCGAAGAGCTGGGGCTCTACCCTTATGATTTCCTCACCATGACCCTGAGTTCTTGGTCCGAAAACCTGGGGTGTCTTTGGGGTGCCATGGGGTGGTGTGGATGAGGTGTGGGGTGGTGTTTGTGGTGATGTGAGTGGTGGTGTGTGGTGATGTGTGCGTAGATGTGGTGTGGTTGATGATGTTGGGTTCCTGTGTGTGTTGGGGTTTTCGATTGCTGTTCTCTCTCTCTCTCTCTCTCTCTCTCTCTCTCTCTCTCGCCTTCTCTCCGATTTCCAACTAGTGGGGGTTTGTGGGTGATGTGGGTGTGTGTTTTATAGTTGCTTGGATGTGTGGGGGTGGTGTTTGTATGTGTATCAGGTGTGTGTATTTGGAATTGTCCAATGTGGCTGTGTTTTGGAGCTGGGTGTGTATTTTGACCGCAGCGGTGTGTACCGCCAATGGAATACTGCGGTTGAATGACCGCCGCGTGGATTCGTGGGTCGTAATGGCATGGGCGTGTTTGTGTTGGCGTGGCGGTGGAGGTTTGGTCATCTCCAGTTTATCGCTGCCCGCTGATGAGGCGGCCTTCCGTGGATGTCGGGTTTTTGGCGGCTTGGCAGTTGTGGGTCAGAATGACCGTGGCGGGTTACCGCGGCTGCGGCGGTAGAATGGCGGTCTTCTGACCGGCGGTAAGGGCCTTTTACCGCCGAGGTCAGAATGACCCCCTAAGTCCGAAGGTAAAAAGTTGACCGGGACCTCCCAGCCAGCGTATCCGAGGAGGGCTCCATGGACGTCGGATCAAGATCCAGGTTTACCCCGTCGAAGGATTTTCAACTCGAAAAAACGACTAAGTCCGAAGGTAAAAATCTCCACTGAGGATTCCAGCATCGCGTATCCGGAGAAGGGCTCCAGGAGGTCGGATTGGACTGGCAGGTTTGTCCCGCTGAAGAAAATCTTTGAAAAAAAGACTAAGGGGGTTATTCCAACTTTGGAGGAGGTGGTAGTCCGTCCCAAAAGTGACGGTAAAGTGACAGATATACCACCAGCCGTATTACGAGTCCATTATATCCTATGGAACTCGTAATACGGCTGGTGGTAAATCCATCACATTTGGGACGGATTACTACCTCCTCCAAAGTTGGAATAACCCCCTAAGTGTGAAGGTAAACTTTTAACCGCGGCCTCCCGCGGCCTGTAGACGAGCAGGGCTCCATCACGGTCAGCCTGAAACTTTGACTTTGCCCCGGTCGAGGTGCAACCAGATGACCCGATTGGCGCTTTTTGTTTCTAGGCGCTAAAAATAATAATAATTCTTTAAAAATTCATATCTCCGGTTCCCCTTATCCAACTTTATTCGTTTTGGTGTCATTTTAAAGATAAAAATATAATCTATTTTTATAAATTGGTTTTCTCCTAAGTTAAGCCTTGACGCTCGTTGCCAAGCTACCAAGGGTTGAGCTGGGGTTAATTTACTGAGACCTAACTGGACCTTAGTGGAGGTTAGTGGCCTATTGCTAAGTGTAGGTACCTACCTGCCCTTACCAATAACCCATTTTCCAACACATATATCATATTAATTTGAATATGTATCATATTAGTTTGAATATGTGTCATATTAATTTCAAGGCATGACATATTTATTTGAACAAATCTCATGTGAATTTCAGCTGTGGTCATACTCATTTGAAGACATGTCAACTTCAATTCAATGGGGTTGCATTCATTTCAATACAAGCCATATTCATTTTCAGTCATCTCCTATTCATTTCTGTGTGTCTCTTATTCATTGCCATCTTGGAAATAATTATTTCAACACAATTCAAAATCATTTCAACATGTTTAATGTTTATTTCAATGTACATTGTATTAGTTTCAATGTGCATTGTTTTCTTTTCAGAATATAATATATTTGTTTCAGTACTTTATATTATTTTCAATCTGCCATCTTAATTTCAATGTATGTCATATTTCTCTTGGCATAAGTCAATCATTTCAAGAAATGCCCCATTCTTTTTGGTGAATATTGTATTTGTTTCAGTGATTGATTTATTGTTTAGAGATATTAATTTCATTATAATTTATATATATTTCAGTTTATTTCTTATTCAATTTGGTGTGTGTGTTATTCATATTAATCACTAAGTAGCATAGTCATTCTGCCAGGTTTCATATTTGTTTTGGTTCAATTCAGATTCACTCTGCCAGGTATCATAACTATTTTGACACATAGTACATTCATTCTGGTGTGTGTCATATTCATTTTGCAGCACGCTATGCATTTCAGGAGGTGTCCAATATGGGGAGCTGTAATTTTAACATGAACGGCTTCCCATACATTGACATACTATAAATGGTTTATTTCCCGTACTGGGTATAGCAGAGTTCACGTCAACAGTCTGATTCTCGGAGGAAAAATATATGAGCATGAAGAATTCCAAGTGATATAAAGAAGGCATGCTTTTACATATCTCCCGTCTGTAATATTTATACTTGTCTTCTGTAATAAAAAAAGCACAATCATCTATAGAGTTATTGGCTCAATAAAGTAAAGTTAGCTTCACAGACGATGGTTCCTCTAGCACAATGACCACACCAATCATCTTTAAATAGAGCTCTCCAGTAAAAAACATGGCACGAATCCCAAGTACGATTTATTTCAAAGTATTAGTTTGATGTTTTACGTGAAAGAAGAACATGTCCGGAGTGTGTATCAACTGGGTCATTTAATGAATGCTTTCATAAAAGCAACGCTTTGGTTCTTTTCTTAAACTGTCTGTCATTTATAGAGGTTTTGTTTTGACATTTTTGATTATAGCAAGTTTCTTTATTTTGTGTTTTTTCTGTCTTATATTCATGCTCTGCAACTAAAAGAACTTAGGCACTTTCACAAAGCCATTTGAATACAAGATTCACAGTACTCTAAGCTAATGGGCGCAGCGCATGTGTAACAGCTCGGGATATAAGGAAATGTACTCATGGTGGAAGATTATCCTTCATTATGCATATTAGTTCACCACTGTACTATCCTACGTGTCTGAGAGAGTGGAGTGGTCTCTATTGAGACCCCTGCTCCTCCAGTAATAATGGTTTGGTCCTGCGGAAGTGGGCAATTCAATAAAGACAGGCTGGGTGGGGTTAAGTTAGTTACACACTGAGCCACAGATGCAAACTGGTGTCCTGTGTCGTCTCTGCTGCGGGCCACGCTACGGCCTATACACGTGGCATGCTGCAACCCCAGGTGCCTCACCATATGGGCAACGAGATGGGCAAGAGCACCGCGCACCCTGACCGGGCACTGTGCATCAGAATAACCCTGTCCAGTGCACCCACAATGAGAGTCCTGGAACACAGACCCCACATGTTTGTTTTCCTCCACAGACCATCAGCGGCGAGGCCCAAGACCCTTACTTGCACAATCATCACACAGCTAAGAATCCACCCAGGGCTGTGGCAGGCATAACCCAGATTGACATATACTGCATTGTTATCTCAGGTGGGTGGCCATGCAACCAACACTTACTCAATGAAGTGCGAGGCAGGCTACATGACTCACACTGTCTCCATCTGAGACCTAAACCACAAGCTCAAAAAGGACCCTCAGACAGACAGCAAGAATGCGGATCCTGCGGAGGAACACCTCACAGACTCAACAACTGCCCTGTGAAGGAATGACATTGTGCTCCATGTGCAAAGTACAACCCTTCGTGAAAGTATACCGCTCCTCCAGACCAAGAGCTTTGAAAGACACTATTTGAGCCTTCTCTGAAGATCCTGAAGAATCCAAAGAAATGAACGATGACAACAGCTATGATGTCCATACAGTCATGGAGATTGGAGCCAAGCGACAAACTACACAGACATTCCCAAAATACCATATAATGATAGGCGGTCAGCAGGTCACAGCAACCATTGACAGAGGGGCAGTGATTGAACTGATGTCAGAGGAAATACACTGATCCTTGAAGAACTGCCCCAAGCTACACAAAGCAAATGTTTGGGTGTTTGCCCATGGCCAGATCAGACCCATACTGCTTGTGGGATGCTTCCAGACAGCCATATCATACAGCAAGATGGAAGCCAACACAACTGTATATATGGCCCAAGGAGGAAAAGGTATGCAAGCCGCAGAACTCCTAAAGCTGATATCCTTCGCTCTTGAATTACAGGAAGAAGAGATTGTTGATATTGTACACAAGTACGAAGACATCTACAACAGCACTGGCTGTCTCAAAGGAGGAGAAGTCAAACTTTGATCAATAAGTTGATCCATCCAATTACCTTACAGCACAGGCGCATCGCCTTCCATCTCCGACTGAAAGTTGAGGAAGAACTACTCAAGATGGAGGAGGCTGGCATTATTGAAAAGGTTTTGAGGGGTACTCCGTGGGTCTCCCCAATCATTGTCACCAGAAAACCTAAACAACCAGGGAAGGTCTGGGGAGGTCCGCATCTGGGTTGAGGCTTCTTAGTGCTGTAATTCGGAGGGGAACAACATATAACACCCACCATGGATGACAACCTCAGCGAACTCGCTGGAGATCAATGGTCCTTGAAAATTGACCTGCAGTCCAGATATCATCAGATACCCCTGCATGAGGATTCACAGTATATCACAACGTTCTCGATGGGTTTGCAATGGTACCTTCGCATCAACTTCTGCGTTTTGAGTGCTGCCAAAATATTCCAGAACACCATCAAGGAAGTGCCCACTGGGTTCCTGAAAGTCCTCATCGTGAGCAACGATATTATAATCTATGCAAAGTCTGTGAGCGAACACCATGAATGCCTTTGCAATGTCCTCTGGAGAATCCGGGATGCTGGTCTTACACTACATCAGGTGAATGAGAAATACATTCCTTCAGCTACAAGTTCTCTGCAGCTGGCATCTCCCTGGACCAGGTTAGAGCTGTGCAAGTCGCACTTGTCCCCTCCAACACCTCAGAGGTCAGGAGCTTCCTAGGAATGGTCAACTTCTGTGAACGGTTCATTCCTGAACTCACCGGCTAAACCCAACCATTGAGAGAACTCACAAAGGTGAATGCCTCTTGGACATGGGGCCCCACAGAGGAAGAAGCTTTTCGGCGCACAAAGGAAGTGCTATCAGCCAACACCTCCTTGGCCTATTTCGACCCAGCAAGGCCCACAAACATTGCCATAGATTCCAGTCCAAGAGGGCTCAGAGTGGTGCTCATACAACAGCAGTCCTAAGGGGAGTGGGCACCAGTAGCATATGCGAGTCGTTTCCTCATGGATACCGAACAGCAGTATTTGCAGATCAAAAAGGAGGCCATCACAATACACTGGGCATGCTGGCACCTTCAGCTCTACATGAATGGACACTTATTTATCATCACAACAGACCACAAGCCTTTAATAATTTTATTTCAAGGGACTGCGCCCAAGCCATCTGCCTGTATTGAGAAGTGGATGCTGCAATTGCAGGAGTATGACTGCTGGTTGGAATATTGACCCGGATCCAATAATTCAGCTGACTACCTCTCACAATACCTTGAGGCAGCCACTCCCCATGAGGAGGCCGAAGTCAAAGCAACAGAGGCTTATGTGCATTTTATAACAGAACACTCATGTCTGCTTCCAATATCTATGGCAACCCTGCAACAGGCTACAAAAGAAGATGAGTGTCTACATCTATCTCTGACAGTACTGCAGATGGGCAACTGGCTCCTCCCAAAAACGCACCTCTCCCAAAGGATTCCAGAAGCAAGAAGGACACTGGAATCTCTGCTGCATGTTCAACATGAACTATCGACAGACCAAAGTGGATGTCTGTTACGTGGACCTCGTCTAGTCATCCCTACCAGTCTCACTCAGCATGTAGTTAAGGACATCAAGGGAAAACAAAAACCAAGAACTGTCCCCACATGAAAGTGTGGTTTCCTGACATGGATGCCATGGTTGAGCAAGCTGTTCGGTCATGCCACTGGTGTCAAGTGACTAGTCTACCTGAGTCACCCACACCTGTGATTACGAAGGAAGGTCCTCGCTAGCCATGGGAGGTTACCAGTACTGATTTTGGACACCTGCCTGATGTCAGACATGCCCATGTCATCAAGGATGACTACACCAAGTATCCTGAGGTCAACATTATAAATTCCCAGTCCACCACTGAACTCACCACCAAACCAGAGAAAATAATAACCACCCAGGGGATAATGCACATCATTAGGACTGACAACAGACCCCCATTCCGGGGGCTATAATTCAAGGACTACTTACAAGAGTGGGGCATCCACCACAGAAAAGTAACTCCCAGATGGTCACAGACGAATGGGGAAGTGAAGCATTTCATGAGAACCCTCAACAAGGTCATCCAGACTGCCCATGAGGAGAGTCAACTCATTGCAAGAGCAATATACATCTCTCTACTTGAATATCGGCGGACACCACATTCAACAATGGGATGAGCCCTGCCACACACTAGCCTGGGGTGAGTCCTCAATGATACCATTCCTTATCACTCCAGGTGGTCACCAACCCCAATTGATGATCAAGACATATTTCAAAATTGGGAAAGAACCAATTGACGGGCCAGTGTAACTCAGCGAGAGTGTCTGAGTCCCATTCAAATACGTGATTGGGTTTTTGTCCAGGATTGCTACCTGGCAGCAAATTCAGGCTGTCATTTGAACAATGGCTATGGAAAGTGATTAAAAGGAGAGGCACTCTAATAACTGCTAGGCAAGCAGATGAGACTGTAACCAGGAATGTGTCATTTTTCAGGAAAGTATGAGGAGAAGTATAACGAGACCAGACACCGTAGGACAGTCAGAACTCTTTTGGCAAGGCAGAGGAATGGCCACAGTCCCCGCCACCCAGCAGGTCACATCAGGATGGTGGCAGGGAAACATCACCCTTCCCATCACCATTGCAGGGATTCCCGGATCCAGGGTTGGAGGGGTAAAGACACCATGCAGATTGGAGGTCTGTAAATTCAATTTTTGCAGCTTTGTAGCGGGTCAACTTGTCACCCAAGAGAGTATCCTGGTGCTGAGTAGGTGCATGCTCTGCAAGTAGGATCTCTTGAAGAGCCAGTTGTACAGTGTATAGCACAAATCCATATCTGATGCAGCTGTCATGATGTTCTCGGTGAGGTTGTTCCAGGTGTGACCTGCCATGTAGGATGATACTCTACTTCCTCTCTTGCTCATATGGATAGGGGAGTGTGGGTGAGTGCAAGTGATGGAGAGAGGAGGTTCATGACTGGCTGGAGGAAGTGTGGATGGTGAGTGAGGTAGGTGAATCCCTGGTAGTGCTTTGCCTTGCCGGTGTTAGTGAGAATCATGAATTGGCAGTGTGTCTAAATGGGTACCAATTTTCTTTGTCTGGGGTGACGTGTGGTGGGTGTCCCTCAAGGTAGGTTGAGTAATAATCTGGCAGTAGTGTGTTAGATAGTTTGCTTCGTGTGAAGAGATGAAGTATCAGAGAGCATTGGTGTAGTAAAGTCCACGTGATGAGGGCCCAGATGATGACCTTACAGGTGTCAGAAGGGAGCCACATGAAGAAAATCAAATCTGAGCATACAAAATATGTGAAAGCAGGTGGAAGTAATAGTGGCAATTTGATGTCTGATGGTGAGGCTGGTGTCCACAATGATGGATAGGTTTCTATTATGGTTGGTGGGTAAGGGGTTTGGGCCTAGTTTTGTAGGCAATCAAGATGAGTTAATGTTGCAGAATATCATTACTTCTGTCTTGCTATGTTGAATATGAGCTACTTGTCTCACACAGACATAGCCAAGTTGGTCAATGGGATACTGTATTAACTCTTGGTTGTGTTTGTGTCTTCTGAGAACTTTTGGAGTATCTGGGTATTGCTAGTGTAAGAGAAGATGTAGAGTCCCTGGATTTGACTGATGCCTGGTAGAGGAGCCATGTATAAGTTGAAGAGAGTAGGACTGAGTGAAGAGCCTTGTAGGACACTGCAGATGGGCTCCTTTGGTTCTGAGATCATGGAGTGTGCTTGAGCTGTTGCATACTTCCAATTATGAAGGAGGCTATCCACTTCAGAGATGGTGCTTACTTTCTTGTATTGTGGAGCCTGGAGATGACTGTGTGTGTGTGTGTGCTATGAAACTACAGGATTCCCCTGAAAAAAAAATGGACACTTGGAATATCCATGCCCTTTACCTTTCATGCAGTGCAGCAAGGTGGCTTACTGTGTAGTGATGTGTGCATGCTTGTGAAATATAGCCCCTAGGCTGCAATAATGCACAAGCTTAATGCAAGACAGTAGAGCAAGGTGTACTGCACTGCATGAAAGGAAGAGTGCGGGAGTGTGTGAAGTATTTCAATATATGATGCTTTACATTTTTGGTCAGTGCTGGGGCACAAACGTATGGCTAGAGCAAATGCAGGCACCCCTGCCACATGGTGCAAGGGTCACTGCAGTGGTACTAGGCAGCACATTTTGCATCAGTGCAGGTAGTGAGCAGGAAGACACTATAGCATGTTAAATGTGGCTCATTCCTGCACTCACTGTTTCAGGCAGGGCAGCAAGGTGCTTAGAGGTCATCACAGGAGGAAGATGAACTTCCCGATAAACATCTGCGGATGGCCCCTGGACAGTTTTACGATCTGTCCTGTGTAGTACATCATGTCACCTACTTTGTAACCCAACAGAGTACTCTTTGTTTGTGCAGTAGTTTATCTTATCGACATGTGCTCCAAGTAAATCTGCTACATTTGCTTAAAAGCAATTTGTTCATCCACACCTTTCTCAAAAAACATGTGCAAGTGTGGTCACATTTCTATCCAAATGTATTTGAAGCACAAAACAGTTTTCATTTGGCACTATGGCTCTCATCATGACATTGGAGGTTAGTTAACCGCCACGCTGGCAATGGTGGTAGTACCATCGCCAGGCTGGCAGAGAAGACCGCCAAATTATGACCATGGTGGTGATCCCTTCCATATACAGCCAATGTACCACCCCAACCACCAGTGTGGTCCGACCACTCACCACTCCGGTAGCCCCCTTCAAGCAGGAGGAAGACAATGAGCCACCCACCATATTATGCCATAGGAGACCACCAGGATTTATGGGGCGGGACCACCACCACCAAAAGCCTGGTGGAAACACATCACATAAAATGAGAGACTCACCTCCAAGCACACAGAGGAGTCCGCCGCCCCAATGGAACCCGAACTGGAAATCCTGCCAATGCTGTACCGTGCGATGGCAGTCCAGCAGCGCCAATGCTGACGAAGATGACAACGGTGAGTACAGCCACCTAGCACACAAGGGAGGGAGGGGAAAGTGACAAATACACACACGCACAACACACACCATACACATTCCACAAACTCAGAATTATTTGCAGAGCAACTCAACAACAGCATAAGCCAGGTGCAAAGAAAGCCATGACACATACCTTTGGTCTAACCACTGAAATACATTGTGTACAGCAACCTCAAAAAATAAAAATAAAAATATTTACAGATACAGCCATGGGCCAGTCCTATTGAAGTACAATGCCACAGGGCAAGGCCCTACTTGACTCCTGACAGCCGAGGCACTCCACTGGGCAGGGGCATCATGTGGGAAATAGGCAGGCACCTCAGGGGGTGGGTGTGGAGCTGGTGGGGAGGTTTCTTTTTGGGTGGGGGGTCATTGGGCTTGGGTTTGGGAGGGGGCACTCTCTACCCCTCCGTTCAGGGGTGGAGGAGTGGTCTTGGGGAGGGGGCCATAGTGCCACTCTTATGCTCCTTAGTGGCAGTCGTAGTCTTAGGGGGACTGGGAAACTGTTGCAGTTACTGGCAGGAGCAGAAGATACAATGTTGCAAAAGTCATCTTAGCTTCTTTGTTGCAGTTTTGTAGCATTCCTGGAGCAGTCAGCAGTTGATCCATCAGTGCAAGATGAAGTAAAGGATGCAGAGGATTCCTGCTGGAGTCGTGCAATCCGAATCTGAAAAAACACCCAGAGGAGAGACCCTAAATAGCCCTGAGAGTGGAATTGGTCACCTAGCCAAGTAAGCACCTATCAGGAGGGGTCTTTAACGTCACCTGCCAGCACTGGCCACTCAGATGCTCCCAGAGTTCCATGACCATCCTGAAAACAAGATGGCAGAACCCAGGGACACGCTGGAGGAGCTCTGGGCACCACCCCTCGGGTGGTGATAGACAGGGGAGTGGTCACTTCCCTTTCCTTTGTCAGGTACAATTCCCAGTTGTTAGACACCTAACATGGTCAATTTCGGAGTTACCATTGTGAAGCTGTACATAGTTATCAACATATGTCCAGTGCACACTGAAAATGGCGTCCCTGCACTGTCAAATTCTGGGAAAATAGACCTGGATGACGTAGGGGTACCTCTGCTAGTGCAGTGGTGTCCTCAAACACAGGTACTTTGCACCCAGCCTTCAGGGTCTGAAGGCCTGACATGTAGGTGACTTATAAGTGACCTGGTGCAGTGAAAATTGCTGTGAAAAAGTGCATGCACTTTTTCACACAGGCTGCAATGGCAGTCCTGTAGAAGCCTTTGCATGGGCTCCCTATGGGTGCCGAAAGACATGCTGCAGCCCATAGAGATCCCCTGGAACCCCAATGCCCTGGGTACCTAGGTACCATATACTAGGGACTCATAAGGGGTGTCCAGTGTGCCAATGTGGAGTGCAATACTGGGTTACCAGTATGTAAGGATGAATTTGGAACCAGAGAGAGCATAATCACTGGGGTCCTGGTTAGCAGGATCCTAGTGACACAGTAAAGCATAATGATGAAAACAGTTAAATATATTGACAAGTAGGCCACAAACCATAAGCACTGGGACCCAGACTAGCACGATCTCAGTGACACAATCAAAACACACTGACAAACAGGCCAAAAATGGAGGTAACCATGCTAGAAAGAGGCTACTTTTTCATTTTACCCTCCCCCCAAACGAAGGACAATAAGGCTAACCATGGCTTGTTGAGTCTTAATTTTCTAAGTGGTGATAAGTAGAGAGTACATCTGCAATAGAGTGGTTACCCCCTTTATCATCCACTATATGGTTACTTCCCTGTTTGGAGATTTTTACCTAGAAAACAGTGCATTACGTACTCTGAGATTCCCTATTTGTGAGGTTAATAAAACTTTTTCAAGTGGGGCAGTCTGACTGTCCCTGAGATCCTATGTCAAGACAATGCTAGACCGGGGTGCTGTCTCGGCAAGGCCAGAGCAGGGCAAAAAGGTTGACCCCATGGCTCTAAGTGAGAACAGGGCTGCTGTTCCTCTTGGGTTGGAGCAGGACAGGGCTGCTGTCCTATATCTTTAGAGGTAGTGCAGGGCTGCTGCACTAAAGTTTCTCTGGGAGGGCTGGAGGGTTGCTCCAAATTTACTAAAACAGTGCAGGGGAGGTCTCTCCCACCAAAGGAATGGTATAATTATTGGTAGGGTGGGGAAGGAAAGGAACACTTTGATACCCTTTCACCTGTGGTGCAAAGAGGCTTCAGGGCTCTTTCTCTTCTTTGCTTTTTGATTTCTCTTGAAATGAGAGGAAGCAATTCCTCAGGGATAACCAGCATGGATGCATGGGTCCTTAACTCTACCTCAGTCCAACCTGAGGCCTCTAGGTCATTACCTAAGAGACAGTCTACAGGCAGGCTAGGTGATACCACCACCTGCTTTGGGCCAGTAACTCCACCCCACCCCAATTAAGTTGCACTACAGCTAAGGGGAGAGACTGAGTGTAGTTATTGACATCAGTAAACTGATACTTCTGTCCAAGGAGGTGTTGTGCAGGAGACACTAGGGCCTGATTTATACTTTTTTAGCACCGCATTTGCGTCATTTTCTGTTGCAAAAGCGACACAAACATACAAAATTCAATTATATTCGGTAAGTTTGTGTCACTTTTGCGTCAAAAAATGACACAAATGGTGCACTAAAAAAGCATAAATCAGGCCCTAGGTTTTCAGTTACCAAAGTGATACTGGCACCTGTGTCTCTGTATTCCTGGGCCTCAACACCATTTATTTCAATTGACTGCTTGTACCTGTCCATGTTAAGACGACAAGAAGCCAAGGTGGCAAGGCCAATGCCACCAGGTGAGACAGAAACTATCTTCGGGGTTTCTACACCTACCCCAGTTTCTATGATGGACCCAAAAGTGAACCCAACTACACCCTTAGTTTGACTACTGCCAGTAGTCCCACCACTATTACTACTACTACTACTAGAGGCACTAAAAGTTGAAGTGGATGTATTAGTGATGTTAGGCTCAGGGGCTTTACCTGAACAGGACTATGGCCTTTATTTTTGAACACATGACATCAAGGCTTTTTTTGTGTGTGCAAAAGAGAAGATGAGTTTTTACCCCCCATCCCCAGAAGAGTGTTGTGGACCTGAAGAGGAATCTTTATGTTTATGTTTGTCTCCATGCTTGATCTGAGACTTTTCACCATCTTTCTTCTTTTCTTTGTCACCCCCTGTATGAGCTTTTATGCGCACTCTTGTTCTGACCCATTTGTTTTCCTTCTTTCCCAATTCTTGGGGAGAGGTGAGATCTGAGTCCACAAGACATTGGTGTAACAAATAAGACACACAACTATTCAATATATGCTCTTTCAATATCAGATTATATAGACCCTCATAGTCAGACACTTTGCTGCCATGTAACCAACCTTCTAAAGCTTTAATAGAACAGTCTACAAAGTCAACCCAATCTCGTGAATTTTCTTTCTTGGTTTCTCTGAACTTAGGGCCAGATGTAGGAAGCACTTTGCGAGTCGCAAACGGCAAAATTTGCCATTTGCGACTCGCAAATGCGTGTTTCCTCTGCAGAAATGCATTTTGCGAGTCGTTACCGACTCGCAAAATGCATTTCCGAATCGCAAATAGGAAGGGGTGTTCCCTTCCTATTTGCGATTCGCAATGGTATGCAATTCCATTTGTGACCGCTTATGCGGTCGCAAATGGAGTCGCAGTTACCATCCACTTGAAGTGGATGGTAACCCATTCGCAAACGGGAAGGGGTCCCCATGGGACCCCTTCCCCTTTGTGAATGGACCCCAAAATATTTTTTCAGGGCAGGGAGTGGTCCAAGGGACCACTCCCTGCCCTGAAAAAAACGAAACAAAAGGTTTCGGATTTTTTTAAATGCAGCTCGTTTTCCCTTAGGGAAAACGGGCTACATTTAAAAAAAACTGCTTTATTGAAAAGCAGGTCGCTAACATGGAGGCCTGCTGACTACAGCAGGCCTCCATGTTAGCGAGTGCCTATACTCGCTATGGGGCCGCAATTTGCGACCCACCTCATGAATATTCATGAGGTGGGTCATTGCGACCCCATAGCGAGTTGCAGTCGGTGTCTGAGACACCGTACTGCATAGCAATTTGCGAGTTGCAAATTGCGAGTCGGAAGGACTCGCAATTTGCAACTCGCAAATTGCTTCCTTCCTACATCTGGCCCTTAATTCTGTATTGCTCAGTGGTGGGCCCAAAACCATCAATGAGCACATTTTTCAGAATGTCATAGTTGTCTCAGTCTTCCTCCCTAAAAGCGAGGAGTCTGTACCTCCCTTTATCAGAAAAGGACAACCAAAGAATAGCAGCCCACTGCCTATGAGGGACCCTCTGACCTTTACAGGCCCTCTCAAGTGCAGAGAACGACTTTTCAATATCACCCCCCACCTTGTATGGGGGAACAACTTTGTGTAGGTTTCTTGCGTCAATAGTGTCCTCTCTGACCCCATATCTTCTGAAACTACCATTGCTGCTGGCACCATGGGGAACAAACCCTAACCCCTGTCTTTTCGTTTCCACAGCTAAGACTTCCCTATCTAAGGCCAACTGTTGCAGCCTCAATCTAGCCTCTTCCAATCTCAGCTTTCTGAGTTCCCTGTGTAGGGAGTTATCCTCACAATTGGATGTGTGGGACACTTCTGAGAATGAAGTGACATGGGAATGAGCAGAGGCAGATATTTCCCTAGCTTGTGTAACCCTAGTAATCTGGCGTCTAGGTGTGAAGGGGACTCTACTTGTGTGGGACCCACTCCCAATGCCAGCTACACTAGATGGTTTACCAGGGGAAAGATCTTGTAAAGGACCCTCCCCTGCTTCCTCAGGACACTCTCCTGATTCTATAGGGTTACCCCCTCTCTCTCCTCTCCCTGGTGACCAGACTATTCTTGGTCATCCTGGAGAAGGAGATTTAAAAGGAAATCCTTGTTAGGGTTCTTTCCAATCCCTTGGCTTCTCTCTAAGTAAAGCCCCCTCAAGCTTTTAAAGTGTAGGTTCTCATAAGTAGTTTTGATAACCCTAGGGGTGGCCTCAGAGGAAGACATAGTGATAGAAAGTTAGAGTAAAGGGAAAGAAAAGAAAAATACCTACTTTATCTGACTTTTAGACTTTTAGAAAGCAAGTGAAAGGACTAGCTATACTTTTGTATAGCTCCAAGTATGGAGTACACTTTACTGTTGAAAGCATCGGTGACAGGGTGATGAAGCTATTGCAAGTACTTATCCCAGCTCTGCATCACCAATGTAGGAGTCTGGCCTGGTTTGTAGTGGGTACTAAAGGTACTTACACCTTATACCAGGTCCAGTTATCCCTTATTAGTTAAATGTAGTCAGTGTCTAGAAGCCAGGCTGTTTAGAGGTAGCTGTAGACAGAGCAGCTAAGGCTGAACTAGGAGACATGCAAAGCTCTTGCAATACCACTGTAGTCACACAGTACTCACACAGATGAAAGACAATATTCAGTTTTACCAAAAAAAGGTACTTTATTTTATTGACACAAGGCCAAAAATACTTTGGAAACTATACTCCCTTAGGAGGTAAGTAAATTACATAGTATATACACTAGTAACTAAAAACAGGTAAATAAACAGTCAGAAAATAGTGCAAACAGTGAAGATCACAATAGGTTGCAATGAGCCTAGGACAAACACAAGCCATATACTAAAATAGTAGAATGCGAAAGTCGGTTTCCCACCTAGGCAAGTGTAGAGTGTAGAGAGGCGCTGGGTGTGTAAGAAAACACCGAAGGTAAGTAAAATACCCCACCACAGAGCCTAGGAAAGCAGGTGTAAAACACACCAGGTTTCCTAAAACACTCTAGAAGTTGTGATAGAAGACAGTGCAAGAACCATAAGAGACTGCAAGACACCAATGATGGATTCCTGGACCTGAAGACAAGAGCTGTGGAAGAAGGGGCCCAAGTCCAAGAAGTACTGAAGAGTCCAGGGAGAACAGGAGCCCCTGCTAACCAGGAGTAAGGTGCAAAAGAGGAACCACCGGTGACAAGACAAAGTCAGTATTGCAACAAAGAAGATAGATGCAGGTTCCTGGATGGTGCAGAAGATGTCCCATGCCAGATGGATGAATGCAGTCTGATTTGTGTCGCTGGGTTCCCCCAACAAACCTTTGTAAACGCATAGATTGCAGTAAGTGGAAAATGGTGCTGCTCGGGACCAGGAGGGACCTGGTGGCCTCTACCCAGGAGATGGAGACAGAGGGGGCTGTCAGCAACTCAGAGAGCCCTCAGAAGACCAGACAGCACACACAGGAGTCCCACAGGACAGGGACAAAGAAGGTGCAAATGTAGGCCCACGCAGCACAACACAAAGGATTCCCACACTGCCGGAGAAACACTCAGGAAGCTGTGTATTGCATGATGGAGTGCTGGGGGCCTCAGTTGTGTTGTGCATGAAGAACTTCTTGGAAGATCGCACGCAAGCCTTGGCAACTACAAGTTACGCATTGCATGGGGGTACTGTGTTGCACGGGGAGGCAAGCTCTTACCTCCACCTAATTTGGGCAGCTGGATGTTGGGACTGTTATAGTCATTTTAGTCCACTACCCATGTCGCTGGATCCACATCTGTTGTCTGGAGAAGGGACCCAAGCCATCGGTTCTTGTTGCAGAGAGATGCCTGTTGAAGCAGGGAAGTGATTCAGTCACTCCACAGGAGATTCCTTTGGTTCTTCTGGTTCAGGCTGAAGACAGGAGGTCCTCTGAGGATGCATGACCTGGAAACTGTTGCAGTTGCGGGCAGGAGCTGAAGATACAATGTTACAGAAGTCATCTTAGCTTCTTTGTTGCAGTTTCGGGGTGTTCCTGGAGTCAGTGGTTTATCCGTCAGTGGAAGATGAAGTGAAGGATGCAGAGGATACCTGCTGGAGTCTTGCATTCCGAATCTGAAGAAACACCCACAGGAGAGACACTAAATAGCCCTGAGAGGGGGGTTGGTCACCTAACCAGGTGAACACCTATTAGGAGGGGTCTCTGACGTTACCTGCTGGTACTGACCACTCAGATGCTCCCAGAGTTCCCTGACCATCCTGAAAACAAGATGTCAGAACCCAGGGACACTCGGGAGGAGCTCTTGGCACCACCCCTAGGGTGGAGATGGACAGGGGAGTGGTCACTTCCTTTTCCTTTGTCCAGTTTTCTGCCTGTGCAGGGACTGGGGGTCCCTGAATTGGTGTTAACTTGATTATGCAAGGAGGGCACCATCTGTGCCCTTGAAAGCATTTCCAGAGGGTCTACCCCTCCCATGCCTGTAACAACTATTTCCAAAGGGAGATGGGGTAACACCCCTCTCCTAATGGAAATGCATTGTTCTGCCTTCCTGGGATTGAGCTGCACAAGCCCCAGGAGGGCACAAGCCTGTCTGTGAGGTGGTAGCAGCTGGGGCTGCATTGAAAACCTCAGAAGGCTGGTATGGCAGTACTGGGGGTTTACTATGGAGCCCTACAGTGCATGGAATTGTGCAACCAATATTAGAATCAGTAGTGGTGCACAATTCCCAGTTGTTAGACACCATACATGGCATTATTCAGAGTTACCATTGTGAAGCTGGACAAAGATATTGACCTGTGTCCAGTGCACGTTTAAAATGGCGTCCCCGCACTCATGAAGTCTGGGAAAATGGGTCTGGATGACATGGGGGGCACCTCTGCTAGTGCAGGGATGCCCTCACACACAGGTACTTTGCACCCAGCCTTCAGGGTCTGAAGTCCTGATATATAGGTGACTTATAAGTGACCTGGTGCAGTGAAAATGACTGTGAAAAAGAGCATACTCTATTTCACAGAGGTTGCAAAGGCAGTCCTGTAGAAGCCTTTGCATGGGCTCCCAACGGGTGCCAAAAGACATGCTGCAGCCCATACGGATCCCCTGGAACTCCACTGCCCTGGGTACCTAAGTACCATATACTAGGGACTTATAAGGGAGGTCCAGTATGCCAATTTGGAGCGAGATACTGAGTTACAAGAATCTAAGGATACATTTGGAACTAGAGAGAGCATAAGTACTGGGGTCCGTGTTAGCAGGATCCCATTGACACAGTCAAAACACACTGACAAACAGGTGAAAAACGGGGGTAACCATGCTAGAAAGAGGCTACTTTCTCACAGTTGTTGTCATGCAAAGCAACACAAGAAGAATGCAAAGTCTTCAGTAATACTTACAAAGACATGCAGGACGATCTGCACCACATTGCAAGGCTTTGTAAAGAAATGTAATACAATACAACTGCTTGTGCTGCCTTATAGTACATTTCAACTAGGGTGGGGGTTTCATGGGTGGAACATGGGCAATCCCATGTATCCACCTATTGATTTTGGCACATTCCGAGATTTACTTAAGCTAGTACACCTAGGACTGCATTACATGCTACACCTTCCCCATTGAGATATAACTTGAGAAATATCTTTATTTTTCTTTGTTAATTCATCTTCCGATGTATTCCGCCTTCTGCAGCACACCTAGAAATAAGGAGATGCCTCTAGGGATTGTTTTTTTGCAGGAAGGTGCCCCTTGCAGCACAGAACAATACTACCTGTAACACAGGCAGCTTTACACCATGGTGTGAGGGTGCCTGAGTTGGCACTAGACAGCACACAGTGTGCCAGCACTGAGAAATGGTAGAAACGTCCCATATCTTTAGGAATATGGAGCATTTCTGCTCTCTTCATTTCATTCAATTCTGGGTTACAGGAAAGATTAGTAAGCATGCCCCTCAACTTTTTTTCCTATATCCCCCCTTGGAGTGAAACATTCTCAAAGAAACTCAATTTATCTAAAAATTATAAGCTTCTATAGGGACAACATGCATTAATATTTGTGCTGTTTCAGAGTTAATAGTTCAATAACCCTGTACAACAACTAAACGATTCTGATTCAATTCTCGGAGCAGTACAAAGCGCAATATAGTCTCAGCTTCCCACCCCTTGCATGAAGCTATTTAAAACCCTATCACCTCACAGCCATGCCAGTGCATTTTAACCCCTTTACTCCCATTTTTCAAAACTAAACCACTTAGGTGGTCATTACAACCTCAGCGGTCTTTTAAGAAGACCGCCGAGGGACCGCCATGCGGAAGACCGCTAGTAGTGGCGGTTTGCCGCTCGGCGTATTATGACCGTTGGCTGCCCTCCGTAGTTTTTCGACGGAGAGCCGCCAACAGCCATACTGGCGGGCGGCGGGGAAGTGGAGGTTGCTCCACCTCCACCGCCACGCCAACAGAACGCCGCCGAGCTAATCACGTCCTGTGATTCTGTGCAGCGGTGTTCTGTTGGCGGTGTGGTGTTGGCGAAGCTGCCCCCATGTCTCCCGTGCCCTCCCGGCGGATCGACGGAACAGGTAAGTCGATCGTCCGTTAGGGGAGGGGGGTGGGGGGGTGTTGTGTGGGTGCATGGGGTGTGCGTCTGTGTATGTAGGGGGTTGTGAGTGCGTGTATGCTTGCGGGGGTGTTGCGTGTTTCGGAAATGTGTGTGTGTCTGTCTGTATGTATGTCTGTATGGATGTGTGCATGAATGTGTGAATGTGGGTGTACGTGTCTGAGTGTGTGTGTGGGTGTTGGCATGTATGTCGGGGTGTGTGCGTGTGTGTGTTGGTGGTGCCTGCGTGCGTGTCGGGTGTGTATGTGTAAGGTAGTGTCGGGGCGGGGTGAGGAGGGGGGCCCTGCCACCTTTGGGAGTTGGCAGGGGTGGTGGGGGGTGTAGGAGAGGGAGTCGGGGTGGGGGTGGGGGGTGGGGGAGACCCCTATCAGTGCCAGGGAAGGAATTCCCTGGCACTGATAGTGCTTACCGCCATGGATTTCATGGCGGTTCCTACCGCTGGAAATCCACGGCGGTAAGCCGGGTCACAATACCAGCGGCGGTATTGTCACGGCCGCCGGGCTGGAGACCCAGGTCTCAAGCCCAGCGGTCGTCTCCACCCTGGCGGCCGGAACGGGGAAGCGGCAGATGACCATGGCAGTAACCGCCATGGTCATAATACTAAAAAAAAGACCGCCAGCCTGTTGGCGGTCTTACCGCCGCTTTAACACCGTCCGCCAGGGTTGTAATGACCCCCTTACTCTCTTACAAATCTTATCATCTGTTTTTCAAACATTCTCATAACTCCCAAGAATATATATCACCTTCCCCTTTCCCCACCTAGGTCTATGCTTCCAGGCATCTGCTTTACTCCCTTCTCTCCTACTGTTGCCTGGAACACTGTTTCACATGTCACACAACTCTCAGGGGGATCTTCACCTGTCGCCTCCAACACCCACTCCTCTACCAGAAAATGTGTAAAAATAGATAACTCCCACTCTTGTCTGTCTCCCACCCCACAAAGTGTCTCTCAAGGATCTATTCACTCTCCCACCCTCTTTAACTTACATATTGAACAACCTGAAACACTGCTAAACAATTTCAAAGTTTTGTACCACTTTTATACTGACGATTCCCAGTTATTGATAAAAGTTACCTTCCCTGAAGGCATTATCTGTGGCGCACAGATTCTGGCAAAAAAGATTTATTCACAGATGATCCCCCAGCACCTTGAATGAAACCCTCAAAAACAAAATGATTTCTAATATCTCACTACAACAGTTTAACACCAGCACAATGGTGGCACGATAAACTCTATATTACCACCCAACACTTGTTGAGTATGCCAAATTGGTAGACCTCTTCCAATGCAAGAATCACTGCTTCCAAGTTCACGTGATGTTCCAGGGATAAAAAAATTCAATTTCCTCGGTGTATAAAACTGTTTTTCTCCACTGAGGATTTTAAACATACCGTTGAATCAATAGCCTTACCCAGAATAGACCTTGGGAACACCCTTGTTACTCCAAAAATTACCGTAAATCCCTTGAAACCAGCACTGCATGCCACAGCCAGACTGATCAATGAAACAAGGAATTTTGACCACATCACCCCAATTCTGATCTCACTAAAGTTTCTCCTGAATGAAGCAAGGAACACTGTCAAAATGTTCTGCAAGATTTACAACCTCTTCTGCTCTGACCAGAAACTACCTATCTAAGTAACTAATCATCTCAGGTGGACAGCAGGTTTTACAACACATGGACACTCTTATATTGTAAACGTTGATCTGCAGAAAAAAAGGACACTGAAACAATTATTCTCTGGTATTGCACCTTAACTCTGGGAATCCAATAATACCAACAGACAGGGTGATTGTTCATCCTTCAAAAGCAACATGGAAACACTATTTATTTTTCATCTTTTCTCAACTGAAGATTAAACTTTTTATAGATCTTCTTGTTTATTTTTTGCACTTAAGATAACTGCTTTGAAGGTAGTGCTGCTTCTAAGTAAGATTGGTCAGATACACTTAATTTCAGGTTTGTAAATTACTCTTCTATTAACTGTATTTCCCTAAACTTCATCTTCTCTCACCACTCGTTGTAAATATTATTTTTTCACCCAAATTTACCCACACTTACCATGATGAGCCCCATCTCTACCGTTATCCTACTCTGCAAATATAAATCTGCCTTGTTGTATGTTAATATTTGCACAATTTCACCTATGCAAAGCATGATGTACCCCTTAGTTGATGTCGACACTTCACAAAACTACAAATAAATAAATAATGTTGTTCTTCACTGTTCATCAGCACCCAGAAAGAACGAAAAAAATAGTGCTACACTGCTTTATACAATATGCCCCACAGACAAGAACCCCCGTCAGAATTATTTTATGGTCCACTTGTAACTTGGCATAGCCTATCCATCACCCCGAAAAGCCCATTCCACAGAAGATAATAGAAAAATGACATTTGTCAAAGTTTTTTACATACCCACAGATGAAATGTAGAAGACTCATATTTCTGTCCATTCTTCTAATACTGAGCTATTATATGTAGCTGTGAAGTAGCTCTATAAATTGTAAATTCATTTTGGTCTGGTACATATTTATGTAAAAGAAATGCTGTTAGTCTCACCTAACTGCTGTTACGTCCACATTGGTTTAGGTGAATCGTAGCCTATTCATTGTTAAACACTTTTTATTCAAATACATTTCTTTCAGATTTATCCATAAATTGTTTTCATTAATTACATTTTAATTCGTGTACACTTCATAATAATGAGCTCACATTGTGCATTTATGCTAACTGTGCTAATCAGAAGCATTTTTCATAATTAATACAACAAAAATGTTTCTACATGTTTATATTGAACAATGGGATCTGCTAATACATTCATTCTTGAGACATTGGCAACACTTACAGCCAGAGTTCCTTCCCTGTTTGTTATTCTCTTATTTGGTCACTCTCATCCTGTTTCTATTCTTTTCGGCCCACTATTCCAGAAATCTCAGCGGTGCTTTTTCTGGAAGGTTTCAATGTTTATTATGCATGTTTATAAACTGCTTTTTTGTCTATTCATTTTGTAATCACACTCAGCTATAAAAATTCAGTAAATTCGTATCTAGCATTTACCTCTCTAGGGGCCAGATGTACGAAAAAAACAAATTGCGAGTTGCAATTTGCGAGTCCTTCCGACTCGCAAATTGCAACTCGCAATTTGGTATGCAGTACGGTGTCTCAGACACCGACTGCAACTCGCAATGGGGTCTCAATGACCCACCTCATGAATATTCATGAGGTGGGTCGCAAATTGCGGCCCCATTGCGAGTATAGGCACTCGCGAACATGGAGGCCTGCTGTAGTCAGCAGGCCTCCATGTTAGCGACCTGCTTTTAAATAAAGCAGTTTTTTTTTTTTTTTAAATGTAGCCCGTTTTCCCTAAGGGAAAACGAGCTGCATTTCAAAAAATCCGAAACCTTTTGTTTCGTTTTTTTCAGGGCAGGGAGTGGTCCTTTGGACCACTCCCTGCCCTGAAAAAATGTTTTGGGGTCCATTTACAAAGGGGAAGGGGTCCCATGGGGACCCCTTCCCGTTTGCGAATGGGTTACCATCCACTTCAAGTGGATGGTAACTGCGACTCCATTTGCGACCACATACGCGGTCACAAATGGAATTGCATACCATTGCGAATCGCAAATAGGAAGGGAACACCCCTTCCTATTTGCGATTCGGAAATGCATTTTGCGAGTCGGATCCGACTCGCAAAATGCATTTCAACATAGCAAAGTGGCTTTTGCGAGTCGCAAACGGCGTTTTTCGCCGTTTGCGACTCGCAAAACCCTTGCTACATCTGGCCCCAGGTATCATTGCATCCTACGTGAAAAAGCAACATGCTTTTGTCTTTGCAAACATCTGTGATATTTACACATTTTCTTTTGGACTCAAACGATTTTGTTTGAGATTAACCTTGCATCTGTATTCGACATAATAGATGGTGTATTTATATTTTTATTCTCCTCATTAGTTTTATGCTTTATCCAAGGCATTCTCTGATTTTACAAGTACTGTATCCTTCTAGTTTGATACATTTTTCTCTATATGGGTGAGTGATTATATTTGACTTCAGAATGTAGTTAGATAAATTGTGGTTCATGCTCAGAAAAGTACGCTTTTGTGGCTTCCCACAAAACATTTATCTGCCTCCTTTGTCTCTAAGTCCGATGGGGATACAATTCAGTTAAGAATAATTGTTTGTTTATATGCAAACACTGTGTTATTCTGAAATAAATGTGGCACATCACAATCATTTGGTATTGTTTGCCAGATCCTAAAAAAGGATTGTTTTATTCAGGTATGATTCCACATTATAAGTGGACGAAAATACCATGCAATTATTCTTTATTTATTTTACTTCTGTAAACTCCCTTTTGTTGATCAAGCGTGTCTTATTATTGGCATCTGCCAATATTTGCTAAGGATAGCATTGTCCTGTAGGGTCTCATTATTCTAATGAGACTACTGGATTTTGAGTGGCAGAATCGCCCGCAGTGTGGGAGACTAAGGCCCTCATTACAACCTTGGCAGTAAATGCCGCCTACCGCCATGCTGACGGCTGCCAACATACCGTGACCGCGTCGGTATTCCGCTACGGGCATTATGACCCACACCAAGAAATCCGCCACTATACAGACACCCACACTAGTCCGCCAGACCAAAGGTCAGTGATAAAATGACGATAGCTAAACCCACACCATTACGCCAACGGGAATACGCCTACAGTATCACGACCCACGAATCACCGCATCAGTCTTTCAACTGCGGTAAACCATTAGTACACACCGCCGTGCTCAAAATACACACACTAAACAAAACTACACCACATTAGATCATTCAAAATACACACACCTGACACACATACACACATCACACACACTCAACTAATCCAATATAAAACACACACCCACATTACCCACAACCCTTTCAACATGAAAAAAGATTGCTAACAGAGAGGGAGTGACAAGCTAGGAACTACCACTAAATTAGAGGCACTATACATCATCATCCATACACCATCCACGCACCCCACAACACAACACAACACCCCACAAATCAACCCACAGATCCTCACATATACCACTCACACCACATCCATGGCACCCAAAAGACACCCCAGGTTTTCAGAGGAGGAGCTAAGGGTTATGGTGGAGGAAATCATCCGGTTAGAGCCACAGCTATTCGAATCATAGGTGCAGCTGACGTCCATTGCAAGGAAGATGGAGCTATGGCGGAGGATCGTGGACAGGGTCAACGCCGTGGGACAGCACCCGAGAAGTATCTTCAGGAAGAGGTGGAATGACCTATGGGGGAAGGTGAGCTCCGCGGTTGCAAGACACCAGGTAGCCGTATAGAGGACTGGTGGTGGACCCCAACCTCTTCCCCCACAACTAACAACATGGGAGGAGCAAGTCTTGGCGATCATGCATCCTGAGGAGTAGCAGGAGGACTGGACTCTGGTAAGTCAAATCTTTACTACTATATCACCCACCCTACCTGCATGCGATCACAAACTCCTACCCCTACCCTGACCACCATCACTCCACCACCTCACACATACCCCACTATCACAATCCCCCATCCCAATACCAAGCCCTGCATGTAACACCAATGCATGGACACACATCCCAGACCTGCATGGACACCCATCACCACAGCATGCCAGTAGAGAGACTGACCCAGCCCACAAAATTACCACGCACACAAGGCAAAGCTGACAGAGATATCACAACCATACGGGGAAACACGCCCATGCACAAGATGGCACACACAGATACACTAACACTGCAATAGCATCCCCACAGGACCCCTACTCAACGTCACCGGAGAGGAGGTGCCAGCTACATCCAGTCCCCCCCAGAAGAGGCCCACAGTGACGACAGCAGCTCTGCACACCTGGATCAGGATGACCAACCTGGCCCATCAGGGACCTCTGGACAGTCTGTTCCCCTGCCACAGTCCCAACCCACCACAGAGCCTCCCCCCTCAGGAAACACCAGCACAGCACCCATCCAGCGGGCCCATGCCACTGTCCCCAGGACACGTCAATCAGCAGTGTGTCCATCACTACAGGGACCCCAGGCAACTCCACGAACTCAGGACGATCAGGGACCTGGAGTCAGTGGCAGTGGACACACGGTTCAGGGGACAGAGGCACAGGAAAACAGGGAAGCTGGGAGGACTGCTGTGCGACAGGGCGAGGACAGGCCCAGGGAACCCACTCTCCAGGAGGCACTCACCAACATCCTCGGAGCATACCACCATTCCCAGGAGATGATGGGCCAGATTCTGGCCAAGTTGCAGGAGACCCAGCGGCTGCAGGAGGGACAGTACCTGGGGATCAGGGAGGACCTCAAACTCATCTACACCATCCTGGTCACAATTGCAGAGGTTCTGGCTGACATGGCCAATACCATGAGGGAGGCAGTGGCACACCAACGGCCCCTGAAACTAGCCAAACCGATGAACAGCCTTCCACCTCCGCCGGCGGTAGTGGACTGGAGGCCCAGCCACAGGACTGACAGGCCACTATCACCCCAGACCCCTGCAGAAGGAGAACCACCCCGCAAATGGTCCCTGTGATCCAGGCAGAAGCCAGAGAACATTGCCAAGACCCCGCCAGGAAATAAGACTCTCCTGATGGTCACCATTCTGTCCCACTCTGTCACCCTGTCCACCTTGAATTGCCATTACTCCCCTTCCTATTCCCCATTGGAAAATGCACCTGTGATACCAAGAGACTGGACTCTACCCTGGACTTTCCTCCACCATCAGCCCAGCACATTACACATCCCCCTTTACTTATTAGCACGTAAATAAACACCCTTGGAACAAATACAAATCTGGAGTCTGTCAAATGATTCAAATATGTATTAGTTCAACATAATCAAAGCATTGCAAGTTAAATGTACAGTCAAATGTACTTTGAAATGACCTCTGGTGGGCAGCAGTACTCATAGCAGGAGCCAGAGTGGACCACAGAGATCTGAAAATAGAGATGCCAAAGGGTACAGTAAGTGGCCATAGACATAGGGAAATCAGGCTGCCATGTACAATGTCCGACAGATGATTGATACGTTAAGTTAAGTTACAGTGTCTTACCTGTGTGTCACTGGAAGTACTGCTGTATTATGCTGCTTCTGTTGTCAACATCTTCTTCCTCTGCCTCCTCGTCCTTACTGTCCACAGGCTCCACCACTGCCACACACCCATCTCCAGGCTCATCCTCCTGCAGAAAAGGCATCTGGCATCTCAAGGCCAGGTTGTGCAACATGCAACATGCAACGTTGATGTGGCACACCTTCTTGGGTGAGTAGTAAAGGGATCCACTTGTCAGATGGAGGCACCAGAACCTGGCCTTCAGGAGGCCGAAGGTCCTTTCAATAATCCTCCTTGTACACCCATGTGCCTCATTGTAATGTTCCTCTGCCCTTGTCCTGGCATTCCTCACTGTGGTCAGTAGCCATGAGAGGTTGGGATAACCAGAGTCCCCTGCCAATATCGAGGGACAACTGTTAGACACATACTAACCCTTAGGGACAACTCCATATCCAGACACCAACCTTTACTGTGTGGGGACCTTGGGCTCACCTATTAGGCACACCCGGTGCCTCTGGAGTTGGCCATTCACATAATGCTGCTGTTCCTCAAGATAAAGGTATCATGCACAGAGCCAGGGTATTTGGCATTCACCTGGGAGATGTACTGCTCTGCCAAAACACACTATCTGCGCATTCATAGAGTGATAGCTTTTTCTATTCCTGAACACTTGTTCATTTCTCCAGGGGGGGACACATGCCACATTTGTACCATCAATGGCACCAATGATGTTGGCGATACGTCCCAGGGCATAAAAGTCAGCTTTCACTGATGCCAAATCCTCCACCTGGGGGAATATGATGCAGCTGCGCATCTATTTCAGCAGCGCAGACAACACTCTGGTCAACACGTTTGGGAACATTGGCTGAGACATCCCTGATGCCATGGCCACTGTTGTTTGGAAAGAACCACTTGCCAGGAAATGGAGCACAGACAGGACCTGCTCTAGAGGGGGGATGCCTGTGGGCTGGCGGATAGCTGACATCAGGTCTGGCTCCAGTTGGGCACAAAGTTCTTAGATTGTGGCACGGACAAGTCTGTAGGTGATGATAATGTGTCTGTCCTCCATTGTCGCAAGGTCCACTAAGGGTCTGTACACTGGAGCATGCCGCCATCTCATATTTAGCCTCAGTGGTTGAAGCCTATGGAAGAAAATGGTGAGCAGAGGGTTATATTCACACATCTATTTAACTAATGATGAATTTCTTCCTTTACAGAACCAGTATGTGAATCCAACAATCAGTTTCTGTGACAATGTCTGCTGTGATGCAGTTAGGTGCCATGGCCTGTGCCCCACTAAAATGGTGGCTGCCTGACCTGTGAGGAGGGACAAGTGGAAATGAGGTAATTCCGCTGGCGTTGTGCGCCGTCGCGGTAGGCAGTCGAAGACCGCCGCACAACTTCGCATTGGTTATCATTGGGCTGTATGGGTTCCAGGAGCCAGTGGCGATGTACGCCGGCTGTGACGGTACGCACCGCCGTGGACGTCACCGCCATTTTCTCTCTGTTCACTCACTTGATACCTGACCACCAACAGGAGAGGACTTACACTGCAAGTGCTGCTGTGACCTGTGTCTGGGAGCGACAATGGCTCATGTGTCTGGGGAAAGGGCCCCTGCCTTCACTGCGGAGGGGTTGGAGAAACTGGTGGATGGGGTCCTACCCCAGTACACATTACTCTACGGTCCACCAGACAAACAGGTGAGTACACTGTGTGTATGATGCATGAGCCATGAATGTATGGAGTGCTGTGTGTGTAAGCCACATGTTGGGGGGGCTGAGGCGTCCTGGCCAGAGTGCTGCATGTAAGGTGGTCAATGTATGTGCGTCGGGGGATGGGAGGGATCTGGTGGTCCATGAGTGTGATTGTCTGGACGGTTGACTAATTCACTTTTCTGCTGTCTTTTCCATGCAGGTCAGCGCCCATCAGAAAAAGGGTATTTGGCGTACCATTGCCAAGGAGGTGCGGACCCTGGGGGTCTTTGACAGGCAGAGCACCCACTGCCAAAAAAGGTGGGAGGACCTGCACCGCTGGGCAAAGAAGACGGCAGAGGCCCAGCTGGGGCTGGCCTCCCAACAAGGAAGTGGTGCCCGTCGCACCATCACCCCCCTGATGTTCCGCATCCTGACGGTGGCCTATCTGGAGTTGGATGAGTGCTTGAGGGCATCACAGCAGACACAAGTGGGGGAGTACAGATTCAGAATCCAGATTTTGCGTGCGTTAAGAGTTACCTGGGTGGGGTATGTGGGCTATGGGTGCCCCTAGGCCAGGTCGAAGATGGCAGGGTAGGTCCCTTGTTGGGCAGGCTCTGAAGCACTCCTACCCCAATAGTGTTATTGGACATCTACTACTGGGTAGGGTCCTGTGGGTTTCAGGTGTGCAGCTAATGGCGTTAGGCATTGCACCCCATGGGCTGGTGACTATCTTAGTAACTGGTAGTGTATGGCCTAGTGCATAGGGATACTCCCTGTTTGTTGTGTATGCCAACGGTGGTGTTGTTGCTGGCATTTACCAAGTGTATCCTCTGTCTCTCCCCTCCCTTTTTGTTTTGTCACCCTGTCCTTGTGTGCATTAGCATCATCTGGCGGAGGAGCAGAGGCACCGGCGACAGAGGGAGCTGCATCCCACATGGGCCTGGATGCCGAATCCACCGACAATGAGGGCACCAGTGTGACGGCGGGCAAGGCGAGCACCATGATGGGGACAGGAGGAGAGACCACAGACATCAACTCCTCCTCCAATGGAAGTTCCCTGGCTCCTTCACCTCTGTGCTCATCCCAACAACAGGTTCAGCCGCCACCCCCCCCTACCAGCACCGCCCTCCCAGCAGCCCCTCAGCGTGTTTCCCGTGCCCGCTCACCCAGGAGGGTGGGCATCTCCTTCGCCCCAGGCACCTCAGGCCCTGCCCCAGTCAGCCCTGCTGCCCTCAGTGAGGAGGCTATTGACCTCCTGAGATCCCTCACTGTTGGGAAGTCAACCATTCTGCATGCCATCCAGGGTGTCGAGAGGCATTTGCAACAAACAAATGCATACCTGGAGGGCATTCACTCTGGCGTGGCGGCCCAACAGAGAGCATTTCAGGATCTGTCCTCCGCACTGATGGCAGCCATTGTCCCTGTCTCCACCTCCTCCTCCAACTTCCTCTACCCAGTCCCAATCCCCTCAATCCCAGCCTATCCCAAGCACACTTTCAGACCAGTATTCACCAAAATCAACACACAAAAGTGGCACAGGAAAACACAAGCACACACTTCCTCTCACAGCCACTCCCACAAGCACCATACCCATGCAGACACACCAACATCCACTGCCTCCACTGTGTCCCCCCTCCTCTTCGTCCACCTCCCTCCTAGTAGCGTCTCCACTCACACCTGCATGCACTACATCCTAATCCACTACCTCCATCACCAGCACGCCTATCACAACACACCCCTCACGAGCAGTCACCACCCCCACAACCATGCACACATCCCCTGTGTCCTCTCCCAGTGTGTCCCCTCCTCCCAAAGTACACAAACGCAAGAACCCACCCAACAGCGATCCTCCTCACAACAGCATCCAGACCATGTACTCAAAGTCAGCAGACAGACACCTCCTACAACCACTCCCTCTTCCTCCACTCCCAAACCTCCTCCCTCTTCCCACCCCAGTGTGTTTAAGAAGCTTTTCCTGGCATTGACCTCTTCCATACCCCTCCCCGCCGTCCTTCCCCTCGGGCCAGGGTGTCCAGAATCCAGGCCAGCACCTCAGCCACCAAGTCGCCGTCCGCTGTTGTACCTGCAACTCACAGAGGCTCAAAGGGGGCACCCGTCAGCCCAGCCAGTGTGCCACCGACCCCCACAAAGGACAAAAGCATTTCGCCACCTGCCAAGATGAAGAAGGGCCCAGCATGCAGAAAGGGCAAGGAGAACGAACCACCCAGCAAGGCCTCCTCAAAAACTCCAGCTGCCAGAGCCAAGGTCACACCACTATTTGCCAAGGAGAGGAAGGGACAGAAAACACCAAGCAAGGCACTTCAGCCATCGGAGGTGGCTGGTGAAGGCATGGTGGCTACCAGCACAACCGCCAGCCATGCCACCTGCACCGGGGCCAGCACTTCCAGCAGCCCCGCCGCAAGCACTGCCGCAAGCACCACTGCAAGCATCGCCGCAAGCACCGCCACCTGCACCACCAACTGCACTGTCGCTAGCACGATGACTGTCAGCAGCAGCAGCCCCAGTGGGCAGCCATCTGAGACTGCAGGAGAAGGGCTGGAGCTTCCCTCCACCACTGGCAGCACTGGAACCTGCACCACGGCCAGCACTGCCATATGCACCACCGCCAGCCCCGTTGTGAGCACCACCACGCGTAGGACAGTAGGACCACTATCAGCAGCAGCAGCCCCAGTGGGCAGACATCCAAGGCTACAGGAGAAGGGCTGGAGCCTCCCACCACCACTGACAGCATCCCCACCAGCACCGACACTACCACCAGTTTACAGCCTTAGCCGCCGTAGGATGGAGTCTAGCCTTGCCTCCAAGGACTATCATGCCACCTGTTCTGTGCAAATCTCATGCCTCAGACACCCAGGTGGAGACTGCAGGAGAAGGGCTGGAGCCTCCCTCCACCACTGGCAGCACTGGAACCTGCACCACGGCCAGCACTGCCATATGCACCACCGCCAGCACCGCCGCAGGCCCCGTTGTGAGCACCGCCACGCGTAGGACAGTAGGACCACTATCAGCAGCAGCAGTCCCAGTGGGCAGACATCCAAGGCTACAGGAGAAGGGCTGGAGCCTCCCACCACCACTGACAGCATCCCCAACAGCACCGACACTACCACCAGTTTACAGCCTTAACCGCCGTAGGATGGAGTCTAGCCTTGCCTCCAAGGACTATCATGCCACCTGTTCTGTGCAAATCTCATGCCTCAGACACCCAGGTGGAGGTATGTGAACTGCCAGACCCCAAGTGTTTTTCTCCACTGGGCACAATGCCCCCTCTAGAACCAGTGGAGATATGCATCCACTCCCCCAATCCTTGGCAGGATGAAGCACACTGGGCACAATGCCCCCTCCAGACCAGTGGAGATATTCATCCACTCACCCAATCCTTGGCAGGATGAAGCACACTGGGCACAATGCCCCCTCCAGAACCAGTTGAGTAAGTCATCCACTCACCTAATCCTTGGAAGGATGAAGCACACTGGGCACAAGGCCCCCTCCAGACCAGTGGAGAAGGCATCCACTAGGGGGACTGTGGCTTTGCACACCCCAGGACCAAACAGTGGGCAAACCACCCACTAGAGAGACATGAGAGACTGTGGCTTTGTACTCCCCAGGAGCAAGCAGTGGGCAAACCACCCACTAGAGACACTTGAGAGACTGTGGCTCTGCACTCCCCAGGACATCGCTGTGGACATGTAGCCCCCTCGAGGAGCAGTGTCATTATTCCATCTTCCGGCTGAGGTGCCCCCCTTCTCTGTCCCCTGAGGTGCCTGTGTGTTTACGACCTGATGCCCCTGCAGTGTTCTCTCCGTATTGAGTCAGGAGTCAAGTGTGGGCGTGGCCCATGATTATTGGCCCAGTGGCCACGGACATTTTGCATGGACAATGTACGGCCTTATGTACATATTGTATATTTTTGTAAATACTGTTTCTAAAATTGTTATGTATATCTGCCTATTTCTAAAATATCAATGATTTAACTCAATTCCTTATGTCCTTGCGTACTTCCAGGGGGTTATGGGGTGTAAATGTAATGTTGATGCAGGCGTTTGTGTGTATGGTGTTGGGGATGAGGGTGGGGGTGGGGGTGTTGCATGTTGCGTGTGTGTGTCACTCGCTTTTTCCTCCCCCTCCCCTATGTGCTAGGTGCAGCACTCACCGTGGTCGTCGGCGCCGCCTTTGGTATTCCTGCTAGTTGAGGAGGTAGACCAGCATGGGCAGGCCCTGTAGCTCGGGCTCCATGGCGTCCTGTTTCTTCGATGAGTGTCGAGAGGTGATTGGTTTCCCTTCAAAGTACTATTTCTGCCGTGCTTTTGATGGCATTGGTACTACCCCGGAAAAGCTGGCTGATAGGCAGGTTGTGATGTGGTGGGCGGTACATTGTCCTCCGCCTGTCTGTTGGTGGTGACCACTGTGGTGTGTGTTGCTACCGCCATGGCAGTCAGAGTGTTAAAGTGGCTGTCTGTGTTGGCGGATTCTGCTGTGGTTGTGATCCCATTTTTTTTACCTCCGGCCTGGTGGCGGTATTACCACCATTTTAACAGCGACTGCCTGGGGTGTAATGAGGGCCTAAGTCTAACCCACTGCAGGTGACACCTGTCGCTCTAATCCGGGTTTTGCTCCGGCTAAATAGGAGTGCCTCATCTCTACCCAAGGGCAGGGATGATTGGGCAGCCGAGCGCATGACATAATTGGTTTCTCAGGGAAGCCGTGGTCACTCAGGTCTCATCCGTTTCTCTCAGTTACATTAGTCTCATATATACAATGACAAACAGACGCAGTATATGTTTCAATAATGATTTTAATGAAGTGACTGCATCTTAGATAACAAAGTGTGAGCTGCAATAACCAGGACGACACAACATGACAATATTAAAATTATGACAAGGAGAGTGAAGCATAAGAATAATGCTACCATACTGTCACAACAGTCAATAAACTAATTCCTACCTAGGCTACGATAGAGCAAAGCGTGTTAAGCTCTAATTCTGCCCTTCAGGTTCCCTTGGGGAGACATCATCCCCCATACCCGAGCAAAGGCCTGAAGTCTGCAAAACAGCTGTAGTGAAGCATTTGACAATCAGCACACAGTTGTGGTTCTCTGGCTGGAATCTCCCTCTAACGTGTAAGGGACAGGGAAGTGTTTTTATAATAAAACAGTTGATGTTCTGAGAAAATGTCCCTACGTAAGGATGTGTGTTTTCTACAAATGTCGGAGACTAAACGTATACCACATTCACAGGCAATGTACCTTGCTGTAGCCTTGGAAGAAGCACAGATTGAGCAAGAGTGTCTTGTTTGAGAACAGAGTGCTGGTCTAGGCAAGAAGAGTTAGATAAACTGAAAATAAAACAAGACCATAAAAGTGGCTATTGTAACAATAATAAAATAATGCTGAATAAAATATATCTAGGTTAGAGTGCACTGCGGCTTGGCCTAATGTGTTAAAATAACGTGCATGGAGCTATCGCTAAAATGGCTACACAACACCCTCCCCTTGTCGGTTGAAGGTGGTTCAAAGCCTAGTTACATATAAAATTGCTACTAAATAGGCTCAACCTAAGATATACATGTAAAAATCATGTCAGTTATGACAAGTCGAAGGGACACGTGAGCATATAAATGGACAGTTTAAAACGTGAACATGTGGCATGAAAAGACCGAATTTCAAAAAGGCAAAGTTATTTTTTAAAAGTTCCAATAGAATCCGGGACCATAGAGGACAGGAAATCTTCCACTTCGCCAGATGTTAAAGTTGGAAAGGCATCACCAAGAAGGACCAAGGAGCAGTCATGTTCCATAGCCTCAGCCAAGGCGGCATTCCGTGCTGTAACCAAAGATGAGGTAAGAGTGACATCCTTCAGGGAGGGCAACTCATAAGTAGTTTCCCGTAGCAAACGCAACCTCAACGTGCACATCTGGTAATAAGCCCTCAGCGAGAACACAAACAGATCAGCGTCCAATGAAAGCAAGCGCTGCGTAGAAAGACATAAATCCATGGTGTTTTCAAAAGAGCACCAGGGGCACCGAAACACGGGCTGCACATAATGCAAAACTGGTCTGAATGACAGAGACAAGTCACACTCCAATTGCTCCAGGAATGTTGCTCCAAAATACTGCATCATGCGTTCACGACACAGCTGCGCTGATTGGAGTGTTTTCATTTCTCCTTGTTGCGGTGGGACAGCCATTGCGCATAAAAAATAGCAACAACAAAATGCCAACAATTATAGCCAAAATTATTGGAAATCCTCCGAAAATATTGGAGAAAATTGAATGAATGGCTGATGGAATCAAACCAAATATGGAGGAGAAGGTGTGAACGAAACCAGAACCAACAGCCTTAAAAAAGTTTGCATTTCCAGTTGTACTTGACGCATTAAATATCCGTCACACAAGTTCACCAAAGTGTCTTAGAAAGTTTGTACTTTAAAGAGACTGTATCGCTGCTGACGAACTTGCAATCTGAAGTGCGTACGTCTCGCGTGCAGATGTAAGGGCCACATGCTTCTGCAACAATAAAGCCTTGAGTCTGCTCAACTTATCAAAATTCACATTAGAAGTAGCAATATGAAGCCAAATGTCTGCAACCCCTTTTATTTTAGTAGGAGGAAACAGTACGTTCCCTCAGCATGTAACAATCTTACCTACCGAAACAGCATAAACTATTCCGGCTCACATCCCACAACAGTCTTCACCATTGGGGAGAACATAGCTGCCGTTTCAAAGCACCTGGAACGTAGGTCTAATCAAGGGGACTCCTTTCAGATAACAAGCTAAATTTGCTGAAGACGCGTTACACGCCCCATGCAAGGGCAGCTGTTTACAAACCAACGAATGGCTGATTACCACTAAGAAAACTTCTTTCATGCCACTGACACATTTGTACGAGAAGGGTAGCTCCCACACTTCATGAATGTAACTCTCTCCCAGTCTTTAATATCTGCCTACCGGAATGTGTTTTAAACAGAAGGTGAATTGAAGTGTAGAAAGAGACAGATTAATGACCCCGTGTATTAGTCACTCAGCAGATGGTATTTCACCCACAGTAAAAGGCAACTTTTCTAATTTCTCGATATTTAGCATGACATAAGTCGCTTTTTTCTTAGCCATTAGTTGTCGTTGTCGCGTTAAATTAAAGGAAGAAAATATTTCCCACGCGCTGACATGTTGCCAGGAAAGGCGACCTGCCTTCAGTGTTTGAAGTGTCCAACTCAACTGCATAATGGACTTTAGCTGACTCTGTCTGTGGTGTAAGGGAGACATATCTGTTTGTATAATATCTATAGCAGAAGAGACAATGTTATTTAAGGTGTATATCCAGTCGGACAGGGTATTAATCCCATTATCCACAAACAGCCAATGCCTTTTTCAGATTTTCCTGGTCTATTTGCCTTAACCGGGCAGCTGCCTCTTGTTGGGAAAGCTTCCAAATTTCATTATATACTTCATATAAGAAACACTTTCTGCAGTGTTTTCTGGGGCCTAACAGGAAATCCTGTAAATCGTATTATTGGACAGGAGACTGAGGTGTTCTCTAACTGCATCTAGTGAGGAAGTTCTTAACCATTGCTGGCATAGTTTCCCTACACTGTATGTTGCAACTATAACCGCATGTTCAGATGATATATAGCAAGGGTCCAGCCTATCAGTTCTAAAGCCCCTGAGGAGTTGATAAAACATTGGTGACACCCATTGGTATATACTGGCCACAATAACAACCCGCCAGGACATGTCAGTGAAACATTAAATGTACCATTCTGGATCCATTTGTCAAGCTGATCCTCAGTTGCATTTGTATATTTTTGCCATTTATAAAATTTTGCAGGGGCAGGTATACTCTAAATAAAGCTTCCTTCCCCCTTATTTGCCAATGTCTAGTTCTCCACACACTTTTTAAGTTAATCTACTTCAACCAATATTCATAGGCTTGTTAATCTACTTCAACCAATATTCATAGGCTTCTATAGTCAACCGGGAAACAAAGGAATCCGACTATATACGTTTCATATTTGTCAATAATATGTGTATGTTTTCAATAGGTGGCAATTTAAAATATTACAACTCAGCATTTTTAACATTATGCCCAGAAAAATATGTAAACTTTTCAGAATACGTTTTTGAACTCCCTTGTGGTGGAGTCGGACAATGTTCCCATTGTCTATAATTAAAAATAGTTTTGGGACTGCTTGCTCTGTGTAGGAAATGGTGCCCATAATAACTATAGGAAAACATATCACCATCATTTTCTTTAGATTGATAAACATCTTCATTTTCAAATACAGTATAATACTGCAATTCAGTCATCATAGAATCAACTGTTTTCCCATCCCAATCATCAAAAACAATGCCTGGTATTATTATATAATTCATGGAGAGTGTGAACACATATAGGATTTGAATGACCTCCCTAGGGCCATATATATAAAAAGTTACTTTATCCCAAACAATCCCATCAGGAATTGGTATTGCGGAAATATTCACAAAAGACAAGTCTCTTCGGACTTTGTGTGATGAAAAATTTGGTTTTAGGACCTCATCCACCAGTTCAACTGTTGATTTTTCAGGAAGTAAATGACCATGTATCAACAAAAAGAAAGTGATGACAAAACCAATCCAAAGTAGGAAAGCCAGTACAGTCAAGGAAAGCCACAGATAGTTCTATGGAAAAATAAAGTATGTTATTTTAAGCCAGTTAATTAGCTTACGTGTTTTTGACAGTTCACGTGTTGAAGAGGCGAATGAGTCTGAGACGTCATCATTGATGTCAGCAAAATATCCAGAAGCAGTTCGTGCAAAAACTGGAGCTATGTTAGTTGGTGGAGTTGGTGTTTCTCGCGGTGGCACAGAATAAATAGCACCATCTGTTTGTGTTGAAGCTGTATCGAATTGATCAACTATTTCTGTCTTTTTTTTTCTGTTAGTGGAACCAATGCATTTCATTTTCCACCCTCCCCAAGCTCGGAGAGGTGCAGTGGTGCTACTCACAACTTGTAGAGGAACGTCCTGACTAGTAGTGAGAGGGATTCGGGAACTACTGGTTGTTTCTCTTGGTCTGCTGTGCAGGATCGGCCACATGGTATAGTTTGACCTTGTCGATGGAAACAAAACGATTTTCTTTGGTACCTGCCAACGGTGGTAGAATTACAATTCTGATACTGTGTAGTCCCAAGACTGGTACTGGTGCTCGATAAGAAGGACCAAATTCCTTTTTCACAGCAACCTTTTCACGTACTAGATTCCCGACTCTAGGAATCTAGCCAATAGGTATTACAGGTACATCCTTGATTCCTGTGGAGGCAACACTGATAGAAGAATTGTCATCACGGAACTGTTGTAAATCCTGTAAGACAGTGACACGTTCATTTATGTCTAAGGGTGTTTCCGCCGCTACCACACACCAGGACCATCAAGATCTAGAACATACATTTGAATTCCAAAAAGGCAATCATATGAAGTGCGACCCCCAGGGACCTTCTAGGCAGATTGTTAAGTGCTCTCTGAACTCCACACAGGTGATTAAGCCAACTACCACCCATACCTAAGACTCTGGCTGTTAAGGATTGCTTTAAATTACGGTTTAATTGCTCCACAACACTATTTCCTTCAGGATGAAATGGAGTTGAGTACTGGACCCCCAACAAAGCCATAGCGTCCCTGAATGCCCTTGAGGCGAAAGCAGGGCCCTTGTCCGAGTGGAGAGCTGCAACCGCATATGTACCGATAAACACTCGCAAATTTTTAATAACAGTCCGAGCGTCAGCCGAGCGTTGTGGCAACACCCATAGAAATCTGTAGCAAGAGTTAACAGCGGCCAGAATATACTTGTATGCACTGTCCGGTGTTAGGGGACCACAATGGTCCAAGTACACACATTGTAAAGGTTTATTTGAAATCAAGAGGGATGTCTGCGGTGGGCGTTTGGCAGTGGAAACTTTAATTTGTTGGCAGATATCATAACAAAGGACATACTGCTTGCTCTCCTTGTAGAGGCCTGGCCACCAATAGCGGGCTTGTAAGATTGATATTGTAGCCGTCACACCAGCCTGGGCAGATGCTACCCCTTCGTACTCTGCTTTAATCAATTATAGTCTTATATATTTGTTGGGAATATCTTGCACCCCTAGGCCTGGTATCTTAACTTTAGCATTCAGGCAACCTCCCATTCGGTAGGAATATTTGTCAGGAAATGCTTTCGGATGGGGCGTATCATCAGCCGTAGCTTTCACAGCAGCCCATACATCTGCGTCCGGTTTCATACTTAAATGAGTTACTGCAGCAACAGCAGCCACAGCTACTGCTGACTTTGCGGCTACTTCATCCAATGTATTCCCAGCAACGTGTATTCCAACGTGCTGGTGTCCAAGTGTGTGTACAACATGGACATTTGGTAGCGTCTCTTTCAGATCCGCCACTTTCCCCCACAGGAGTCTGTGTTTAATGGTGTTGCCTTTAGAATCTCTGAACCCATTCTGGCGCTAGTAATGCAGGTATTCATTGAAGGATTGGACTCAATAGTACGAATCACAAACAATCAGTGTATACTGTGCAGGATCCATATGTTCCAGTGCCATCACCAGAGCTTTCAGCTCTGCTAATTGTGCTGTGCAATCCCCAAGGGCTTGAGTAAATGTATGGAGTGGACAGAACTTATTGTCCTCCATATAGCCGCTTACAACTGTGCAAGCAGCAGAGTAATGATGCTTTGTGCCAATTGCAGGTTGCGCTGAGCCACCAGTGTACATGACTCTGTGATATTGTTTGATAGGTATTGTATTTGCTGGAAGTGGGTATTCCAGCTCGTATTGCAAAAATTCTTGAGTTTGTAACTTTGGGTCAAAGATGTAGTCTACATCAGTGGCTGTCAAAGAAGTGGCCCATTGTATCCAATGTGGATGTAATGCTTTAGCGTTTGGGGCGCTTGCTTTTGTGACAGCCTCTAGGGCGGGAATTGGAGAAACAACAATAATGTGTTTGCCCTGGGCTAGAGGTCTTTCTTCAATGACAGCCATCTGAACAACAGTGAGAATTTTCTCAGTGGGAGCAAAACGTTGTTCTGCTACCGAGTACAAATGTGATTTGTAAGCAATCGGGATGGTCTCACCCTCATTAAACGTTACATAAGTGAAACCAATGGCCCAGCAATTACTCTGATGACCAAGTGTGTTTTATTGTCCCTCATGTGTAGGTGTTGTGCTGCAAGCATGTATGTCTGCAGTTCCCTAAGTATTCATGTGTATTTGACTGTCCAAAGGTTGCTTGAAAAGTCAGGACATATTAAGTCATATAAAGGTTTAATGCGTGAAGCATAATCTGGAATGTACGTTCTGCCAAAATTTAGAAAACCCAATAGAGACTAGAGTTTTTTGATCATGTTTGGAGGTTGTAATTGTGTGCATTTTTCTAAGAATTGTGGCGCTAGGCTCTTTCCTTCACTTGATAGCTCATATCCCAGAAACAGAATGCTAAGGAAGGCTATTTTTCTTTTTTTTTAAATGAATTTGTAGCCAAATTCAGCAAACCCAACAACAATGCGGGCTACCCATCTTAAATGTTGTAGCAATTCGTCATCCGTAAGATAGATATCATCTACAGAGGACAACGCTTCAGGGTCAATGTTGTGCAAAATTGCAGTCACACGAGCTGCGAACAGTCCTGAGCCGTTCTTGTACCCCAGAGGTAAACAACAGAATTATTTTCTCGGAGCCTAGTGCACTGAAACTTGTTAAGTCTCTACTCTCAGGCACTGTATTCTGGCAGAAAAAAACATTGGAAATGTCCAGTGTTGGTTTGTATTTTTTTACTCACTATGGCTCTCATTGTGAACACAGAGGTAAACACCGCACCGGCGGCGGTGGGGGTAACAACCGCCAACAGTTGTGCGGTCTGGACCGCCAAATAATGAACCTCCTTAATCACAGGCAGCCTGAAAACCACTCACCCGCAGCAGAGGAGTGCTGACAACGACGGCAGAGCCCACCCACAGTCCGACAGAAAGGCCCTACCTGCCCATCAAATAATGAAGCACTAGTCCGCCGTTGGGAATCACTGCCAAGTAGAGCCAGGCAGAAACAAACCAATTAAAAGGAAACACTCACCGGAGGCACACACAACACGCTGAAGCAGAAATGGATGGAGAGTTGCAGATCATGCCAGACCTGCTCCTTGCCATATACCTCCACGACCGAGACCGCTGACGAAGATGACGACGGTAGGTACCGCAACCTACTAAACAGGGAAAGAAAGGGCACAGTTACATGTCCCACCCACTCCACCCACCCCGCAACTCACCCCCAACCCTGCACAACAGCACAAGCCATATACCCCACAGCAAGAGGTACTTACCTGACACAAGGCAAATCTAACCTGCCCAAAGTACACACATGTGCTAGACACCCCCAACCAAAGAAACGATGAACCACGGATCCTGAATGTGCCATAAACAACACTGGCCACACATTGTTTTTTATTCAGCTCAATGAGCAACATAAGTGCAACATAAGGCCAATGGCCAGTCAAGAGTACATAGTCTGATGGGCCAAGTTGGCCCCAACTTGACTCCCACAAGCGCAAAGGAACTCCACCTCATAGGGGCAACAATGGGGCATCCAGGTACCTCAGTGAACACAGGCAGGGGGTGGCGGGGTGGGGACTTACAACTGGGAGGTGTCCTTACATTTGGAAGGTGGAGGGGACTTGGATCTGGACCTTGAAGCAGGTGGAGCGGACTGGGGTATGGCAGATGTTCCAGGGCCAGCATGGGGTCTCTTGCTCACAGGGGAGGTAGCACAGGAATGGGAAGGGCAGACAGGGGCTGGCAGTGACATGGGAGGAGTGGACCGGGCAAGGAGGTGGGCATGTTCAGGGACGAGACTGGGTGAGCCAGTGGGTTTGAATAGGTCTACACGGGATAGGAAAAGTTTCTTAGGGGCAATTGGGGTGGACCTGGAGGAAGGCGTGGGAGTGAAGGTAGAGGGAGTGGTCGTGACAGGTGTAGGTGTGCATGGCGGAAGATGACACATAATGGGTGGGCCCACTAGGGTCCTCCACCACCAGGAAGCTTCCATCGGAGGAGGTATCAGAGTCACTACCTCCAGTGGTAGTTACCTCACCTGTGGTACTCCCCTCGTCCTCCGACCCACTGGTCCCCTTGGTGTCAGATGACTGTGCCTCCGTGGAACCATGAGCCGCTGCATCCACACTCGCCGGTGCCTCAGCTCCCTCGCCAGATGATGCTCATGTACACAGGCAACACAAGAGAATAGGAATGGAGAGACATAACAGGAGACACATTTGTAAATAGCTGAATGGAGGTACATAAATGGTTCACACATACACCCAACCTGCAACTTTTAGACCATGCAGCACCTGCCGCTATACACATGTCTATGCCCCTGACTAGTGGCCACAACCCTGCTCTACAGCCATCCCCCACAGCACTCGAGGGCCTGAAGTACTGCAGACCTGACCCTTATAACCCTACTCCCCATGGGGGCCATTATGTAGAAGGACATCAGTCAGAGTCCCTGCCACTAGACAGCATACATACCACCGCACACTCACACATCCATCAAGGAGCCAAAGTATGGTTTCTGTACTCACCCCCTTGTGACTGCTGTGCAGCCTTCAAGCGCTCATCCAGGTCCCGGTACGCCACCGCCAGAATGCGTCACATAAGGGACGTCAGTGCCCAATGGGCACCCCTTCCTCGTTGGGAGGACTTCCCCAGCTGGGCCTCGCAGATCTTCCTTGCCCAGCGCTGCAGGTCCTCCCACCGCTTCCTGCAATGGGTGCTCCACCAGTTGTAGACCCTGAGGGTCCGCTCCTCCCTGGCGATGGCCTGCCATAGTCCCCTCTTCTGATGGACGCTGACCTATATGGGACACACAGAAAAAGTAACACAGAGGTCAGACAATGGCCATTACATACAGCTGGCTATACCTCCACTATGGGACGGACATATATAACAGCATAATAGCACACACACACGCAGCATGTCAGGAACCAAGGAATATACAGTGTCAAACATGCACACATCTTTACAGCCATCTACCACCATTACACACATCCATGCCCCCAATCCTCCTATTCACCTGTACCTCTGGCCGACCGTAGAACTTGGCGTACAGGGGCAGGACCCCGTCCACGAGCCCAGTGAAACTGGGGTGACAAGTTAGCGTACGCACCGCGGTGGTGTGCAACGTCACCGCCAGCGACGATTATGATATACAAAGAATACCCATTGACAACCATGTTCACCAGTGATTTGGCACACGGCTGTAAACACCGCCTTACGCTATTATGTCAACCGCTAGCAGTATGAGGTCACTTCCACCACAACATTTCGGGATTACAAGGGGCAGACATTTTGGCCTTAACTACGCAGTTGTTAAATCCTCACCTGCCCCATGCAGGCCCTATTGTCCCCAAACACCCATAGGCATGAACAAATATATATTTGCTCACCTGAACAGTCCTGATGTGTCATTGTGGACATGTTGCTACAGTGTCACACATACTATGCATATGTGCCATCGACAATCATGCCAGCTGTGCTGAAAAGGAAACATTGTGGGCAGATGTATGTGTGTTCTAAACCCCCCCTAGGTACAGACCCTTGTATGGAGGGATGGCCCCATAGTGTATAGACCACTTGTTGATTTGCGGACCATGGTGGAGCGTCACATCATTATCAATTACAGACTCACTTGTGCTACTATTCATGAACTTTGTGCATTACTGGATCCAGCACTGAGACTGGCTAATCGTAATCAGCATGCCATCCCTACTGAAGTGCAGGTGCTCTCTGCACTCCATTTCCTGGCCACGGGCTAATTTCAAGTGACAGTAGGCATAGGTGCAGGCTTTTCCCAGCCAAAGTTTAGCATTATACTGTCCAGATTCCAGAATGCATTTGTACGATACCTGCAGTCCTATGTGAGGTTTCCCCAAAGTGCTGACCTCCCTGCCATCAAGTCGTACTTCTTTGCCTTTGCCAATATACCCCATGTGATAGGTGCCATTGATGGAACCCACATTGCTCTCATACCCCAAGAGTCAGTGAACAGGTGTACAGAAACAGGAAGAACTTTCATTCCATGAACATTCAATTGGTGTGTACTGCAGACCAGTACATCTCACATGTGAATGCCATGTTCCCTGGATCAGTCCACGATTTATTTGTGATAAGGAACAGGAGTGTGCCACACAAGATGGAATAACTACAAGGGGACAGAGGATGGAACATAGGTAGGTGTGTCTGACACATATTGCCACATAGCACACAGCCAGGCTGTCTGCCACTGAGGGTTGCCAGTGACAGTCTTAGGTGATTCTGGCTACCCCAACATGTGTTGGCTCCTGACACCAGTGTGGAATCCTAGGACAGATCCAGAGAGGAATTACAATGAGGCCCATGGATGGACTAGGAGGGTGATCAAGTGCACAATAGGTCTCCTGAAGGCTAGATTTCATTGCCTACACATCTCTGGTGGATCCCTGGCCTATGAGCTTGAAAATGAGTGTAGAATAGTGGTGGCCTGCTGCACAACTCGGCTGTGAGGAATTCTATCCCCCTCTTGGAGGAGGAAGGTGCTGTATATCCAGACCTGCTTCCTCAGAGAGGGGATGAGAGTGATGGTGATGATGAGGAGGGGAAAGATGTACATTCCAAGAACCAACTGATACAACTCTACTTCCAGTAACTATGTGGGACTAATCAATGAGATTGCTGTCTGTGCCGCATACTGTCAGTGTGCCTTTTCATCTAAGGCGGTGTTGGGTCAATAGACATTGCCACTGTGACCAGGTCTGCATAGGACATGTAACATTATGGTCAAATTGTTTGATGATTTTGTTGGCACAACCACATCTTGTGCATGGGGTGCAATTCCTGCAACTCAGATAAGAATAAATGATTTATAAGACAATTGCATCCATACTTCCATCGTTTCGACATAATGACAGGGGACATTGTAATTGGTGAACTGCTGTTTTATTTGGTGAAGGGATTACATTGTGCAGTTTACAATGATGGGAGTGGGCTACTGGTGGTGTCCAATAAGGCTACATGGTCGCAGCATTTGTTGGCAGTAGTGTTATGTCCTTCTATCATTTCCAGTTTTTGGGGTTGTTTTAACACGGTTTGCCCATTGGTTCAGTGGCACACTTGGAGGACAGTTCTTGCCAGAGTCACTTCTTTGAGGGGGCCTTGGTCTTGGCAGGTGTTCCTGTCCCATATCTTGGCCCGAGGGACCGTATGGATGCGTGGTATTGGCCTGTACGTGTTGAGATGTAGGGTTCCTGTGTGTCCTGAGATGGTGGCACAAGTCCAATTGCTGCTGCTGATGTTGTTGACCGGTAAGTATCTTGGCCTGTAGTAGGGGCTTCCTGGTCTGTGGGGACCTCAGGCTGTTTTGGGACAAGGTACAGCAGCACACCTGCTATGGTGGCCATGGTGGCATTGTGCAGTTTCCACTGCTCCATGGCCTCTTGGTGGTGTGCTACCTGCATCCTTTGACTCTGCTCCAGGGTGGAAACTATCTGGGCCAATCTGTCATGGGTATGGGGGTATGCTCCCAGGTCCTCAGAGATCACGTCCTGGGCTGCAGCATCCATCCTGTGGCCTTCCCCCTGGGCCAGTGATGCCCTCCCACTGGGCCTAGCCCCCTGTGCCTGTGTCCCCTGCACAGGTCTGGCAGTACCACTTGTACTGGGGCCATTGGCTTCCTGCCTGTTGGTAGGGGGTGACTGTGGCCTCTGTCCATGTGTTCTACCAGTCTGTGGCCTGGATACACAGGTGTGGAGACGGTTGCCCTGGGCTGATGTTGTTTGCTGGGTGGTAAGGGTGTCAGTGGTGTCCTGGGTGGGGCTGCTGGATGGTGATAGTCCAGGACTGTGTGAGGGGCCAGGGTGTTCATCAATGTCCAGGGTTCCATCTCCAGTGTCCTGGATGGTGCCTCTGTCTCCCTGTGGGGCACTGCCACTCCTTGTCCTGTCCGTCACAATGGCATGGGTGGTGGTGCCTGTTGGGGGGAATGGACATGTCTGTTACAATTGCATGATCAGATGGGGTGCACAGGTCTGGGCTTTTTAGTGCAGGTTTTTCCACTTTTGGGCCATGTAAGGTGCCTTTGTGAGGTTGCCATTTCATTTTTCTTAGGATGTAGAGTTGCATTGTGGGTGGTGTAGTGCCTTTGTGATTTCTGGCAGAGGTAGGGGGCTGTACACAGGGGGAGGGATGTGGGCCTGTTAGTGGGTTTGTGGGCATGCAGGGTGATGGGATGTTGTGAATGTGACCTGGGTGGGGTAGTGGTCCTGGTGGCTGAAGGAGGATGCATGCATTACAGATGTGATGGGGTAATTGTAGACGACTTACCCAAGTCCGTTCCTCCAGTGAGTCCAATGAGTCCCTCAGGGTGCAGGATGGCCAGTACCTTTTACTCCCAATCAGTGTAGTCGGGTGGTGTTGGTGGAGGTCCTCCCCCAGTCTTCTGGACTGCAATGTTGTGATGGGATGACAATTACCTCACCTTCCCACGCAGGTCATTCCATCTCTTGCTGATGTCGTCCCTCGTACGTGGAAAGTGTCCCACTGCATTGACCTTGTTCACTATTGTCTGCCATAGCTCCATCTTCCTGGTGATGGGTGTGTGCTGGACCTGTGTCCCGAATAATTGTGGCTCGACCTTCAATATATCGTCCACCATGGACCTTAGCTCCCTCTCTGTGAAGCATGGGTTTTTGGGGGGTGCCATGGTGTGTGTTGTGAATGGTGTCTTGTATGGATCTAGGTGAGGGTGCTCTTGTGTGGTTGGGTGTATGTATCGTTTATTGTGGCATTCAGTGTCTGCTTCTGGGGTTCTCTGTATCAGTTGTCCTAATTTTGTTGCAAAGGATTGTGGGGTGTGTCTGTGAGTGTTTTATAGTGTTGTGGATGTGTGTCAGGTGTGTGGGTTTCGAACTTACCAATGTGTGCATTTCTTACTGTTGGGTCCCCTTACTGGCCGTGGCGGTCTGTACACAGTGATTTGTTCATCATTATTTGGAGGGTGGGGAGTTTGTGTGCTCGGCGGTGGCGGGGCGGGAGGTCCAGCATTTCCGCCGACAAGGTCCTGACGGTGACTGGTGGCTGGGAGATTTTTGTTGGATTCTGATTTTTGCATCTTTATATGGCGGGTTTCTGTTCACCGCCAATGGCGGTCTTCTGTTCACCGTCGCCACGGCGTTCGACGGTGTTTACCGCCGTGTTCATAATGAGGGCCTATATTGTTCATCAGTGCCGTACTATGTGAATTTTGTGTAGCATATGTTCGTATATGACTGTTTAAGTGTCTGTTGTCTAAGACTATTCTGTATGAATGGTCCGGTTTGGCTACTGGAAATAAAGGATTATTCATTGGGGAGACACTGGGTTCAATTACGCACTGGTACTGTAGTTGTGTAAGTATTTCTCTCACAGGTGCTTTTGCTTCATGTTTTATTGGATACTGAGGATGGGGTTGAGGTTCATTTTTAATGGGAATTACATGGTAGGGGAATTCTTTATCCCATCCTACATGATTGCGTTATAATGCAGGTGACTGTGCCAATGCCCAATCAATGGCATAGGAATCAGCGAGTTCCTCCGTAACAATCAGCAAGAAAGAATGTTTAATAACATCATCTCCATATGCGTAGGTACGGACAAATTCAGGTGGCCAATCTTGTTCGGTCAACAAAACATCATATATAAGATTGCGTCTATTATGCGTTTAATGTCTCCTTCTAACTGTAGAGTTACTTTAGAACACCCTACCAGGCGTAGAGACACGCCTGTCGGCAGTTTCTACTTGTAGAAAGTCATCAGTTGCTTTCACCTCCAGATGCTCTAGAAGACTCCGGTGAACTATTGTGACCTCTACCGCTCTGTCTAGCAGCGCTAGTGCCCACTTCCTGTTCTTCAAGAGGACCCTCTTCTTGAGTGGCATATCATACTGCGACTGCTGCCACCTTTTTCTTTTCAAATCGGGGTTTCTGTTGGGGAGGTTTCACTTCCTTTTTAATCGAAACCTCTGATGAGCGTTGTAATTCCTGTCTTGGTTTCACGTACTCTGTTCTTCGCTCTGATCGCCCACCTCTCTCACTGCGTTTATCCGATGAGTCCTGAAAGGAACGAGATTTTTGTGTCAGTATATTGATATCCATCAGGTGTTTTTCTATTGTCTCTATTTCTGAGATTATATCTATTCTGTGAGGTCTCCGTATGCAGAGATTCTCCCCTTTCTGTTTTAGGTGTTTGTTGTTTTTTATCCCAGTGTTTCTTATTACCCTCAGGAGCTTGCTTGGAAAAATCGTTATGAGATTTGCCCTGAAATTATGGTTTAGTTGGTCTGGCCCCTAGACTATCTCGACCAATACTAGAATAGGTCTCCGAGATAATCTTGGGCAGTTTGTGTTCCTGATCCTGTTGAGGAACATCACGGAGCTGCATGCGCACTGCTAGTGTGACTGCTTTCCCTTTAAGATTGCTTAAAATAATTGAGGATACTGTGTCAAAATTGCCCTTTAATTGCATCCCCAAGTCCAGGGCCGGGGCATCTTGAATTTGCCTCAACACTTCCGGTAAATTGCCAAGTGTCGGTGTACCGTGTGTGGTTGTATACAGCACAGCAAATACCCGTGCCCCAGGTATTACAGTTATCTACTGTAGGGACCATCCCAAATGGCAAGCAGATTGTTAGAATTCTATTTTCATCCTGAGGTCCCGTATGGTGAAATACTGCTTCCAGCGCATTTATTTTTTGTGCTAATCAAAACAGAGCTTCCTCTCGTTTGGCGGGTACTTTACTCATGAGCGAATGTACAGTCACAGGGTTTATACCTGGTGTCACTGCATGTGGTTGTGCTGGAGCAGCATGTGCTAGGTTCGTATTTAATGTTTGCATCACAACTGTACTAATCGCCTATATGTCGCTGTTAGTTCAGTATACAAGCGACAGACCTCAGCTACTGCTAAAGTTGCTACTTCAGGGTGAGGTGTATAGGTGGCCAATAAAGGCCTGGTAGGACCATCATTACTTAGAGGACCTAACCTTACTGGTAGAATTGTGTGGGGTAGGGCACCATCAAGCCGACTATTATGTTCTTGATAAGATAAAGGTATTTTTAAATATGCATGTGCCCTGTATTGTCCAGGTATGTTTGCAAGTGTATAGTGATGAAATGTGTTTGTGTTCCCATCAACTGCTGGAAATGTGACCCAAGAATAGAAAAGTTCTGATCTATAAGCTGCATGGGCGTCCACCACAAATGTGACTGGACCCCCCTGGGGCGTTAGGCCATTTGCTAATAAATGTGTAGTCAGAGGTTGTCTCATTTTGACTGCTATTGCTACCTGTTGAAGATTTGCCATTTTAGATCGTAAATCCATTTAGAGAAGGCACACCAAATAGAGTTTTTCCTTTTAGAGTTCAAGCTTGAACAATCTCTTAGCATCAGATAGGATTTCCTACGGAGCTGAGGAGGAAGTCCTCAATATACCGGCGTCTCCGTATATAGTACTGAGGTATTGTTGTATATAGTGAGACATAGATACTCAGGAGGACCCGAAAAATAGAGCCCGACCAAACGTTGGCGGTGCCATGTCGCATAGGCTCTCATTATTCTAATGAGACTACTGGATTTTGAGCGGCAGAATCACCCGTGGTGTGGGAGACTAAGTCTAACCTACTGCAGGTGACACCTGTTGTTCCAATCCAGGTTTTGCTCTGGCTAACTAGCAGTGCCTCATCTCTACCCGAGGGCAGGGATGATTGGGCAGCCGAGCGCATGACATAAGTGGTTTCTCAGGGAAGCCGTGGTCACTCAGGTCTCATCCATTTCTCTCAGTTATATTAGTCTCATATATACAATGATAAACAGTGGCAGTATATGTTTCAATAATGATTTTAATGAAGCAACTGCATCTTAGATAGCAAAGCGTGAGCTGCAATAACCAGGACGACACAGCATGACAATATTAAAATTGTAACAGGGAGAGTGAAGCACAAGAATAACGCTACCATATTGTCACTACAGTCAATATATTAATTCCTACCTAGGCTATGATAGAGCACAGTGTGTTCAGCTCTAATTCTGCCCTTCAGGTTCCCCTGGGAAGGCATCATCCCAACTTACCTGAGCAAAGGCCTGAAGTCCTGAAGTCTACAAAACAACTGTAGCGAAGCATTCTGCAATCAGCATACAGTTGTGGTTCTCTGGCTGGAATCTCCCTCTAATGAGTAAGGGACAGGGAAGTGTTCCTGTGTCGGAGACTAAACGTATACCACGTTCACCAGCAATGTACCTTGCTATAGCCTTGGAAGAAGCACAGAGTGAGCAAGAATGTCTTGTTTGAGAACAGAGTGCTGGCCTAGGCAAAAACAGATAGATAAACAGAAAATAAAACAAGACCGTAAAAGTGGCTATTGTAACAATATTGAAATAAAACGGAATAAAATATATCTAGGTTAGAGTGCACAGCAGCTTGGCCTAGTGTGTTAAAATAACTTGCATGGAGCTATAGCTAAAATGGCTACACAACAGCATCTGTGTTGTTTCTTAAGTGAATGTGTCTGTGTGAACTCAAATATATAGCAATTCGTATTTATGATCTATTTTCTTTGCATTCATTGATATTTCAATATTTTGATTGTGGCGGAGGCCAAATTGAACCCCCTGGATGTTCTTGTAAGCTACATGCAGTCTCTATGAGAGAAAGTTGTGATTCAGTATACATTTCATTACCTCCACTACAAATACCTAATTCAGGTCTTTTATTGCCTCTCTCAGTATATTCCATTTCAAGGGAGATAATACTTCTTGATGGGAGTGAACATATAACTGCTTTCATGACAATAATGCAATCGATGTGTTTTTCTCTTTGGTTTTTGCTTATTTCATTTTTGCAAATCATGTGTGGTATCAAAAACAATTGTATTTTTTAAAGATTTTTTGGTTAACTTTAGCTATCTGGCAGGTTCTTGTAATAATAAAAAAGTACAAAATATTATAGATATATACATAGAGGAACTTTGAGTGAACTCTCCTTTGCTACTAGTCTGTTTGAGTACTATTCGCACCTCCTTAACAATATAAAGCATGGGTCATGGGGTCAGCCCACCTCATTGTCATTTACAAGTAGCGAATTCAACTATACTGCCATTGGATGTTTGAAGTCTGAAGCACTGCGACTGAAGACATGTACCATCTTAACATATACCTCTAAATAAAAAAATAAGCCCTGCACTTCACTGTTGCACTCTTTAGGTTACAGACTGGTCGGCACCTTCTTGCCCTGCAAGACAGATGTAATTGATGTACATGCTTTTAAGCTAGATTATTCTTTAATTCTAACCTTTCTATTGTGATTGTGGCATAGGCTTGTGGTGTGCTTGTTTTTTTACCTTAGTAATGTACATCCAAACTTCTCTCAGTGGAAGGGCTCTTTTAAAAAAAACCTTTATGAAATATCAGCTCTTATTAATCCTCTTTCCCACATGTTAATAACTGATACTACTTCAACTGAGACTAGGGGCCAGATGCACAAATACTTGTTTTGGTCAGAAAGGGTCCGATTTGTAAAATTGGACCTTTTTTTACCACAAAATGGCATTTTTGTATGTACTAAACCCAAAATGTGTTTCAGTAACTTAGGGCCACATGCACAAAGATTTTTCTAGTTGCAAACAGGCTGATTCACAGAATCAGCCCATTTGCGTCTAAAAAAAAGCTTTTTGGGATGTACAAAGCCGAAATTGTGATTCAGTAATTTGGGTTTTGCGATTTAGTATTAGGAAGGGGCATGTTCAGGGCGTCCCTTCCTAATACTGAATCTAAATGGTATGTATGATTGTTTTGTGACCGTGAATGTGGTTGCAAAACAATAGCAGTTAGCACCAATTTCAAATTGCTGCTAACCCATTCACAAAGGGGAAGGAGACCCCTTCCCCTTTGTGAATGCATAGGAAAACCTTTTTAAAGAGCAGACAGTGGTCTCACGGACCACTGCATAACTCTTCAAAAATGAAACTGAAACGTTTCACTTTTTTTCATTTTAAACGCAGCCTGTTTTCCTTCAAGGAAAACTGACTGTGTTTAAAATAAAAGATTGCTTTATTTAAAAGCAATCACATATATGGTGGTCTGCTGGCACCACCAGGTCACCATCCCTGTGATTTTTGGGTTCCCGGTGAGCGGCAAATTGCAACCTACCTCACTAATATTAATGAGGCAGGTCTATTTGTGACCCATCGGGAATCGCAAAAGAAACTCAATGGAGTTTCTTACATTTAAAATTGTGATTCCCTAGCTGCGATTCGCATGGAATCGCAATTAGGATATCGCAATTCTAAATATCCGTACATGTGGCCCTTGTTACAGCATCACAGTTTGAGTTTACGACTACATACCAATTAGCATTTTGAAGGGCAGTGTTTAGGTTGTCCATTTAACATAGCAATGCAGAATGAGATGTACTAATGTTTTGCAACTGAAATTCAGTCAAATCAAATCAAATACATCTTTATTCTGATCTTTTTAAATCCATAAAAGAAAGGTAAACATATACAAGTGCATTTCATATATTGCAAGTATAAAAATGTCAATTTAAAATCAGTATTAAAATATCATCAATAAAAGCTCACAAGGGTTATACAGTCTGTGCAAAATTGGATGACATGCTATAGTGCAATCTAGTCATAAATGCACCAAATATACAATTATTACAACAGTGCAATTGAGACAATTTTTCTCAATGCGTTCATGCTTTATAATGCCATATCATGGCCTCATCTTAAATGATATTGTAAGTGAATACTACCAAAGTGCATGTCATCCAATATAAGGCAGAAGACATCGGCATTAAGAAAATACACTCAGTCATGCATATAACGTTGGAAGGCATAGACCTATCATTACACCATCAACCCCTACAGTGCGGGCGTCGGGCACTGGCCAATGGCCACACTAACTCCCTGGTGTGGGTCACAACCAGTGGCTGACACCAGGGAGGGGGTTAAAAAATCCTCAGGTATGTTGCACCCGAGGATTTTTTCTTTCTAAAAATACCCCGGGAGACACGGAAGATCTTCCGTGTCTCTGAAACCCCCACCCACCCATTTGTGACGTCAGCGTGCCGAGAAGCGCACTGACGTCACTGTTTTCTTTTCTCCATTGGAGCAGGAAGCGGCCTTGCGGCTGCTTCCTGCTCCAGTGGGGAAAACAGCCCCTTCGGCCTTCCTGACGTTTGGGAAGGCCTTGTTTGAAAGGGGAGACTCTCCCCTTTAAAACGAGGCCTTCCTGAACTGGTTTCCTGGCCCTTGATCGCAGCACAGCTACGATCGACGGCCAGGAAACCCCACTAGACACCAGGGATTTGACTTGGGGGGGTTGGCCTCCTCAGCAAACGGGCCACCCCCTCAGCCCCTGGGGGCATATATATATTTTTTAAAGGTAGGTGTCCCCTGGGCGGTGAAATCGGAACTGATCGGGCCCCACAGGGGCTAAATTAAAAAATAAAAAAATAAAAATTGACAGGGGGTTGTCCGTGAGCAGGGCTACCCCCTGTGGGGGCAATCATTTTTTTTAGTAGTTGTATGGTTTCCCTGCGGGCCACTATGGCCCCCAGGGAAACCATGCAATTACTAATAAAATATATATATATTTATATATATTATATATACATATATATATATATATATATATATATATATATATATATATATATATATATATGTATATCCATATGTGTGTATATATATATATATATATATATATATATATATATATATATATATATATATATATATATATATATATATATGTCAATAGATATATATTTGCCACCAGTTCTCTTGCAGTTACAGCTTGCGTCTTCAAAGCAACATACTTCAACTGGCGTGTTTCAACTGTAGCTTTTAGGCAGCAATAAAAAAGTACAGTAAGTCTTGTGCTTATGGTTCTGCAGACTTTTGTCTAAAGGCAGTTTTGATGCCGTAAAGAAGCGCAGAAGGTTTATATGACTACTGCAAAGATCAAATCTGTATTTTATGTAAATAGCTGAGTACATTAGTAAAGTCAGCCATTACAGGTGCTATACTACAAATAAAATGAATGTGCGGGTGCTATAGAGAGATGAAGGGAAGTTTTGCTGGGTGTTAGTGAGGGAATCCGAGGAGGAGGTCATGGGAGTGGGAGCACCAATATAAATGTTCTAAAGACTGTGACGATTAGTATGTGATAAGGTGTTTTTTGAGTATCTTGAAAGAATGTGCTGATTGAGGGAAAAAGCAAAGGTAAGTGACCTCTACTGTTGCAAGTATCACACTCATACACCCACCAGCAATTCTGTGACTGTCTATGTAGGCTAGTGTTTTAGAGCAACAGTTTAACTAGTAGCAGTGATGGCATCTTGTTGGATGACTGCTGCTCAAGTCCTCACTCAGGTTATAGAGGACAGCTCTGATGTAGGATCAGTGATTATGAGGGAGGTGATGAGGACAGTCCTGCTGTCCCCTCGCAAGCACAGTCTGTGCAACTGGACAATAACGGCTTAGCCCTACCTGGAGAGCAGGTGCATGTGGCTGCAAGCACAGGGGGATAGAATGCTCTCTTGGTAGCTCCCCAATTTAGTTCAGCCCCAAATTCCACCTCCCAAATCGTATTGTGGAGACATCAAAATTATCTATCACAAAACAAACTGGTTTTGTAAAGCAGGCACCTGTGTTTTTGATCCTGGGCTCGGCGGCCATATAGGGAAACATACTAAACCCAGACATTTCAGGAAACAAGACATCCGGGGGAGTCCACAAAGGTGTGACTTGTGTGGATTCCCCAAAGTTTTCATTCCCAGAATACCCTGCAAAGCTGAAATGGTAAATAAAAAACTCTATATTTTCTTGCTTTTCAGTCACACAAACTACAGGAATATGCTGGGATCCACAAAATTCCTACCACACAGTGTTTCCCTACCTGATAAAAACACTACCCCACTTGAGTGCCTGTACCTAGTGCCTGCATCAGGAATGGATCACCCCAGGGTTAACAGTTCCCTCACATAAGGACCAACTTTGACCGTTGTGTGATCTATTCCTGTCGTGGGCACTAGGCTACACACACAAGTGAGGTACCATTTTTATCAGGAGACATGGGGAAACACTGGGTGGAAGGAAATTTGTGGGCCTCTCAGATTCCAGAACTTTCTGTAACCGAAATGTGAGGAAAAAGTGTTTTTTGGCCACATTTTGAGGTTTGCAAATGATTCTGGGTAACAGAACCTGGTGAGAGCCCAACAGGTCACCCCATCTTGGATTCCCCTAGGTGTCTAGTTTTAAAAAATGCACAGGTTTAGAAGGTTTCCTTTGGTGCCGTTGGGCTAGAGGCCAAAATCCACGTCAAGGCACTTTCCAAAAAACACGTCAGTTTTTAATGTAAATAAAAATGTGTTGTGTCCATGTTGTGTTTCCTGTCGCAGGCATTAGGCCTACTCACACAAGTGAGGTACCATTTTTATTGGGAGACTTGGAGAAACACAGAATAGCAGAACAAGTGTTATTGCCCATTGTCTTTCTCTACATTTTTTCCTTCCAAATGTAAGCCAGTGTGTAAAAAAGACTTCTATTTGAGAAATGCCCTGTAATTCACATTCTAGTATGGGCACCCCGGAATTCAGAGATATGCAAATAACCACTGCTTCTCAACACCTTATCTTGTGCTCATTTTGGAAATACAAAGGTTTTCTTGATACCTATTTTTCACTCTTTATATTTCAGCAAAAAATTTGCTGTATACCCGGTATAGAATGAAAACCCATTGCAAGGTGCAGCTCATTTATTGGCTCTGGGTACTTAGGGATCTTGATGAACCTACAAGCCCTATATATCGCAACAACCAGGAGAGTCCAGCAGACGTAACAGTATATTGTTTTAAAAAATCAGACATCCCAGAAAAAAGTTACTGAGTAAAACATGGAGAAAAATGGCTGTTTTTTTCAGCTCAATTTAAAAAAATGTTATTTCAGCTGTTATTTTCTGTAGGAAAACCTTGTAGGATCTCCTGAATGACCCCTTGCTGACTTCAGAATTTTGTCTACTTTTCAGAAATGTTTAGCTTTCCGGGATCCTGCATTGGTTTCAGACCCATTACTGTCACCAACTGGAAGGAGCCTGAAAGCTTCAAAAATAGTAAAAATGGGGTATGTCCCAGTAAAATGCCAAAATTGTGTTGAAAAATTTGGTTTTCTGATTCAAGTCTGCCTGTTCCTGAAAGCTGGGAAGATGTTGATTTTACCACCTCAAACCCTTTGATGATTCAATTTTTTGGGAAAAAAGCACAAGCCTTCTTCGGCAGTCTTTTTTTCCCATTGTTTTGAAAAAAATGAACGTTTTGCAGTTTTTTGGCTAATTTCTTGGTCTCCTCCAGGGAAACCCACAAACTCTGGGTACCTTTAGAATCCTTAGGATGTTGGAAAAAAAGGACACAAATTTTGTGTAGATAGCTTATGTGGAGAAAACGTTATGAAGGCCTAAGTGCGAACTACCCAAATAGCCAAAAAAGGGCTCAGCACTGGGTGCAGGCGGGAAGGCCCAGCAGCTAGGGGGTTAATCTTTTTAATTTGTCATACCATCTAAAAATGTGAGTGTTGCTTTTCTGATAATTGTGTGCGTGATGAAAGCAGAGACAGTACAGCAAGAAACATTGGTCTCAAGTTTACATAAAAAGTTAAAAGCATCCTGATAAAGTAAGGATTTCTCTGCTAACAAAGGAGCATAGAAACACATTCTGATGTTATTATAAAACCTATAAAACTGTATAAAATGTACTGTAGATTGGGTTCCTTTCCCATTGCATGGACAGTTAGGTAGATTTTTGGTCATGTCTCAGTTTTTGAGGATGCAACTTAGTGGTGTAAGATGCCAAACCACAATCTTGTGAGATAAAGGCCCACATTATGACATTGGTGGTAAATCCCACTTACTGCCATGCTGACTGCGCCAACTTACTGCTGCTGCGGCGGATATGTGTTCACCATATTATTACACACATACACCAATCCGTCACTATTCAGCCACATATACAAATCCGCCATCTGAGAGGTCAGTGATAAACTGGCGGAGTCAAAACCCACACTGTATCCAACAGAACTATGCCCACCACATTATGACCCATGAATGACCATGGCGGACATTCAATGGTGGTAAACCATTGGTGGTACATACAGCCATGCTCAAAATACACACACACATACAAAACAACACACACCTGACTACCATATACACACCACACCCACACCACTATAAAACACATACCCACATTACCCACAACCCTTTACGACTACAAACTATTGGCACGAGACAGACACCAAGACCACAGACAAAACCAGAGCCACACACTACTTACACCCATACACCACTCACGCACCCCACATCACAAACCCCAACACATCACCCTACACACCCTCATCTACACACCTCACATAACACCCACGGCACCACAAAGACACCCCTGATTCACAGAGGAGAAGCTGAGGGTCCTGGTAAAGGAAATCATCAGGGTAGAGCCACAGCTATTTGGAGCACAGGTGCAGCAGATATCAATAGCTAGGAAGATGGAGCTATGGCAGAGAATCATGGATAGGGTCAACGCCGTGGGACAGCACCCAAGAACATGGTAGGGTGGTATCCGGGTGGGGGTTGTGTGTTAGTGGGTGCCCCTAGGCGAGGCCTGACATTGCAGTGTACTTCTCCTGGTGGCTAGGGTTCTGAGGGGATAACGCTGCTACCTAGCTTATAAGCATCCAGTACTGGTCAGGGCTGCGTGGTTCCCAGGTGTGCTGCCGTGAGAAAACAGGGCTGATTGCAGAGGCCCCCTACCTTTTTGCCCCCATTTTCCACTTTTTGCAGGTGTTTTCCTGACTCAGAGGGTGCCCTGGGTACTGCTAACCAGTCACAGGGCCTGTGCTCTGTGTAAAATCAATATGCAAATTAGGCTAATTATAATTGGCTAAGTCAACCTACCTATAAGTCCCTAGTATATGGTAGGGCATGTAGGTTTAGGGACCACAGCATAGGTAGTGCACCCGTAGGTGTACTGCTGAGGTGCCCAGTGTCATTTTAAAGGCAGGCCTGCCTTGCTGGCTGTTTTTAAATTAAAGTTATATGCAAATTCGACTTTGTAATTAAAAGTAGTTCCAAAGTCTTAAACTACCTTATTTTTACATATGAGTCACCCCTAAGGTGTGCCCTATGTGCCCCTAGGGCTGAGTGCCATGTAACTATAAGCAGGGACCTTATAAAAGTAGTTGTATAAGCCCTGGTGAGGTAAAAACAGCCAAATTTGTTTTTCCCTCATTGTAGTGAATGGCCTTCATAGGCTAGAATGGGGAGACTTTATTTTAATTTTAAAAGTCCACTTAAGTAATGGATACCAAGAGTTTGGTATCAAATTAATTATTATTATAAATCCTACAACTTCCAGTTTTTTTTATTTAATATAACTTGTTCAGGTAAAGAGTTTTAAACTTTACCTGAAAAGTTGCCAATTGCAGCCCTGAATTGTTTTTGCTGCTGTGCTCTGATTGGCCAGCCTCTGGCAGCCTGGCCAGGCTGCCTTGAAGAGGTGTGAAGTGGCCTGGCTTCACACAAAGAGATGTGCCTGTGGGAGGGAATCTCCCCTCAGCAGATGGTGAGGCAGGAAGGGGGAGGGCTGCCAAACAGCAGAGAAGGACATTTGGAGCAACCCATCAACACCCCCACATCCTGCAACCCCAGACAACTAGGTGCCCCCTTGATTAGATTTAGAGAGGGCAGGAGAGGGGTGTGTTTATGATTTTTAGCCACACCAGTGGGTGGGCGCAGCCAGATGTAACCTCCAAAAATCAGATTCAGCCATGATGGATTTTTGAAGAATGTTGCCTCCTGGGATTGATTTTTGCCACACTTCCCAGGAAATGGTCATCACAGGGGGAAGGACCCTTCACCTGATTGGAGAATCAGGACCCCTCCTGTTTCTAACCCAGGAGCAAGGATAAAACTGGCAGACCTGCACCCACACCTCAGTTCCCTACCACATCCCCTTCAGGAAGAACTACAGAAACAGAAGGACTGCCCTGCTGGACCCCTGGCCTGCACCTGGAACCTGCACTCAGAAGGACTTCACCAGCTGCACACTTGGGCTTCACCACAAGAAGGTCTTTGCCTGGCTTCAACTGGTTCAAGGAGGGACTCCCTGTTTGCTACAGGTGAAAAATTGCTAACCAGAGTCCCCCTGACCCAACTCCTGAAGAAATCAACCAGCTGACCACTGCCCAGTGGCCAAAAAGGAGTTTGAGCCAGGTGCATTCTGGGAGTTGAAGTCCGCATCACCAAGGATCATCTCAGAGCTTCAGGACCCTTGGGGTGAGCTGTGGACCCCAAAAGAACCTTAAAAGAACATCTGGGAGAAGCCCCAGAAGTTTGGAGAAGTTTGGAATAAAGCTCCATAGAGGGACTGACCCGCTGCGGCAACTCTAGCCGGCTTGCCTCAACTGCGACCCGGACTGATTTGCAAGTTCGTCCCGGTGAAGAAAATCTCCAAAAAAGAGACTGAGGGGCATATTTATACTCTGTTTGCGCCGGAATTGCGTCGTTTTTTTTAACGCAATTCCGACGCAAAACTAACTCCATATTTATACTTTGGCTTTAGACGCGTCTAGCGCCAAAGTCCATGGAGTTTGCGTCATTTTTTAGCGTGGACACCTACTTTGCGTTAATGAGATGCAAGGTAGGCGTTCCCGTCTAAAAAATTGACTCCGAGGCATGTGTGCCGTATTTACACTCCCGGGCAAAATTCACGCCCGGGAGTGGGCGGGTCAAAAAAAATGACATCCAGCCGCTTTTGCACCGTTTTTTAGTGCCTGGACAAGGCAGGCGTTAAGGGACCTGTGGGCTCAGAAGGAGCCCAGAGGTGCCCTCCCATGCCCCCAGTGACCCCCCTGCCACCCTTGCCCACCCCAGGAGGACACCCAAGGATGGAGGGACCCATCCCAGGGACATTAAGGTAAGTTCAGGTAAGTATTTTATTTTTATTTTTTTGTGGCATAGGGGAGCCTGATTTGTGCCTCCCTACATGCCACTATGCCCAATGACCATGCCCAGGGGACAGAAGTCCCCTGGGCATAGCCATTGGGCAAGGGGGCATGACTCCTGTCTTTGCTAAGACAGGAGTCATTTCAATGGGGGTTGGGGGTCGAAAAAAATTGCGCAAATCAGGTTGAGGCGAAAAATTTGCCTCAGCCTGACTTGCCCCATTTTTTGGCGCCCAAGCTCCATATTCCCCTACGCCGGCGCTGCCTGGTGTGGGTCATTTTTTTTTCACGCACACCAGGCAGCGCCGGTGGCTAACGCTAATTTTTTTGACGCAAAACTGCGTTAGCGCAGTTTTGCGTCAAAAAGTATAAATATGGCCCTATGTCTGAAGGTAAAAAGTTGACCGGGACCTCCCAGCCAGCGTATCCGAGGAGGGCTCCAGGGACGTCGGATCAAGATCCTGGTTTGCCGCGGTCGAAGGATTTTCACCTCGAAAAAACGACTAAGTCCGAAGTTAAAAATCCCGTGCGCGTATCCGGAGAAGAGTTCGAGAAGATCGGATTCGACTGGCAGGGTCGTCCCGCTGAAGAAAATCTTCAGAAAAGAGACTAAGGGGGTCATTCCTACCCTGGCGGTCCGAGACCGCCAGGGTAGGGGACGGAGGAACCACCGCCAACAGGCTGGCAGTGCTTCTGGGGCTATTCTGACCACAGCGGTAAAGCCGCGGTCAGAAAAGGGAAGCCGGCGGTGTCCCGCCGGTTTCCCGCTGCCCCTGTGAATCCTCCACGGCGGTGCTGCAAGCAGCGCCGCCATGGGGATTCCGACCCCCTTCCCGCCAGCCTGGTTCTGGCGGTTTTCACCGCCAGAACCAGGCTGGCGGGAACGGGTGTCGTGGGGCCCCCTAACAGGGCCCCACATTGATTTTCAGTGTCTGCTTGGCAGACACTGAAAATCGCGACGGGTGCAACTGCACCCGTCGCACACCAGCAACTCCGCCGGCTCCATTCGGAGCCGGCTTCCTCGTTGCTGGTGCTTTCCCGCTGGGCGGGCGGGCGGCCTTTTGGTGGTCGCCCGCCAGCCCAGCGGGAAAGTCAGAATGACTGCAGTGGTCTTTTGACCGTGGTACGGTCTTCTGGCGGTTCCCGCCAGGCGGGCGGCTTCCGCCGCTGGCGGGGGTCAGAATGACCCCCTAAGTCCGAAGGTCAACTTTTGACCGAGGCCTCCCGCGAGCTGTAGCCAAGCAGGGCTTAACTTTTGACTTTGCCCCGGTCGAGGTGCTACCAGAGGACCCGATTGGCGCTTTTTGTTTCTAGGTGCTATAAAACAATCATTCTTTAAAAATTCATATCTCCGGTTCCCTTATCCGATTTTATACGTTTTTGTGTCATTTTAAAGATAAAAATAAAATCTATTTTTATAAATTGGTTTTGGATTTTTATACTGTTTCCTGTGTTTTATTTAATTACTGTTTTGTGATATTTGAATGCTTTACACTCTGTCTCCTAAGTTAAGCCTTGTCGCTCGTTGCCAAGCTACCAAGGGTTGAGCTGGGTTTAATTTACTGAGACCTAACTGGACCTAAGTGGAGGTTAGTGGCCTATTGCTTAGTGTAGGTACCTACCTGCCCTTACCAATAACCCATTTTCCAACAGCTGCATTTGGCAGCGCGTGCCCCTCCCAATGACTTGAAACTAACTTTTCCTCTGGTAGTGCTATGTTCCCTGTGTGAGGGTGCTGTGTACGCCAACGGTGGTGTTGGTGCAGCCATTAACTAAGTGTATCCTTTGTCTCTTCCCCCCTTATTGTTTTGTCATCCCGTCCTTATGTGCATTAGCATCATCTGGCGGAGGAGCAGAGGCACCAGTGACAGAGGGAGCTGCATTCCACACGACCCAGGAGGCAAAGTCAACTGACGATGAGGGCACCAGTGGGACGGACGGCGAGGGCGGAGGGCGAGGGGAGCACCACGGCATGGATGGGAGGGGACAGTTCTGACACAGATACCTCCTCTGATGAAATCCCCCTGATGGTGGCCGACACTTCTGTGACTACCCCAGCTACAGGTACCACCGCCACCCCGTACTAGCACCGTCCTCCCAGCAGCCCCTCATCGCGTTGCCCATGCCCAGTCACCCAGGAGGGTGGGCATATCCTTCGACCTAGGCACCTCAAGCCCTGCTTCCCTGAGTGAGGAGGCTATTGACCACCTGAGATCTATCTCTATAGGGCAGTCAACCATTGTGAATGCCATCAAGGGGCTGGCAACCCAGATGCAGCAGACTAATGCATTCCTGGAGGGAATTCAAACTGGATTGGCAGCCCAACAAAGATCGATTCAGGCTTTGGCCTCCTCTCTGATGGCAGCCATTGTCCCTGTTTCTACCCTCCCCCTGCAACTTCCATTTCCCAGTCCCATTCTCCTCAACCTCAACACATCCCAAGCACAGAGGCAGACGAGCATACACACAAGACAACACACAAGAGTGGTTCAGGCAAACACAAGCACCACACTTCATCCCACAGGCACTCACTGTAAGAGGCTGGCCTGTCTTATAGTGGGTACCTGATGGTACTTACACCTTGTGCCAGGTCCAGTTATCCCTTATTAGCAGATTAGTAGTGTTCTAGAAGCTTAGGCTGATAGAGGTAACTATAGCAGAGCAGCTTAGGCTGAACTAGGAGACATGCAAAGCTCCTACTATACCACTTACATCAGATAGGTACTACATCATAAGAAACACACTACTCAGAGTTACTAAAAATTAAGGTACTTTATTTTAGTGACAATGTGCCAAAAATATCTCAGAGGATATACTCCCTTAGAAGGTAAGTAAAATACACAAAATATACACACACAAACCAAAATCAGGTAAGTAAACAGTTAGAAAAGTAGTGCAAACACTATAGAATACATTAGGATGCATAGGCCTAGGGGGCGACACAAACCACATACTAAGAAAGTGGAATGAGAACCACTTAGGGACCCCTGGCCTAGTACAGTGTATAGAGGGTCACTGGGAGTGTAAGAAAACACTAAGGGTGTCCAAGATACCCCACCCCAAGACCCTGAAAAGTAGGAGTAAAATGATACTACTTTCCCAGAAATAGACTAAACTCGTGATAGGAGATTCTGCAAAGACCACAACAGACTGCAAAGCACTGAAGACGCATTCCTGGACCTGAGGACCTGCAAAAGAAGGGGACCAAGTCCAAGAGTCATGAAAGTGTCCAGGGGGGACAGGAGCCCACTAAACCCCAGATGAAGGTCCAAAATGGCTGCCTCTGGATGGAAGAAGCTGAAGATTCTGCAACAGCGAAAGGTGCCACAAACTTCTCCTTTGTGCAGAAGATGTCCGACGGAGTGCTGGAGGATGCAGAGTTGTTTCTTTGAAGAAAGACTGCAAACAAGCCTTGCTAACTGCAAAGGTCACCGCTGAAGAGAAAGGGTGCTGCCCAGGCCCAGGAAGGACCAGGAGTTCGCCACTTGGAAGAGGAGACAGAGGGGACCCTCAGCAACACAGAGAGCCCATGGACAAGAAGGCAGCACCCGCAGAAGTACTTGAATACGGGTTCAAGAAACTGAGCATAGTGGTTGTCTCAACACTACAACAGAGGGTCCCATGAAGCCGGTGGTCAACTCAGCAAGTTGAGCAATACAGTTTGGAGCGCTGGGGACCTGGGCTAGGCTGTGCATGAAGGATTCCTTGCAAAAGTGCACAGAAGCCCCAGCAGTTGCAGTTCACGCAGTACACACGATTACTCCCTGGAGAGGAGAGGCAAGGACTTACCTCTTCCAAATTTGGACAGTTGGCCACTGGACAGTCTCTGTCACTTGGGTCCACCACCTGTGTTCACGGGGCCACTCTCTTCACAATGAGAGGGGTCTCAGAGTACCAGTGATGCTCAAGTTTGGTGCCTGCTGGAGTAGGTGGAAGATTCTGTCGACCCACAGGAGATTTCTTTGTGACTTCCAGTGCAGGATTAAGGCAGTCAGCCCCCAGAGCATGCACCACCAGGAAACAGTTGAGAAAGCCGTGAGGATTAGGCGCTACAATGTCACTGGTAGTCTTCTTGCTACTTTGTTGCAGTTTTGCAGGCGTCCTGGAGCAGTTGCGGTCGATCCTTGGCAGAAGTCGAAGAGGGAGATGGAGAGGAACTCTGGTGAATTCTTGCAAGTCGTTATCTGAGGAAAAGCCAACAGGAGAGACCCTAAATAGCCCTCAGAGGAGGATTGGCCACCTAGTCAGGGCAAGGGAGTTACACGTCCAAGATAACCCCTGCTCACCCCCTTGGTAGCTGGGCACGAACAGTCAGGCTTAACCTGGAGGCAATGTGTAAAGCGTTTGCACAACACACACAACACATGTGTCGCAATATCCCCACCACAAAGGAAACACAACACCAGATTACATGAAAATATATTGTATTGTACACAAGGCAATTATCAGTCCAAACATCACATATCAGGACGATCCTGCTACCTTAGCAGTTGTCAGAACGTTGCACATTAGTTACTCTGCAACCTAGCAGTAGTCACACATAACACACAGGTTACTCAGTATTCTGCAACATAAGCAGTAGTCAGGAAAACACGTTATTACATCACAGCACTTGTCATAGGAATATCATGAAATGCCCATAGTAGGAACATTAGAAAACATAAGGCAAGTTAGAAAAACATATTAGCAAGCATGTCCATAAAAGGAACATTTGCATACACATATGTAAAAACATCAAACGCAGGTAGGTAATATATGAATCAAACAAAAGTCTGTAGAAAGAACTTTGGATTGCAACTATATTGGTCCTTTAAACAGTACCTGGTTGGATAAAGGCACCTCCAGTGCCTAGAAGGCGAACAATGGGGCCCCCGGCGCTCCTATGCGCAAAACGGGGGCCTCCCTTATACTCTGGGGTCAGAGGAGGGCAACATGCACCTCCTCTCTGTTATAGACAGGCCCCTCCGGGGACCGTGATCAATGGGGGCCCCCCAGGGCCTCAACCAGCCCTCACGAGGGGGGCCAAAGCCAGCAAAAACAACTTAGGGCATGAGGGGGGCACCACGCACCCCCTCCAGTTTAATGACAGGCCTCTCCCGGGACCCGCGATCTCTGGGGGCCCCCCCCCGGCCTCCACTGGCCCTTCCACCAAGGGGGGGGGCCCACAATAATGCCCGTTTTACCTAACAGCAGAAAAGGAGCGTCCTGCTCCTAACGCAGAGGCCAGGGGGAAGGGGGCACTCCCCGCGCCTTCCCCTGGTCCTGCCGTGAAGCCACAAGAAGATCGAACCCCTCCTGGGGTCCGAGCAGACACTCGCCGGCACCCGATGCGGTGCGCAAGTGTTCTTCCAGCTTCACGGGCCGCTGCGGTGATCTTATTTAAAGGGGCACAATGCAGCAAGGAGCCTACAAGCTCCCAAGGCTCCATAAGCGCGCTCAATCAGCGCTATGGCAGCCGCAACCACGGAGAAGCACCCCTCGTGAAGAAATGGATGCAGGGGTCAGGGGCCACAGCACCCTGACCCTGGGGAGCAGAATCTTAAGACAAGGTCCTCAGGTGGAGGGCCCAGCTACAGGCCAGCACAAGGGAATGGCAGCAAGTGGCAAGTCCTTCACAGTGACCAGGCAGGTCACAGGTCAGCACAGCAGCAGAAGTCCATGGCGGTTCCTGGTGAGTCCTTTCAGCCTTTGTTGTCCAGCTCCAAGATGATTCCAAGAGTCTCCAAATTGTGGGGAAAATTCCCCTGTACTTATAGTCAGTTCTTACAGTGTTTTACAATGGTAGGGAGAGGAGGTTCCAGCCAGTTACAACTGGTTCTGGGAGTGCCCCCTCTCTCCTTTCAGCACAGGCTCCAAACATCAGTGGGGGGTTGACGACCCTATTGTGTGAGGCCAGGACACAGTCTTTACAAATGCAGGTGTGCCCCGCCTCTCCCTTCTCTCAGCCCAGGAAGACTATTCAGTATGCAGATGCACCTCTGTGACACCTCCACCCTCCCTGTGTACAGGCTGTCTGAAAAGTATGCACAAAGCCCCAACTGTCACTCTGCTCAGACGTGGATTGGAGTCAAGCTGCAAAACACCAGAGTCATAAGCACAGATAAATGCGCACTTTCTAGAAGTGGCATTTCTGTGATAGCAATAAAAAATACACCCACACCAGTAAGCAGTATTTATTATCACCATCACAACCATACCAAACACGCCTACGCTACCCCTCATAAATCAGACAATACCCTTTAAACATAAGGCAGGGCATTTCTAATGCAATCCTATGAGAAGGCAGCACTCACAGCAGTGAGACACCAGTTAGGCTGTTTGTCACTACCAGGACAGGCCATGCAATATGGCATATGTCCTGCCTTTCTACATACATGGCACCCTGCCCATAGGGCTAGCTAGGGCGTACCTTAGGGGTGACTTACATGTAGTAAAAGGGGAGTTCTGGGCCTGGCAAGTAAGTTTAGATGCCAGGTCCCTGTGGCAGAAAACTGCACACACAGGCCCTGCGCTAGCAGGCCTGAGACAGGTTTGAAAGTCTACTTCAGTGGGTGGCACAAGCAGCGCTACAGGTCCACTAGTAGTATTTAATTTACAGGCCCTGGGTATAGAGATACAACTGTACAAGGGACTTATAGGTAAATTAAATATGCCAATTAGGTATAAGCCAATCATACCAACTTTAGATGGGAGAGCACCGGCACTTTAGCACTGGTCAGCAGTGATAAAGTGCTCAGAGTCCTAGAGCCAACAGCGAGAGGTCAGAAAAACCAGGAGGAAGGAGGCAAAAAGACTGGGGATGACCCTGCGTAAGGCAAAAAGTCCAACAACTGGCTTATGCAAGGAGGGCACCATCTGTGCCCTTCAAAGCATTTCCAGAGGCTGGGGGAGGCTGCTTCTCCCCAGCCCTTAACACCTATTTCCAAAGGGAGAGGGTGTAACACACTCTCTCAGAGGAAATTCTTTATTCTGCCTTCCTGGGACTGGGCTGGCCAGACCCCAGGAGGGCAGAACCCCAGAGAGCTGGTTTGGCAGTACCCGGGGTCCATAGTGGAGCCCCAGGGATGCATGGGATTGCCACCCCAATACCAAATTTGGCATGGGGGGACAATTCCATGATCTTAGACATGTTACATGGCCATATTTGTAGTTACCATTGTGAAGCTACATGTAGGTATTGACCTATATGAAGTGCACGCGTGTAATGGTGTCCCTGCACTCACAAAGTCCGGGGAAGTTGCCCTGAACTATGTGGGGGCACCTTGGCTAGTGCCAGGGTGCCCTCACAATTAGTAACTTTGCACCTAACCTTCACTAAGTCAAGGTTAGACATATAGGTGACTTATAAGTTACTTAAGTGCAGTGTAAAATGACTGCAAAAATAACGTGTGCATTATTTCACTCAGGCTGCAGTGGCAGTCCTATGTAAGACTTGTCTGAGCTCCCTATAGCTGGCAAAAGAAATGCTGCAGCCCTTAGGGATCCCCTGGAACCCCAATACCCTGGGTACCTAGGAACCATACATTAGGGAATTATAAGGGTGTTCCAGTGTGCCAATTAGAATTGGTAAAAATGGTCACTAGCCTATAGTGACAATTTTAAAGGTAGAGATAGCATAAGCACTGAGGTTGTGATTAGCAGAGCCTCAGTGACACAGTTAGGCACTACACAGGTACACACATTCAGGCCACAAACTATGAGCACTGGGGTCCTGGCTAGCAGGATCCCAATGAGACAGGCAAAACAAACTTACATACATGTGAAAAATGGGGGTAACATGCCAGGCAAGATGGTACTTTCATACACTCACACAAACACCATCCAGGTGCAGCCATCCCAACATCCACTATTTCCACTGTCTCCCCCTCCTCCTCCTCCTCCTCCTCCACCTCCCACCCAGTTTCGTCCATATTCACACCTGCATGCACTACATCATCATCCACTACCATCATCACCACCACACCAAGCAGAACACACACCTCACTGGAAGACACCTCCACAACAGCCATGCACATGTACCCTATGTCCTCTCCCCTGTGTCTCTCCCCCCCTCCTAAGGTACACAAACATAATAACTCAAACACCCAACAGCCATCCACCTCACAGCACCTCACAACAGCATCCAGCCCATGCACCTGCACCCAAAATCAGCAGACAGACACCTCCAACAACCACTCCCTCTTCCTCCACTCCCAAACCTTTTCCCTCTTCCAGCCACAGTGTCCCTAAATAAACTGTTCCTATCCACTGACCTCTTCCCTACCCCTCTCCCCTGTCCTGCACGTCTGGACAGGGTGGGAAGAACCCAGCCAAGCACCTCATCCACCCAGTCCACGGGCCCAGCCGTCACCACATCCACTCATGGTGGAGAAGGATCCAGGGCACATGTTCTGAGGGTGAAGGATTCTTCCCAAGCTGCTGCCAAGAAGGGAAAGGAGCCTGGCCAAGCTGCTGCCAAGAAGGGAAAGGAGCCTGCCCAAGCTGCTTCCAAGAAGGGAAAGGAGCCTGGCCAAGCTGCTGCCAAGAAGGGAAAGGAGTCTGCCCAAGCTTCTGCCAAGAAGGGAAAGGAGCCGGCACCAGCAGGCAGGAAGAGCAAGGGGCCCTCAGGCAGGAACTGTGATGGAGCCTCCACAAACAACCATTTGTTGTGCAGTCATCTGAGGTTGTAGGGGATGGGCAGGAGCCACCCCCCCAGCAGCACCACCACCACCACCTCCAGTGAGCAGCCGTCCGAGGTTGCAATGGATGGGCAGGAGCCTCCCCCCAAGCAGCACCACAACCTCTAGTGGGCAGCCATCCAAGGATGCAGGGGATGGGCAGGAGCCTTCCCCTCAGTAGCATCACCACCTCCAGTGAGGAGCCGTCTGAGGTAGCTGGGGATGGGCAGGAGCCTCCTCCCACCAGCAGCAGCACCCCCACTGAGCAACCGTCACCACTGGTGGACGGTATGTGATCCTGCCTCCATTGGCTGCTGTGCGGCCTGCCTCCTGCATTTCCAGTGGGTATGACACCCACCTGAGAGACTGTGACCTTGCACTTTCCATGATCAAGAGCACAGGGCACGATGCCCCTCCAGAACCAGTGGGTAAGACACCCACCTACCCCAGCCTCCCCAGGATCAAGAGCACAGGGAACGATGCCCCCTCCAGAACCAATGTGGGAGACACCCACTTGAGAGACTGTGACCTTGCACTCCCCAGGACTAAGCATAAGGCATGTTGCCCCCCCAGTACAAGTGGGCAAGTCACCCACTCAAGAGACTGTGGCCTTGCACTCCCCAGGACCAAGCACAGGGCATGTTGCCCCCTCCAGAGCAAGTGGGCAAGTCACCCACTCAAGAGACCGTGGCCTTGCACTCCCTGGGACCAAGAACAGGGCATGTTGCCCCTTCCAGTACCAGTGGGAAGTCACCCACTCGAGAGACTGTGGCCTTCAACTCCCCAGGACCAAGCGCAGGGCATGTTACCCGTTCCAGAGCAAGTGGGCAAGTCACCCACTTTAGATACTGTGGCCTTGTAGTCCCCATGACCAAACACAGGGCATGTTCCCCCTCCAGAACCAGTGGTGTTGTTCCATCTCCCGGCTGAGGTGCCCCCTGCTCCCCGTCCCCCTGAGGTGCCTGCTTATTTACTAACAGATGCCCCTGCAGTGTTCTCTCCGTGTTGAGGCAGATGCCATGTTTGGCCTTAGACTTTAGCCTGTGGTCATGTGGACTTTGTAGATTGTGAGCTGTGCTGTGTCCCTTTTGTGTACATATGAATGTATCTCTTGTCTTGCCTCACTTATGTATCTTGATGTGTTGATCTCATTACATTCACTTTCACAAAATCGTTTTGTCCTTGCATTATTCATCCAATTTTAAAAGAGCATTTATGTGCCTTTTCTTTCTCTATTAGCATAACTCTTGGATTTAAATTGTGTCATTCATGCCTGTGTTTCAGTTTTGAGGAATTTGCTTTTGAAGGGTTTTTCACACACACAGTGAAACCAAATCAAGCTGTGCCACCATAACTGTTTAAACCCAGAGTCGACATTTGTATTTCTTGGATTGTTTTTGTTCCTTTTAGTTTAACCCTAAGCATACAGGAAAGTTATATGGGATATATTTAATGCCCTTGTTTGTCTTTCTTTTGCATGATAAGTGCAACCACAGTTCTAATTGTAGTGTGCAACAGTGAATCTCTGTGATGCCAGCCCTAGTGTTGCAGTACTGATTGTTATGGTACTAGTTTGGGTTTTTGGTAATGCAGTGTTAGTAATTGTGCCAACAGTTATTTTTATCCAAAAAAAGTGCTGGACCATCCCGGTGTTCTTTTACTGCTCCCATGCCCATATCAGAAAGAGAGATTCAATTTCAAGGAAGTTGAGTACACTAAGGGGGTCATTCTGACCCCCGCGGGCGGCGGGAGCCGCCCGCCTGGAGGGAGCCGCCATATGGCCGCTCCGCGGTCGAAACACCGCGGAGGCCATTCTGGCTTTCCCGCTGGGCTGGCGGGCGACCGCCACAAGGCCGCCCGCCAGCCCAGCGGGAAACCCCTCCCCACGAGGAAGCCGGCTCCGAATGGAGCCGGCGGAGTGGGTATGTGCGACGGGTGCAGTGGCACCCGTCGCGTATTTCAGGGTCTGCAAAGAAGACCCTGAGATACAAAGTTGGGCCCTCTTACGGGGGCCCCTGCAGTGCCCATGCCATTGGCATGGGCACTGCAGGGGCCCCCAGGGGCCCCACAACACCCCATACCGCCATCCTGTTCCTGGCGGCCGACCCGCCAGGAACAGGATGGCGGTATGGGGTGACAGAATCCCCATGGCGGCGCAGCAAGCTGCGCCGCCATGGAGGATTCTGCAGGACAGCGGAAAACCGGCGGGAGACCGCCGGTTTTCCTGTTCTGACCGCGGCTGAACCGCCGCGGTCAGAATGTCCTGAGGAGCACCGCCAGCCTGTTGGCGGTGCTCCCGCATCCCCGGCGGTCCTTGACCGCCGGGGTCGGAATGACCCCCTAACTCTACTATCACTCTGTCAGCAACGACCTGCCCCCCGAAGATACAGGGTGCCTGGCTGGACCGGCAAGACCTTCCAGTGTTTTGTCTCTTTCTCTTCCATTCCCCCTTTCCTTTTAGGACACCTGCCGGGGTTTCCGTGTCCACCAAGAAGTGCCATGAGGTGTTCCAGGAAGTCAGGGGGCATACCATAGCCCCTGCAGACATCCTGCTTTTCAGGTGAGTGGCCACAACCCGACAAATTATAACCTCTACTAATGTAACCGGTTGTAGAGGTGCATTTGTATTGCCTATGGAGATAGATAGTTGTTCATTCTGTGGGTTGAAGATGCTTCCAAAATAATTTATCCAGTACTGTTGTGGTGATAAGTGGCACCACCCCTGGGTCTAAGTTATCTCTAAGAAATGTGGAATTTATTATTTTCCAAAACAATAGTGGAATCTCTGGTTCCTGCTGCTTGTTCCAAACTGGCCCATGCCTGTTATTGTAGTTCTCTCTTCCTCTGACCTATCACTTGTTTATAAATAGTTCTAAGGGATTTAACCTCCTCTCTACTCCTGGGAGTTAGCAGTAAGGCTTTTTTTTTAGGTTTTGATTAGCCTGTGTACATTGATAATCAAATCAGCCTATATTCTGTATCTTGGAGCCCTTATTGATCACTTTAAGTTAGTAGCTATTGTAGATGTAATCTTTGTAAAAGCTGCCACGATCTTACCTGAGGGAGGGGGCTGCAGTTCAGTACAGACTATAAAGTTCTCTTTCTTATCTTTTACAACTTTTTTCAAGGGGACCGTTTCATTAAACCTCATCCACTTAAGGCTGATACCATTATTTCTTGCTAAATCAATATGGTCTGTTAGCTGAGGAGCTTCACAATGTTTTGATGTTGGGCAATATCAAAAGCAGAAATGGGTATAAGTACTGGACCCAAAACCCCAGACTTTAGATTTCTTCAAGATCACTTCTGGAACCAAGAAGAACCTCTGCTGAAGAGAAGAGCTGAAGAGCTAGAGGAGGAATACTGCCCCTTTGCCTGTGACTGTGCTTTGCTGGGTTGGCCTGCAGTTGGTGCTTCTGCCTGAAAGAAGAAAAAGACTGGACTGAGCTCAGCAGACCACAATCCCCCTGATGACAGCGATTCATGAAGTAGGCCAAATTGCAATCAAGTATGATTTGATGTTTTGTGAACTGACTTATTAGTACATAGGTCTATTTGCAAACACCACAGTGATCTCATAAATACCGGTTGTCAATAGTGACCAGTATTTTGAGATTAGTGTTCAGTAAATCTGGGCATAGTTCCTTTCTCCTGCCTTTGAATAGATACGCTGGACCTAGTCACATAGATACATTTACACATGAGTACATCTACACAGATACATTTACTCTTCCACTTGTAGTAAATTTGCTACTTTTTGTCTTGCCACAATTTCCCAGTGTAAAGTTACTATAAAGTATATACTCATAGTTCTACCCCCCTGAATAAATGGGGTGGACTCTAAGTTATGAGTATAAAGTTACTTCTATAACTTTTAACAAGTGGCTCTCAACCAATGGGGTGGATCTCTTCCTATAATAAAACATATTGAAAAGAAAAACAAGTAAATTAAACAATTAAAAAAGGTTAAAAATATGCTTATGGTAAATCATATTATTAATGAAGTGTATATGTTTATATAGGGAAAAAAATCCCTATAGCAGTGCTAACTTTTTTGAGGTAAATATTAATATTGTTCAAATATATTGAAAATAAATTAAACTATTTTTAAAAATTATAATAAAATGTTTACATTTATTTTTTATGATTTAACCCCTTGAGGGCCATGGACGGAATGGTTACGTCCATGGCTGCGCCTCTCAGGCGCCATGGACGTAACCATTACGTCCGTTTACCGGCCATCGGGGAAGCACTAGCACTCCCCCCAAGGGCCATAGCTCAGGGCTGGAAGGGAAATTGCTTCCCCTTCCACCCCCAACACCCCGCTGACCCACCCAGTGACGTCTGATGATGTCAGCAGGCAATTGCGTGCTGACCTCATCAGAAGTCACCTCCCATCGCGCTGGAAGCATGCTTCCAGCGCAACGCGGAAGAGAAATACAAAAGCATTTCTCTTCCACTCAGGAGGAGGGGGCCAGCAGAGGCATGAAAGGAAAGGAAAGGCCTTTCCTTTCCTTTCATGTCTCTGCAAGCATTTCTGCTGCCCAATCGCAAAGCGATCGGGCAGCTGAAATGCCCACTAGACACCAGGGATTTATATTTCTGTTTGAACTGGACATGAGGGGAGCGGCCGCTTGGGCAAGGGCCGCTAGCCAGGGGGACAAATAATTTTTAGGCCATTTCTGCCCCCATCCCCCGGGGCCAGATCGGCCTAATATAATTAGGCTGATCTGCCCCTGGGGGGGGTGGAAAACCCCTAGACACCAGGGATATTTTTTAGTTTTTTTCTTTTGTGTGTAGGGAGCGACCCCTTAGTCAAGGGTCACTCCCTGGGGGACAAATTGTTTTAGGCCATTTCTGAAACCACTGGACACCAGGGATTTTTTTTTTTTTATAATTCTGACACAAAGGTGAGCAGCCGCTTGGGCAAGGGCCGCTAGCCAGGGGGACAAATAATTTTTAGGCCATTTCTGCCCCCCCCCCCGGGCCAGATCGGCCTAATATAATTAGGCTGATTTGCCCCCAGGGGGGCAGAAAACCCCCAGACACCATGGGTACATTTTTTTTGTTTATTCTTTTTATATGTGGGGAGCGACCCCTTAGGCAAGGGTAGCTCCCCGGGGGGCAAAATTATTTTTAGGCCATTTCTGTCCCCCCGGGGGCAGATCAGCCTAATATAATTAGGTGTCAGGAATAAGGCTGTGCGCGGTCCAGGACCCGCCCTGACCTCTGCTTCGCGTCTTTGAGGCGCGATATGTGTGCCGCTTGTCATCCCCTCTTGCTCCAGAAGTGGTCATGAGCGTCGCCTGCCATGTGGTAAAGCACATGTAGCTGCAGGATCAGGATATTAGTGGACAAGATGCACTTATCAATGCCATTCTATGAATGGACTACAACTCCCAAATTTTTGAGAGGCAGCGGCCATCTTGGGGTGTAGCAGGCCTATAAAGCCCAGCCACACCCAAGCACATTGCTCACTATTTTGAAGACTTCGGTGCAGTCGGACCTCGTGGGGAGTTCCTCTGAAGAAAGCGGATTTCCTACATGGCAGAGTGGTAATATGTCAGAGTATCCTTGTTTCCATGGTGAATTAAAAAACGAGTAGGTTGTACTCGTATCGGTAAGATCTTGATCTTGATGAGTCACATCTTGAAGGGGGTTGTTTACTCCCAAAGGTAAAGCACCCCTTAGCAAAACGAGCAAAACTCTTTAGACCAAAAGTAAAGCGCACTTGGCACGACAATCAAAACGCTTCAGACCACATGCGTAAAGCGCCCCTTAGCACGAAAATCAAAGCTCTTCAGGCTAAACGAGTAAAGCGCCCTTGGCACAATAATCAAAGCGCTTCAGGCCATACGAGGAAAGCACCCTTGGCACAACAATCAAAGCGCTTCAGGCCACACGAGTAAAGCGCCCTTGGCACGACAATCAAAGTGCTTTAGGCCACAGGAGGAAAGCACCCTTGGCTCGACAATCATATCACTTCAGGGCACACGAGTAAAGCACCCTTGGCACGACAATCAAAGCGCTTCAGGCCACACGAGTAAAGCGCCCTTGGCGCGACGATCAAAGAACTTCAGACAAAATGAGTAAAGCACCCCTTGACACAATGAGCAAAGCGCTTCAGGCAAAACAAGTAGAAGCGCCCCTGGCATAACGAGTAAAGCGCTTCATGCATGACGATCAAAGCGCTTCAAGTTCAATTAGTGAATATTTCAGGCCTCAGTTGCAAATGTGAAAGCGCTTGAGAAAAAAAGCTGTAGTTTCATTGTTTTTTGGGAAGTACAATATGTGAGATACATATTTAAATCTTTGTACATTTCTAGGCTGAGATCAAATGTTTATGTTATGAAAGCATAATTGTTACATGGTTTATATTCAGAGTATGATCATAGTCCAAAGCTCTTGCCATCTTTAGGTACAGAGATTGCAGTTTGTTCTTGTTTCATGATTCAAAGAAGGGGCTATGCCCAGTTCACAAAGGGTCTTAATATGATATCACGAGACGCCTTTGTTCCAGAGTCTATTGGTGAGTTTATACTGTTATTAAAGAGTATATGCATATTTTTCCTAACCATTTTCTTTTCAGATCTCTCTCCCTGCAGTTTCCTACCCTAATTCCCTTCCCCCCACCTGGCTTCATCAATACTTAGGCCCGTATTTATACGTTTTTTAGCGCCGCATTTGCGCCGCTTTTTGACGCAAAACGGCGCAAACCTACAAAATACAATGGTATTTTGCAAGTTTGCGCCGTTTTTGCGTCAAAAAACGACGCAAATGCGGCGCAAAAAAAGTATAAATACGGGCCTTAGTGCTCTGATAGCTTTCTGAGTTGGTGATGCCCGGAGGAGGGCCTTTTGGTCAGCAGCGTGCAGATCCCAAGGAAAGGACACTGTCACATTAGGGTGATCTGCCCCCGGGGGGGCAGAAAACCCCTAGACACCAGGGATACATTTTTTTCTTCTTTTTATTTTTATATGTGGGGAGCGACCCCTTAGGCAAGGGTTGCTCTCCGGGGGGCCAAATTATTTTTAGGCCGGTTCTGCCCCTCTTGGGGGCAGAAACCACTAAACACCATGTTTTTTTATTTATATACTTACGCATAAGGGGACCGGACCCTTGGTTAAGGGACGCTCCCCAGGGTGGGGGGGCAAAATATTTTTTGGCCATTTCTGCCCCCCCGGGAGCAGATCAGCCTAATATATGTATGCCGATCTGCCCCTGGGGGGACAGAAATTCCCTAGACACTAGGGATGCATTTTTTTGTTTATTTTTATTTTTTTATGTGGGGAGTGACCCCTTGGACACATTACCATTGGCCATAGCTGCCCCCCTTGAGGGCAGATCGACCTATTTTTGGAAAGCCCATCTGCCCCCAAGGGGGGCAGAAAGCCCACCAGTTACCAGGGAAGATTTTTTTTTCAAAATAAGAGGTTGGGGGTATGGCCATACCCCCATCCCAAATAAATGGGGCCAAAGTTGTTCTTCCCACCAATGGGCAGATGGGGCAATTACCCCTGATCCACACCCTGTGGGGCAGAATGGCTACTAGATCCCATGGAATTAAAAAAAAAATAGTGGGGTGGTGGCTACTAACCAGTATAGGCCTGGATATGCCCCCAACCCAACTGAAGGGGATAACAGTCTGTCAGCTCTCTCCCCGCACACTAAAACATTGTATCCCACAGCAACCAAGAGGACATTTGATTATTTTAGGTTTTGGTTTTACATTTGGGCCATGAGAGCTTGGTAACTCTCACAATTGCCCCACTTGGAATGGTGGGGCAGCAATATTTTGACTTTGGGGCACTGCCATGTAATACAATTCACAAGACCTAGACACATCGGAAAACTAAACATCTGGTTGATTCCAGGGTGGTGTGCTTCACATGCACCTCACACCATTTTCTTACCCACACTGCCCTACAAACCTCCAACGTTGCTTGAATTCACACATTTTTCCCAAAGTTTTGTGATGAAACCTTTCGGAATCTGCAGGAATCCACACAATTCCAACCACCAATGGGATTTTATTGTCTCATCTATACCAATAAAAATTCTGCTGCACTTATGAGCCTAAATTCTTTTTTTTTTTTCAAACTGCCCTTTTGGACCCGCTTTGGTTCCCCCTCAATTTCTACATGTTTTTGGCTCATCCCTGTCACAGGCACTTGGCTCACCTACACAAGTGAGGTATCATTTTTACAGGGAAACTGAGGGGAATGTTGGGTGGTGGTAAATTTATCCTGGGGCGGTGATCCACACAGAAATGTGGGAAAAAATTGATTTTTAGCTAAATTTTAGGTTTTATGAGGATTCTCTGTAAGAAAACATTGGGGGATCCATGCAAGTCACACCTCCCTGGACTCCCTCGGGTGTTTAGTTTTCAAGTTTTCAGAAATGTCTGGGTTTGGTAGGTTTCACTAGATGGCTGCTGAGCCCAGGACCAAAACCGCAGGTGTACCCCCCCTCAAAAACAGGTAGTTTTGTATTTGATAATTTTGATGTGTCCAGATAGTGTTTTGGGGCATTTCCTTTCGCAAGCACTAGGCCTAACCACACAAGTGAGGCACCATTTTTATTAGGAGATTTGGGGGAATGCTGGTTGGAATGAAATTTGTGGCTCCTCTAAGATTCCAGAACTTTCTGTCACCGAAATGAGAGGAAAAAGTGTTTTTTGGCCACTTTTTGAGGTTTGCAAAGGATTCTAGGTTACAGAACCTGGTCACCCTATCTTGGATTCCCATAGGTGTCTAGCTTCAAAAATTCACAGCTTTGCTAGGTTTCCCTAGGTGCCGGGTGAGCTACATAGGCACTTTGCAAAAAACATGTCAGATTTCAATGTAAAAATGTGATGTGCAATGTTGTGTTTCCTGTCACGAGCATTAGGCCTCTCCATGCAAGTGAGGTATCATTTTTATCGGGAGACTTTGGGGAACACAGAATAGCAAAACAAGTGTTATTGCCCCTTGTCTTTCTCTAGATTTTTTCCTTCCAAATGTAAGACAGTGTGTAAAAAAGACATCTATTTGAGAAATGCCCTGTAATTCACCCCGGAATTCAGAGATGAGCATATAACCACTGCTTCTCATCACCTTATCTTGTGCCCACTTTGGAAATACAAAGGTTTTCTTGATACCTATTTTTCACTTTTTATATTTCAGCAAATGAATTGCTGTATACCAGGTATAGAACGAAAACCCATTGCAAGGTGCAGCTCATTTATTGGCTCTGGGCACCTAGGGTTCTTGATTAACTTACAAGTCCTATATATCCCCGCAACCAGAAGAGTCCAGCAGACGTAACAGTATATTGATTTAAAAAATATGACTTCGCAGGAAATACTTACAGAGCAAAACGTGGAGAGAAATTGCTGTTTCTTCACCTCAATTTAAATTTTGTTTTATTTTAGCTGTTATTTTCTGAAGGATCTACACAAATTACCCCTTGCTGAATTCAGAATGTTGTCTACTTTTCAGAAATGTTTAGCTTTCTGGAATCCAGCATTGATTTCACACCCATTTCTGTCACTAACTGGAAGGAGTCTGAAAGCACAAAAAATAGTATAAATGGGGTATGTCTCAGTAAAATGCCAAAATTGTGTTGAAAAACAGGGTTTTCTGATTCATGTCTGCCTGTTCTGGAAAGCTGAGAAAATGGTGAATTTAGCACCGTAAACCTTCTGTTCGTGCCGTTTTCAGGACAAAAACCACAAGCCTTCTTCTGCAGCCCTTTTTTCCCATTTAAAAAAAAATGGAATTTCCCTGTATTTTGGATAATTTCTTGGTCTTCTTCAGGGAAACCCACAAAGTCTGGGTACCTCTAGAATCCCTACGATTTTGGAAAAAAAGGATGCAAATTTGGCATGGGTAGCTTATGTGGACAAAAAGTTATGAGGGCCTAAGCGTGAACTGCCCCAAACAACCAAAAAAAGGCTTGGCACCTGAGGGGGAAGAGGCCTGGCTGTGAAGGGTTTAAAAAATAACTAATGTTTATGTATCAAGAAAAGGCAATTGATGTGACTATTTAAAAAAAATTAAATTTATTTGTAACATACAAATCTATTCCATGTTTTATAATAAAATAATATTTATTAGTTATTTACACTTTAAATCCCTATCTCCATTTCTAAAATGAGAGGGTGCTACAGTACCATTGGATGGTCATGTTTGGTACTGGACTTACACCAGGTCTGAGCTGGAGTAAATTTACAAATGTTTTGGGTCCTTGTTGGCAATAGTAATAAACGCCCAGTTTGTGGATAGCAATTGACTTACTCTTCTGAAGGTGTGCTCATGTCATAACCTAAATCCCTCCCTAACCCTCACTTCAACCCGTTTTACTTCTCCTTAAACTCCAATATTTTTCTATCCACTTCCCCAACCCTCCCACCTTTACAACTAAAACATAGGAATGGCATGTGTGGAGATCTCTGTTATCAGGGTGAAGCTCTTTGCACATAAAAGATAGCATAGGTGAAGACTTCTACACATAGGTTTGTGAAGTGCATTTTGTAAAAGGTATGTAGTACTATTACAGTACTATTAAAATCTCCTACAAAAAGCAGTTTGTGAAAAGACCACACTGGCCGTGCATTTTTAGAAATATTGAAAACTACATGGAGTGCAGGCTGTTTTTTCAGCACAGAGCTTTTCATTTGGCACTAGCAATGTTTGGGACATAGAACTTTCCGAGCCTTGTATTCTGGGTTTCTTTCCGATGACAGCTGTGTTTATGTTCCGTTTTCAGCCTGTCTCATTTATGGTCATTCATGTAAACAAGCTCTGATGAAAGATCAGCCATCCCTTTTATGCACTTTGAGTTACTTTCTCACCTCTTACACAATCACTGATAACTATTGATACCCCTTCAGTGGACATGCAGCGACTTCTAACTAGGTCTGATAAGACAACCTACGACCCCTCATTACAACCCTGGCGGTCGGTGATAAAGCGGCGGTAACACCACCAACAGGCCGGTGGTAAAGAAATGGAACTGCCAACAAAGACAGCCATTTTAACACACCGACCGCCACGGCGGTAGCAACAAGCATTGCGGCGGTAACTGCTAACAGCCAGGCGCAAGACAATGTACAGCTCACTGTATTATGAGAGGCCAATCCGCCAGCTTTTCTGGGGCGGTACCAACACCATCAAAAGCACAGCCGAAAGAGAACACTGAAGGGAAACAACTCACCTCTCGACACTCAAGGAAGAACCACGAAGCCATGGAGCCCGAGCTGCACTTTTTTACAATGTTGGAGTACCTTCTCATACACCAGGAACACGAACGCCGGTGAAGAGGACCACGGTGAGTACTGCACTCAGCACACAGGGGAGGGGGGAGGAAAAAGGGAGCAACACACACACGCAACACGCAACACTCATACCCCCACCCCAACACCATACACACAAATAGATGCAACAACATTGCATATACACCCCGTAACCCTCAGGAATAATTCAAGGGCAAAAGGAATTGATTAAATTGAGTGTAATATTATAGATTTAGAAAAATACATTCTTAAAACAATAAACAGTATGTACAATATATACAAATGGAGGGACAATGCCCACTCCAAAATGTCTGTGGCCCACAGGGCCATAACACATAGGCCAAGGCCACACTTGACTCCGGCCTCAATATGGAGAGAACACTGCAGGGGCATCAGGTTGAAAATACACAGGCACCTCAGTGGGACGGGGAATGGGGGGGCACCTCAGCCAGAACATGGTACAATGACACTGGCCTAGAGGGGGCTCAATGCCTACTGCTTGGTCCTGGGGAGTGCAAAGCCACAGTCTCTCCAGTGGGTGGTTTGCCCACTGCTTGCTCCTGTATGTTGTGTGCCCTTTCCTGCCCTTGGCAGATGGTGGTGCCTCTTTGCTTCTGCCAGCTGGTGTTCCTTTGTTGTCCTTGCTAGGTGGTGGACCCTTCTTGGACTTGGCAGGTGCTGCTGGCACACTGGCTGGGCTGACAGGTGCCTGCTTGGAGCCTCTCACACCTGCAGTTGGTGCAGAAACTACAGTGGCCGTGGACTGGGTGGCTGAGGTGCTGGGCTGGGTTCTGGCCACCCTGGCACGAAGTGAAGGAAGGGGGGAGGCAGGGAATAGGTCAAGGGTAGCGAGGAAAAGCTTCTTAGGGACAATGGGGCGGGAAGAGGGTGAAGGTTTGGGAGTGGAGGAAGAGGGAATGGTGGTAGGAGATGTCTGTCTGCTGTGTTTGGGTGCAGGTGAATGGGCTGGATGCTGTTGTGAGGTGGATGGCTGTTGGGTGTCTGAGTGCTTGCATTTGTGTACTTTGGGAGGAGGGGTCACAGACACAGTGAGAGAGGACACAGGGGATGTGTGCATGGATGTGGGGGTGGTGACTGCCAGTGAGGGGCGTGTAGTGATAGGCGTGCTGGTGATGGATTTAGTGGATGAGGATGTAGTGCATGCAGGTGTGAGTGGAGAGGCTACTGGGAGGGAGGTGGATGAGGAGGAGGAGGGAGACACAGTGGAGGCAGTGGATGTTTGTGTGTCGGAATGTGGATGGTGATTGTGTGAGTGCCTGTGAGATGAAGTGTGGTGCTTAGGTTTGCCTGAGCCACTTTTGTGTATTGATTTGGGTGATTGCTGGTCTGAAGGTTTGCTTGGGATAGGCTGGGGTTGATGGGATTGGGAATGGGTAGAGGAAGTTGGAGGGGGGAAGCTGAAGACTGGGACAATGGCTGCCATCAGTGAGTTGGCCAGATCCTGGAATGCTCTCTGTTGGGCCCCCACACCAGAGTGAATGCCCTCCAGGTATGCATTTGTTTGTTGCAAATGCCCTGC